>NC_065571.1:31271878-32471878 GCF_937616625.2 Mercurialis annua
GGACCTCCTTGTGATGGGGAGGTGCATTTACCTATTATAGGAAATTCGCTCTTGCAGGGCCATAGCAAGAGATGTAGCGTTGGCTTCTGACTTAGCGAGCAGAAGTCGTCCATATCAAGTGATAACAACAGGATCCCTTGGTTGTTGAAGAACCCGAGCGTATCAATGGAATAATTTAGCGTTACGAGTACTTGGGAGTTATGGACAGACAAAATCTGTCCTTAACGGGATGGTACTGACTTTCATCATTTTGGGAGTACAGGGAAGCAAGAACCAGTGACCGAACCCACAAAGACGGTCTGTAAATAACATGTGCTTCCACAGAACACCCTTTAACTGGTTTTGACTTGTCGTCTACTTTCAGGAAATAAGGAGCGGAGAGCTTGTGTTTTTTTAATTTTCCATACTTCTTGCTAGTACAGTAAGTCTTGCTTCCTTCTCTTCGAGGGGTATCAGGAAAGTGGGTAAGCATCAATACCGATTGATCCATAATTATGCTTTTCCAGTGGAAGCTATGGATTTGAATGACTCTACGGCGCACTAGAACTGAGGAGAGGAGATAGTTACCAGTGCATTTTCCTATCCACAACTTGAATAGAATCGGTTTACTTTTCGACATTTTCGAGGGCTATCTCTGTCTTGATCCCAGGAAGTTAGAATGAGGATGTCCCTGGCGACCTTAATCGGGCATTCTGTGGCTAGGGTGCGACCAATAAAGACGATCTCATCTGCGGGAAGCCGGATGGGAAGGATGAAGTATCTCGAATGAAAGGAGAGGGGACAAAGAAGTGATCCCAAGCGGCTTAGCTACCCGTACTTAATAATAGGCATGCGGATATCCTCTTCTAAAGCAGCATTTTGCGTAACACACGGGATTAGACCTGACCTATGAGCTTCTTGGCGAAATTGTTCTTTAAACATGCCCTTATTCGGTTATAGTTTCGAAAGCCCTAGCCACGTCTTGGAAGTTCCTATTAGGGCGGAGCCTTCCAATGTTGCAGTTGTTGTAGCTGGTGTAATTTCTTTTTATTCAGATGGTGGCCCTTCGACTTTATCGAGTTTTCGGGTCCTTCCCTCACTTCCTTCATGATAGTTTGTCGAGTGGCCAAAGTTCCCCTTTATAGTGGAGTTTCGCTTGTTTCCTTGGCCTTCTCTTTTAAGAGTAATTAAACGCGAATCAAATGAACCAGAATTTTATCTATTGGGGTAATATAGATGCCAAAGAGGAAGATGATAACTTTCTCTTTGACATGGAACAAGATTATCGGGTGGTCCAAACAGATTCAGAGAAGCACAAGGTTACGATCGCCACAATGTACTTCACTGGGGATGCCAAACTGTGGTGGCGATCGAAGGTTGAAGGCATTCAAAACAATCGGTTCACCATTAGCACAACAGATCAAACGAGAGAAATTCCACCCTAAAATGTGGAATAGAGTATATAGCGCATTGTAAGTTGAGAGAGTTCGCTTACAATCTACCATTTGTCTTAAAGGGAGATAGTTAATCGAGAAAGCTCCGCCTAAAGGCGCCGAGTACATAGACGAGGCGGTCACCGGTAGGCTGTTACAAGGTAAGTGCCATGTCTCTATCACGCCCTATTTGGAGACTCTTCCCCCCTTCTCTGGGGCTTTTTCCTTTCCTGCGATCTAGTTTTTTGAGTGATTTCATCCCTTGGGTAAGAAAGTCGTCCTAAGACCTTGCGGTTATAGTTGGAGAGGTAACCCGATTCTATTCCTTCACCAAGGCATTCCTAAGCACTAGAATTTGTTCTCGTTCCCTCTTTGAATATTGGTTGAACATTGGCTATTATTCAAACCCATTCCTTTCTTCGATTCTATAGCCGATCTTATTTAATCCAAAGCCGGTGCAAGCAATCTCATAGGTGGATTCACGGGGAATAACTTGAGACAGGAAAGCATCAAGAAATTTTACTAAATAAAGCCGGTTCTCTTAAGCAATTAAAGGCCTATGGCTTTCGCAGGTAATAAAGGCGCGAATCCCTAGCTTGTTCGATACCGATTCCGTTAAATATTAAGATTCGAATGAAAGTATAGCCGACCACTTTTCTTGGAATAGGCACTTACTTTTTTTTCAAACTATATAAACAAATATAACAAGCGTTCGATACAAATCATCAACCTACGGAAAAACGTAGTCACGTCTTGTGCTATACTGCATCCCCAAACGCCCTCCCCCCCACCAAAAACTCAAGAACCCGTGGTGCCTGCTCGTGACAGGCTTGCTGCTATTCTTTTCTTGTTTTTCGTGATTACTCTTAATTTTTAATAAATAAATGGAGAATGGATTTTGACAAGGGAATCGTTCTTCGAAGCCTTCCCCCTCGTCTTCTACCGCTTCGGTGGCGTCCCGCTTCTACGGAGATTGCTCCGAAGAACTACGCGGCGGTTGTGGCTGGTCGTCCTAAACCGACCGACGAGTCTGCAATATATTTGATTTTGAGGCAATTTTTTTATTGAAACCCGGCGGAAAAATCTCGATATTGCTTAGTAGGACGTTTTCTCCGAGAATGCCATTTTGTACCTGTCGTTCGGAAGTTCGCTCACAAGAACTGGCGTACCAAGGAAGATCTTTCGATCATCAAGCTCTCGAACAAAGAAAATATGCACTAAAATACAAAGAGAAGTTTTTGATTGAAGGATTGATGCTTAGGGAAAGTTTTCTTCCGGAGCCATGATTTCCGTCTCCGCAATTGCAATCCAATGCATGCCCCTATTTGGTTGGGTATCGCGACCCCATCTACCTATTTATTGTCTTCTTCTTTGAGTTTCGCCTGTTTTTTATCATCTCTACTTTCGGAATTGGCCTGACCCTTGATATTCCTACGAAGCTTATCTCACACCGCAACGTAGCTAGGGTCTGTGTAGAAGTTGGTCTTCGCAAAGAAAACCTCCCAAATCGTCTTTTGATTGGATCTACTTTATATGGATCACTAGTAATCAATTGTTTCTTTTTGAATACTTAAGTTCTGTACGCATTGCAGACGACAAGGTCATGCCCGTCACGAATGCAAAGTGGTGAATAAGGAACTTGGTGTCAACCCGTCACCGAGAATGCCTATGTTCCAAGAACGAATGCTACCAATACGGTCAGCACCTACCATTGAAACGATGCCTGCTGCTGACATGCAAACCATTGAAGATGGTCCTCAGGGCGAAGAGCTTGAACCAGATAACAATCCCCAAGCTCCTGTTCTTCAAATATTGGAGGACAGCAGGAAGAGGTACTAGTTGGCAGAAATTTTGTTGATAATCAAGACCCTCTACGGATCATGCACTGGATCCATCCGGCCCGGAATCCAATGAATCAATGGTTAACCCTCTTTTTTAGTGGTTTTCGTACAAAGACGAGTTCGCGCTTTCTCCTTAGACGGAAGGTGCTCTAAATGCCTCTTCATTCCAATAATCATGATGAAGAATCCAATGGCTCCTCTCAGGACCCACAATCATCTATCTTTGAGAAAGATTTCAAACCGGAGCCTCCGAACAAGGCAAACAAACGGCAGCACCTGGGTAAGATATGAGCGCAACTACTAGAGTATAATCCAAACTTGAGGCTAAGCCCTACCAACTATTTTTAAAACATTTCCAGAATTGCAATTGTTTGGAGCGTCAGAAATAACCCCACGCGTAGACGTCTCGACGATCTTGCTCGGACCGGGCTTTAGTCTTTAGTTGTCATCCTGAAACCAGGTAAACTATGTATTAAAATGGAAGGGGAAATTTTGTATGGATGGATGAATGTCGAACATCTCGAATGAATCCCCTGCCAATATCTTGGTCTTTTAAAGAGAAGATATCCTTAACCTGTCTATGATTGAAGGAAATGCCCAATTCAATTCATTTCTACCAATGCTAAGATAAAATCAAAAAAATGCTCTTGTCCTTTTTAATACAATTATCCCTGCTCTTCACCCCCCACCCCGAAAATGACGTACAGGGCCCATTCGCTTCGCGCGCGGGAAGGCCAGGATGTTCTCCTAGAAAGTAAAGGACTTCGTCTTAGTCTATCTACTTGTTGGTCATTGAAGAGTTCGTACTTTGAGTTAGTGGATTCTTGCTGCCTTCTTAAGGCCCAGCTCCAAGCTGTGTAAGAAAGTGAGTCAAGTTTCATGGCCTTCATTCTGGTCAAGGAAGTGGGCGATCGTATCCTTCGAAGGAAAAAGGGTGACCAATCAGCGCAGTCATTCCAGGACATCGAGACATCGAAGTGTCTCCAGCCCTTTGAAAACATGAGTCCGAGTGTGAGTATGTGCGGGCAATCTCTTTTTTCTTCTCATCACAAGAAAGTAAGCCCGAGATCTTTTTGGCTGCATTCCTTCCCCCTTTATTTACAAAGACCACTAAGTGTTGAACTTGAAAAGAGAAAGTCACTATCAACGATGGATTGATCAGCCAATGGAGGAAGAAAAAGAGCAACTGTTAAGGAGAGTCTGGTAGGAGTAACTCGAGTGAAACGTTTGGGAGGTGTTTGGTCCTTCCTTAGCCCGTTCAGAGAGAGTAGTCATTTTGGTCCAGAGAGCTCACCTAGAAAACATAGTCGTCAAATTTTGTGCTAGGGATCTAGCTAGAGCTAACTAAGCTCTTTCTAGATGAGTTGGATATAAGCAATCTTTCTAAGACCGAAAGAATTTCATAAACTTATTCATTGTTTTTAGTTTTTCAGGATATTCAGTGTAAAACGAAATGTGCTTCCTTTTTTCTATTTTGGCGAAGTAAAGTCCTTCAAAATGAGCTCAAGAAGTCTCGAATAACATAACTATAGGGGGTAACCTCAAACTTCTAACTTTCCTAAATAAGTTTTCTAATATTAGCCAATTGGAGTCAGAGAATCCTGGAAAGGTTGGGGATGAAGACCCCGGAATGACAGCTACTTCAAGGGGATTGGCTTTTCTGAGTTGGTGGAAGATGAATTACGCCTTAATTAAGGAATAGCATAATCAGAATCATTAGATTTGCCAGTACTGAAAGACGAATATTGTATGCATTTTGAGGGTGCACAAGCGCTTTCTCTTAAGAAGAAGAAGACAGAGCAAAAGCAGCAAAACCTGATAAGACTAAGACAAGCTAACCGAAAGATCTACAAGTGGGACTACCGAGTTCAGTGCCTGGGGGGCAGAGCAGCAAAGCAGACTTACCAAAGTGGGGATAAGTCTTTAAAAATCTCTTTACAGGACTCTGATTAGATGGTTGGCTTGGAGAAGAAGCAAAATTCGGCAAGGAGAGAACCCATGTGACGCCTATTGTAGTGTAGCACCTGAGGCCGCGCGACTTAGACAGACTCACTACCCGTGCGCGTGTCTATTTTGTAAGTCCCTTTTGATTTCTGCTAATTCATTTTCTATCTTTCTTTTTGCACCATGTCCAAGCTTGATGATAGCAGTGGAGCGCTGTCTGCGACAGTTGTTGCTAAGAAAAGACTAAAGGATCGAGTGACCCAACTTGATGGCAAGGTCGACCATTTGGGCGGACAAGTGAAGACTATAATAGAAAGGCAGTAGAATCAGGAATCATTGGTCACCAGACGCTCGCTAATGAGTATTGCGTCTTCCCAGTGAAGGAGAGTCGTCTTCATGGGGCCCCAACGATCCCGGTGGCGATGTCCAAAGCGTGACGGAGCAGGTAAAATTGAGGAGCTTGATGTAGAGATAGGTCTTCGGTTTGTGAACCGAATGTTTCACCTGGCGACTCCAGACGCATTTGAGTCCTGGAACCACATCCATTCAACGGGATTCGAAATGCCAAGACTCAAAGACCTCTGGGACATGGAAGAGTACTTTAATTAAAGTTGTTCGTGCCTCTTTTGACGACCAAGTCACAATGGCGACAATGTCTCTCTCTGGGGATGCGAAGGTGTGGTGGCGGGCGCGATATGAGGACGTGCTGGAGGGCCATTACGAGATCAACGCCTGGGAGGAACTAAATAGAGAGCTCAAGGAAAGGCTTGGTTTATAAGGGGAACGTTGCATGGCTCGCACAAGAGTCCCTGATGCAGGCCGAAACTGTTCGATAAAATCAAAGCGGACCATGGGGGACTGACCCGAGATGTAGACAAAGAAAGACTTTGATAGATAGAATAAGGCACTCAGAAATCAAAAAGAGGACTACTTCACTATGAATTGTAACATATGAATTGAAACTAATGCGACGGTTGTCAATTACTAAAAACGACTCGAAAACTCACTCAGTCCCGCAGGACTTCTAACACAAAGCCAAAGATGGATGCGAAGAATATTTGAAACAACTCTAGAACCATCACACGGATTCCCATGCAACTGCCCATGATATGTTAATAACGGAATAGAAATGAAAAAAAAAACTATTCTATGCGCACACGAGAAAGTTCTATCGATAGAAGCATACTCCTTCTAACTCAAAAGAGCGATTGATAATTTCGATAACCTAAAAAAATGCAGAAGTGAGCGTACCCCAAACCTCTCCTCTCTCCCCCTTTTTAGCCTACATCATCAAACCCACTTTTCCCTTTGAATGGATCCAAAAATCTGATAAATAGAAGGAAAGTAGATCAGAAAGATACACGGACGACTTGACTATAAGTATATGTCGAATGTTTTCGTGAGCAGTAAGCAGCAGATCTCCCATTCTTTTTGGAAAGCTGGTGGCCGCGTGTAGGAGATCGAGACACAGCCCCATGGATGAAAATAGCTGGTTCGATAGAGCCAGGGCTATGGGGACAGATGTAGATCGATCGCCCTAGATAGACAACTACATAGAGGGTCTCTACAAGTCTATATATTCTTTGATTTCCTCCTCCCCGTAAGATCAATATCAAAACCAATAAGATCTGCAAGTTTCACATCTAAGTAATACCCGATCCGATAATTTACGATATATAAAGATAGATACAGATTTAACTAACAACAACATTCAAAAATGAAAGATATTAAAAGATATCGGTAGTTGTCCGGTCGTACCCAAATAATAAGATTCCAGAGGGAAACGCACCTAAGATCAAATATTTTGAGCCGGCTTCCTTGGAAAATTCAGACTTTCTTTTTGATGCTGCGATCACATAAAAACATAAACTTTGAGGCTCAATAGCTAAATACATTGCAATTGATTCATGAGCGGAGATCATATAGAGCATGCTGCGAGTAGGAAGTAGAATTAAAACAATGAATTCAAAAGCTTCAAACCTCTATTGTTCGGAAGAATCAAAACACATCGAAATGGTACCAGCCGTACTTAATAATATAAGGATTTGGCAGAAATATGTAAAATTTCCCTCCTAAAAAGATTATTCCAGAATAAATGGGCAATAGTTAGGAGAGGTGCGTCAGCGGCGAGCAGAAGCAAGGTTATTAGATACCTCAGGAAAGCCTGGCCATAACCATACGTGCAAGTTTCCCTGCATGTGGCTCGTCCGTGATAACTTCTTCGGATTTGCGTGAACTACCAGACCGATCACTAAGCGGGGATGCTCCCTCCAGTATGAGCGAACCTTTTCAGAACTGGTTACGAATGGGCGCCACTATCCCAGCCCTGATCCAGCCAGGTTCTATTGATCATGTCCCCTTTCTAACAATTGTACCTTGTCTTGGGCGTCTTTGACTTTACGAGAGAAAGCCCGCCGAAGAAAAAAAAAGTATTTCTGTTCCCGTCCCGGATCATATTCCTGTGCATCCACAGAAGAGGAAATTGCAATTCATTTTGCTCAGCAGGCGTAGCTTGGAGTGAGAGTGTAGCGTGGGTAAGGAAATTGCAATGCATTTCTCTTCCCGTCCCGGATCTATTTTTTTTAGTTCCACTGAGAGAGTCTTATAAAAGACGCCACTCTACGAGGGAAGTCCACGGGTCGAGTCCTTGCGAGTTCATCCCAAACAAATCAAACCCCCTCCGGGTCTTGTTCGAGAAAATGCAGATAAAACGCCAATAGCCTGATGTCAGCTTCTGCGGCATATGTTTTAAAGAAGAGAGCTATCAACGATTATTTAATAATAATAAACATTTCATAAGAAAATCCAATTTTTTTTAATCTCAAAGGTACAGGTGAAATTATGAATAGTAATTCCAATCTTTTTCTTCCGAAAGACAAATTTTTTGGTACTTCACTTTATCGATCGCTTTGAGAACGTGTAGAGGGAAGAACCAGCACAGTTAGGGATTTTCCGCATTCCGCCATAACTTAACTTCAAGAATTCATTTGTTTTGTCGAAAGCTGCACTCGCGCACTAGATTCTTTTCTTCTAGAGATGAAGGCCTGTACTCCCTGCGCCAAGGAATCCCAGTAGCGTAACGTAAGGATCTAATTGATTACTCTTTTTTTTCGATTGAGCTTGGATACATTTAGTCTATCTTTCAGGTGGTGCTCTGCAATTGAGCCACAACTCTTCAGAGCGCTTAGGTGGAAAATTCCTAGACCCAGGGAAAACTATGGGAATGAGACTCAGTCACCCCCTTACTCTAGCCTTTTTTTTTTGAAGATGAGAGCAGAAGAAATTCATAACGGTGGGGAAGGGCCCCCAACAGGGAAAACGATTTATTGTTTTTCTTCTCTTAATATATTTCTAGTTAAAACTTGATTGAGATATCAATTGACTCCGAAACATAAAGTAACAAGATCAGAATGGACTATGAACCAACAAAAAGAAGAATACCTTTGAGCTCTTGTTCGAGTTCTCTTCCTTGATGACCGGAAGGGGAGACATAAGTATCAAATGCCTCTTTCCCCTCCATATAACACATTTTTACCCACCCACATGCGAGCCATACAGCGTAAAAGAAAATGGAAGCAATGCAACTAAAATAACTCAAATCATAATGAGGAAGAAAAATATATCGTAATGTAAGTCCATTTTTTCTTCCTTGCAAAAAAGAATCCACTTGAAAATTCGTGTAAAAGTGGGTAATTCTACTTTTTAATATAGTCGTTAGTTTCGCAGCCAGATTAGTGCTCTGTGTTCCCCGCTTTGTTTTATAAAAGGTTAGGTTTCACTTCTAATTTCATTTTCTATGCAATTCTGTGTTTTGTGTTGTTGAGCTGGCGACTGCTCTGATGTTCTCAAATAGAATATAATAAGTTCAATCATGTTCAACAATACGCCCTACCTCCACTCAGAATGGTTACTAGACAAGAGCGAGCTGACTTGCCGCGAAACATATACGCACCTACCTTTCGAGCTAGATCTTTAAGGGGCAATTGGTTCATAGGACGTAAGCTTCTAAGGATTGAAGACTCCGTCAGCGATGTCGGGCATCACTTATGCAATTGACACGAGAGGACTCGAGCGAAGTGACCCATGGGAGGATGGGGCCGAGGGGGAAGTCCTTTTTTAAGAATGAAAGTTCTTTAAGGGAGTTCCTTTTTTTGTATGCACTAGATAGAAAAAAACAATCTCCTTCTCCGAGGTTCTATGTTGCTGTTCCTACTTGATTTATGACTTATTTAATTAAGAGGCCTCTTTCCTTCTGTAACCTTAGGAAAAAAAGGAGATTACCTTTACCCCGTCCCGACATCTCTGACTTTAAAGGGATAGTAAATATTTGATAGCGCAAAAGGGGAATAAAGATAGAATGAAAAGATGTGGAATTTTAGAAGCTCCTTTAGGCCCGGCTAGCTTGTAGAGTCTTTGGGGTTTACCACTTTCCCTGACGCAAGGTCGGGGTTGTTACGATAGGAAAAATATACACAAAACTTTTGAAGGATGAGGTTCCAGTTCGCATTTCCTATTATTTATAGGCTTGCAGTCTTCTCATAAGTCCGCTTTTCTATCTTCGTAGAATTCACCTGGGTCTCTTACTCACCCTCGCGTCTAGGGCATGATGTCTTTTATTGAAAGCTAATTCAATGGGTCAATCGTATTGTTATTCTCAAGCAATTCTTCCAGGCTTCTGGATTGAAAGAAAGGGATTTCACCCAAATGAGTAATAGCTTATCTGAATCGTGTCATTCTCGAAGTATGGCACAACACTCTGTCAAAAACACGAGGCAGGAGTGGCGTCGAAGCATGAATTTACTTAGCAACGTGAACCTTGGGTGAGGTGCACTAGCGAGCGACTTCCTTCCATAATAATGCCGCTATCATGCGCGAAGCGAAGCTTGATAGGAGCCCGAGCTAAGAGAATAGAGCAAACTCGACGTCACAAAACCAGGGACAGATCGCTCAAGGGAGCAGCTCGAGATAGATGCAAGATTCTTTCTGCTGCCCTTCACTTAGAAAAAGAAAAGTCTATTTTTCAGCACGCAATAATTCTGATGTTTTGTCGGTCGAATAGCCTTCTTGTGTGACCTTCAAAGCCTGATTAATGCACCTTAATGCTAAAGCAGGCCCTTCGTCGAGCATTTTCTTTTAGAGTTTCTTTCTCAAAATGTGCCTTTATCTTCAGCGATGGATTGGCATACTTATTGTGAACTTTTGTATGTGATTCTTGCTGTTCGTTACCAGTGAGTGTAGCATTGATTAGTTATATAGTCTTGAGAAATAGTTGAGTATCTTGTATAAGAATATAGGAACAAATAATGTTGAGCATCTTTTCGCTATGCTATGCTAGCTTCTTTGATTCAGAACTAGTTTCAAACTATAGGGTAGGGGCTCTACCCGCGCTATTGCATACATTAGCTAGTTTAGGGCTTCTATCGCGCTTTAGCTAATTTTAGGCGAAAAACATGGGTTTCAAAAAGAGCCGTTCAACCCATGCTATTTTATGATAGCTATTTAATCTTCTTAGTTAATCCATGGTCGCCCCGTCACAAAGTTGCTAATGCCTTTTAGTACGCCATGCGCACGAAAGGATCTCAGCTGGTGTAGGGTTCTCGTCCTACAGACCCCATTTCAGTGACATGGTAGTGGGCTCACTAGGCCCTCTAGTTTTTCGATCGCTCTTCTTGTGCGCGGAGTACAGCAAGCTATCGCCACTTTGCTTTGAAGCGCGGATCGCTCATCAAGCAAGTTGAGAGATCGGTTATGACGTCGAACAGGTAGCCTCCCTATGCGCGTCGGTGCGCGCGATGGTGAGCCAACGGAATCTTGATCTGATCCCTCTCTTGACTCGAAAGACGCGCTTTACTCACCATAGAATAGATCGAGAGATTCTTCTCCATTGCGTGCTTGTCAGGCTAGATTCCATCAGATCTTGTTTGACTGCTAATATACAAAATTAGTTAACACTTCAAAATAGCCCAGAAAATGAAAGCTATCAAAAGGCCTAAGCCCATATAGCCTTTACCTGTACAAATGATGTTCAACGGTCTCTACCCAAGTAGATGCAGCCCATTATCCAAAGGACCCGCAGCCAGTCAATCACGCTATCCTTGCCTTTCAACCCCTTCGATTCCGCTTCTGCAGCAGTATATAATCTCGGTCCCTCACCTTGATGCCTACAATTCTACAACTTCCAGGGCAAGAATCCGCGAAATACTCCTTTTTTTTTCTTCTTGTGTTGTTTCTGAATGGCATCATAGCTACACGAGGGAAAGCGATGCTACCCACTCTGCCGTAAAAGGAAAAGGGGGCCGCTTTCTTCCCCCCAAAAATGCCAGTTCCACCATCAGGGCCTAGCAAGCAGCATAATTCTGATCCGAGGCTGCGTTTCATTCCAGCAATAGTAGTATATGGTTCAAAATGCCTTGTTCCATCAGGCGTGAATCCTCTCCATCACTATTCTAGTGGATGTGTTATTTGTATTGCAATAACGAATAAATGTACGAACACATAGAATAAGCAGACCAGCCCACTTTTATATGTGGGTTCATTTCATAATGTATTTTTTTAATAAAGAAGCGCGCTCCTGTTAGTGTAACAGAGTTGTCTTTCTCGGTTGATGGATGGGATAAATGCATATATCGCTTTGTAATGCTATTGTCATGTTGATGCTATTGATATATTAAAGAATATAATCTAAAAAAGTTGCTTTAGTCCCATTCTTTATAATTGTCTTTCTCGTACTGTGTAAACAAACTTCAAGTCTTAATTGTGTACTCAACAGGAAGCGTCACATCCTAGGTTTGGGCCACCTCCGATGTCGATCTGCAGTACTTGTTTTATAAAGTAGTTTTCCGAGGTAGGCTCTATTTTAACCTAGAGCAATTGGCCTGCTTCTTTCTAGGATATAGTTTACTTGTATCATGCAAATGTCGAACACTTTGGTGCTTTCTAAGATTATCCTATATGAAAGATGTATGACATGTGTGGATAATGAATGACTTGCATGGTATGCAATCTGAACGTCCAAAGCTTACAAAAGCTAAGACCTAATAAGAGAAATGAGCTTAGCACAACACAATATGGGATATAAACCTAATCCTAGAAAACCCATCACTGAACAATCATAGGAATATAAGAAATAGGTTCAAACCAAGTGACATAACTCTCTATGAGTTGGGTACATAAAAGATCCATTCTAAAATGGATGTAGCTTAACTAAAGCCCAATGCAGGTTGAACTCTATGGAATCTAAGCCTCACTACCCTCTTAGAGCGTTACAAGGAATTTGGAGCCTAATGTAAGGACAAGAGTTTAAAGTATGTGTGAAACCATAGGTGAAAGATAGCCTACACAAGCTGGGCCTACCACAAGGCCCCATATAGATTCAACTTAGGGGTTTATGAGAGATTGATTGATGGACCTAAGCTAGACTTATAAGATTGAACCTAAACCAAAGCCTATAGACTGAATTAGGAGAGAAGAGGTTTAATCCAGCGAGTAGCCTTTTCCAAAGAAGCTCTAAGAGCTTACTTGTTTGTTGCCTTGCCAAAGTTAGGGGATTTCAGGAGTGTACAAGTCTAGTTGGTTACTGAAGTTCCTCAGAGCACACAAGACAGAGTGTCGTTTTTCAAGCGGCTCGATTATGGTACTTCTAGTAGAAGTAGTAGTAGCAACCAACCTAGTTCTTCGACCCCGACTCTCCATCCGAATATAAGGCGGCGCTTTCTGAAGGTGCTGAAGGAGGATATTGCAAGTGGTCCACTCTCTCATCTACAATAGTGGATCAACCCGTTGTCCAAACTTCAAAGTATTTTATAAAATAAAGCGCGCTTGAAGGGCCCCGCTTCGTAGAAGTATATTCAACTTCAAGCGCTTTCGCTTTGGAAACCTCTTTTTGCCGGGCCTGGCAGTTGCCTTTTACGATTTCTTCGGCAATGGCTCCCAATCAGTGGTACACCGCCAAGCTGCTAAGATCACCGTCGCCAAGAAGGGCATAGTCGCAAAGCTTCGTCGTGCCATACAACAGCTATCCACACAAGCATATGATGTGTAATTGTGAATAGAGGCCAAGAACTCAAAAATTTGAGGAGCGCCGTTTTATTTTTGAGTCGATAAGAGAATCTTTCTGGAAAAGAAACTAAACCGCCCTTCAAAATAGACAAAAAAGGATATGTGTCAGCGAGGACATGACGATTGAACTACACTTAGGCCTTTACATCGTTACCATATACTTAGATCTTATCAGAAGGAGTAAAGAAAGCTGAAAGATAAAGATCTGAGTAGCTACTATAAATGCCTACTACTACACCAAGCTAAACTTGGCTACGTGATCACGATAGGACTCGAGCTTCGCTTCGCCACCTTCCAAAAAAAAGAATGTAACCGTAGGACGCAAAAAACCCGGCTGAAGGGGAAATGCTTGATGAAGTCAAATATGCATTAATGGAAGTGAGGGGAAATTTCAGTTTTAGTGGAGGCATACAAGTGCATCTAGCATTAAATAAAACAATATCTTATGTTTGCATTCTCTCTCTCACTATAAAGAGGTAATCAACGAAGTAAATCCTTATCTACGTCAATGAATGAGACTATAGGCAGAGTACTCTAACTACAACATTCTCATTCTAAGAGAATCTCACAATAGAGAAAAAACAAGTTGCAAGATAACCTCTCACCCTGAAGAAAAGTAGAAATCGGCCTACTGTCTTCATTCGCAAAAGGTATCAGCATTCTATCTTCTTTGACGATGCGTGTAGACTTTTCATTGAAAGAAAGATCATTTTTCAAGGTAAAAGGCAATTGCCTCAAGGGTTTGAGTTTCATGTCCCAAAACCGATAAAGAGTTAAAAAGCCTAAATTCTAATATCTTAATATTAGAATATCTCTTTTTCAATGCCTTAACTCCTAACTCAGCCAAAAAAAAAACTCCTAACTCCTGGTCTTTTGTTGACCGCATTCCAATAGAAATCTTTCCCTACGGAGAAAATTATTTAATTTCTTTATCTAAGTCGCTAAGGAAAGAAAGAATTACTGATGCTAGCTTTCTCTAGCGCCTGCTACAGAGAAAGAGACTTGGCTCGAAATAAAAGTTCACTTTACTATGTATTCTCAATAGGCTGCATATGCGCATTAGGGTTTCAATTAAGAGACCAATCTGAAAGCAGTAAAATAAAAACTTAGAGTAACCCCCTGTCATATGAGTTTGGCTACACTTAATTGTCTTTTTCAGTATGAAACAAAAGGCCTTGTAGCCATTCCTTCATGTCAATGAAGCTAGAAAATACCTGAGGTATAAGAGCAACTTCTTATTTCATCCTTTCATGCCTAAGCTAAGCATTCTACCTTTATTCACTTGTAGGAAATATCTATACGATACAACTAGATAGCACAAAAGCAAGGAAAGAAGGCAAAGTTAGGCGTAAACAGGAGAGACTCAATGGCGGTTTAGGATCTGGGTAAGATAGCAACTAAATATGGATAGCTGATTATAGTCCTAAATCAAATGAGTGAGCAAGTCTGTATTAAAAAAAACATTCTCAGTGCTAGAGGATACATCCATATAGATCCATTGAACGAAAGGTTACATGCCATAAGATAAGCAAGTGCTTTTTTTAATATCTTATACTGGCCATCCGGGTAAAGGATGGGCTATTGTTATATGTGCTATCATGGCAGCGCCCTATCTTTTCGATCCAGTAGTCGTACCTAATCTATTTAGCTCTATTTATTGTCTCAGTGCTCTTTCCAGTGGCCATAGTAGGATAAAGCTTAATTTAGAGTTCGGCTTAATCCATTCCTAACTCAAAAGATTAGCCTTAGACTTAGACATATACTGGATATGCGTTTTCACTAGCTGTAGATATGTATGATGTGATTGGAGCAATATACCTTAGAAAGCTAGATACACGCAGGACGTGGTTATATTATAATTAGATCAGTTGGAGGCTAATCCTCCACGAAGTTACCGTGTACTCATCCTTTCATGAGAGAATAGGCATCTACTGTTGTCGTGCCAGCCAGTTCTTGCCTATGAATAAGTGGTGGAAGACTATGCATAAGCAGTCGAAGCCCATACCATACATAATGAGTCCTAGGGGTTTAAAATGATAGGGGAAGGGCCTCCTCTAGTGCTAGTGCCTTGGATGGGGATTTTGCAGCTACAATTACTGCCTTAAGTTTTGTAACTAGAATATATGCATTTCTTGTCTTAAGGCTAACTCTTCCATTCCAATAGATCCTAATCCTAGTCCTAGTCTCTTTCGAGGGCAACTACAATCAATCTTGGAGTCTTTTTAAGCCAGTTTAGTTACTTCTACTTAGGAAACATGTCCAGCCGATGGATAACTAGTCTTTACTTAACTTAGGGGGGCTAAGACATTGAAGGATAGTGTCCACTCCAGACCAGGAGTTTGTTTACGCACCTTCTAATTAGTCCTTGCCATTTCTTACTTAAGGCTCTCCATAGCTATTCTTATCAGTGCTTCCCTTCATAACGAGCCAATAAGTTAGAGATGTAAAGACGGTTTCTTACCAGGAGTCAATCTCACTAGAATCCTTCTCCTTACAGGACTAGGTAATCCCTTTCTGTTAAAAGTAAGATTTAGAAGATGTATCCTATTGTAAGTCTAGATATTCACCTTACCTGTGAGATTTCCTGCCGAGATAAGACCTTCTTTATATACTAGGGGTTTATGCCCCCTTTAACACCATTTGAAGTTCTCTTCAAGGCTTCGACTACTATATGGGTTTATTCCACTTTTCTTTTTTTAGCTATTTCTAATCCCTTCTCCTTTATGCCGATCTTTTAACTAGCAGTTTTGATTCAATCCATTCCATTTCGCAGGCCCACTGTGTCCACTGCTCGTTCACGGAACACTGGCAAGATTACTCTCCACTCATTGTCACTACTAGAAAACAGTCGATTTGCGACGGATTTTAGCGACGGATTTCAAATCCGTCGCTAAATCAAAATTTGCGACGGATTTAGCGACGGATTCAAAATCCGTCGCTAAATCCTAAAGAAAATTGGCGGGATTCATCCCGCCAATTTGTTTTTCACTTTTAGCGACGGATTTTGTAATCCGTCGCTAAAAGTAATACATTTAGCGACGGAATACCACATCCGTCGCTAAATGCTTACTTTTAGCGACGGATTACTAAATCCGTCGCTAAAAGTATTATTTTTATTAAAAAAATTATACTTAAAAAATATATTTATTAAAACAAATATTTATTAATAAAAATAATATTAATTATAAAACAATTTATTAAAAAATTATTTATTGTAATTATTTATTAATAAAATAATTATTTATTTAAAAATAATTATTTATTTAAAAATAATTATTTATTTATTATACTTATTTATTTATTATAATTATTTATTTAAAAATAATTAATTTTTTATTATGGGAGTAAATTACGGGAGTACCTTTTTGTTATATTTAAATATAATATACATAGATATAAAACAAGAATCTGAGCTGGATAAGTTGGAGTCACGCGCGGTGGAACTACAAAGTTAAAGAGGAGTGGATGAGAGTAATGTGAAGGATGGGTGACCTACTGGGAAGTTGGAAAATTTGCGATATTTGCGGGTCAGTGCGGGTGTGTGTTGTATAGCCGGTGGGTGTGTGAACATAACGAACTTCACTTGCTCGACAGTCTTAAATTGGTTTTGCGAGAGAATAGCGGGGGCTAGAGATCATTCTTGTCGTTCTCAGGTTCTTCTCAAGAAGGGGTTGACCCGGTGGACTTGCCCCCTAGTCGGCTACCTTCTATTATTGAGAGCCGGATAGTAGTCGGTAGCCAGCTTTTTCTGTTTACCAAGTTCGTACTTCAGCTGAGAATGGCTACTGGGCAAAACCAACATGATCGATTCGAGCATCGCTCTACGGTAATTTCTTGATTGCCATTTCCCTCTCCTAAAGCGTTAAAGGCTAAAAGTTTGAATGCGCAAGTTAGCAATTGCACTTTTTTTTGAAAGGAAAAAGGAAGTAGTTCGGCCCTAACTCAAATCCTTCCTAAGATGAGTCAGGAATTGCGGGCTTTACCAATCGAGCTAAAGAAGGTAATTGCACGTGATTTGTTTCAACATAATGTCCTAACCGAACTTGATTGCACAGGATTCATTGAAACTTAGTATAGTGGTTTCAAAGTTTTAAGAGAAGGTTGAAGAGTTCGAAATCGGAATGAAGGACTAATTGGTGGTATTAACTCCTAATTCATTCTTTTCCTTATGAAGGAGAAATTCCAGAGAAAAAGGATAATGGCACTAGGTCATAATGCTCTCTCCAAAACTCAAGTGAAAGAAGCCCACGTACCCACTCATCTTTCCTGCCATCGCTGGGGGTTTCATCCTCTTCCTTTTTTGAAGAACTACACCACTTGCCATAACCCCCCTCCAAATCGGCACACAAAGCGAAAAACAAAAGCAAGAATTTGTATAAATAAAATATATTACTTCTAACATTGAAAAGAAAAAAGAATTATATGAAGTTTACTACTAGTAGCTTTCCATGTTACTATACCTCATGAAAAATCAAATTTATGGTCATTTATTTTTTTCGAGAAGGTTCCAAATATGGGTATAAATAGAGATTCTTTCGCTTTTTTCGTAACTGGGCCATGGGCCCCATAAAACTTCACTAAGATTTTGCATCTCTTTTATTGTTAGAAGGGGGGAATCGATCATTAAAGCATCTAGGATTTTTCTTTCGGGAATATGCCCAATCTTACCCTCTGGATCCATCTCGTTCTAAAAGAATGAATTAAATCATTTGTCCAAAGGACCCTCCTTTCTTTGGAGAGAAAGTCCAACTGATCGGTGGAATTCTCACTGGAGGGTGTTGAGGAAGACGACGTGGACGAGACGGATTGTGGTGGAGTAAAGAATCGTTCTTCGTCCGAATCCGTTTCAGAGGATGCATGGCCTAGAAGGGAGCCCGACTGGGAAGCCGAAGACTCTGACTTTGATGCGGCTGATGTCCCCTCGCCGAAAAGCCTAGCCCCTTCTTGAACTTGACGAGGCGGGTCTAAAACCCCCGGTGGATTTTCCCCCATTGCAAAGACCAGCTACGGCTGCTCTAATAAAAAAAATATCTGATTTAAACGACCACGTACAGCATCACATTTCACACCTGGCGAATCTTTTACTCTACCTCCTCTTATTAACACCATAGAATTTTCCTGCAAATGATGACCTTCGCATGGAATGTGAGCGAATATATCATGTCGATCGCCCATCCTTTTTATTGAGATGAAGTTTTTCATTTTCGTTTGTTATTCTAAATCGCTTAAACTTTTGGTTTCCATGGGGGCTGTACAACGGAAGCCTACCACCCCCTTAATGCTAATCTCTAAGAACATATGATAAGAGATCACTAAGGAATTGAACCGCTAGTACCGATTTCTTCTGATCTGATTGACTGGGATGCTTATCCGGCGGTGGATGCATCTAATTTCATGTGTTAAGGATAGTGACAGTGACACAGATCCCTTTGATAAAATAGTGCAAACAGCAATCCCTTGCTTTTGGGCGAAGTCCTTTCATACCATGCCTATAATTTCCTTATAGAGTACAACAACCGATTGATTCCATATGCATTCTGGCTTGATGACTGCTTTACTTTGAGCTTTTTCGTGGGGCATAGAAGGAGTTGATCCTGATCGAGGTAAATGGATTTAGGAGCGAAATAAGCCGGCTATCCCCTTCTTAATAGACGCTGCCCCCGGCACCGGCTCGGGATAAATCAAAGTAGCAGTAATCAAGATACCGGGCTCAAGGCTAGATAGAAGATAGGCTATTCCTCTTACCGTACATCCCGAGGGGAGGTTGAAAAAAGCTATTACATAAGATGATGCAGCCCTTAGGCCTCCAAAAAAGATAGAAGTATCCGATAAACAGTCCTTACGCTGACATTAGTAGTAGCGCTGGTAAGCCCGACAAATACAAACAAAGAGTGAAGGTGCGACAACGCTTTTTTAAGCTCAAACGCTACTTCAGTCACTTCTAGATGAATAAGAGTTCTCTTTCTCCTTTCAAGTCTTCAATTCCCCTCGTTCGGGTATAGACTCACATAGCTTGGTAAGAAGTAAGAACTCAGCTACTTCTGAACTCATTAACTCCAGAGCTAGGGAAGGGTACAAAGTCACTTTCCCCACCATCTTTGGTAAGGGATAGCTCGTCAGTACCAGGTGTTGATTTAGTCACGTCTTTCAGTACTCGGACTTAAGTCAAGTACTGAAATCGTTCTAAGGGTTCCGCATTTTTGGGCACCTCTCAGTTCAGTTATCCGGAAATGAAGCAGGAAGATCTATATATGGCAGGTAGCTGAGAACCCGAATGAATCTCCTGCGCCTCTATCATTTGGCCTGGCCGAGAAAGGCTTGGCATAATATGTAGGAGAAAATAGAAGATAGAAGGGCGCTCCAGCTATGTGCCATTATAGAAATGTATGTCTATCACCCTTGTTGAAGATACCTAAGTTTTCTGTTACTTACCTAACCCTTAATTTGCTACTTTTATTCCGCTCGTTCCCTATGGTCGAGCACTTCGTTCATGAGTTGCTATCGCTTTAGCTGTAATAACTCTATTCAGTCCATTTGCACTATAAAGACAGATTATCTCTATTCTTCGTATCGCCGCTTTATATAAGCTCCAGTGAAGCAAAGCAATGCAAGACAGATGGATACAGGGATACTAATACTATAAGAGGACCTACTCCTTCTGTTCTCTTTCCCATAAAGCTATGCATGCTTATCTGAAAGTCCTTCTTTAAAGGCAGAATTCAATTCTGGTATTTCCCCTACAGAGGCTAAGCGGTCGGGTCATGGATCTTGCACTTCACTTGAATAGTGATTTTGAAATGGCAAAGTCAAGAACCAAGCTGACTGAATCGAATCTCCTTGGAATAGAATACAAAGATGAATCTAGCTTGACGGCTTATGGAATGGATACCTTCTTTGCTCTAAGCGCGATCCGTTGTTACTATAAAAAAATAAAACACGGGCAAAGACACATAGTATGATTCAACTAGGCCAGGGTAGGGCAGGGAATATAAGGATTCTATCCGCTTTGTTCCTAAGCACGCTCGGCTCGGTGAAAGTCTAGTCCATAATTCCATTCCAGGAAGAGTGCACTTCTAAGGATTGAGCTTTGTCATTAAGACGCTAAAAAAAGAAGTTCATCGCGGTAGTGGTTGATCATTACTCTACTTTCAAAGAAAGCGAGGTACGTCAGTAAAATCTAACCCAAAAGCTAGAGCTTGAAGCTCGCTTTTCAACAAGCTATAAAGAAAAAAAGCATAAGCACAGCCGCCTTCCATTTCAGATTAGAAGTGATAGTGCAATTCCTTATAATTGTTCTTACCTGGGCATGGATTCATTCGTCTAAGAGCGTGATTGGGGAGGGGATATTAGAACAATAGCTTCAAGCATTCATGATTTGATCTTATTCTATTTCTATAAGAAAGAAGAGAATCTCTATATGATTAAATCGACCCCTCCCCAATCACTGGACTCTCTTTCCCGCAAAGCGTCTGCGAAAGGATCCTCTTTTGTCTTAATTACCAAATCCCTGGTGACGACGCTCCTACCTTCTTTCTTGAATCGGTCTCCAGGCTAGAGAACCATGCCATCTCACTCGGCTTAACAAAATTTTATGTTTCAATGCCTAGTTCTAGTAGCTAGTTTCAAAGACTGGTAATCCTACTCTGATCTTTCCTGTAAACTCGAATCTCCCCCCTTCTTTCCTAACTCTTGAGTGCAGTTTGACTTGGCTCGGCCACTCTATCACTTAGGCTAGGATCTTTCTCTCCGAAATCCATTTACCGTTATTCGGGTATTTACTACTCTATGGCTATTGCGCTTGTTCCTTCAATGCTCAGAGTACCCGCAAAAGAAGAGTTCACGGCTTCATAAGGGCAAACCAAACAAGCAAGAGATAGAAGCTTCTTCTCGGCATCTTTCAGAAGTGGATTCCCTTGCAAGGGTACGAAAGGATGGCTATTCTTCCTTTGCTATCCTCCGAAATAATTTAATCCGCAGTAGCCAAAGAAAAAGAAACTGTTTGAACAAGGGCAAGCGAACCAGAGAAAGCATTTGAATAACGAGTTGTTGCCTCTATTTTAAGTTCTTTTCTTCTTCACTCGATTCCTATTATTTTTCCATCTCGGTTCAAAGAACTGGGTCATGGAACTCTCTGCCCTTCGCCCCTTGACTACGAAACTAGGCTGTGATACGCATCGAGCAAGAATGGGGTAGTCAATGTCAGCCTATACAATGGTACACGAGTGCCGATGGTTCGAAAGAACTCTTCTCTAAACTCAAATAGAAAAGAAGCCTCCCTCAACTATACGATACCACTGCTGCCACTTCTGAAGCTATCGGGGATCCACTTTTTAAGATTTATTATACCATACCAGCAAACTCCACTTCTTCAACAAGAGAAAAGATCATATCAGCAAGAACAAGTAAAGTAAAGTAAAGTCTGAAATGCCTCAGAAGCAAGTCTCAGCTTAGTTGCATTTTCTTCCTACCGATGGCATACTAGACTTTATTATGACCTGAGCGTAACGTAACCTATTTCATAGCCTTGTCGCCCGCCGCTAGCAGAAGCTAAGCGCTTGAAAAGCGCGCAAAAAACGTTGCTTCTGTCAGCCTTTCTGTGCAACAGTCCACCAATAGCAGAAGAAAAGATTATCGTACATACATGAGTCTTCCAGTTCTTACGTAAGCGTTTTCTTACCAGTCAAGTAGTACAACAGCAGTATCTTATCTTGTTGCCCGGCGCAACGGGTCGCCTTTTTAATTTCATAGATAGAAGAAACTATTAGAAGGAGTAGGTGAGTGAGTCCTCACTGACCACTTTTTCAAGTGCCTAACAGGCCGTTAATTTGGTAGGTAACATCGCCGAAGCGTATCATCAGATTTAACATCGAAGGAAGGAACTCAAAGTGAGGCGGCACCGTCTTGTGCAACGCAACGGCAATTGCGCCTTATATCATCCTATATTATATCTGATGGACTTGGTAAAAAAGGGCCCCGACTTATTTCAAGAATTAGAGTTCGACCGCAGCTACCCCTTTTTGGCGAGGATCAAGTTCCTTGCCAACTATCGACCCCGATCTCTTTTCATTTGTTTTAGGTATTACCAAACTTAGCCTAGCCTTTGTCAATTACACTAAAGCAGAGGACCCAAATATGGAAAGGCCCCATTCCCATAAGGGTTAGGTTAGTCATTCCGGCCTGAGACGCATTCGTTGACAAAACCGCTGTAGGAATACAGACATGTCAATAGAGCGGAGGCGAACTGATCAACGAGAAAGAGGCCTACTCACTACAAACGAATACACCACAAGATCAAATTGCACTCATGCCTCTCCCGCATCAAGTTGACCACCCCCCCTCCCTACCTAGTGATTCTATCAATTATTTATGTAGGTAGGCCCCCATTCTGATTCGTATATCATGAAAAAAGAAAGCCATTTGAATCAAGGATGAAGTAGTTGGTTTGATATGCCCAGGCGCACTGCGCTTTCCCTTGCTCAGATGTTTGTCTTTCTAAGTCAAGTAATGGTGACCTGCCGAAGACTGGAGCCTCGTAACATATTGACAAAGACCTCTGAACTGAGGGTTCGATCAGTAGAGGGGACGACTTAGCCTCCAAGGAAGAAGAAGAGCCCCGTTCTCTAGCCGAGTGATGCCGTTGATCATATAACTGAGAGGGAACATGTCACATTAGAGGTGAACGATAAGAGATGTCCTATAATCCCCACGAGAAGGCTGATCCCTGTTTTAGTCGATTAAGCAATGAAGAAATGAATGTCGGGCTCTTTGCTAACCCCATGAAGAGAAGTTTCTTAATGTTGATACTTTATGTTTCGTCGAGCCCCGAGCTTGTGGTCCTCCTTTGAGTGTGGGTTACATTGGATAAATCTGTCAAGTCAACGTACATAGCAGCAAGGATGGTGCATCGCCTCTTTCTCGTTCTTGCTTGGGATCCAAAACGCACACGCCTGATATCGGACCTTCGACTAGGCATTCTACCCTTGTCGAATCGAAACCAACCACCACTGCATTGCGCTCGAACAGTTGAGCGGCCGCCGCCCGGCAACTCCCGTACACAGATATCTATTTTTTCTTTGTACCTGGTCCAACCTCACAACCCTTTGCGGGTTGGTCAGAAGTCAATCTTCTTTGGTAAGACGGGATTGGAAAAAGAAAAGAGAGTGCTTGACCGGAACAACGGCCAACAAAAACCGTAATTACATAGATAACTACTCCTCCCCTTATTCGTCTTCAAGGCTTTAAGGCGAACCAACCGTATGGCGTTGGAAATAAAGAGACCTCTCCTTCTCGTAGATGGTGTCAGTGAGAGCAACTTTTTTATCCCCCGTTGACCTTCTTTCTTTTTTAGATAGAATCTTCAATGAGTGGAAAGAAGCAACCTTACTAATAAAGGTGTTTCTTGAGTAAGGCCGGCTTTAGAGCCCAAGCCCCTCTAATATGATGAGAAGAAGAGGGGCCGCCCTCTTTTCCGCACCAATCCTTATTGACTACTACATCTTTTTTGGGGTGTATAGCCCAGTTGGTAGAGCATTGGGCTTTTAACCTAATGGTCGCAGGTTCAAGTCCTGCTATACCCAAACCTACATTACACTATACTACTATTAGTAAGGATACGTAGTATCTTTCAAAGAGCACTCTTTGGCCATTAGACTCGCTTCAACGACTTTGCCCTTTAAGTGACAAGGGAGGTGAGACGCTACAAGTCGAAAGTGATAGCGAATCCCGAACATCAAGTGGGAGAATAGCAGTCTTGGTTGGGCAATCTCACTCACCGGCACACCCACAGACTGCAAGAACTAGCTCGCTAGCATAACACCTGCAAAGAATAAATGAGTATTATCTTTCCTATATCCCTGATTCTAGCTATATAAATAGCCACTAAAATTGCCTAGTTAAGGTTAGGCTAGAAAGTCATCCGCCCCTCCCGGGCTTGCTTACCTTATCACTCGAGCTCGATTTGAAGAGAACTCCTCGTAAGCTTCGCTAAAGCGACTACGTACCAAATCTCTCCTCTCCTTTTAGTTGAACTCCATTCCATCTCCTATCCTCTCTTCTCTCTTTGGTCGAGTGGCTATTGCTCCAGCGAGAACGAAAGCCACTCCTACTGGTGCATAAGAAAGTGGGACGGAGACAGCCCTCTTTCGAGGTAAAGATATGGGCTTAAGCTTGCTAACTGCACTGGCTAAGAGCTAAGGCTTCCTCACAGGATTTGAGAAAGCCTATAAAGAAATGCATGGCGGATAAGTCAAACCTAGTCAAGCTATTTTCTATCTCATTCATTAGCGATCTCACACTTTATCTCTTACTCACTGAACTAGCAAGGATATTTTATCTTCCTTTCCCCACAATGCTTTCTTTAAGTCTGAAACTCCATTTGTGTCAAGACTGGGGATGGGGTTAGTCCCTCCATTACTCTAGTATTAGGATCGACTTACTGAATCACGTTACAATCCTTAAGGAAAAGAAAGATAAGAGGTCCTAGTTGAATTAGCTTCAAATCCTAGCATACTCAAGTCAGCATTCCCAAGCCACTAGCATAATCCTAGTGCTTACTCTCCACTCGCTAAGCAGTAAGATCTACTTTTCATATTAAGAGTTGGGCTCAATGAGTCTAATGAAGGGATTTGAAGCTAAGCAGATCGCTTACAGACCTTTCTACACAGGAGCATCATTAATCTTAGGGGTCACCTTCTGGCCTTGATTCAGGCGATTTACCCTTAGCAGCACAGTAATGATGGTTGAAGATGGATAGCAGCCCGTAAACAAAGGTTTTAGACCATCGCGAAAGAGTTCAATTAGAGTCTCAGTAAGACCCGACATAATGGGAGCTTAATTCTTCATGCCCAAGTGTGTTATTGTAAAGGGATCCGATTGCTCATGCTTCTGTGGAGCTAATAAAGTGGGTTCATCTCCCTTCTTGACATCCGAGAATAGAACAAGCGGCCCCTCTAAATTCTTTCCCTCCGAGACTTTCCTTATAGAGTTGGACTTAGTTAAATTTAAATAGCCAAGGACCAATCTCACTGAATGATAGAGGGTCTCTAGTATCTGGGATGGATGTGAAGCGGGTCCCTCAATCGATGCAGCACATTAATATTACTCGGATCTATACATTGAGCTCAATCTTTTTCATTAGCCTTGTAACTTTCCCTCTCATTGAGTTGGAGAGCTCAAACTCAAGCCCTTTAGCATCAAAATGAAAATGACTAACTATCGTATTGATTTTTAGAGCTCAATTGGTAGGGCCCTACTTATACGGCAATAATCTAGCCCAAGAGCGGTTACTGGGATCACAAATTCCCTTTTTGCTTGATCCTGCGTAATCGTACTAAGATCAGGGATCCATATCTGATGATGGGCATAGAAGAGACTTTGCCAACCTCTTTCTAATTGATCGCTACTCCCTCTTAAATTTCTATTTCTAATCGCCCTTTATGTTATGAATGAAGCATGGAAAGGAAAGTAGCTCTCTATAGCCAATTTGAAAGTATCCTCTCCTACGGATGATCAAGGCTTTGAAAAGCAAAGGGTTCTCACGTGAATGATAAAGCACAATCAAAAATCCGAAAATCCGGAAGAGGACTTACTTCTTTGCAATGGAAATAGGGGAAATAAAGGCTGGCATGCCCACCCATCAGGACTTGTTCTAACGAATGAGATCGAAAAGGATCCCGAATCAGTTTATCCAGGGTATCAACATTCAGAAGGGGAGGGCAGTAGACCTATTACTAGCTTGGGAAGGGGAAGACAGAGGAGTTCCGCTTTATCGGCTAGTAGCACCTCTTCGGAAAAGGGTCTGACCGCTGAGGTGAGGCCTAGTAGTTACTGTGAGACTAATTGCTTAATAAGGTGGGGAGGGGAATCCTTCTAGTTGAAGAGTTTCATCTGTTCTGGTCTCTTTATGCTAATGGGGACAAAGAGATGGGATACTTCGATTAGAATTCTGGGAGTTAGGGTTCGGGATCTTTTGAAGAAGGATCGTGAGACTTCTACTTTTGTGGACTTCCTTACCTGGGAAATTTCCAACATCTGAACAAGGAGTCGGAACTAGGCCCCTAGGAGCTGTAGCTGCAAATGAGTCAAGTTCCCCAGGACCTGTAAATGACTTTCCACCTTAAAAGTCTTAGCCAAATCTAGTTCTTGTCCAGGCACGGCTGGTTTAACTCTCTTTGAATCGTCCGTAACTAGTCCATATGGAGTTCTCGAGGACTTTCATGCTAGCAGTGCTGCCCTGTGAACTTTAAAATCATCAGGGTCGAGCAAGTTTATTGAAAAGGGAGGTGAATCCTTCTCACTTGAGCTTCTTTCTTACCTAGGAGACAGGGAATGACTGATGCTATCTCCCATTCTTTATCTAGGACCCCTACCTCTTCTAAGATCTTTCTTCGAGACAAGGAAACTCGCCTCTCTTACTTTGCTTGACTGCCCGTCTATTTACTTAATTTGAACCTCTGCTGTGAATCCTTACTCTGGTACCCCAGGATGTGAAAGAGAAGAACGATAAAGAAATGGAGCGGGAAGTGCTGGAATAGGGTAGGGTCTAAGTCCGGCGGAAGAGGATAACTCGAGGGTGAATCCTTGGACTTGTCTGGTCCCTTGTCCTAAGAAGACAAAAAAAATAGGGTATACCAGAAGAGCTGGAATAAGATCTTATCTTCTGGCCTATACTCACCTGTTAGACCACAAGTTTGGAGCTACTCTAAGTCGGAACTCTTCTCCCGCGGATAGATCTGTTCTTCTTTTTCAGGCGTCTGATGCCTTACGAGCTGGAAAAGGAGGGTCGGATTTCTTGGCCTGAGGCAGATGGAATGCTTACAGTTCTGTACAAGTCTAGCTTGCCTAGCTCCTCACACTTTCAGAAACCCTACTAATTGCGTAATGTAATAAAGAAGCTACTTTCATTCCCGAGATCCGCTAAGCCAAAAGTCAGACTTTTTTTCTGGTAGGTAGGTGCAGGAAAGACAGGTTTGAAATCATTAGCAGGCACTGGTCTAAAGGTTAAATCGGGACTGGCATATCTGAACTCTCTACTAACGGCTGGTGTAAAAGAGTCTGATTGAAGACTTGGAGCTTGAGTGAGACTTTCGAGCTGGGACTTCAAGTTCGGGTAAAGGAGGTGAACTTGGAGATTGACTGGGAAGAAAGGGGGAACCAGGGTCGGCTGAGACACTTGGACTTGAGGGGGGAACCCCATAATCTGCTTAGGACCCACTCCTTCTTCTTACTCCCGCTCCTTGTCCATTAAGGAAGGAAGTTTCACCTGCATAAACGTGAAGAGAAGATAAGTAGAAGTCGCTCAACTTTGTTTCTTTTAATTGATAGATTATCAAAGAAAGAAGGACAAGAGGTCGATTCGTCCGAGGAGAAGGGTTCCCTCTAATTGTGAAGAAATTTCAACCATAAGGCACTGCATCAAGCAACTCTAGGTTGTATAGCCTTGTGGTGTAAGGATATGTAAATAACTGGACCTTACCACACCACTAGGCTCAAAGGATCTCATTTTCTGTTATCGGATTGGCTAGTGCTGGAAATAGGTTCCTCCCTCTTATTTCCTTCCAAGTTAGCTTTGAACTTGGGGTGGATTAACTCACAATCGGCCATGGGGTCATGAGGATCTGATCCTCAAGCAGGGCAATGCTAGACAGGCTTCAAAAATCTCTTCCTAACCCTAGTGTTCTTAAATCCTTTTTCTAGGATCTTGTATGACCAATCAACGATTCCCAGCTTAAAGGAATGGCCTAGATCCTCAGTACCCGGAAATCCGTCTATGGGCAATCCCTAGTCATAGGTGCCCCGCCCATCATTACCTATACCCCTTATGGATGGGTTGTAGAACAGAGAAAGCAGACCGGACAATGAGTTGACCTAGGGAAATTTCCCGAGATGAGAAAGATGGATGCCCTGCTCAGGTACACTTTACACTAAGCCAATCGTAGAAGGAACTACATCAACAATTACATTTCCTGATTGTATTGCTTGTCTTTCATCTCCTAAAGAAATCTCTACCAGTTATATTTTAGATGCTTGTTAAGCTCTTTATGAACGAAGTGAGGCTATTACAGTCGGGTAGAAGCACTAAGTTTCTCTCTATTAGAAAAGAGAGGGTTTAGACTAAAGTGAGTGAGTAGCCTCCACTAGGAGGAGAATCAGATGTTGAACACTTTTTTCAATAACTTCTCTTTATCATCTACTAAGAATAAGGATTATGTTCGCAATATTTTTTCTTTTGCTGTTCGAACAAAGGTTGATAGAAGCATTTTCTCTTTTCTTTTTTATAGTCCTTTTTCCGGATCCTTAGAATCTCCCTACTTTTCCGGATTGGAATCCTGACCTTTTTCGGGAAGATCTCATTAGGTTAGTCAGTCTGGAAGAGAATGGTCTGACAAGCATATATCACCTAGAGCTTGTGGATAGCCAGCTTCCTCTAAGTAATCTAAGAAAGGAGGTTGAGTCTGACGTCGAAACCGCATCCACACAATTCTTATCTCATCATAGTATACTTCCTCTACTTGGAAGTGCTTCTGCCTCTATCTGTGTAATCCTTATTATCAATTCCTTGAAATCAGTTGTTATTTTAACGGGTAGGAAATGCATTCTAACGAAGTGCTTTCGATAGCATAATCGACATGGAATTCATTCTAATGAAGTTCCTTTGCTATCTTGAATAGGAGGAAGGGATAGGCAGATAAGTCAACCTTCTTAGCCTTTCCCTTCTTAACCTCATCCATGGTTTTGTAGAGTAGTGGTCTTTTTACCATCAATAGTCTTTTTACCTTCAGTAGTGGAATGACTTACGGATTCTTAAAATGCCTGCTCGCATCCCTTACTGATTCTTTATTTTTATTGAATAATTCGTATTTTAAAATAGTATTAGCATCTTGATTTCCTAAATCTATAACATCTATAGGTCGTGTGTCTATCCATATATTATTTGAATCATAAAACATATCTCTTTTCGTACTCTGTGGTAGTCCTAGCTTGATTAGTATAACTTTTCGTCCAATCTGGAGTTTTTTCCAATCTATTCGAAAATTCGCTATAGTTGGGATCTGATCTCTTAGAGATTGATCTGCTAATATGTCTTTAAACCATTTAGATGTCAATAACTCTTTAGCAGGACCTTTGTGTTTTATTATATGCCTATCATCTTCTATGTCTAACATATAACTTTTAGGTGCTAAGAAGATACCACTCTTGACATGGCGTTCAAGTTTAAATCTTACCCAATTCAATGGAAGAGATATTGTTCTCAGGAAGAGAACTTCCTAGAACTATGGAGTCAGTATCAGTATAGTAAGAATCTTGTCTGGAAATGTATGGATACATATGAATACGAGCACATGCCGTTATAGCTGCAGATAATTGAACAACAGACATCTTAGGAGGTTTCCAGTCATCGTCCTCAGCAAGGCTATTATTGCTAATGTAAGTGACTATTCTATATAGCAATGATCGGAAAGCATATCTGTAGATTGAAAATTATCCATCTTCATCAATTCTTCATATTTCTTTTGATTGCAGATCTATGTCACTGTACTTTCAGGATTCATACCCAATCTACCATAGAGGGAGTTCATTAGAATCTTATAAATAAATGTCATAGCTTCATCACTAGCTTTCTTGGCTTCGAGTCTGCTTTTATAGAGGTTTGAGATGCAACCTTCGAAAGGACTTGACTTCTTCTCAAACAAATAACCCCTAAGAGGGATTACACGATAACATAAATCACGCGCAAACTTCAACTCTTCGCTATAAAAGACTCCAACGAATTTACATGTTGGAAAGAGTCAAGTACCAGATTGATCTTTATAGGGCAAGAATGGACACGATATATTAGTAGGACATACAACACAGGCGTCAATAAAGCCAAACAAGCTATCCAATCCAACGCTCTTCAAATTCTTCTTCCAAACTGGTATAGCACAAGGAATAGGATAGGATTTCATAATAAATGGATATAAAGAGTTCACATCATAATAGTAAAGATTCTCACCATAGGGCTTATAGACATCAACATGACCACCATAATAGCTACGCCTAATAAAAATATCTTGGTTTCTATTAGGTATATTGATATGAAAGGTATTATCATCAAAGAAATTATTACGAATGATTTCAAGTGAAAGCGATGATAATGTCATCACATCCTCGATATCAATACAGTATTTAGACCAATTAATTTCTTGAGCCTTCAACATCACACCACCTAAGATAAGGATATCATAGCGAAGATAGTTTATCAAATCCACACTATTCAATAGAAGATTAGACGAAGACAATTTCTCATGTGGAATAGATTCTTTGGATCCTTATTCAGGGCATAATGTTTTTCCCAATTTTTCAAGAGAGCTATGCATTAATGTTAATGAATCTCTGAAACGAACTAAGAACCGATCACCAAGATAGACTTTCAACTCGTAATTCTTATGATTCCTCAACAATGGTTTGATTTTATATTTATCACGGCGATTTACATAATACTTCAGAAGGAAAATCCCATCAAACCGGCCTAAATTATTGAAATAAACAGTTCTAAGACGAAGACTACTATTTTTCACACATTCTTCCAAATTAGAGAAAAATTCAAAGAACATTTTCTCACTCCTTTCTTCAAAGATAGGATAGAAATTTATGTGATTTTCACTTAAAAAGGTTTGAATCGAATATGAAGGTAGGTTTCTAAGATCATCACCAGGCTTCACCACTAAGTAACCCGCATCATAAGGAATATTTACATTATTTTCGACTACAGTCTCTAGATTGGATACAATGAAAGGATGACATCCTGTAATACCCCAAAATATTTAATTATCTAACTGAACCACGTGTCCAGTTTGAATTTGCCAGAGTGGCAAAATCGGAAAGTTATCCGATAAATAAGTTTTAGTAGGTCGGTTTTAGAAAAGGTTATTATGGAGAAAATTTATATTATATTTCAATTCTAAAGTTAGAATTGGAATTAAATGGGAAAATGGCGAGAAAAGTCCAAAATAGGGCACAGGGACCAAAGTGGTAATTTAGCCACTTTGTGTCGAAAATAGAAATATTGGATTTTGTCGGGAAAGTGTTAATATCGGGCCGTATATTATTTATAGGATATAAATAATACGTATAAGTCGTAATAAAAGAGTTTAACGATTTAGCTATGGACTAAATCGTACGATTAAAAAGTTCAAAGGTTAACTTGTAACAAATAAAGAAAACAAGGATTAAAGTGTCCCTTTAGCCATGATATATAAGGATTCCCATATGAATGAAGAAATCAGAAGAAGGCTCCAGAAAGAGGGAAAAATTGCCGATCGATTTCGTTTCGCCGCCGTTTCTCCGTTCGACGTCCGATTCAAGCGATTCAAGCGGCAATCTCTTCAGAATCTTGTCCTCTATCGATATTAAGCTTCGTTTCGAGGTAAAGTTCTCGAAATTTGGTGCTAAATTCGAAATAATGGGCTGTTTTGGGTTAGGATTGAGTTTAGGTTGTAATTTGATGATTTTGAGGTTATTATACCGTTTGTGAAGAAACCGAGATATGGGTATTGAGCGTGGGTATGTTTAGCACGTCGGGATTGTGGCGAAACCCCGGAAAATCTGATTTCCGGGGCTGTGCACGTGGTGCACGACCGTGCACCACGGGTGCACGAACGTGAACTGAAAGTACACGAACGTGCACCTAGCAAGGTACACGATCGTGCACTGAAGTACACGAACGTGCACTTTTCATGGGGCACGAATGTGTACAATAAGTACACGAACGTGTACCCCTGTGGTGCACGAACGTGTACTTGGTTACACGATCGTGCACCCACCAAAATGCACACCCGTGCACCCCAACTCGCCCCCACGCGAATACAAGCTGTAATTGACCTAGGTGTTTGACGTGTTGAGTAATTTGACTCTAAAGGACGGATTTCGGACTTTGAGAATCATTGATCTCGAGATTAGCTCGACGTTTTAGATAATAAATAATAGTGGGAAACGTCAAGGACGTTAAGCGATTCTCAATTATGAGAAATAGTATTCGCTAAGTCGTTTATACGACTAAAGTTATTGAATATGTGGATAAATATAAGATGAAACCAAACCCTAAAACATAGAAGTATTATCGATATAAAAGTATGAGAATCACGTCTAATCATTAAAAATTTATCTGATGTGTCAGCGAGTAGTGGAGTCAGTAGAAGCGGAATAGCGAGATCGTACTATCAGATCGATCACATCATTTCTTGGATTGCGGTCACTGTGAGTTGTATTTTACTTTCACGTATTATATATTAAAGTTATTTTATATAGATATATATACTGTTTACACGCATCGCATTATATAATTGATTGAAATGTTATATGCTTTATTAATTTCTATATACGAGAACTAGTATGCGATCCAAAGAAACTAGCTACCTATTGGGTGTCAATAGGCTGTGTGATCACCAGTATCGAGTCAGTCTAGTATATTTGCATTTGAGAAATGACTTGACACAGCTGGGAGCTGTTGATGAATATAAAATTTACGATTGTGTATACGATTTGATACGAGTGAGTACTCGGCTATGGTGTAGTCTGGAGTCCCCGTATCTAGTGGCTGGGCCACTAGTGAGTTGGACTCGCGATTTATATTTACGATTGGGTTGAATGATAATGATTATTCGAGAAATGTGTCGCATGCTAGGATATTAGTTTCGTACGGATCAAATACATGTTTATATGTTTTATATTAATATTTTCTTGAAATGCGATGCTATGTTTCTATACTAATACTGTTAGTAAATGTCAACTCACTCAGTATTTCCCCAAATACTGACCCCTCACCTTTGATGTCTTTTAGGTGCTTAGCTTGTGGACTTAGCTAGAGGCCAATTTTGAAGTCCAGAAGTCAGCTGTATATGATAGTTTCTGACTTCTGTGAATGCTGCAGTAGTGGTCCTGTGTCGATAGTATAGTAGCCTAGTCAGCAGTTCATTTTGATTGTATATATTAACTGCTGTTATTGTTTTATATGCATTTTGATAGGCTACGTGTCTTGTATATGATCCACGGCCCCAGATGCCGGTGAGATGTTTGAAACACTAACTGATGTATATTGTACCGCGAGGCCAGTTCGTACAGGGTACGGTAACTAGAGCCCCCGAGGTTTTGAAACAGTTAGTGTATATGATTGATTATATGATATATATATATATATATATATATGTATTGCTTCCGTTGTTTGATATTGTTTATTTTATATTATATATTATATTTGCGAAAAATAAATTGTGATTTTAGGCTTGCTACGGGTTCCGGAGCTACCACTCCCGTTCCCTAGCGCCGGTTGCGGCTCAATATTTTGGGTCGTGACAATGTTGGTATCAGAGTAATTGGTCCAGTTACCACTACAAGTTTGTTTCAATGTTTGTTTGAGAGCAGTTTGGTCCAGTTACCACTGCTAGATTTGTCTGATTCTCTGTTTGATTGGAAGTATGTTGTCAGTAAGTATACCTAGGAACTACTGTAGCAAGAGTCAGACCGTAGTTGTATGTTACTGTGTGACTTATGCATTGCTAAGATGTAGTATAGAGCCTGTGAATCAGTGCTACTAAGCTAGTGAAGGATTAGTATCCGTATATACAAACGATTGAGATGGTTAAGTGTTTATTACTTGCACTGAGGGTGTTAAGTAATTATTTGATCGCAAATTACGTATGGCTGGATTGAGTGTTAAATGTTTACAGTATTTTATAAGTTGATACGGGAATTGCGTGTGGAAAGGAACTCAGATGGTCGCTCATGTTTGAAATTGTTTCTTTTCAGCATGTCTGGGCAAAACGGAGCTCAATCGCATGCTGAGGAAGAACGGGAGGAAGTGCCTCCTATATTTCAAAACGGGTTTCATAATGAAGTAGGCGAACCATCTGGGGTCCATCAGAATGGATTCCACGCAAATAATGGAGCATCGCCAGAAATATATCAAAATGGTTTTATGTCTGTGTCAGAGATAGGTAGTTCTTCTGGAAACAGAGTTAGAGTGCATTCACCAGAGATAGAGTACAGTGGGGAAGAAGAAGAGGAACCGGAGGAAGACCCGGAAGAGGATCCTGAGGGAAATCCTGAAGAAGATTCTGAGGAGGATCCAGAAGAAGAATTAGAAGAAGAAGCAGAAGAGGAAAATCCTCAGGAGGAAGAGTATGAAGAAGAAGAACAGTTAGATGAGTTAGACGTCGAAGAGTACAGAGGTGGCTATTTCTGGTCTAGTGTGCGGAGATACCGCAATTTGAGGGAAGATGCAGACATAGCTAATGGTCAGGCGCAAATAGCCCTAAATCAGGTTAGAAGACAGATGCGTTCTTTTTCTAGAGGGATGTTGACTGTAGGAGCGTACTCTACTGATTTTCTGCGAATGGCAGAGGGAGTCCCTGATCTGAACGAAAGCAATAGAACCATTAATCGTAGGTATGTCAGGGGCTTAGGACCTCAGTTTGATGAGCTGTATTAGCACGTGGACGAACATTTCAGCACGCTTACTACAATGGCCCGTAGGATTGAAACAGAGCATGAATGGTCGGGTGATCCGGTACGACCTTATTACTTTAGACGTGAGTACCACCCAGATTACGTCAGTACGTCCTCCAGAACTACAACCAACCCTTATTTTGTGCAAAGAGGTGGAAGAAACTCTGGTAGAACAGTTAGGGGCCGACATACAGGCGTAGTTATTAGGGAACCTAACGAACGCATCAGGCATCTCCAGGTATTAGTGATTTACATACTTTAAGTAATTGTGTTTATGTGTTTGCATTATTGTGTTTATATATTTGCTGCATTGCATAATAGAATATCAGTAATAGGTTATGCCTATAAGATAAAGCCTCGGAAAACGAGAATCTATAGGAAGCGTTGTAGTTAAACACGCGCCTAATAAAAGAACATATAAACATAACTCATGAAAACAATAACATAATATATACTACATAATACATTTGTAGTGAACGTAATTCCTATATCACGTTCAAGAAGCTGTAAAGGGAAAGATAGATTATTAAAAAGGGGAATCGATGTGTAACATCGGCACCTGCGTTTGTATCTGACGTGATACAGAGTGTCGGAGAAGTGGATATGGTGATTACAGCAGTAGAAAATTTTGAATTTAATTGAGTTATCGGAGATATGGAGAGAGAAGTGGTATGACAGAGAAATAGTCTGTAAATGACAGCAATACAAAAATCTGACAGCAATACAAAAATTTGAAATATACCCAATAAATATAAAGAAAGCCGTTAATAGTCGCAGAGCGTATAATCTAGAGTAAGACTTACGATTTTATGAAAACTTTGAAAGTGTTTATAATTTTTAAGGTACAATTGTGCTCAGACATTGCATATGATACTGCATAATCACGATAGGAATGCATAAGAAAGTGATTTTAAAATGTAGATCATACATCATATCTTTATAATGACAAAGAAAATGCAATTTCGAGCAACTCCTTGGTGATGAGAGATGTCATCACTCTGAGCTACAATTGTACTAACGATTTCAGACGATTTATGAAAAGTGATTTAGAAAGAGCTGCGCAGCCAAAAGAAGTTTTAAACTTGTTTTGTTCAGTAAGTAAACTCGGATATAAAGCCTTGCGACGAAAAATAAAAGATTATTATTATATAAGAATAAGATTTGTAAAATAAACCCCAATAAGAAATAGAATCATGTTAATAACCATTTCCACAAGGCTAGTGAAGCTAAAGGAGTGATCGTCGGGAAGCATACGCAGATAAGCTGCGATGCACTGGCAATATTTAAGGATACAGTAATTATCTTTATGCAAGAGTAAAGGGTGGAACGACAGGAAGTCGTGCAAGACGAAAGAAACGTAACAAATACATAAAGATGACATATGATTATTCTTATGTTGAAATAAACGAAGTAGCAATCGAAAGTCATAATTGGAGGAAAGAGATTAAAAGTGTGAAGGACGAAAAGATGATACTATCAATGATGAAGCAGACGATTTTGCAAAATGTGAATGTGATTTTGCAAGATATGAAAGTTAGAAATTTGATAGATTAAAAGAGATAATGATGCTATATGACTGATATTAAGTAAAGTTACTAATATCAGTACTAAGAATTATAAGTTGCGTTAACAGAAAGGAGAAAGGCACACGTATAGAAATACGTGTCAGTAACTGTAAGAATGGTGGATGATATGAAGAAAAATGTAAGGGTAAAATGAAAATACCTCAAAATTTAGTAAGGTGATTAGAGAAGTGAAAGTTCTAAAAATACGTCATAAGGTTTGTCAGAATAGAACAGCAGCAATAGAACTGCTATAAACGAAGGAAAGACGTAACAAATATAACAAGTAAAAGACAAGACAAGAGTCGATACTAGTGCAAAGAGATCAAGATATTTACAGACAATTAAAATCAAGATATAAGTGCTAAGGAAGCATAAAGCGTATAGGACGACAGTAAGTTGAAATTATTCCTTGACTTTGGGAATTGTAAAGTAAATGGAGTATAAATATTAGAAACAATCGGAAAACCCTTCAATAGAAGACGAGAGATAGAATAAAAAAGAAGTTAAGTGAAGGTTAGCTAACGAGAAGGATTCTCGAAACAGTTAGACTTAAAAGAAACATGCGAGATTCTTATGAAGTTATTATAAATAGGGAATTGTGACATAAAGAAGAGACATTTTTGACTGACAAGTCAAATAATGACTCGAGAAGATTTTTAAGGACTAATCAGAGAAAGTCAAGAAGATAAAAATACCGGTAGTATCGGTCAACGAAGACGATCATATAAGCTATACGGTTAAAGTCAACACAAAGAAAAGTACATATAGCAATGGGGAATGTACGAAGGATCACGACCAACAGAATAACATAAAGTTCACAATAGCTTAAACAAAGCAAGTAAAAGTTGAAGGAAGCAAGGGAGGTATCAATCTCAACTACGTTGAGAAATAGCAAGTAAGATAAACAAGGTACAAGTTGAAAGAGATTAGCTAATCGAGAATGAAATATTAGATAACTGTAGAGAGAAATAAGAAACGACGATAAACAGTTATGGAAAAAAAAAAGATGATATCATTAGATAATAGCAAGGATTAAAAGTCATAGATTGTGCTTATAAGAGAAAATACTCATAGAAGTATGAATGAAGTAAGTACGTCATTAAAAAGGTAGCCGATACGTCGTGATTATTCATGTATAAAAGAGACAAGTAGCGACTCGATGATGATTAAGAATGAAACAGTAGACTTGAAGGATACCGAGTGAGGATTAGTCGACGCTAATAAGGACAGAAGAAAGATCACAATCAGTTGTACAAGACGTCAGGATTACGATATCGGTGATACGCCTTGAGCCACACTATTTTAGAAAGATGACGAATAGGACAAAAGTAACAGTAAAAAGATTCTTAGCTATGCTACGACAAGATACTACTATGAGCAAGATAGATAATCGATTAATGATAAGTACAAAGTCACAACTATACGTGGAGAGCTAAGAGCTAAGTAAAAGAAAAAGACATGACTGACGCGTAGTAATAAATGTCAAGAAAGGTATAAAAACAATTGTAAGGTCCCAACAAGTTTTATGAAAATTCGAGGACGAATTTTTATAAGGGGGGAAGAATGTAATACCCCAAAATATTTAATTATCTAACTGGACCACGTGTCCAGTTTGAATTTGCCAGAGTGGCAAAATCGGAAAGTTTTCCGATAAATAAGTTTTAGTAGGTCGGTTTTAGAAAAGGTTATTATGGAGAAAATTTATATTATATTTCAATTCTAAAGTTAGAATTGGAATTAAATGGGAAAATGGTGAGAAAAGTCCAAAATAGGGCACAGGGACCAAAGTGGTAATTTAGCCACTTTGTGTCGAAAATAGAAATATTGGATTTTGTCGGAAAAGTGTTAATATCGGGCCGTGTATTATTTATAGGATATAAATAATACGTATAAGTCGTAATAAAAGAGTTTAACGATTTAGCTATGGACTAAATCGTACAATTAAAAAGTTCAAAGGTTAACTTGTAACAAATAAAGAAAACAAGGATTAAAGTGTCCCTTTAGCCATGATATATAAGGATTCCCATATGAATGAAGAAATCAGAAGAAGGCTCCAGAAAGAGGGAAAAATTGCAGATCGATTTCGTTTCGCCGCCGTTTCTCCGTTCGACATCCGATTCAAGCGATTCAAGCGGCAATCTCTTCAGAATCTTGTCCTCTATCGATATTAAGCTTCGTCTCGAGGTAAAGTTCTTGAAATTTGGTGCTAAATTCGAAATAATGGGCTGTTTTGGGTTAGGATTGAGTTTAGGTTGTAATTTGATGATTTTGAGGTTATTATGGCGTTTGTGAAGAAACCGAGATATGGGTATTGAGCGTGGGTATGTTTAGCACGTCGGGATTGTGGCGAAACCCCGGAAAATCTGATTTCCGAGGCTGTGCACGTGGTGCACGACCGTGCACCACGGGTGCACGAACGTGTACTGAAAGTACACAAACGTGCACCTAGCAAGGTACACGATCGTGCACTGAAGTACACGAACGTGCACTTTTCATTGTGCACGAACGTGTACAATAAGTACACGAACGTGTACCCCTGTGGTGCACGAACGTGTACTTGGTTGCACGATCGTGCACCCACCAAAATGCACACCCGTGCACCTCAACTCGCCCCCACGCGAATACAAGCTGTAATTGACCTAGGTGTTTGACGTGTTGAGTAATTTGACTCTAAAGGACGGATTTCGGACTTTGAGAATCATTGATCTCGAGATTAGCTCGACGTTTTAGATAATAAATAATAGTGGGAAACGTCAAGGACGTTAAGCGATTCTCAATTATGAGAAATAGTATTCGCTAAGTCGTTTATACGACTAAAGTTATTGAATATGTGGATAAATATAAGATGAAACCAAATCCTAAAACATAGAAGTATTATAGATATAAAAGTATGAGAATCACGTCTAATCATTAACAATTTATCAGACGTGTCAGCGAGTAGTGGAGTCAGTAGAAGCGGACTAGCGAGATCGTACTATCAGATCGATCATATCATTTCTTGGATTGCGGTCACTGTGAGTTGTATTTTACTTTCACGTATTATATATTAAAGTTATTTTATATAGATATATATATTGTTTACACGCATCGCTTTATATAATTGATTGAAATGTTATATGCTTTATTAATTTCTATATACGAGAACTAGTATGCGATCCAAAGAAACTAGCTACCTATTGGGTGTCAATAGGCTGTGTGATCACCAGTATCGAGTCAGTCTAGTATGTTTGCATTTGAGAAATGACTTGACACAGCTGGGAGCTGTTGATGAATATGAAATTTACGATTGGGTATACGATTTGATACGAGTGAGTACTCGGCTACGGTGTAGTCTGGAGTCCCCGTATCTTGTGGCTGGGCCACCAGCGAGTTGGACTCGCGATTGATATTTACGATTGGGTTGAATGATAATGATTATTCGAGAAATGTGTCGCATGCTAGGATATTAGTTTCATACGGATCAAATACATGTTTATATGTTTTATATTAATATTTTCTTGAAATGCGATGCTATGTTTCTATACTAATACTGTTAGTAAATGTCAACTCACTCAGTATTTCCCCAAATACTAACCCCTCACCTTTGATGTCTTTCAGGTGCTTAGCTTGTGGACTTAGCTAGAGGCCAATTTTGAAGTCCAGAAGTCAGCTGTATATGATAGTTTCTGACTTCTGTGAATGCTGCAGTAGTGGTCCTGTGTCGATAGTATAGTAGCCTAGTCAACAGTTCATTTTGATTGTATATATTAACTGCTGTTATTGTTTTATATGCATTTTGATAGGCTACGTGTGTTGTATATGATCCACGGCCCCAGATGCCGGTGAGATGTTTGAAACACTAACTGATGTATATTGTACCGCGAGGCCAGTTCGTACAGGGTACGGTAACTAGAGCCCGCGAGGTTTTGAAACAGTTAGTGTATATGATTGATTATATGATATATATATATATATATATATATATATATATATATATATATATATATATATATATATATATGTATATTGCTTCCGTTGTTTGATATTGTTTATTTTATATTATATATTATATTTGCAAAAAATAAATTGTGATTTTAGGCTTGCTACGGGTTCCGGAGCTACCACTCCCGTTCCCTAGCGCCGGTTGCGGCTCAATATTTTGGGTCGTGACACATCCTTTCTTATTACCTTTGATTGAGCTTATGTAAGAGGGAATACGACTCTTTTTATACAAAAGTGATTTCACTTCGGGTAGATTACCACTTACTATATCAGAATTCATAATAACATTGCTAATTATACCCATTAGATTTGCATATGATATATTAGGAAAGTCTAATGGTTTAAGGGAATCCTTAGATTCATAATAGACACGAATAAAGACACCTTTAACCTCAGCATCATTGTATTTCTCACCATTTAACCTAACAAGTTGCTCAATCATATCATATATCATCTTTTTGTTAATTATATTACCTAAAGGATCATACAATGGAATTGCATTACCTAAAGTAAAAGAAATTTCATAGGATGATGGTAAAAGCATAGTATATCCTATTGTTAATTTCATACTCATAATCAACATTGTAAGCGTACTATTCGACCAATATTATGAAGGCTAATGTTAGAATTTCAAAATCAATTGCTCTAGGGTATGGATCTGAAAAAGTAATAGAAGCATAGATAGATCCAGAATATAGACTTTTCCAATAATAAAATAATATAAAGAGAAGAGGTAAAAGATGAGAAATCCCCGTGATTCCAATTTCTAATTATACCATTTCTCCTAGTAACATAGGACCGAAGATAGAACATCATACTAAACGAACGATTCAATAACATTGAAATACTTAATAACAGACTCGATTTTCTGTTTTGCCTGATTTTGGCTAAGGCAATGCCGTTTGTGTGTAAAATCATGATTTCTTTATTTATTCATGAGTTTGGGCTCTTTGGTGATCATGCTCTAAGGGGTAGTGTGTTTCCCCTAAAGAGTGTCAGTTTTATTAGCACTGAGTTACTTATGGTCTTCTGCTTTTCCCATAGCTCGATGCTTTTCCCCTAAAGGATGTCACTTATATAAAGTATATTCGACAGGAAAATCTGTTGATCTCTAGCTTTTGCTTGTTCCGGGAAAGGCTGATTTTCGTTTCCCATGTCCCAGTCCCAAGGTCGGGACTTACGATTCTACCTTGATTTCGATATCAAATCTCGTTTACAAAACTCGACTAAAATAAACCATATGAAGTAAAGGCTTGGACGAACCATAAAAAGAGATGAGCGATTCCATCGAGGAGAGGAACGAAGCAGAGATCTTTTCAAACATCCGGAAAAAAAATGACCAAGCGGAAACGGCCTTGTTTTCCCAAGATCTTGAAAGCCAATTAGTGCACAGCCTTCCTCCTCAACTCAACAAAGGCGACTATGAAGCCTTAGTGAGAAGTTATTTGAGAGAGGCTTGTAACATCCGGGAGTCTCAGAGCTTATCTCTTTGCAGATATTTGATATCACTATCATGGAACTAAAAGCCGATTTACAGAATCGATTTATTTGAGAACCGGATGAACGCTTGACTCAAATACTTGCTTAATCGCCTTTTTCAGAAAAGGATATACGAGGTGAATTGTACAAATTCATAGAGGACAGGGTCCAAGATGTCTCAGATACAAGCAAAATAATTAAAAAACGAATCTTTGAAAACAGACTCTGCTTCTTTATTCAGGATGTCGACCGAAACGGGCATCGCTCCGCTCTTTATATGGAATTCCTTGATTCTTACAGAACCTAGGAGATGAGGAATTTCCCAATTGATTGTCACTCGGAGAAAGGTAGCTAAGTAAGTTTCGTTTTTATAATTGTGTATGTATATAAAGAAAAGTTGTTTCCATCTTTCCTCAAGTAAGATAGTTGATCGAGAAACCTTTGCCTAGGGATGAAGTAGCTGTTTCGATAGGACCAGGAGCTCATAGAGCCGGACCCCCATTTGCTAAGTGCCTTTCACCTTGGGACTCACGGTCGAGCATTCTCCGGACGTCGAACAATCTATCACTCAATCACAGGCCGCTCTGTCACTGTCTGATTTTTGGTTGTCTTATCACACTCGAAATTATGTATCTACTTATCGTATTTTTGCCTCTGCTCAGTAGTTCCATAATAGGTTTTTTCGGATGTTTTCTAGGATCAAAAGGAACCGCTATAATAATCACTACGTGTGTTTCATTCTCTTTGATCTTATCTTTGATTTCTTTTTATGATGTCGCACCGGGAGCTAGTGCTTGCTATCTAAGAATTGCTCCATGTATCTCATCGGAAATGTTTGATGCTTTTTGGGGCTTTTTTGGCGACCATGAAGTCACCGGATAAATTGCCAAGTAGATAGATCAGATCCGGACGCGGCTGTTGCTCCGCGGCGATACGGACTCGACCCGCTCCTACCCATCCCGGGGTACCATAGCATGTCGGAAATAAGGGGGGACATACTGCACGTAATCACTCCCTTGGTTGGAGGTTGTGCCACCCTGCCTTTCGATCGATACACAGTTGAGTAGGCCGATCACAAACGCTACAGGTGTGGGAGCGATCCGGGTCAGGGAAGGCTAAGACAGCGCCTTGCATATGGGTAGCAAGAGGGGACATTTATGCCCCGACGGTGGGGCCTTATGGGGAAGGGCCCATCCCAATAGGGACATCACACCCCCCGACTTCAAGCGCACCTCTGTATCGACTAAATCACTCTAACAGTCTAGTCGGTGGAACCGGTGAACAACGCGACCTGGTTAGATGTGTAAGGCAGAGGGCTCATAGTACCCCCTTTTCTTGATTTAGCATTTTCTTCGCTTCGGTAGTGAATCACCTACTAAAAAAAGAGGCAGGTTAGAATATGCTCGACTAAAAGGTATGTAGTTGCTCGAACGAAGTGAGAGGAACTGAAAGTCTCGACTAAAAGAAGAGATTTGGATGGGAACGCACGCTGAGACTACTAAGGCAGGCGGTGGACTCTTTCATTAGGGAAGGGAAGAAGGGGCCTAAGCACGGCAGATACTGTACACTTGAGTGGCAAAGGAAAGCGGGATCGTACCTGGTTTTCCAGGCCTGTTCGGACATACGGTTCCCGCGGAAGATAAAGTTGGTGAGCCATGTGATGGGAAACCTTCCTGCACGGTTCGGAGAGCACTGAATTAAAATGAGAGGTTCACCACCACATCATTGCATGCAAGGGGAGCTCGCTCGATTCGCAAATTGGTATTTTCCGACTCGTAATTCACTTCTGACTCCGTGTTCGATAGTCTGACCGTAGTGATGTTAATTGTGGTACATTCATAAGTAGCTTTGTCCATCTTTATTCCATTTCATATATGTATGAGGATCCGCATAGCCCTCGCTTTATGTGTTATTTATCCATTTTTCCTTTTTTTATGCCAATGTTGGTGATTGGAAATAACTCTCTTCATTTATTTATGGGATGGGAATGAGTAGGTCTTGCTTCATATTTGTTAATTCATTTATGGTTTACACGACTTCAGGCAGATAAAGCAGCTATAAAAGTTATGCTTGTCAATCAATTAGGTGATTTTGGATTAGCTCCTCGGATTTCGGGTCGTTTTACACTCTTTTAAACAGTAGATTTTTCCACCATTTTTTCTTGTGCTAGTGCCCCCAGAATTTCTTGGATTTCTTGCAATATGAGATTCAATGCCATAACTCATATTTGTATGGTACTTCTTGTTGGTGCTGTTGGGAAATCTGCACAAATAGGATCGCATACTTGGTCACCCGATGCTATAGAGGGTCCCAATCCAGTATCCGCTTTGATTTATGCAGCTACTATGGTACCGGCTGGCGTTTTTATGATAGCAAGGTGCTCCCCTTTATTTGAATACTCACCTACGGCTTTGATTGTTATTACTTTTGCAGGAGCTATGACGTCATTCCTTGCAGCAACCATTGGAATATTACAGAACGATCTAAAGAGGGTCATAGCTTATTCAACTTGCAGTCAATAACCCTATATGATCATTGCTTGCGGCATCTCTAACTATTTGTTTAGCATCTTTCACTTAATAAATCACGCGTTTTTCAAAGCATTACTCTTCCTGAGTGCAGGTTTGATGATTCATGCCATGTCGGATGAGCAAGATATCCGGAAGATGGGAGGGCACTTGCCTCCTCATTCTCTTTTACCTATGCCATGATGCTCATGGGCAGCTTCTCTCTAATTGGATTTCCTTTTCTAACTGGATTTTATTCCAGAGATGTGATCTTAGAGCTCGCATACACTAAGTATACCATTAGTGGGAATTTTGCTTTCTGGTTGGGAAGTGTCTCTGTGCCTTTCACTTCTTATTACTCTTTTCGTTCACTTTTTCTAACATTTCTAGTACCAACTAATTCATTCGCGCGAGACATCGTTAGATGTCATGATGCGCCCATTCCTATGGCCATTCCTTTAATACTTTTGGCTCTCGGGTGTCTCTGTGTAGGATACTTGGCCAAAATGTGACCCGTTAGCCCATAAGTCAATACTGTGACGAAGCGGCTGTTGCTCACCCGACATGATCGTATGAGGTCACAATTCACCAAACACGATCATACGGGGTGAACAAGAATTGGGGATTGGATGCGGGCTAAATTCCCGCAAATGGCTGAGATGTTCAGTCGACTCCCTCCCCCTTTGTGGGGTCCGAACCCCTACGAGTGAGCAGAAAAAGGGAGGAGGAAAGAGGCCCCGGCGAACCGTCAGAATTAGTAAAAAAGTGTAAGCTTCGCTGCCCGACAGTATGGAGTACTGACCACACCGAGGGACAGGCCCTGAAGCGAAGGACGGGAACGAGCGTAATCAACATGTTCCAATTTCTGGCCTTGCACCGACCATGAAATGGACCATGGACTAAACGGCCACTGCCTGAAAGGACTATGTTGAGAGGACCGCCGCCACCCCACAAGGTACATCTTGTGCCTATGGGCCGCTATAACTATCCAAGAAGACACTCGAAACTGGAAGGATAAAAAACCCACCCGGTGGACTACCGAGCTACAAGTCCCACGACACAGGAGCGGGATTCTCTAAAAAGACAAGGTGGCGGGTTGCCAAGAGGGGCCACTTGGAAACTTGGGATCTCAGCAGGAAATGCAAAGGTTGCTTAAAGCCGGCCGGCCGATAGGCGAAAGAGAATAAATTAGTTTAGTTCTGATCTGAGTAGGATCATAATAGGGAATACTCTAACCCTGGGAACCGGGACTTTGCCATCCTTCGTTTTCGGTCGATGTTTCGGAAAAGTTTGTTCGTCGACAGCTGAATCTTTCGATCTGGTTCGATTCATGGTCGCATCTGCCAACGTTTTCCCGTGGGCCGATGCCCCCAAGTCCAGGCATTGATCTATTCAGAAGAAAGGATATAAAAGTACTTACCTTCTCCTTGGTGAGTCAAAGTGGGGTTCCATCCCTTGCGACCTAGGTATTCCGTTTCTGGTTTCCCAGACTTTTTTATAAAGGGCCCCAGTCTTCTGTTTTTCAGATTTTCCTTGCTCGAGCACTTTCAGAGCCTTACTTCACTTCTTTCGAAGAAGACCTTTATTTTCAAAGATAAATCAACATCTTGCTTGATCTATTGAATGATCAAATAATTTTGCCTTGAATACTCAAGGGGATGTGGAGGACCGGCATGGTGGGGGGAAAGAGCGATCGCAAATCTCACGAATGAATTCAAGTGGAAACGTATGCGGTGGCTCTTAAATGAACTTACCTCCTACATCTAATCGCAACGTCCGGGCATTTTTTGAATAAGGGGCGTAGGTGTACCCTTTCTCTGTCTCGCTATACAGGACTTGATGTACAGTTTCCTCTTTTTCTTGCATTTATGTTGATTTTCCTATTTCACTTACTGGTGCTGTGACTTCTGTAAGCCCTCCTTCAGATGAAGCGGCTAAAGCGTAAGTCTCTACTGCTATGAAAACACAGCTAAGGATTCAGAGAGGTAGATAGTAAATGGGGTCTCACAGAGTCCTATAGTTCAGGCCCAACTTCCGACTTAGTTCCTACGGACGTTGGAAGCGTTGACGATCTTTTTTCCTTTCCTTGTGGACATGAATACTATTTAGCTGTGCTTGAATAGTTTTCGCATGACTCTTCTTCACACTGATTTCAATCCGATTTGTCGACTCGGATTGAAATACCTTTTACTGATCATGGAAGCTAGTGTGACTAATGTGTCAGCAAACTGATTCTTCGTACTAGACAGATAATTGAAGGTAATCCGTCTGAACTTTAGGCTGATATCTTCCAGATACTGATGGTAGGGAATGAGTTTCGTATCATTGGTTTTCGAATCACCAGTTGTCTGAAAGATGATAAGTGACAAATCTTCATATACATCAATCTCCTTGATTCTCAAGTTGAGGGCGCTTCTTTGAAGTGCCTGTAATACACGCAGAATATTCTGCAATATTGTATTGTTTCTACAAAAGAACCTCAACTTTACAGCTATGGGAATATCGGCTCCTTTTGGCGAGATTTAAGATAGCATGTAGAAAGGGGCTGCTCCAACTCCATTTCCGTTCTGATTTACTGCACCATCAAAGAACATTTGCCAATCATGAGGAGTTTCATATTCTTCTTCGGCTACCACATATATAATAGCTTCATCCGGGAAATTCATCCCAAAATGAAGCTCATAGTCAGGCACGGGATGATCCGCAGGTGGTCTGATATTGCATGCCCCTTGCCTTACTCATTTAGGGCTTCTAGGTGACGTACAAAATATTGAACTCTGAGAGTAACATCTTCCACCTTGCTGTACGCCCCGTGAGGGCTGGCCTTTCAAAGAGAGACTTCAGCGGGTCCATCCATGCAATCTGCATGGTCGTATAGTTCAACATGTAGTGGCGTAGGCGTTTCGAGGCCAATGTAAGAGCACAACTGGTCTTTTCTAGAACCGTATATCTTGTCTCATAATCAGTGAACTTCTTGCTGAGATAGTCAATATTCATTGCCTTCCTACCCCTTTCTTTCATCGTTCTAACCAATTCAAGGAAGGCCTTTGATCTTATACATAGCATTTATGCACAATTCCTTAGGCGCTTTGCTCGAAAAAAAGAAAGAATGATGAAGGGCCTTATATTATTTAAGTCGCATGATGGTGGATGCAGAGAAGAAAGACTCACCTATCGAGAAAATGTGCCTCAGACATATATTCCCAGTCAAACCTCTGGGAATTCGCTGTTAATCATTCGCCAACTCTAGGGTACATTTTAAGTATGCAAACCAGAATTAAGACCCTACCACGCCATGGCTATGGAGCTATGAAAGAGTTCGAGCTACTCGAATTCTGCCACGTACAAAAGAAAAAGAACGACAAAGCAGACGCATTCACCAAGTTAGTAGCCGCTCTAGCAGCCCCCCTGGTGGCAGAACATAAGTCATTATACATGATAGGATCCTTTTTCCAGGCCTTTCCCAGGATTGCCATTTTTTATGTTACCATAATTAAAATGGCTCACTGCATGGAAGTCTCTATTGAAGATTGGAGACATTATTTTATTAACTACTTTAAGCACGGCGGATGGCCAGAAGAAAGCCACAAAGAAACCCAGCTTCGAAGGAGGTTGCCCCAGTATGTGTATTTTAAACGGAAGTTTATAAAAAAAGTCTTATGATGTGGCAGAGATGTTTGTCTAGTAATGAAGCAAGGCAATCCTTGTACTTGTTAGATTCAGGGGTGTATGGTGCCCAACGGTCTGAGCCAATGATGCGAGTTAAGCTCAAACAGATGGGGTACTACTGGCGTATAATGGTCCAAAATTATATGGACTCTGTTAAACGCTGCAACATTTGTCAAATCCACAGAGACTCTATGCAATACCCCTTGCGTTCTATCGTAGCATCCTGGCCTATCTTTCTGATGTGCTAGTACTAAACTTACCTGCCGAGCGTACGAAAAGGAGTCTCTTTTCCCTATCTAAGCTATATCAACATAGCCAACTAGAAAAGTTAGCCGCTTGTCAATTCTTGGTGTAATACTAACTTTTAAATGATTGGTGTCAGAATTTTTCACTGATCAGGTGTGATCAGTCTCATCCTTGTAAGAATTAGGAATTCATTTTCCAACTCGTCCCAGAATGGGCGTTATGGCAAAGAACAAGAAGAAAACAATAGGAGTAATTTGTCCAATAGTAACAAATGGTGCCTCCAAAGGTTGACATCTGATCCAATCTAGTAGTAAGCAATCCGCCAATAGCAAGCAAAACATTCCTTGGTGAATAATCCGAAAACTTGAACTACGCACATACATACTTTTAATAAAAGGAAAAGCCAACAACCATATAAAAACGGGTGCTATTGCGGCTACACCCCATGATTTGTCAAGTATACTACGAGGAATGGCATAGATCGGTAGGAAATACCATTCCGGCACAATATGAGGCGGGGTGGGCATCAGATTAGCAGGTATATAATTGTCGGATGCCGCAAAACATTAGGAGCATAAAAAATCCACATGGAAAGAAAGATAGCAAAAGCTACCCAACCTAATAGATCCTTTACATAAAAATAACGGTAAAAAGCAATTTTATCAATCTCTGAATATACACCCAATGGATTATTTGATCCATATTGATGCAATGCAGCCAGATGAAGAAGACTGGCGCCCACTAAAATAAAGGGGACTAAATGATGAAGACTGAAAAAACGATTTAAGGTGGCATTGTCCACGGAGAAACCACCCCAAAGCCAAGTCACTATGGTATTTCCTACTGCAGGTATGGCGCTAGCTGAGCTTGTAATTACTGTAGCTCCCCAAATGCTCATCTGACCCCAAGGTAGTACGTATCCTATAAAAGCTGTCACAATCATTAATAGGAAGATTACAACTCTGAGACACCGAATAAATTTCCTAGGACTGCTATAACTTGCATGATATAGATCGCGAAAAATATGAAGGTGAACCATAATGAGAAACATACTTGCCCCATTAGCATGCATATAACGGAGCAACCAGGCCCCTTCAACATCTCTCATAACGTGTTCGACGCTGTTGAAAGCTAGATCCACATGAGGTGTGTCATGCATAGCTAAAAAAACGCCAGTCACTATCTGAACGACTAAACAAATACCAGCTAACGGACCGAACCCCCACCAATAACTAAAATTGCTTGGGGTTGCACAATCTATCAAATGCTGATTAAGTGTAGAGGATATATGTTGTTTAAGAAGAGAGAATCGTTGGTTCCTTATAATCATTTCTCTTTCCTATCGTGACAACTCTTGTTACCCCACCTTTTCATTTAGCGTTCTGGGGACTTACTGATTCTATATAGATAGATATAATAATAGAGTACCCTTTCTTACACCTCCGAAGGATGTATGGGGTATACAGCGAAATAAGTGTCTCAGGGGTCGTCTTGGCTTACTGAAAAGTCGTCGAACTGCTCGGTGACCGAATCAGAGAAGTTTTTACCGCTTTCTCTCCAGCCCTCTCGGACTGGCAATCTTGCTGGATCAAAGCAAGCTTAGGAATGAATCTAATATAAATTGAGGTCTCTGTCCGCTTGGAAGATTTTCTTTCCTTGTAGGTGAAAGAGGGTAAAGGCGTGAGGGAGAAAGAATTAGAAAAGGAGATAAGATTTCGTTCACCAAGCCTGACACAGTGCGACCCCTAAGCAATTGGAGGTTCTCGCTCATCTCGTGGGGTCCATATCATCTGAAAACTTTTCTTATTCCATTAGCATAGCTAAATTTGAATAGGATGACTCAGTGTCAGGAAAAGGAAGACCCCCTTTCCTTGATTGAATTTGGCTTCGCTCCGCCCTGAATCAATCAAAAAGCTTATTGATTTGATTCATCCCACTTCATTTAGGTGAGAGGGAGGTTGTGAGTCACCTGGGCTACGGATTTTGTCGGTTGGTTGATTCTTGCAATCAATCTTTGAGAAAAAAAAAGGTCCTTCGGTCCCGACCCAAAAATGAATAGGAAGCGGGGCGAGGGTCTTTCATTAAAGGGGGAAAGGGCAGGGTTTTGTTATGGGGGGGCCGCCTTGCGCAGCTTTAGAAAGGAGAGAAATTTCAGAAAGTGACTCTCTCCAACCTTTTCAATCTATCCTTAGAAGTAGGGCAAGAGAAAGTAAATATGATATGCGTTGGTTTTTCTAACAAAACTAAGCACTTTTTTGTCTATATCATTCAGAGGGCTCAGTCCCACATCAATGATGGGAACAACCTCCGCACTCCGGCGCTCCAATGAACAACAATTCTCTGCCTTACCCTTACTATATTTAGAATTGTGGTCGATCCCTCGGGAGTTGCATTCGTAACAAAATGTTATGTTTACGCGGTGATATTTTATCTTTCCAAGATGACTACCCTGTACGTAGTCTATGTCTGGGGAGCATACCTGACAGGAGATAGACACGGGCGGTAGAGAGGTCCCCCATCTCCGATCCGAGATAAGGGATTTTACTCTGTTAGGTCTTTTCGATCTGTAGCCGGCTAGTAATGGACTTACTTACCTTGCTTATGGGCCAACTGCAGAGCTAAGCCTTATTCTATTGGTTTGGTGGTTGCTACCAAGACGATTTCTTTATGCCCATCAAAGGACCTCGAGATGCTAATCCACGAAAAACGGACGCAAAATTTGAAAGAACTAATATACGGAATTAGGGCGACCCGTAAAAATACATCGGTTTATTCCTCGTGCAAAGGTACGTAGTTGCTCGAACGAAAGGGTCGATGGAATGGAGGTCGACTTAAAGGAGAGGATGAGAAGCCTTTTTGTAACTTGGACAACTTATAACGATGTTTGTCCCACATATCCCTAGGAGGATCTTTACAAAAGGCTTCCTAAAGCTTTCGTCTCCATTCATTTTTAGCCGCGAGCAATCTATGTTTGTGATCCTCGTATATTTCGCTTGTCCGACATCTTACTGAATTTCCCCCTCATCTTTTTTAAAAAGCCGCTCAATGGTGGTAAAGTCTTATCTTGTGTGTTGGCCGAAGTGACAATAGTTACATTGAACCCTTGAATATGCTCGAGGATCTCGAAATGGTCGTCAAGTTTTGGGGAGAATTCGCAAAACTCCGTTTCCATCAGAAATTGAATGGAGTTTTCCCGTATTTCGACCAGAGAATCTAAGAGAGACATTACTATCGAGATTTTGACCAAAAAATTAGACATTCCATGCCCTCAGAGAGTTCTTTGCCGTGCTAGGTCACTGACATATCCTTTTTTGTTTGACCCCAAGAATGGATTGGATCGAAACAACTTTCCTGTCGAATCCCTTTGTGTCTCTATGAATTTCTGACCGCACGGAATCTCCATAGCCAATTTTCCATTTTTTATTATGAAATCATAAGGTGCCTTTGGTACTACTCTTATTTCAAATAATCCAGGAACTTCCATAACGTTGGCGTGATTCGGTTTGAGTAACGGATCCTAACATGATACATCTTCGTAATAAAAATAGAGTGGAAACATGAGGTGGATTTTACAGTATATATAGAATAAGCACTGTGAACTATATTCAAATAATCTTCTAGCTAGGTTACACCAAATCCTCTAGACAAAATTCCTAAGACACCGAAAGCTTCAGCCAACACAGTCCTATCTCTGGTGAAAAGAACTTCTATATCTATAAGAGAGTCATATGTATTAGGGACTTTTCTTTCAAGAGCTTATCACTTTCTATATGTTATCTAATCTATTGTTATCCAATGATATCTTAAATAGATATAGAATACAATATATAGATTATATCAAATAGATAGATTATCATTTATGTTAAGTATCCGGTATATATAATTGATATCTTAGTATAGAATATATATATATATATATATATATATATATATATATATATTATATAACATCCTAGAATATATATGAAGTGTTCCGCTAGAGATCAACATAGTTCTTGGTCTTCTATCCCTAAATTCCTCTTTGCAGTCCCTGAGGATAGAGTATAGGATAGTAAGCGAACAAGCTCACCCTGCCTGCAAGACCATAGGATAAGGTTGCGGGTAGATATTTAGGAGGGGAGTGAATCCCCGGTAGCAAAGGAAGAGTTATAGTCCTTGCTAAGGCCTTTTGTCACGGGATCAGCCAGAAAAGATTTGGACTCTACATACTGACTGGAAATACTCTATCAGTAAAGATCCTTCTCACATACATCAGACACACTAGTTTTTATTAACTATTGTAACACTAGCTTCACCATCTCAGCATGGCAGCCTTCTATTCACAATAGATTGTCTAGGCCTGCAATAATTGTTCCATCTCGGTACTTCTTATTCCTGAGCTACTCTACTTCTCTTCAAGCAGAGGTATATGCAATCAACTAGAATTCCATGAAGGCAGGCCACTGCTCTTTTCCTGGAATACTTGAGTTCTTGCTCCATAGCTTTTGCTATGTCTGGTCTCGTACAGTACATGAGACTCCCAATTTATGAGAATATTCAGTTGAGCTTCTTTCTTACCTAGGAGACATGGAATGACTGATTCTAGCTCCCATTCTTTATCTAGGATCCCCTATGTGTTTTGAGATCTTTCTCCAAGACGCCTTGGCAGCAGCAAAGTAAGACTGATTAAATCGCCTAAGGGTTCAAATGAATGGGCAATTTTGCCACGTGAAAGTCAGCTTTCATCCTTCTAGGATGCTTCATAGCGAGGTATGATCTTACTCCCGGGGTGGATTGGTATTCATCTTCATTTATTACCATCCTTTCTTACCAGAGGGAATCTTTCTCCCAAGGGCGCAAAGTTCGAAAGGGCCAGGAATAGGAAATTCGTCTTCGGTACGGTATGGAATCAATATGCCGCTTATCACCATCTGAGCTAATAAAAAGGAGGACGCGACAGCTGGTTGAACCGGAGGATGATAGGTATCAGGAGCGGAGCTGTAAAGTATAGGAACGAAACTAGCTGCCTCGAAGTCAAAATTATCCTCTCGAACTCATTTGGTCCATTGTCCTATCAAGAAAGGATCCCTTAGGTCTGGCCCTTGCGCTGCTAACTCCAAGGAAGGAGCTGAGAAAGAGATGTTCTGGATTGTGAAGCCTCCTACCAACAGGTGTAAGCATGAAGTGAAGCCCCATATAGACTAAGGCGGTACAAGTGTCGCAGATAAAATTGTCGGCAATCAAGCTCAGAAGAACCCTACTTTCCATTCCTTATACTATCAATAGCTTTCCTCAAGTTAGCTTATGCTATTTCAAAAGTTTGCTGAGCTTCGTGTGGATCAATGTCACTACCCTTCTCTACATCATTTACTAACACAGTAATCTCATTATTGCCTATTCTAGCAAAACCACCCATTAGAGGCATCGTTAACCATTGGTCATTAAGGCGTATTCTCAAAATACCGATATCAACGGCTGTGGTAATAGGTGCATGATTGGGTAATACGCCAATTTGACCACCATTAGTAGAGAAAATGATTTCTTTCACTTCTGAATCCCAAACCATTCTATTCGGGGTCAATACACAAAGATTTAAGGTCATTTCTTCAAGTTGTTCTCCATTTTTAAGATAATAGCCTTCATAGTAGCTTCATCAATATTACCTACCATATCAAAGGCCTGGTAGACTCTTTAATTTTTCGTCATCGCTCAATTTTTCGTGCTCTTGCTACAATTAAGCGATCTTCTTCAGATAATTCGTCCAACCCAAGGATAGCTAGAATGTCCTGAAGTTCTTTGTAACGTTGTATAGTTTGCTTAACTGTTTGTGCAGTTTCATAATGTTCCTCACCAACGATATGAGGTTGGAGCATAGTTTTGAATCTAAAGGATTTACTGCTAGATAGATACCCTTAACAGCTAATCGTCTGGATAGTATAGTAGTAGCATCTAAATGTGTAAATGTCGTGGCAGGAGCAGGGTTAGTCAAATCGTCCGCAGGTACATAAACTGCTTGAATCGAAGTTATGGACCCTTTTTTTGTAGAAGTAATTCGTTCTTGTAAAGAACCCATTTCGGTACTACGGGTAGGTTGATAACCCACAGCGGAAGGCATTCTACCCAATAAGGCGGCTTCGGATCCTGCTTGGGCGAAACGGAAGATACTGTCGATAAATAGAAGTACGTCTTGTTCATTAACATCTCGGAAATATTCCACCATAGTTAGGGCAGTTAAGCCAACTCTCATACGAGCACCCGAGGGTTCCTTCATCTGACCACAGACTAGAGCCACTTTTGATTCTGCAATATTTTCTTCCTTAATTACTCCAGATTCTTTCATTTCCATGTAAAGATCATTTCCTTCACGAGTACGTTTGCCTACTCTGCCAAATATGGATACGCCCCCATGAGCTTTCGCAATGTTGTTAATTAATTCCATAAATAATAAGTACTGTTTTACTCACTCCATAGCCCTCGTATAGTCCGATTTTTTCGTCCACGGCGATAAGGGGCTAAAATCTTCTCCTACCCAGTCTTCTCATATATTCTCAGAAGAGGGTCAATACGATCCCTTTGAGAAAGAACAAAATATTCAACTATCAGAGCCATTGCGGGTGATTTCGACTTCGAAAGCCATGAGCCCCATTCACGAAAGCCTATGGAACAAACTTTCTATTTTTGATTAACTTAACTCGTCGCTACTTTTGACCCCTCTACGTACCCTCTCTTTCTCAATCTGACCCTTCCATGTACCTGACACTGATTCCCAAGCAATCATTTAACAACACTTAATATTAAATAAGAATGACAGAAGCCCGCTGCTAAACAAGCATAGATTGGTAAATAAGCACATAAACAGGTAAAGGAATGGAAGCACATCTTGCACCTTCTGTGATCCATTCAACCAACCTTCAAGATGAGAGATAGGCTTTTAGCAAGGAAATCTCACACGGAAAGCCGGATTAGGTCTTATAATCGAGACTTCTTTTACAGGCCTTAGTCCCGACCCTGAGTCTTATGAAAAGATAGCCATATAAGTGACATCCTAGCTAGAGAATACAAACACGAGCTAGATTCAAGAAAGTTATGGACTGGAATCAGAGATTGGATGGACATCCAAAACAGAGAGGAAAAGAGGAAGGAAATAAGTCTAGCTCACGAAAGAATGCTTTGCAACTATGCAACATATTGATATTGCAACTGCGCTAAAAAGGGCACATCCGCTTTCTCTGTATGTGGATTTTGGAGTCGCACTGATCGACATGAAGAGCTCAAATAAGTTGACGGAAAAGAAGATGCAAAAGCTTTCGACTCGCATACACTTTTTTTGTATTTAGTACTTGGACTCTATGTAAGTCTCATTAGTTAATAGTAGAGCTCAGCTGGACTAAGCGAGGCAGTACTCTGAGCCATATCCGAGACTATTAGCATGAATTCCCCTCTCACCAAAGCTTCCTAACTTGCCAAGAAGTGGCCAATTCCTACAGTACATTTCTCTATCCACTAACTCAAGAAATAATGAGAGGTGGGGCACGACATCGCTAGACAATAGACCAAGGTACTGAAAGTCTCAAACGTTAGTGAGAAGAACGAAAGCAACTCAGTTGCTTGCTAAATCGAAGAGAGCAGAAAGCTCACCTCGCCTAACATTATAGGAGAAGGGTTCCGAAGGAAGCTCAAATCTTCTTTGTGAAATGGAAGAAGAAATGGGCGGGCAGCTTATTCTCTTTCCCGAAGAGAGCTCCAACCAATAGATGAGATTAGAGACGCTAACATAACAGGGGCATGATCTTTCTATAAGATAAGAACCAAGAACGGGATATTTGCATTAGCAGAAGGAGGAGAGCAAATAGATGAGCACTTTTCAAGCAGCTTTCCTTAACGAAGTCATCTATGTGACTAATGCGCGCTTCAAAGAAAGCAAAGAGGGATGCTCGGTAGCAGCTCAAGGGGATTGTAGACCAAGTTTTTGGTTCTTGTTGGAAAATAAAAAGAAGAAAAAGGCAAATTAACGCATTTGAAGGTAACCACCCTACTAATCTAGTATAAAGACCTATCGGACCTGTGAAAGTTTAGTTTTTGACTAAACTAAGAAAGACAGGCTTTGCTGCGACGAGGATGCCTTTTTTAATCAGCCAACGTCAAGACCTGCAACAGAGTCCTACCTTATTAAGGGAGATCACCCAACTTGCTTATTGACACGTGAGGGGAAATATTAGTCTGAGATGGCAGGATTTACCACTAGAGCCCAATGGTAGTGATGGTTGGTCCCACTATTTCTTCGAGCGCTTAGTGTCGGAAAGAGGTGCTTCTACAGCGAAGGTGATCAAACCTAAAACTAGGCGAACTTACTTCGGAAACTTAAACGAATCAATTCCCACTGGACCTTGACCCATTCTTCTGACTGCGCTAGCATCATCGGACACAGCAACAGACTTCGCTCTAAAAGGCGGGCTTGTAGACTATAAAATTCCAAATCACCGCCTTTCTTTCTTACTCTAAACTACCGTTTGGAGTTTTTCACATTCAAAGTAAAACGTTTGTCGTTGGCAACATCGACATGCGTTATACTTTGACTTTAAGCGCACCTGAACTACCCATAATCTATCTAGTTACGGGGTTGCACTCAATAGTATATCAATTTGTTTTTCAGGAGGTTGATTCTTTATATCCACGCTTGTTATATTTGTTTATATAGTTAGAAAAAAAGTATAACTAACTGAAAGCGCCTATGAATTTGTTTCAAGAAAGCGGCCGTTCATGTCAGGAATAGAAGTTGTTGATGTAGTTGCTTGTACTTTCGTTGAGATTGGGTTGGTGTTAAGTTATTTTGAACTCTCGGGATAAGCAGGTGTTTCAGGAGACGGTCTAATAATGGGTCCGGTCCAGAAAGAAAAGAGAACTCTCGACAAGCTGGAACTAATCAAGATCAATATGAAGGCTAGGAATCTATTGACAAAGTTCATGCCACGAAGATCTATATGGAAGGGCATATTTGTTGATGCATTCAAGTTGAGAATGAAAAATAAAAGAGAAGAGCCTTTTTAACTGGTCCAGATCTATCATCACGGACCCTAAAATATCTGAAGATCTTGTTTTTCTTTTCTTTCTGGTGCTGCTACTGTTCAACTCCATACTAAAATGTATGGCAATTCCCATTTAAATTCCTATCATCATCGTCGCAGCTTGCGAGTTTGAGGAGGATAAGGTCGATTCGATGGAGGTGCAGCAAGCCCTCCCCCCGGTGCCGGAAGCTTCTGAGCCACTACCACTAGCTCAGGTTTTTCAATTCCTTCCTTTGAAATCCAAGCTGCTGAAGTAAACCAAGAAGACATCTGGAGGGTGTTGGAGCAGCAAGAGCAAACGGGTGGAGCTAACAAGGCCTCACATATGCGAAGGCTCATCTCATTGGAAAATCAGGTAGCTGACCTTATTATCGACTTACGAAAATGCGAACGTATAAGGCTCACATAGTAAGATTCGACGAATCGTCGAAATGCTCGAAGAAGAGAAGAGTATGGTCTGGAAAAGTTGTGCACGATCAAAAAGCACAACCAACGATATGGCAGAAATAGTATTAAAAGGGACTCCAAGGAGTGCTTGAATATATTCTTGAGAACTAGAGTCTCAGATCGAGAATGAAATAAAAAGTAGAAAAACTAGGTTTTAGTGATCTTAAGTAAGGGGGAAGTTTTCATGTTTATTGTTTAGTTTCTAGGTAGCCAGTCTTTACTCGGCCCAAGCAATGCCCAAGGACTCCCATGTTTTTCTTGGTTGGACCAACCCAACCGGTTATTTCCGTCTTCCAGAGAGCAAGAATTTGTCTTTCTTTTTTTTTGGGGGGGGGGGGGGGGAGCAGAGCAGTCAAAGAATGAAGCAAACCAAATGATTATTATAAAATGGTTTTCCTCACAATTGCTCCTTGTGATGCAGCGAACCATGGCAATTAGGATCTCAAGACGCAGCAACCCCTATGATGCAAGGAATAATGGACTTACATCACGATATATTTTTCTTCCTCATTCGTATTTTGGTTTTCGTATTACGGATCTTGGGTCGCGCTTTATGGCATTTTCACTATCAAAATCATCTAATCCTGCAAAGGATTGTTAATAGAACTACTATCGAGATTCTTCGGACCATATTTCCTAGAATAATCCCTATGTTCATTGCTATACCATCATTTTTTCTGCTATACTCAATGGGCGAGGTAATAGTAGATCCAGCCATTACTATCAAAGCTATTGGACATCAATGGTATTAGACTTATGAGTATTCCGACTATAACAGTTATGATGAACAGTCACTCACTTTTGACAGTTATACGATTCCAGAATATGATCTAGAATTTGGTCAATCACGTTTACTAGAAGTGGACAATAGAGTGGTTGTACCAGCCAAAACTCATCTGCGTATTATTGTAACATCTGCTGATGTACCTCATAGTTAGGATGTACCTTCCTCAGGTGTTAATTGTGATGCTGTACCTGGTCATTTAAATCAGATCTCTATTTCGGTAGAACGAGAAGGAGTTTACTATGGTCAGTGGAGTGAGATTTGTGGAACTAATCATACCTTTACGCGTGCGCCCGGAAACATAGGCCGACTGCTCAGCCGACTCTGGCTCAGCCGCACCACCCCGGGGTCCCGGTAGAGCAGAGGGGACGGTTAGGATAACGAACTTGAAATGCGGAGCCCAAGCAGCCACCGAGCGAGTGGTTAGCGGCCAATAGCGCCCTAGTTGATGACATTCCTCTCTGTGGCTGGCACTCGAGGAACCAGGGGGCACTTTATATAGAGCAAGCAAGTCTTAGGGATGAGACGCCCGCGCAAGGACCTCTATTCTCATTAGGAGGTCAAACCAAGGACCTATGGAAGTCGGGCCTACCCCGTCCCCATGGGCAAGGCAACAATGTCTTGAGGGAGGAGTTTAGAAGCCTTATAGTAGAACGGACTTTTTTTCTTTCTAGGTCATGCAAAGGGGGCCAGTCCAAGATCGTATTGTTCCTCTACAAAGTCAACAGACTCTCCAAACGGCTAGGCGCCATTATCTTTTTGAGTTATTCCAGCTTCTTCATGATTTTGTGTCGCATTAAAAAAAAAGGCTGCAAGAGGTGACCCCTATATAATTTTTTTTGAATATAATAAGAAGAAGCTCCCCTTTGTTTCTTTAAAAAGAAGGTCAGGCTATGAAACCCTTCCTTCAACTGGTTATGGCTTGCCCCGGTTGGAGCTACCTTATTATTATGAAAAGGAGAAAGGGCCTTTTCAGCTTGCTGCTCGCTTTCTCGCTTCCCAGAGGCGAAGGGAGCCTGACTTACGGTTTCCAAGCATGGCGCAAAGCGAAGAGATTGGATTTCATTTATGATCAGATCAGTGGGCAACCATAGTTTACTTTTTTGTGGTGCTATTGTTGAAAGCGAATTTTTAAGTTGGCCTCGCTTTTCGGAGCACCTCCCAGCTCACACTGTGGTGGAGTAGGTGCCGTGAAAATCTAGGAGTTTGAGCAGTACGAGCTGAAAGGCTCGCATACTGTTTGGAGGGTAGGGGGCATAGATGCCAAACAAATCTGACCCCTATCTGTCATCATAGAAGTTGTTCCTAGGAAATATTATGGTTCTCGGGTATCCAATCAATTAATTCCCCGAACGGGGGAAGCTTAAGTGGGAATGAAAGAATAGGGTGAGGGAAAAGGGGGGAAGCCACGAAATGGAAGACTTCACTCCCTCGGTCTAACGCTCGTTTAGTAGAGAGCGAGTGGAGTGCATAAGCCCCTTTAGAGATAGGGGGAGTACTGCACGAGCTCGTAAGTCAAGTACGGAATGAGCCCTGTCTGCGAAGCAGAGTGACCTCGTCTTGCTTGCTTCTGGCGAAGCTTCTAGATTAGATAATAGGCATTTGTTTATGGTTGGAATCTTTATAGGCTGACTACTACATATGAGCGATAGCGAAGCCAAGCCGTTGAAAGGCGAGTAGCCCTTATAGCAATAGCAAACGGCCTACTTATAGTCTTCCCGGGGGACTTCAACGGGTCTTACAAGCTCATAAAAAATGGAAATTCTTCACGTTTTCTTCAAAGAGTGGGAATGAATTCTATTACTTGATTGACATTGACAGATATGTGTACCACACCGAACAAGAAATATGCCGATATGCTTGATGTACCTGCCAAGCTAGCTCGACTGTATACAGTATAAGGGATTCGCCTTTGACTCAGAAAAAATAAAAACAGATTGAACAGGACAACCGGGAAGGGAAGCATAGATATTGATTTGAACAAAGAAACTGAAACCGGTACTAGAAACCAAACAAGAGATTAAATTCCAGATGAAGCAGATGACTGACCTACAAGAAGACGAAAATCGAATTCCTAATTCCATTTTTGTCTTCTTTCTTTAACTTGGGCTTTCCCTTAAATTCTTCCCCTTATTAATTTATCAGGTGTCGCAACTCCGGACAATCAGTCTGTCTCATTTTATACTATACTCCTGCTGTGAGAGGTTCTCGGAAAGAAAAATCTGAAGACATACAGCTGGAGAACGACACTGAATAGAGCTTTTCCTTATAAGTTATATAAGGTTAGTCTCCATCCAAGATGGGATTTTCCTAATGTGCCAACCCAGTATAAATGAGAAGTGATGTATCCCTCTAGCATACTAACTAGAGAACGACATTGGTTTTACTCTAATGGGGGAGTTGCATTCTTCTCCTGGTTCTATCAAAGCTGCTTATCCTTGTGAAAGCGGTCTGTAGTTATTCATAAAGTAGGTACATCCGGCTCTAATCGACTTTCTTGAATCAAGCGAATCGACTAGCAAAGTCAGAAGGAATAGGCACAGGCGCAGACGAAGGACTCGCTTGGTAAGGAAAGACTGATACTACCTATACGTATCAATACAGACCGATACCGAGTCGATTTTGATGAAAGATCAATTGACATCAAAGTTCCTTTATGGGTCATGCCACATTTAGTTTAGGCATGAGGACGTAGCTTGGAGATTTTGAGTACCGTCGAAAGAGCAATCGGGCCACCAGTTAAGTTGTTGGTCTCACCTGTCTGCAAGGGTAGCATGTAAGGTTAATATGTTCTTGAGTTGAGTATTCTAGGGATAGGTAGTCGCATATCCTGTTCATTGTTCCCAACGTGAAGCTTGCTTCGAAAGACAAGGAGCGAAGCGGGCAATTCCATTCTTTCTGCTAGCTATATAGTGGGAGAAAAAAGAGAAGCCAATACTGTTGGAGTGCTAGGCTAAACCTAAATAGAACTAGTCAATCCGTAACTGAAAGAAATAAATGGGAATGTTCGGAAGCCTCACCCAAACCACCACTTTCTCAATATAAGCTTCCTCAGGGTCGAAATTTGGTAGCCATTGCCTCCCCGTAATGTACTGGTCAGCCACCAGACCATCAAAGAGAACATGGTCATAATCTTATTCACTTTCAAACTTTACCAACAGGTCAATAACCATTGATTTCAGTTTACAAAGTTGGCTTAGACATCTCAACATGAAGTTGTAACCCAGTCTCTTACCCAAGCACTTGATAATCAGTAATATCCTGCAAGGCTTCCTCAGTATCTATGGCAACAGCTAAGAGCTCCCCCAGTGTTTTAAGCTTCAAGACCACCGCATGGCTTATAGTTCAAATTCATTCAACACGTGTCAGTTAGACTCTCGCAAGAGTGTGGCTCTGGACATTTACCTTATGGCTGGGAAGTTAAGCACTTGGGAGCTCTCTAAGATCTATTTTTTTTTCTGTATCGAACTTCTATGTTCCAAAGAAAAGAGTTAAACTTCCTCACTCGACCACTAAACATACGGGGACTAAAGCTATGGGGAATGCTAAACCTGTAAGATGAATGGAATCCTACACTCATGATACAATGCCAATTGAAGTAATGATAGGCTAATTCCAGGGGGTTTAGTTTACCAATGCAACTCTATAGGCCTAGCTTACTAATCTAACAGAATTCCCGAGGGCTGGCCGAGAGACAACATTAGGAATGGGAGATTCTACCTCAGGACCGTAGCATCACTCCTTAATCCTTAACAACCTTAGCATCATTCCTTAACAACAAGAGGGAAAGCAACTCAAACAAAAAGATTTTTGGCAGGCAAAACTAGTATATAACAGTCTCAAACAAAGAGGGAGCCGGGCTATGTAGGCACCTTGCCATTCAGAAGTAGCGGAAGCTCGACCAGTAAAAGAGGAGAGAATTTCTTCAATAAGAAAGCATATACTGTCCTCATGAATGGACTATTTCTAATGCGTGAAGGCACAACGAATATCCAATTTCCGGGATCTGAGTCCTGTCTTGCCCTTGAGTCCTCTACGCCTCTCATGTCCTTCATTCCGTTCGCCCCAAACGAATCAAAGTGATCTAAGTTGGAGCCCATTTCTGTTGGGGAACCATTCCACGCAAATATGGCTTTACGGAGAATCCGTAGCTGCTAAGGATGAGGGTCAAGCCATAACAGATTGATGTGGTGTAGCGGTGACTGGAATCGATCTGAATGAAGCTTCAAGCGTAGTTATAGGGCATCTCCATAGAAGGTTGAATATGATTGAAGAGGTTCATTTCATAACTACCTTTGAAAGCACAGTCTTAAGTGAACAGATAGAACGAAGGAACCCTGGATGACCGTTGCTATAGTTGTGAGTCCAGTCCGTAAAGAATCGGCCGGTCTCATCCCCTAGGAAGCGAGATCCCTCCCAACATACCCAGGCCATATAGTTAGAGCATCTACGCCCTTATCAATAGTCTATTTGAGACAGAACTCGGGGACTCATATCCAATTCCCGGCTCGGGATGACCCACCCTTAGGCAGGGCCCTTCAAAGATCAATAGTCTTTAGGCTTTTCTATTTAGTGGGATTTAGTTCCTTTACAATTAAGGTGTAATCCTGCTTCTATGACATCACCAGATCTTAGATTCTTGGTCATTGTATTGAGGGATATATATGAATATGTGATGTGTATCACACACCATGCGTATGCGGTGAGCCCCTCAATGTTACCGTGAAAGACATGTTTGAGGATATATATGCTTTTGATCCTTTATTTTTCAATAAGAAGAAAATTCTATATGCATATGCCTTCTCTTTTGCGTCTATAATTATTTCTATTCTTCTTTTAAAAACCATTTCCGATTATGGAGATCTTCTCCTTATTAGGTAAAAGATTCTTTGTCTTTCTTCTAAAGGAAATACTGTAATCATCTTGGATGGCGATGATTCCCTCTATGGAAGACTGGGGAAAGAAGAGTGGGTATGTGGGCATAAATCCCAAAACTTATGTGAAGTCAATATTCTTATCTCCCTACTCATTCGCATTTCTCTCATAAAGCAAGGACCTATTTTTCTCTCATATTCGCATTTCTCTCATAAATCAAGGACCTATTTTTTATCTCACTTGTCTGGTCCGTACTCAGGTAGTAGGACTGGCCTATTTCTAGACAACAGGAAGACCTTAGAAGCAGAGGGGCTTCCCGTCTCGAAAGAATGGGACCTCTCAATAGAAGGAAGAGAAGGGAGTCTTTGTCCACGACCGCTTTAGTATAAAAATGCTTGTGTAAGAAAGGTCTTTAAGAGCACACGGAAGGGATCTACTTTGTTGAAATAGTCTCCTCTTTCTTCAGATGTTGGGATCCGTCCTAACCCCTTAAGTGCACCTCTGGACCTTTTGGAAGATCTTCAAGTGAAGGAAAAGGACTATCCATACATAGTTCCACCTTTCCAAAGCTGGTTATGGGGCAAAGACAGGCCAGTCTATTAGGTGATATGGAAGAGAAAGTGCTAATCTAATCACAAGTCTTCTTATCCTGTTCAGCTCTCTTATAGAGCCTTGCTTGGATGGATTGATTTTCATAGCCTTACTAGGGGCATAGGGGATTACCGGTCGAATAAGCAATGATTCCTACTTATCACTTGATATAGAAGAAGCAGTTGTTAGCTATAACGGGATTAAAGTCACTTAAGGGGTTGGATTTGCAAACGTTGATATAATAACGGCAGCTAATTCATCTGTTTGAGGAATGGGTTTCATTCAGTTCTGAAAGTCCCTTGCTTCTTCTGTCTTCAAAGCTAGGCTCCTACTTACAGACAGCGTAGGGTTGTAGATGTCAGTAAGTGATAGATCTATTAATCTTGTCTTCCTTTAACTGTCTTCATCCTTTCTTCTCGGAAAAGGTAGAATAGTATAAGAAGAGGTGAAAGCTGCTAAATCATAGAAAAGCCCTTTTTCAACTTTCTTTCAGCTCTGTCAAAGAACCTAGGGCATAGATTCTTCTCAGGGCTGTTCTTGCTTTCATTTAATAAGTGACATCGAAATGTCCCTGGCCTAACCCTCTTCATAATGTCCTTTTATTAGGGTAGTGTGCTTAGTTCGGGTTAGCTAATCAAGCTTTAGGGCAAGGAATTCTATAAGGGTACCGTCTATAGACTAGGATTTTTCAGATAGACTAATCCCGATAGGCTTTCATCTAATAGTTTGATTCTCCGGGAGGTTCTCCAATATAATGATCTCTAAGCCGAATACCCATCATAGCTCACTAGCTCTTTTATCCAACGCCCGATGTGTCATTCCTAAGAATGGCTTTCTATGTCAAGAGTTCCTCTTACCTTATCCTCGTCTTAGACTAGACATATTTACCAATGGTAAAAGGTTATATTTGACCTTGCACTTGGTTCGAATAGTTGTTTTGAAGCCTCAAACCTATCCAACAACGTATTATCTCTTATGTACCGCCTAGAAGCACTGATAAGAATAGCCTTGGCCTTGAGATCGTTCGCTCCTTAATAAGGGTAGTTTAACTACTATTCCTCGGTTACAGTCTTATTATTCTTGTTAACCCTCTTTTTCCTTTTTTAATGGGAGAAGGATTCTGACCAGGAGGACTGCTATCAAAATATCCAAGGAAGGACTTCAAGGCCCTATTACTCCTTTGGTAGAAACGGCTGTACTATATAAAGTATACACTGTCTTTTTGGTATTCATGTAAGGACTGCTAATCCTACTAAGGATAGCCCTAGTAAACGTTATACAATACATATTCTACAGCTTATCCACTAACATCCTCCTATTAGCAGGGGAGGAGCTACATTCAAGATCGTATTAATGGTAGGCTATATTAGGGCGGACACTCACTTTCCTTAAATGCCAAAGTCTTCCCGCTTAATTAGTACAAGATTCCTGTCCTCGCTTCTTCCAGGGGTTCCACTAGTTCGATAGTTTCTATAAAGAAAGGGACTTCCATTAGCATTAGTAGTTGGTCATGCCGAGTATTACCTCCATCAGCGTTGGCCATTCCCGTTTCTTCCATGAAAGAAAAATGGTTATGAAGAAGCTCATTCGACTCAAGGGTGCCGATTTATAGGCAAAGAAGGAAGGTAGTTAGCTTTTTTTATTAAGGTAGCAATCCTCAAAGGAAAATGAGTAGAGAAGTCAATGCACGAGATCCCGGTGCTTTAGCCACCTAAGAAAATGGAGTTGAAGGAAAGTAGAATCATACTGGACATCGAAAGCCATTCCATTCAGTTTGGATTGACAGCTCCTCGAGAGTGGACCTGAGACCTGATCCCATCAGTATGGTATATGAGATCCCAAATGAGTATTTGCGAATGAAAAAGCATTTCTATTATCATGGCTGGTTGTCTTGTCCACCCAATATAAGCCGGCACCGTCTCTCCCTGTAGGTTTCGCAGGAAGACAGGACTAGTTTCGAGCGGAATCCGAATAAATAAAGGCAGGGTGGTTGACTCAATAGATCACTTTCGCTCTCCTCTAGGAGCGTAGCCACTCGGGTCGATGGAATGGAGCTCGACCAGAGGGAGGAGGTCCACTATCAAAGTTGTCCTTGCGGATTCGCTATTCTTGTCCTTGAGGAACTACTTTGTCTTGAGCTTGAGTACTGGAGTAAGCAAACTACCTTGTTTGGTCCGTACTCCGGTAGTAGGACTGGCAGTTAAGGTCTTCATGTTGTCTAGGAATATGCCTGTGAGTTCTCATAGCAAGTGAAATAGCTAGCGATCTATGTTGGGAAGGCGTCTGAGGAATTCCCTTCCCGTCTCGAAGAATGGGACCTCTCAATAGAAGGAAGAGAAGGGAGTCTATTGCTATTCCTAACAGTAGGAGAAGAGTACAAAGTGGAACTCGGCTGATGGCATAGGCGAGACTCAAAGCTGGTGCAAACTCGATCCCTATTCTCTTTCAAAGGAGGTACCAAATTAGAGGAAGGAAAGAAGGTAAGCCGAGTATAGATCTAGGCATAATGAAAGGGGATGATGAAAGGCAGTTAGATCATAAGAATAGGAAGTTTCAAGGAGATAAGGTAGTGCACTCATTGACTATACCCTAGTAGTAGGATGGAGAGGGATTCGAACCCCCGTTATTCAACTCAATAGTTCGGTTTTAAAGATTGACACTTTCAACCGCTCAGACATCCATCCCCTTCGCCCTATCTATCCACGCGCTGGTAGGTAGGGGCTTCTCCATGTGATTCGCTACGCTTGCTTCTTTCTATATGATAATATTCACCTTGGTTGTTGCGCTCCCTACTGGGGCAAGAGGGTGAAGAACGAATAATCCTCCAAACAAAAAGAGTGATTGAGTCCAACTTCAAGCGAGTGAGTGAAAGGCGTGGCAAGAAAGCGAGTTCAACTCGCGAACGATCAGCAAGTGAAGGACCGATCCTTTTGCACCGGTACTGTTGCGAAAATGGGACTTGTCAGCTTACGAGAAACATATAGACTAAGGTTGCCCATCAGTCTCCCCCTCTTTTTTTAGGGCCTTTTCTATTTTTTTTCTTTATAGTATGGTTCCTCCATAAGAACACTGAACGACCAGCTTCGCAGAGGAGCTCTCTCCCTAGCCCACATCATAGTGTGGAATTTGGATCGTTTCATCGAGCACCATTTATTTTAGATATAAAGGTGTTTTGACTCTATTGGATTAAGTCATAACCTACACATTCTACTAGTATCCTACTATGGAGAGACTAAGCTCTATTTCAGAGATTGGACTCTCTTACTGTGATTAGCCCCTACTAGTAAGAAAATGTTCCCGAGCCAGGGATGAAGTGGCTGGTTCGATAGGGCCAGGTTTCATGTATCTAAGTGTTCCTAGTAGGGGCTAAATGAAATGGATGAATTAAGAAGCGCGCCCCGGTAGACTTCAAGAGCAAGAGCTTTGCGTATCCTCCTAGTTATTATTCTGAGGGCTATAAAAACATACGAACCGCCTACTCGCCCTATCAAACAAAAAAAATGAAAACTGCTCGCCCTCACTAATAAAAAACAGCAACCCCTCCCCTTATGTTACCTACTTTTACTCATATCTTCGGTATACCTCAATACAAGCACATGAAAGGATTATTCAATCAAAACCGGCGCCCTATTCTCTATCAATTGCCTATCCTTTATAGATGAGGGGGGGGGGTACCTTAGCAGTAGCTTCCAACACTTAAGATTGACCTCCTCAAGGGCCAAATATGCATTTTTTTATTAATTTCATACGGGACTACTTTCTTACTGCTCCGTGGGGTTCACTTCTGACTTACCAAATAAGTTTTCTAAAGAAACTGACCTAAGAATAGCTCTCTCTCTCTCTCAAATGCAAATGCCAAGAAAGAGATTCCTTGGATAAGTGGAAAAATGCCTTTCATTTCTCTTTTAATTTGAGGCGTTTGTCCTGCTTAACTTATAGTCTCAGTCCTCCAGCCTATCAAAATTCATGTTTTTCTTAACCAACAACGAATGCACTTTGTTGGCATTAAAAAAAAAGGTTATTCAATCCACTAGTGCAACTGAAGGAATTACCTCTTCTGAACTGAAACAAGAAAGAGCTCATAACCATTGCTTGTGAACAACTCTCCTCAACTGAAGGCGCACCTACTATTACTAAAAGTCTAGTCCCTTTCAGGTCTAGTTTCGATCTCGAACTAACTTACTTTACTTAATAGGCCGGAAGAGAGATTCTTCAGAAAACCTGATTTCCTGTCCTGTCTAAAGAACTTGACTCAAAAGAGAAAAGAAGACCGGACTAAAAGAGATATCACTTTCGACGATTGAAATGCACTTTTTTTATATCCAGATTGAAACGTAGTCGCTTTAGTGAAGCATAAGGTATGTTATCACTTGAGCGAAGCGAGAGGAGGAGACTCCGGCGATGTTTTCGCTTAATGAAATTCTCTCGTAGATCGGACTTTGCTTTGCTAGGCTCCAGGGTATTCCATATCCGTTGCTGCTATGGTAGCTCGAAAAAGACTGAAACAACTGAAATTAGGTTGTGACTTTTCACGGAAGGAGCGCAAAAGAAGGAGGGGTCCACTAGTTTTTAGCTTGATTGAACGTGGTCAGTATAGTTAGAGGCGTCTTCTTTCTATTGCTTGAGTTGAATTTGAATCCGCTGACACTGACGAACATAATTGACTTCTTAAAGGTTAGAATATGCTTGACTATAAGGTAAAAGGAAAGGTGATGAAATCAGAGAAGAATTCCTTCCTCTCCGAGAAGTGAAGTGCAATATATTAGAGATAGGGCTTTACCAGTTGCTAAGATAGAGTCAGTGTCGGTAGCTTTGATTGCTATTGTTAGCGGGATCAGGGTCGGTGACATAGTTTCGATTTTGATATCCGGAACTCCCATTCCAGTACTTGAACTGAGAAAATGGAATAAACAATCAAGATCTGTCTCAAGGCTAACCCCTCTACACTCAGGGTCAGGAACGGGATAAGAAGAAGAAGAATTAGGACAAGCTCGAGGGAATGCCTGCTACGAACCTTGCTTCTTCTCGCTCCGTGGGAAGAATCTTTCTCCATTCTGTCCTGACTTCAATTACAAACTATTACACTTGGTTAGCGAGTCAATTTACACCACACCAGTTTTTCTGTTCATACATAGGCCGTAGAAGCTATTTCCTTTGCCAAGTATGAATTGACTGGTTCGATAGGACCAGGACCAGGAAGAGGAACAGGAGGCCAGAGATTCTTGAATTTAAATAGCATAAATACGGACATTCCGCTTGAAGTTGCCATTGAATTTCTTTCTGTTCCTTTGCTGAGTCAGAGGAGGAACAAGAGTTCGCGCTGACACTTCATGAAACAGAGACTGCTATAACTTACTCAGTCTCTCATACAGCTCCTCTTGTGGAAAAAGAGGGTTGAGTCCTTTGCCTTTGCGACCGAGGTCACACGGGAGACCCCTCCTTAAATAGAGAGTACGAATACCCCAAGTAGTATAGATCTTTCCCCAGGACCCTCTTCCCTAAAGTCTGGTGCCGACGAGTCCGGCTGAGCAAGAACCATCCCTGAATGAATAAGAAGAGTACAGAGTCGCAGGAACTCGACAGAAGTCAATTGCCATCCTGTGCAAGCTCCAACTGACTGATGCAGGAATAGATGAGGGAGATTTCGAGTCAGTGTGCAACATAGGACGTCTTGCAGAGCCTAAGTCACCCTATAGGCAAGGAAAGGAAGCAAGCAAGAAAGGGGCAGCTAGCTAGCCTTAGTCTTCCTCTTGCTAAGCTGAAACCTCTAGTCTTTCAAACTTTCTTTTATCTAGTGGCATATGACTAGCTCCGTAGAATCTCTTGTATGAAGAGAGTAGGAGTGAAAGGCTATCGAATCCCTTCCTATAGAAAGGCGTTTACCTAAAAGTTTAGATCCAATTCCGAGCAAGTCTTCATGAAAGTTTCATTACGGACCCTCCCTTGGGATGACGCTTCCGTGAGAAGGTCAATATCAAGGTTGAAGCTAGGAAGAAGGGCTGAGCAAGCTGTACAGGGCGCGATCTTCATCAAGTTTAGTAGAACGAATCTATCTGTAGAAGGTTCCACCTAAGAGGAATCCTCTTTCTAAAGGTAGATGCTGCCATGAATGGGCAAATCTGGCATTTCTTATTATCTCCTTTCCCGCATAACAAGAATCGCAATTGGATAAACTACCTATCCGTTCGTATCTTTTCGACCCACTGCTCTTCTTTAAGACAAGGAGCTTAGACAGGGGATATCCTTTCCCAGTGATGTCAATCTTTTCCCAGTGAGGTCAATCTTTTCCTAGTGTGATGTCAATCTTTCATTAAGAGGGGTGGGTGGTGTGCTCTTCTCATCCTGGTTCATCCTTAGAATCCTCAGGATGCATAGTAACTATGATCGAATCCAGTTTAGCTTTTAACTCTTCTTTCTCTTTTTTCAGTATAGCTATAGTCTTATCTGAATCATTGAGCCTATCTTTCAATTCTAGTTTAGCTTTTAACTCTTTTTCAATATCGCTATAGTCTTATCTGAATCATTGAGCCTATCTTTCAATTGTAGATTATATAAAAAAGTCTTGTACTTACCTAATTCTTGGATATTCTTAGGTTTAGTGTCTACCCACTTATTATTATTATCAAAGATTGGATCTCTTTTTATATTCACTTTGGAAGAAATGTTTACATTTACTAATAGTTTGACAATTTTTAAAAAGGACCAATTAATTCTGAAGTTAGTCTCCATAATATTTTTCTCAAAATGTGAGAGATCGTTGTATTGGTTCAAAAACGATTCGTAATTGACTAAGTGTTTAGACAGTCCCTTCTTCTTAATGATATGAGTCTCATTATCCGTTACAATGGAATAACTTTTTGGTGCTAAGAAGATACCATCCTTTACAAAGTACTCTAACTTTAGCTTACCTAATTCATTGGAAGACATATCTTCGTCAGGAAGAGGACTACCAAGAATTGTAGAGTTAGTATCAGTGTAGTAACAGTCAGGTCTGGAAATGTATTTATACATATAAATGCGAGAACAGGCTGTAGTAGCGGCTGATAAATGAACGGCAGATATTCTTGGAGGTTGATAGCCATTTTCATCAGAATAGAATGTATTTTTAAAGTATTTTACGATGTAGTAAATATTGCTTAGTATATGTGCCTCTATTAACTTTTTCTTTTTTTTATCAAAGATGTATATCTATTCTTTTCAAACAACTCTGTTATAGTAGTCTCTGGATTTATACCAAATCTACCGTATAGAGAGTTTAATAGTATTTTATAGCAATATGTCATGGCATTATCCCCTCCTTTTTTAGCATTGAGTCTTTCATTACATGTGTTTTTGACAAAGCTATCAAATGGTGAATCCTTCTTCTCAAACAAGTATCCCCTTAGTGGTCTAATCATGTAACCCAACTCGCGCGCAAAAAGCAATTCCTCGCTCGAATACACACCAAAGAATTCACCGGTAGGGAAAAGTAACCTATCCCCATCTCTATAGGGTAAGAAAGGTCGAGAAATGCTGTTTATATAAAGAATATAAGAGAGATTGAGCCATTACAATAACACCACCTAAGAGACGAATATGTTGTTTCATAGATTCTAAGATTATCTCTCTATTCTCCCTCAAATTCTCCAAAGTCAAATCATCATGTTGAATTTCGCCTTTTATTCCTAAATGAGGACACAAAGACTTTGCCAATACCTTCAGGCTGCTAGGGAGAATAGTCAATGAATCTCTTAAAGAAAAGAGCAAATTCTTGCTTTTACCTTTTTATAGACTTTGATTTCATAAAGCTTATTATTCCTCATAAGTGCATTGAAGTTGTACTTATCAACTTTTGTTAAATATTTTAAAAAGAAAATCCCATCAAATCGTGAAAAGTTATGAAAGTAGACTGTTTTACTCTTTGTCTTAGTAGCCACCCCTTCTATGCGATTAAGAAAGTCGAACAAGACTCTATGACTCCTTTCTTGAAATGAAGAGATAAAGAAATTGTGATCTTCACTAAAAAAACACTTCTATTAAAGAAGAAAGACTAATATTTTCATCTGGTTTGACAACAAAGAATTCCGCTGCGTATGGCACATGTACATTATCAATTAGAATAGTCCCTATATCCGCCAATCAATGACTTCCTATCCTTACAAGATTCTTCTTTTAAAGTTGTTATAAATGGGTAGATAGCACGCTTCCTAACCATAGATTTAGCTTCAGGTTCATGAAAGTCTTTTTCTTCTTTGCATGAAGATATATTATTCAAATCTCCTTAGATATTTTCTCAGGAGAAGTCGAAGGTGAATGTGAGTCTTTTTTATTAATTCCTTCATGATAAGCACGAATAAATATTCCACTTAGCTTATAATCTTTGTATTCCTCGGCTTTTTTCAATATGTATTTGAGTATAATAGGTAGTAAACATTGAATAGGAAGACGAATCATTTTTTCATCATTTAAAGATATAGCCAGACCTATTAAATAGGAAAGAATCTCAATCTCAGCATCTATCGTAAAGATTTGCATTCTGTAACTTATCATAAACTTACCATATTGAAAATATATATTGTAAATGTACATGAATAGGAGTCGTAAAACTGCCAATAGTATCATTTCTGAATCTCCACATCGCGGGGTACAATTTTCTTTATATTTGATTTCAGCAATTTTCTTTATATTTGATTTCAGTAATTTTCAAACCTGAATATGAGACCGTGCATCTATCAAATTCGATTGAGTTTTCTAAGTCATACCAATTTTTTAGAAGTTTGACTTATTTTTAATATAATAAGACTTTGCCCTATCAAATAGGATTGTTTTATTTTTGTCTAACAATCGATATTGTTTGATGACATACATTCTAATATGTCAAACTGTTGTTTTTCTACACATTCTCCAGTTTTGAAGCATTTGTGTAAATTGACTCCACTCCTGAGCATGGAGTTTACCCGCTTCAGAAGGATGTAGATCTGCCACGTCTTTACCGCACACTTTATTAACGTAGTCACTATAACTGGACAGAATTTGACCTACTATTTCTTTCCATCTCTTCTTTTCATAAGTTTTTAACTTCTTTTTCTCATTATCATCTTCATGATGAGAATTGAAAATATATTCAAGATGAGAAAGAGGTATATGATCTTCTACCCAGTGATAGAAAGAGGTCATAGGGACCGGTTCCTTCGAAATCCACTCTTCTATAGGACCTTTTGAATCATTGTAATTGGTATTTAAGGGGGAAATACCTAGATCCATGTAAAAAAGGAAATTCTCCTTAATTAGGTTATCATTAAGAAATTCGTTGATAAATCGAAGTGGACATCCAAGCTTTATATAAGCTTTTGTGTAAATTTCAAGAAGAATACTCGCATTAACATCATTCGTCATGAAATTATCATGCAAAGTGTAAATAGAGATATTCTCTTTTTTCTGAGTCAATTCATCTAAAACTAACATAGCTATATATGCATCCTTTTGATGAATAAAGTTGATACAGGTAGATACTTTACTCTTCTTCTTATCTTTAATTGTATCAGGTATTCGGAGGGCTACTTTATGTTATTTCTTCGTCATACTATTGTAAACCCATACATTACTGATAGAGCTTAACATATAGTTCTGAACTATTATGAACAGGGGAATATTATATAAGACAGGTTTATCTATCTTTGCACATATTCATCCTATATTGTTTATCAACAACATCAAAGAGATAACTTTATTATATTTTATATGAAAAAAATCATTACATTTTTTAAGAAGCTCATTTTGGTCGAATTTACTCAGTCTATCATTATAAACATTATAAATGTCTAATGACATAGCCCTTTGTGTCTTACCATAGATCCTAGGCATAAAGAGTTTTTTAATGAGGTCTCTATCCATTAAATCTGCTATTCTTTCATACTTTTGTAGAATAAGTTTATCTTCCTTTATAGACGCCCATTCTTTTAAGTATTGAAGAAGTTCATCTTTTAAATACATATACAAATCTTGAATATCAGTCTGTAAATGAACTAAGGGAATCAGATTCGTTTTCATTGCAAGATCTTTGTCAAGCATAAAATAACTCATTATCTGATAAGCACTCGCTGAGGCGTCTTGACTCAACGGGATCTTATGTAATTAAAGAATTATGTCCTTTTTACAAGAGATTGAAAGATACTTGGATATGAACAGAAATGGGGATTTTGCTTTATCATTTATTAGAAACTCTGTTAATCAAGTGTCAGAATCACCTATTTGCTTTACTACATTTGACCACCATTTATTTGCACATTCTAATGTAGTAAATTTTTGATACATAAATGCTGCATAAGTTGTTAAAATATTCTCTGCTTGAGAATCGTAAGCACTTTCATCCATTCTACTTTTAGCTGAAAATTTAAAATCCCATCTCGGTAGATTCTACCCCGGAAGTCAATGAAGGCTGGAAGATAAAATTGCAAACCGTCGTAGGCAGATGCCAGATTGATTTTGAATGTTTTACTCCTAGCATGCTGAATATTTTTATGTAAGGTATTCACTAACTTTTCACATAAAATTACATTCATCATAAGATCTTTATTTTGGTAATATAGATTCCTAAGTATATAAGAGACTTCTTTTATATTCACATCAGTAAGGATTCGATTCATAAGTAAACCCTCCTTTTCTAATTTATCACGATTCTTTTGAATGAAATTCAAGACCTTTGTGTTTATCTCACAAGCTGAATTCTAAAGGAGATTTAAGACTTTACACAGTTTATGGTGATTTTTGAAAACGACATGGAAGGACTCATGGTTCTTTGAAATTAAGAAATAAAACTGATTTCTAAAATCATTAGATAGCGTGTTTAAGTAACCTCCAACAAGATTTTTTAACAAATGAGATTGATTTCTCTTTCTTAATTCCTTAGTTGCATTAATTGATGCATCCTTAACTTCATCTTCCTCTTCCTTAGCTTCTTCCTTAGTTGTATCCTGAACTTTTATTTTTAATAATTTTGTATTCCTTGCTTCTTTCTCTTTTTGGATTTCTTCCCATGTTTTTTTCCTCCATGGTAAAGGAGGGAAAAACATTGGAAGATTCATTCTAACGGGTAGAAGATCAAGGTCATATTTGAATTCTAGAAGATCACCTTGACGTAATACTTTTGAATTCAGCTGATCGATCAGGGTTGTCATTCTAACAGACGGATATTCATTTTTACGTTTTTAAACAATCGTGCTAGTACATGTATAATTATTGCTTCTAATGTGTATGTACCTAAATGCTTTAGGAGAATTATATCTTTAGAACTCAGTTTCTTATCCCTTTTACATAGGATATAATCCTTAGCACTTTCTAAAGACGGATTGTTAACAAACGTTACGAAACAAATTCAAGCGTTTCACCATTTTAACAGTTTATGCTAAACGTTTACAAACGTTACGAAACAAATCCAAGCGTTTCATCTTTTAAGCAATTTAAGACAAATGTTTACAAACATTACGAAACAAATCCAAATATTTCCCAATTTTAGCAATTTAAGCCAAAGGTTTCCAAACTTACGAAACAAATCCAAATGTTTCACCTTTATAGAGAGTTAAGCCAAACGTTTGCAAACGTTACGTTACAAATCCAAACGTTTTACCTTTTTAGCAATTTAAGCCAAATGTTCACAAACTTTACGAAACAAATCCAAACGTTTCACCTTTTTAGCGATTGAAGCCAAGCATTTCACTTTTTTAACAATTTAAGCCTAACGTTTACAAACGTTATGAAACAAATCCAAACGTTTCACGTTTTTAGCGATTTAAGCCAAACGTTTACAAACATTATGAAACAAAACCAAACGTTTAAAACTTTACGAAAGAAAATGAAACGTTTCACATTTTTAGCGATTTAATCCAAACGTTTACAAACGTTATAAAACAAAACTAAACTGTTACACACGTTATGAAACAAATCCAAGCGTTTCACCTTTTTAGAAATTTAAGCCAAACGTTTAAAAATGTTACGAAACAAATCCAAGCGTTTCACCTTTTCATCAATTTATGCTAAACGTTTACAAACGTTACGACACAAATCCATGTTTTTCTTCGTTTTAGAAATTGAAGACAAACGTTTACTAAGGTTATGAAACAAAACAAAACGTTTAAAATGTTGCGAAAGAAATCCAAACGTTTCACATTTTTAGCGATTTAAGCCAAACGTTTACAAACGTTACCAAACAAATCCAAGCGTTTCACCTTTTTAGCAACATATGCCAAACGTTTACAAATGTTACAATACAAATCCAAGAGTTTCACCTTTTTAGCGATTTAAGCCAAACGTTTACAAACGTTACGAAACAAATCCAAACGTTTCACCTTTGTAAATGTTTGGCTTAAATCGCTAAAAAGGTGAAACGTTTGGATTTGTTTCGTAATGTTTGTAAATGTTTGGCTTAAATTGCTAAAAAGGTGAAATGCTTAAATTTGTTTCGAAATGTTTGTAAACGTTTGACTTAAATCGTTAAAAAGGGCAAATGTTTGGTTTTGTTTTGTAACGTTTGTAAATGTTTGGCTTAAATCGCTAAAAATATGAAACGTTTGGATTTGTTTCGTAACGTTTGTAAACGTTTGGCTTAAATTGCTAAAATGTGTAAACTTTTGGATTTGTTTCGTAACGTTTGTAAACGTTTGACTTAAACTGCTAAAAATTTGAAACATTTGGATTTGTTTTGTAAAGTTTATAAACGTTTGGCTTAACTGGCTAAAAAGGTGAAACGTTTGGTTTTGTTTCGTAACTTTTGTAAAAGTTTGGCTTAAACTGGTAAAAAGGTGAAACGTTTGGATTTGTTTCGAAATATTTGTAACTGTTTCGCTTAAATCGCAAAAAAGGTGAAACGTTTGAATTTTTTTCGTAACGTTTCAATTTTTTTCGTAACGTTTGTAAACATTTGGCTTAAATCGCTAAAAAGGTGAAACGTTTGGATTTGTTTTGTAACGTTTGCAAACGTTTGGCTTAAATCGCTAAAAAGGTGGAACGTTTGGATTTGTTTTGTAATATTTATTAATGTCTGGCTTAAATTGCTAAAAAGGTGAAACACTTGGATTTGTTTCGTAGCGCTTGTAAACATTTAGCTTTATTTTGTAACGTTTGTCAAAGGTTTGGCTTAAATCGCTAAAAATTTGAAATGTTTGGATATGATTCGTAATGTTTGGTTTTATTCCATAACGTTTTTAAACGTTTGGCTAAAATTGCTAAAAATGTGAACGTTTTGATTTGTTTGGTAACGTTTATAAATGTTTGGCTGAAATTCCTAATAAGGTGAAGGGTTTGATTTTGTTTCATAACGTTTGCAAATGTTTGGCTTAAATTTTTTAAAAGGTGAAACATTTGGATTTATTTCGTGACGTTTGTAAACGTTTGGCTTAAATTAGTACAAAGGGGAAACGTTTGGATTTGTTTCGTCACGTATATAAACATTTAGCTTAAATTGCTAAAAATGTGAAACATTTTGATTTGTTTTGTAGCGTTTGTAAACATTTGGCTTAAATCGTTAAAATGGGGAAACGTTTACAAATGTTACAAACAAATCCAAACATTTCACCTTTTTAGCAATTTAAGCCAAATGTTACAAAGGTTATGAAACAAAACCAAACGTTTCCCCATTTTAGCGATTTAAGCCAAACATTTACAAACGTTACATAACAAAGCCAAACGTTTACAAACCTTACGAAACAAATCCAAATGTTTCCCCTTTTTTTGCGATTTAAGCCAAACGTTTACAAACGTTACGAAACAAATCCAAGCGTTTTACATTTTTAAGAATTGAAGCCAAACGTTTGCAAACGTTACGGAACAAAACAAAATGTTTCACATTTTTAGCGATTTAAGTCAAATGTTTACAAACGTTATGAAACAAATCCAAACGTTTCACATTTTTAGCGATTTAAGCCAAACGTTTAGAAACATTATGAAACAAATCCAATCCAAACGTTTCCCCATTTTAGCGATTTAAGCCAAACGCTTTGTTTCACGTTTGGCTTAAATCGCTTAGAAGATGAAACATTTGGATTTGTTTCGTAACGTTTATAAACATGTGGCTTAAATCGCTAGAAACAATTGGATTTGTTTCGTAACGTTTTAAACGTTTGGCTTAAATCGCTAAAATAGGGAAACATTTGGATTTGATTTGTAACGTTTGTAAGCGGTTGGCTTAAATCGCAAAAAATGAGAAACGTTTGGATTTGTTTCGTAACGGTTGTAAACGTTTGGCTTAAATCGCTAAAAGGGTGAACCACGTTGATTTGTTTCGTAACGTTTGTAAACGTTTGGCTTAAATCACTAAAAAGGTGAAACGGTAAGTTTTTTTTTTGTAACATTTGTAAATGTTTGGCTTAAATCGCTAAAAATGTGAAACTTTTGGATTTTTTCGTAACATTTGTAAATGTTAAGCTTAAATCACTAAAATGGGGAAACGTTTGGATTTGTTTCGTAACATTTGTAAACGTTTTGCTTAAATTGCTAAAATGTGAAACATTTGGATTTATTTTGCAACGTTTATAAACGTTTGCCTTAAATCGCTAAAAATGTGACACGTTTGGTTTTGTTTCGTAACGTTTGTAGACGTTTGGCTAAAATCGTTAAAAAGGTGAAACGTTTCGTTTGTTTCGTAACGATTGGCTTATATTGATAAAAAGGGGAAACGTTACGATTTGTTTTGTAACGTTTGTAAACGTTTGGCTTAAATCGCTAAAATGGTGAAACGTTTGGATTTGTTTTGTAACGTTTATAAACGTTTGGAATAAATTGCTAAAAAGGCGAAACGCTTGGATTTGTTTCGTAACGCTAGTAAACGTTTGGCTTTGTTTCGTAACATTTGTAAAACATTTGGCTTAAATCGCTAAAAATGCGAAACGTTTGAATTTGTTTCGTAACGTTTTAAACGTTTGGTTTTGTTCTGTAACGTTTTGTAAACGTCTGGCTTAAATTGCTAAAAATGTAAAATGTTTTGATTTGTTTGGTAACGTTTAAAAATGTTTGGCTTATATCGCTAAAGGGAAAATGTTTTGTTTTGCTTCGTAACGTTTGTAAACTTTTGGCTTAAATCGCAATAAAGGTGAAACATTTGGATTTGTTTCGTCACGTTTGTAAATGTTTAGCTTAAATCGCTAAAAAGGTGAAACATTTGGATTTGTTTCGTAGCGTTTATAAACGTTTGGCATTAATCGCTAATAAGGGGAAACGTTTGGATTTGTTTTGTAACGATTGTAAACGTTTGGCTTAAATCGCTAAAAAAGGTGAAACGTTTTGATTTGTTTCGTAAAGTTTATAAGCATTTGGCTTAAATTGCTAAAAAGGTCAAACACTTAGATTTGTTTCGTAATGCTTGTTTTGTTTCGTAACGTTTGTTAATTTTCGGCTTAAATCGCTAAAAAGGTTAAACGTTTCGCTTAAATTGCTGAAACGGTGACACGTTTGGATTTGTTTCGTAACGTTTGTAAACGATCAGATTAAATTGCTTAAAAGGTGAAACGTTTATATTTGTTTCGAAACGTTTCTAAACATTTGGCTTAGATTGCTAAAACAAGGAAATTTTTGGATTTGTTTTGTAACATTTGTAAACGTTTGGCTTAAATAGCTAAAAAGGTGAAATGTTTGGATTTATTTCGTAGCGGTTGTAAACGTTTGGTTTAAATTGCTAAAAAGGTGAAACGTTTGGATTTGTTTCGTAACGTTTGGCTTAAATCACTAAAAAGGGGAAACGTTTGGATTTGTTTCGCAACGTTTGTAAATGTTTTGCTTAAATTGCTAAAAAGGAGAAATGTTTGGATTTGTTTCGTAGCGTTTGTAAACGTTTGGCTCAAATCGCTAAAAAGGTGAAACATTTAGTTCTGTAAGGTTATGAAACAAAACCAAACGTTTAAAACCTTACGAAACAAATTCAAACGTTTCACCATTTTAGCGATTTAGGCCGTAACATTTATAAATGTTCGGCTTAAATCGCTAATAAGGGGAAACGTTTGGATTTGTTACATAACCTATGTAAACGTTTGGCTTAAATTGAAATGTTTGCATTTGTTTTGTATAGTTTGGATTTGTTACATAACCATTGTAAACGTTTTGCTTAAATCGCTAAAAAGGTGAAACATTTGGATTTGTTTCGTAAAGTTTGTAAACGTTTGGGTTAAATCGCTAAAAAGGTGAAACATTTGGCTTTTTCGTAACGTTTGTAAACATTTGGCTTAAATCACTAAAGAGGTGAAAAATTTGGATTTGTTTTGTAACGTTTGTATACATTTGGCTTAAATCGCTAAAAAGGTGAAACATTTCGATTTGTTTCATAACGTTTTTAAACGTTTGGCTTAAATCGCTAAAAAGGGGAAACGTTTGGATTTGTTTCATAACGTTTATAAACGTTTGTCTTAATTCGCTAAAAAGGTGAAACATTTGGATTTATTTCGTAACGTTTTGAACATTTGGCTTAAATCGCCAAAATGTGTAAACGTTTGGATTTGTTTCGTAACGTTTGTAAACGTTTGGCTTAAATCGCTAAAACGGGGAAACGTTTGGATTTTTTTCGTAACGTTTGTAAACGTTTGGCTTAAATTGCTAAAAAGATGAAACTCTTGGATTTGTTTCGTAACATTTGTAACGTTTGGCTTAAATAGCAAAAAATGTGATACATTTGGTTTTGTTTTGTAACGTTTGTAAACGTTTGACTTAAATTACTAAAAAGGTGAAACGCATTGATTTATTTCGTAACGTTTGTAAACGTTTGGCTTATATCACAAAAAAGGTGAAACGTTTGGATTTGTTTCGTAACGTTTTAAACGCTTGGTTTTGTTTCGTTACCTTTGTTAATGTTTGGCTTCAATCGCTAAAAAGGGGAAACGTTTGGATTTGTTTCATAACATTTAAAACGTTTGGTTTTGTTGCATAACGTTTAAAACGTGTGGCTTAAATCGCTAAAAATGGGAAACGTTTGGTTTTGTTTCGTAATGTTTGTAAACGTTTCGCCAAATCGTTTCACCTTTTCACGTTTGTATTCGTTTCGTAACGTTTTAGCCGTTTGGTTTTGTTTTGTAATTTTAAAAATGTTTGTCTTAAATCGCTAAAAATGGGAAACATATGGTTTTGTTTTGTAACGTTTGTAAACGTTTCCCCAAATCATTTCATTATTGGATTTGTTTCGTAACGTTTGTAAACGTTTCCCCAAATCATTTCATTATTGGATTTGTTTCATAACGTTTTAAACGTTTGGATTTGGATTAGTTTCGTAACGTTTTGACGTTTGGATTTGTTTTGTAACGTATTAAACGTTTAGCTTAAATCTCTAAAAAGGTGACACGTTTGGATTTGTTTCGTAACGTTTGTAAACGATCGGCTTAAATTGCTAAAAAGGTGCGACGCTTGGATTTGTTTCGTAACGTTTGTAAACGTTTGATTTTGTTTTGTAACGTTTGTAAACGTTTGGTTTTGTTTTGTAACGTTTGCAAACGTTTGGTTTTGTTTTGTAACGTTTGTAAACGTTTGGTTTTGTTTTGTAACGTTTGTATACATTTGTCTTCAATTGTTAAAAAGGTGAAACGCTTGGATTTGTTTCGTAACGTTTTAAAATGTTATGTTTTGTTTCGTAACATTTGTAATCATTTGGATTTGTTTCGTGGAGTTTGTAAACGTTTGGCTGAATTCGCTAAAAAGGTAAAACGTTTGGTTTTGTCTTATAACCTTTGTAAATGTTTGGTTTTGTGCCGTAACGTTTGTACACGTTTGGCATATATTGTTAAAAAGGTGAAACGCTTGGATTTGTAAACGTTTGGCTTAAATCGCCAAAAAAGTAAAACAGTTGGATTTGTTTCGTAACGTTTTAAACGTTAGGGAAACGTTTGGATTTGTTTGGAAACATTTGGTTTTGTTTCGTAATATATGCAAACGTTTGGCTTAAATTGCTAAAACCGTTTGGTTTTATTTCATAACATTTATAAACTTTTGGCCTAAATCGCTAAAAAGGTTAAACGTTTGAATTTGTTTCATTACGTTTGTAAACATTTGGCTTAAATCACTAAAATAGGGAAACATTTGAATGTATTTCGTAATACTTGTAAACGTTTGGCTTAAATTGCAAAAAAGGTGAAACGTTTGATTTTTTTTCCGTAATATTTGTAAACGTTTGGCTTAATTTGTAAAAAGGTGAAATGCTTGGATTTTTAAACTTTTAGCTTAAATCGCTAAAAAGGTGAAACGTTTGGATTTGTTTCGTAACGTTTATAAACATTTGGCTTAAATTGCTAAAAAGGGGAAAACGTTTGGTTTTGTTTCATAAGGTTTGAAAACTGTTGGCTTAAATTGCTAAAAAGATGAAACGTTTGGATTTGTTTCGTAACATTTGTAAACATTTGGCTTAAATCGCTAAAAATGTGAAACGCTTGCATTTATTTCGTAACGTTTGTAAACGTTTGGCCTAAATCGCTAGAAAGGGGAAACGTTTGAATTTGTTTCGCAACGTTTTAAACGTTTGGCTTAAATCGCTAAGATGGATAAACGTTTGGATTTGTTTCGTAATGTTTGTAAACGTTTAGCTTAAATCGCTATAAAGATGAAACGTTTGGATTTGCTTCGTAACATTTGTAAACGTCTCGCTTAAATCGCTAAAAAGGTTAAACGTTTGGTTTTGAAAGGTTATGAAACAAAACTAAAATTTTAAAACGTTACGAAACAAATCCAAATGTTTCACCTTTAGCGATTTAAGCCGTAACGTTTATAAGCGTTTAGCTTAAATCGCTAAAAAGGTGAAACGTTTGGATTTGTTTCCTAACGTTTGTAAACGTTTGGCTCCAATTGCTAAAAAGGGGAAACGTTGGGTTTTGTTTCGTAACATTTGTAAACGTTTGGCTTAAATTGCTGGAAAGATGAAACATTTAGATTTGTTTCGTAACGTTTATAAACGTTTGGCTTAAATTGCTAAAAAGGTCAAACGTTTGGATTTGTTTCGTAGCGTTTGTAAACGTTTGGCTTCAATCGCTAAAATGGGGAAACGTTTGGATTTGTTTAGTAACGTTTGGATTTGTTTAGTAACGTTTGTAAAACGTTTGGCTTAAATCGCTAAAAAGGTGAAACGTTTGGATTTGTTTCGTATTCCTTTAAACATTTGGCTTAAATCGCTAAAATGGGAAAACGTTTGGATTTGTTTTGTAACTTTTGTAAACGTTTGGTTTAAATCGCTAAAAAGGTGAAACGTTTGGATTTATTTCGTAACTTTTGTAAACATTTGGCTTAAATTGCTAAAAAGGTGAAATGCTTAGGTTTGTTTCGTAATGTTTGTAAATGTTTGGCTTAAATTGCTAAAGGTGATCTGTTTGGTTTTGTTTTGTAACGTTTGTAAACGTTTGGCTTAAATTGCTAAAAAGGGGAAACGTTTCAATTTTTTTCCTAACGTTTGCAAACATTTGGCTTAAATCGCTAAAAAGGTGAAACGTTTGGATTTGTTTCGTAACGATTGTAAACGTTTGGCTTATATCGCTAAAAAGGTGAAACGTTTGGATTTGTTTTGTAACGTTTGTAAACGTTTGGTTTAAATTGCTAAAAAGGTGAAACAATTAGATTTGTTTCGTAACGTTTGTAAATGTTTGGCTTATATCGCTAAAAAGATGAAATGTTTGGATTTGTTTCGTAACTTTTGAAAACGTTCGGATTAAGTTGCTAAAAAGGTGAAACGCTTGGATTTGTTTCTTAACATTTTCAATGTTTGGATTTTTTTCGCATCATTTGTAAACATTTGGCTTAAATCGCTAAAAAAGTCAAACGTTTGATTTTGTTTCGTAACGTTTATAAACGTTCGGCTTAAATCGCTAAAAAGGATATACATTTGGCTTAAATTGCTAAAAATATGACACATTTGGATTTGTTTCGTAACGTTTGTAAACGTTAGAATTAAATTGGTAAAAAGGTGAAACGTTTGGATTTGTTTCATAATGTTTCTAAACGTGTGCCTTAAATTACTAAAACGACGAAACGTTTGGATTTTGTTTCGTAACGTTTGTAAACATTTGGCTTATATCGATAAAAAGGTGAAACGTCTGGATTTCTTTCGTAACGTTTGTAAACGATTGGCTTAAATTTCTAAAAAGGTTAAAAAACTTGGATTTGTAAACTTTTGGCTTAAATTGCTAAAAAGGTGAAACACTTGGATTTGTTTCCTAACGTTTGTAAACGTTTGGCTGAAATTGCTAAAAAGGCAAAAAGTTTGGATTTGTTTTGTAACGTTTGTAAACGTTTGGCTTAAATTGCTAAAAAGGTGAAACATTTCTATTTGTTTCGTAACGTTTATAAACATTTGGTTTCAATCACTAAAAAGGTGAAACATTTGGATTTGTTTCGTAATGTTTACAAACGTTTGGCTTTAATCACTAAAAAGGTGAAAAGTTTGGATTTGTTTCGTAACAATTGTAAACCATTAGGCTTAAATCGCTAAAAAGGTGAAATGTTTGGTTTTGTTTATTAACGTTTGCAAACGTTTGGTTTTAATCACTGAAAAGGTGAAAAATTTGGATTTGTTTCGTAACGTTACAATTAGCTGCTCTATTCCAGATTTTCATGTTTTTGATACTAAGACCACCCTCCTTCTTTAACTTCTCAATTTCTTTCCAATCTACCATAGCTTTGTTCCTGCCTTCACTGGATCCAGACCATAAGAATTTAGAACAAATTCTTTGAATTTCATTAATCATTTTCTTAGGAAGAATAAGAATAGTAGCCCTGAAAATTTGCATACTGAGGAGAACTGACTGAATCAATTGCATTCTGCCAGCATAAGAAAGTAACTTACCGCTCCAAGAGTGAATTATGCTGGTGATTTTATCAATTATCGCTTTGCAATCATCTCTAGAAAGCTTTGTAGAAATCAAAGGAATTCCAAGGTACCTCAAGGGCAGAACCCCTTCTTTAAAGCCAATCATATTCATGATACTTCTTTTATCACTATCTTCCACATTACAAAAAAACACTTGATTCTTCATATTATTAACTTGAAGGCCAGAAGTATTTCTAAACTCAGTAAGACATTTAGCATAAATTTCTAAAAAGGTAAAACGTTTGGATTTGTTTTGTAACTTTTGTAAATGTTTAGCTTAAATCACTAAAAAGGTGAAACGTTTGGATTTATTTTGTAACGTTTGTAAACGTTTGGCTTAAATCGCTAAAAAGGGGAAACGTTTGGATTTTTTTCGTAATATTTGCAAACGTTTGGCTTAATTCGCTAAAAATAGGAAACGTTTGGATTTGTTTCGTAACGTTTGTAAACGTTTGACTTAAATCGCTAAAACTGTGAAACGCTTTAAATTTTTTCGTATCGTTTGTAAATGTTTGGCTTATGTCGCTAAAAATATGAAACGTTTGGTTTTGTTTTGTACCGTTTGTAAACATTTGGCTTAAATTGCTAAAAAGGTGAAACGTTTGGATTTGTTTCGTAACATTTGTAAACGTTTGGCTTCAATCGCTAAAAAGGTGAAACGTTTGGATTTGTTTCGTAACGTTTGTAAACGTTTGGCTTTAATCTCTAAAATGAGGAAACGTTTGGATTTGTTTCGTAACGTTTGTAAACGTTTGGCTTAAATTGCTAAAAAGGTGAAACGTTTGATTTTGTTTTCTAATCTTTGTAAAAGTTTGGCTTAAATGTCTAAAAAGGTGAAACGTTTTGATTCGTTTCATAACATTTTTAGACGTTTGGCTTAAAATCGCTAAAATGGTGAAACGTTTGGATTTGTTTCGTAACATTTGGCTTAAATCTCTAAAAATTCAAAACGTTTGAATTTGTTTCGTAATGTTGTAAACGTTCGGCTTAAGTTGCTAAAAATGTGAAACGTTTGTTTTTGTTCCTTAACGTTTGTAAACGTTTGGATTTGTTTCAAACGTTTGTTTCCTAACGTTTTAAACGTTTGGTTTACTTCGTAACGTTTGTAAACGTTTGGCTTAAATCGCTAAAAAGGCAAAAAGTTTGTATTTGTTTCGTAATTTTGTTTCTTAACGTTTTTAAACGTTCGGCTTAAATTAATAAAAAGGTGAAACTCTTGGATTTGTTTAAGTTTACAAACAAAACCAACAGTTTAAAACGTTATGAAACAAATACAAACGTTACGATATAAATCCAAACGTTTCCCCTTTTTAGCGATTTAAGCCAAATATTTACAAACGTTATGAAACAAATCCAAACGTTTCACCTTTTTTTAGCGATTTAAGACAAATGTTTACAAATATTACGAAATAAATCCAAAATTTACAAACATTACAGAACAAAAACAAACTTTTCACATTTCTAGCAATTTAAGTTAAATGTTTACAAACGTTACGAAACTAATCCGAACGTTTCACCTTTTTATCGATTGAAGCTAAACGTTTACAAATATTAAGAAACTAATCCAAACGCTTCCCCAATTTAGTGATTTAAGCCAAACGTTTATAAACATTACGAAACAAAACCAAACGTTTACAATTTTTTAGTGATTGAAGCCAAACGTTTACAAATGTTACAAAACAAATCGAAATGTTTCACCTGTTTAGTGATTTAAACCAGACGTTTACAAACGTTACGAAACAAATCCAAATATTTACAAAACATTATGGAACAAAAACAAACTTTCCACATTTTTAGCAATTTAAGTTGAACGTTTACAAACGTTACGAAACCAATCCAAACGTTAATTTTTTATGGATTGAAGCCAAACGTTTACAAATGTTAAGAAACAAATCCAGATGTTTCCCCGTTTTAGCGATTTAAGCCAAACATTTATAACCATTACGAAACAAAACCAAACGTTTACAATGTTTTAATGATTGAAGCCAAACGTTTACAAACGTTACGAAACAAATCCAAATGTTTCACCTTTTTAGCAATTTAAGCCAAACATTTACAAACGTTACAAAACAAATCCAAATGTTTCACCTTTTTAGAGATTTAAGCCAAACCTTAACAAACGTTACAAAACAAATCCAAACGTTTACAAACATTACGGAACAAAAACAAACTTTTCACATTTTTAGCAATTTAAGTTAAAAGTTTACAAACATTACGAAACAAATCCAAACGTTTCACCTTTTTAGCGATTGAAGCCAAACGTTTAAAAACGTTAAGAAACAAATCCAAATGTTTCCCCATTTTAGCGATTTAAGGCACACGTTTATAAACGTTACGAAACAAATCCAAATGTTTCATATTTTTAGTGATTTAAGGCAGACGTTTACAAACATTACGAAACAAAACCATACATTTACCCATTTGAACGAATTAAGCCAAACGCTTACAAACGATACGAAACAAATCCAAATGTTTCACCTTTTTACTGATTTAAGGCATACATTTACAAACGTTACGAAACAAAAACAAACATTTACCCATTTTAGCGAATTAAGCCAAATGTTTACAAACGTTACGAAACAAATCCAAACGTTTCACCTTTGTTGCGATTGAATCCAAACGTTTACAAACATTACGAAACAAATCCAAACGTTTCACCTTTTTAGCGATATAAGCCAAACGTTCACAAACATACGAAATAAATCCAAGTGTTTCAGCTTTTTAGCAATATAAGCCAAACGTTTACAAACGTTACGAAAAAAATCAAAAGGTTTCCCCTTTTTAGCGATTTAAGTAAAACGTTTACAAATGGTACGAAACAAATCCAAATGTTTCCCCATTTTAGCGATTTAAGTCAAATGTTTAAAACCTTACGAAACAAATCCAAATGTTTCACCTTTTTAGCGATTTAAGCCAAACGTTTACAAACGTTATACAACAAATCCAAACGTTTCATTTTTTTAGCGATTGAAGCCAAACGTTTACAGATGTTATGAAACAAATCCAAATGTTTCACCTTTTTAGCAATATACACCAAACGTTTACAATCGTTACGAAACAAATCCAAACGTTTCCCCTTTTTAGTGATTTCAGTGAAACTTTTATAAAAGTTACGAAACAAATCCAAATGTTTACCAATTTTAGCGATTTAAGCCAAACGTTTAAAACCTTACGAAACAAATCCAAATGTTGCACTTTTTTAGTGATTTAAGCCAAACGTTTATAAACGTTACGAAACAAATCCAAATGTTTCACTTTTTTAGCTATTAAAGCCAAATGTTTACAGATGTTACGAAACAAATCCAAACATTTCACCTTTTTAGCAATATAAGCCAAACGTTTACAATGGTTATGAAACAAATCCAAATGTTTCACCGTTTTAGCAATTTAAGCCAAACGTTTACAAACAAAACCAAACATTTAAAACGTTACGAAACAAATGCAAATGTTTCACATTTTCAGCGATTTAAGCCAAAAGTTTACAAATATTACGAAACAAAACCAATCGTTTACAAATGTTATGAAACAAATCCAGACGTTTACCCTTTTTTAGAAATTTAAGCCAGATGTTTACAAACGTTACGAAACAAATCATAAAGTTTCCCCTTTTTAGCGATTTAAGCGGAACGTTTACAAACGTAACGAAACAAAACCAAACGTATTACCGTTTTAGCTATTTAAGCCAAATTGTTTACAAACGTTACGAAACAAAACCAAGCGTTTCACCCTCTTAGCGATTTAAGTCAAACGTTTACAAACGTTACGATACAAATTCAAACATTTCACCTTATTAGCGATTTAAGCCGAACGTTTACAAACGCTACGAAACAAATCCAAGCGTTTCATCTTTTCAGCAATTTAAACCAAACGTTTTGTTTCACCCTTTTAGCGATTTAAGCCAAATGTTTACAAACGTTACAAAACAAATCCAAACGTTTCCCCTTTTTAGCGATTCAAGCCAAACGTTTACAAACGTTACGAACAAATCCAAACGTTTCACCTTTTTAGAAATTTAAATGCAAACGTTTCCCCTTTTTAACTATTCAAGCCAAACGTTTACAAACATTACGAAACATATCCAAACGTTTTGCCTTTTTAGCTATTTAAGCTAAACGTTTCTCCTTTTAGCGATTTAAGCCAAACATTTACAAACGTTACGAAACAAATCCTAATTTTTCACCTTTTTAGCGATTTAAGCAAAACGATTACAAATGTTACCAAAATAATCCAAACGTGTCACCTTTTTAGCGATTTAAGCAAAATGATTATAAACGTTACAAAACAAATCCAAATGTTTGTAATACCCCGTGTTTTTCCGGCTAGTTCCGATGAACTTTTCAATATACCTTGGATTCGTTTGAGTTGGTTTGACTTCTCGAAAACATGGTTTGAAGGTTCATGACCTCTTGAATGATGTTTTATGATGTTTTGAGTGTGGTTTGGGTCATCGGATCGATTCTGAGCTTAAAGTCAAATTTCACATTTTTCGTTCTTGGGCAGAAAAGTTAGCGGTCGCCAACTTTAGTTAGCGGTCGCCAACTACTTTGCGGTCGCGAACTATAGTTCGCGGTCGCCAACTTGCACTGTACAGCTCGCCGTTTTTCTATAAATACCACCTTATTCGACCTAAATCAATTTTGAACTTTTCTTAAAACCCTATTGCGGCTGTCACTCTCAGATTATCATCTCCTATTGATTCCTCAACCTATTTTCTTCAATTGTAAGTATTTTAATCAACTATTTCAACATTTAATCCCTTAAAACTCATTCAATCGATTTCTTATTAATTGTTCTCTATTATATGTTGCTATAGGCTGAATTGAGTTATTATTTTTCTGGGTTTTCTCTATTGGATCATTATTAATCTATTTCAAGAGGTTAGTGGTTCTAATCCTTTGCTTTGTATTGTAGAGATTGTTAGATATTGGTTTATTTTATTACTTTGGGTGATATATCATGTTGTATATTCTGTTTTGACTTGATTGAAATCTGAGATTTCATACTTTGGGTGTTGTTGTTGTTAATTGTTGATGTTCTTACTTGATTAGCTTGGAATCATTGTTTAGACTAAGGGCTATGTGATTTGGTATGTGGTTATGAATTAAATTATGTTTCTCTTTCTATAAAAATCTGGAAATACGTATATAAATTGGTAATAGGTGGCTAGTTAAGAATCTTACATTGGGTGACTTGAGATCATTGGCTAGACTTAAGTGTGGTACTAAATTGTAGGTTTCTATAAGTAATCCGATGTTTTAAAGGCATATAAATGTGGCTGGAAATTATCTTTTCAAAAGGGTTATTTTGATAGTTCTAATACGTTGGGCTAATTGATTGAATTGGGAATTGTTGGACAAATCGTTTATAAGTTAAGATAAGTTACCATTGTTTTGATAGTGGATTAAAAAGGTAATTTCAAATCTGAATTGGTTAGTTTATAAGTGTTCATAATCATTTTTGTATCTATTTAAAGTGATTTAACACGTTGTGTTTATTTGGGTAATCTTTTGCCAAGTGTTGGCTTAAGTGTTGGCGTGTTGTTACAATTGGATTGTTAGTGATGTTAAGTGTTGAGTTCCTTTGTTTCAAGTTAATATTATTGTAAGGATATTCCGGATTTTTAAATTTGGTTTATACATTGGTTTTGGGTGGGTTAGACTTTGGTCGCCTGACATGTGGGAAGAAATTGAGCATAGTGATGACTCAGTTGACTCACAACTTTGGAATCACTTATTTGAAATGAAGTTGATTTGGGTTTTTGCCCACTCCGGTTTATGTTTTAAAGGTCGGGAACTTAACTTAACATGACTTGTTGTTGGCTTGTTATTTTATTGAGTATTGTGTTTATTTTGATGGGCTTTACCTTGACTTGTCGTTTGTGCTAGTCCTATGTGGTGTCTAGTACTCTTTAGAGTTAGGGTATGTTTTTAATTATTATTCATACCTTGTTTAGACCCGTCGACCGTTCGTACTTCGGAGACGAACCATGATTCGATTGCTTGCGAGGTTGTCACGTGGATTAGCAAGCAGTGAGTTTGTACTTACTATTTACCGCTTTATTAAGTAAATTGTTATTTTAATATATAAATATATACTGTATGTATATTTCGAACTGCTTTGTCATTATGGCTTTTAGTTGGAACATGCTACCTAATGGGCATCATTAGGACTGCGTGCGCACCAGTATTGATCTAGATAAGGTATGTGAAATGTGGTGGTAACTCGGTGTGAGCATAGCTCTCGGGACCAGTAGAGTAACTCGGTGTAGCTCAGCTCTCGGGACTCTGGTTATGAATTAAGAGTGGTCGGTGGTAACTCGGTGTAGCTCAGCTCTCGGGACCAGGCCTAATGGATTATGGATATATTGGTATTGTGGATTAGGGTTCCAACTATTATACGTAATGTTGTTATTAAATGTTTTAAACGGTTTTAAAGGTTTTCCACTTGATAAATGTAAATAGTGGTATGAACTCATCTCAGTATATCTGACCCCGTTGTTTTCCCAATTTTTCCAGGGTTATGATATGAGCGAGTTAGCTGCTCTCCGATTCTTTATTTCCTCGGAGGTTTTACTTTATTTAATAAAGTTTATTAAACTGATTTTATTCTTAGACCGCAGTAGTAGTTAGAAGTATTATATGTCTAATACTTGTTATAAAGTTATTCAATGGATTACTGTTATTTTGGGATTCTTTATTAACTTGGGTTAATATGTACTCTTGCCATATTTAAGACTCAGAGTTGGCTGAGCACTTTATTATAAATATTGTATATTATGAACTGCTAGAACTAGGCTGAAGTCTCGGTTGCCCCCGAGCATTGGTTTTTTTTGCAGGTTCTTTTGTATTTGTTGTTTATCCGCAAGGCTAGCTACGGGTTTTGGTACAACCATACCCATACCCTAGCGCCGGTCGCGATCCATGAAATTGGGTCGTGACAAACTTGGTATCAGAGCTTTGGTTTCAAACCAAGGCCTTATGCATGTTATGTGTTTATCATTTTGGCATGATAAGTTGATGTCGTGTCTTAGGAACTACTGCGGAATTAGGATTCGTGTCTTGTCTTTTTAAAACGTCATCATTTGTTTTCAAATTTTCAGCCTACATCCTATAGGTGATGTCTGTCAGTCTTTATTTGGTATTGATGCTATGATTGTCAATTAATTTCACTTGGATGTTACTTGCTGTGATTTATTATGTTGAGGTTATTTCACTTGGGTGATTTTACTATTGCTTTCGATTTCTCGGGAAATCATAGGCTGGTAAATTTTTCTAAAACTCGTACTTGGGTATGATGTTGTTTGATATATTTTGGCTTTATGCCACTAATGAATTAATAACGATGGATTATTTCGTAGTAAATTTTGGCTTTGGCCGTAATTGTTGGGTGCTATATACGCAAGTACATATGAGGATACATTTGGGCGTTAGTCTTGTTTCCTAATAAAGAAATTTTGGATTAAACTTTAAAACATGTTTTATGGTCATATATGGTCTGACCACATGTTCTTTAAAGGTGTTTTTTTATTAAGAAAAGTAATTTTGCTTAAATTGTGTTTTGACACAAAATCATAAGAGAAGTTTGATTTTAAATTCTTAAAAAGTTTGATTTTTGGTTGAGTTACCAGTAAAAAGAAATTATTATGTTTTGAAATATTATGTTTGGTCTGGTGTTAACAAGCAATTATTTCAAAATGATATTTTATGAGATGGACCATTGTTTTAAGAATTTAACGTTGAACTTATTTTATCATGTTGTAGTATGCCAGCATTTTAAATTTTTGGGATTTACAGAATAGATGTTTGAAATCAAAGATTTCTCACTTGAGTTTTAAATTACCGTTTAGCGGTTGGTTTAAGTTGAGTTTCCAAATTTGAAAGGCTGGAAATTTTATTAAAATACTTTTCCGGATTTATAAATATTTTAAATACGTTTTATTAACAGTTGTTTTGGGTTTGACTTGGGTCACCCAAATTTAGGAGTTGAGCTTGGTAGTTGTAATGACTCGGCTAGCTCGATGATTTTTATAGTTTGAGATACTTGGGTATCCGTTTAAAAGCAACTAATAAATAAGAAGAGACTTTTACAGACAGTGATTTTGTTTTAGCCGTGGGGCTCAACAAATATTTGGAAGTTTTCATATTCGACTTTAAATTTCAAAACGAATTTTAAAGCATACTATTAAAGGATGATAAAATTACATGATGATTTTGTAATGAGATTTTAAAGAAATGTTGTGGCATGTCCCGATTTGTCTTTTAAATATGTTTGGGTTAATTGTGTTCAATGGCATGCTTGGGTGAATTGTGGTTCATAGAATTCGTAATCTGTTGGTAATAAAATTTGTTGTATAACTCGCTTGTCTGTTGGACTAAGTTGATTGTTTTGTTTTGTCTCTTCGTGCGGAGTAGCACGTGGGATGATTTATTTCATGCGGTTATAGTAGATACCTGATTTTTAGTTTGATTGTGGGTTAAACTTTGTTCAGACCCCGTGTTGATGTAGTATCAACTAAGGATAAGTTGAGTTTGCTATTTTGTTATATTGAAACGAAATCTTTGGATTTCGATATCGAGGAAGATGAGGGAAATATTCCCTTGGATTGGTTGATGATTTCTGATTATCTTAGAACGGATTTTGGAAACTCTGAACCGAGAAGATAGATCGGTGTATTAATACACTAGTGTTTCCATCAAGTCGGATGATGCGATGCGGGAGCTAGCGGTAATTTTTTTTTTGGGAGGAACGTATTGATGTGTTATTTCCTTGGGAATGAGTTTCAATTAGGGTTGAGGTTAGTTGGATAATTATGCGGAAGAGTTGAAATGAAATTTTAGGTTAAATTGTTATAGCATCGAATGTTGCTAGGTTCAAGTTAGAAATTTTGAGGAATACTTTGAGGTTATCGAGTGCACATCTCACAGAGTGTAACGTCTAGCAAAGGTTTGATTGTGAAATGAATTTCAAAGGTTGATTTGCTAAAATATTTAAAATACTTTAACACGTAATTGTGCCCAGACATATCATGAACATGCATTTTGAATGTCACGAATAGGATTGCATTGAACACTGAGTATGTTCACTAAATAAAAGATAATTTAATAATTGATACATGCATAATAGTACATGCATCACGTGCATAAAAATGATTAGGGTTAGATGCAACTCTTTGGGGATGAGAGATGTCATCACCCTGGCGCACAATTATGTAAAATCGATTTTTCGATAAAGTGTTTTGAGAAATATGTTTTGAAACAAGCTCGCGAGTCACACTGTGATAAATGTGTTTGTAAAGTTGTCGAATTTCAAATAATTTTAAAACTGTTACCGAAATGTAGCTAGACAAATACTCTGTGATGATGGTTGTGAATTTTGGACGATTACTTAGTTAGGAATCGATCTGCGTTTTCAGAATCTTGTGCTTCTTAAAAAGTAATGATGGCTTGAGGTTTTCGCTCGAGATTTGAGTTGTGCTAAAAAGCGGAATAGAGTAATTTAGAATAGAAATCATTCGTGATAATTTCCGATTTGTGATTTAAGGATTTGTGGTTTAAGGATGTTGGTTATGCTCATGTGTGTATATACACTACGTTTTTAAAGGAAACTTTATCTTTTAAGATTTGAAATTGTCCAAGTATTTTGGTATATGAATATAAAGGTATTTTCATAAATAAGGAGATTTTTATTGTTAAATTTTACCCTTCTGAGTAAAGGAAGGATTTTTATCAAATTGGTTTCAAAAGAAATGGTAATTTTGTGGGCTTAACGATTTCTTCAAATTGTGTTTTTATTTACAAATTAAGATTTGTAAGTGACAATAAAATTTTATTGTTTTTTTAAAAAAAAATCAATGTATATTTCCAATATGAAGGATGTTTCCACGGTTTGTGTATTTTTGAAATGGGGATAATTTGATTTTAGCAAGTTTGGATTAAAGAGGACATAAATTTTGTCAATTTACTGTTTTATAAATTTACAAACGCATTGAAAAGTAAAGGGAAAATCTCAAATTCAAAATGCGAATATTTTGAAAATTTTCAAGGGTTCATAAACCGATGGATTTTCATAGGTAAAAGTATTTCGATATTTAATGCAAAAGGAGGTGTAAGACGTCAAGTTTTTTTTAAAAAGAGAAGTGGAAAATTTGTATATAAACTGTTTTGTATTAAAAGATTTTATACCCCCAAGGGTTGGTTTTGAGCATAACTAACAATCCGGTCGTAGTAAACTGGTCGCGATTCATGAAAATGGGTCGTGACAAATTTTTATAGTCAATTGATTAAATAATTTTGAGAATTTGAGTTCAATTTTGTTATATGAGATAGTTGATTTGAGAATCGGGAATCGCGGTTAACAGGTTCGACAACCATGATTGGTTGATCGATTTTGTTAATTGATGGAATTATTGTAATGTTTTGTTATCGTCTGGGTCAGTGGTTGAACCCTTGGTGAGAGAGGCAAAATATTTTTTTTAGTTGTGAGGTGTAGTCGAGGATCATTGTAATTGATATTGTTTATTATTAATCTGGAGTTTCTATTATTATGAGTTAAATTCACGTTTTCTTGGGAAAAACGGTATGCGTCTTGTGTTTTTATGATTCACAAGTTAATGGTATTATCGAGTTGGTATTAATCATTAGGATTGGATGATTAGTATAGTATTTGATGAGGAACTGAAATATTATTTGAAGTTTACTGGGTTTTTTTATTGATTATTTCGATGTCGAGATGTTATAAGTGAAAGTAAGTAAGTGTTTTAGAACGATAGATTTTTATCAGCTATGTTTGCAGTATCCTTGTTTTGTTTGAGGCAAAAGAGCTTGCAATTGTAGAACTATAGACGAGTTAAGGGATTGATCTTGTATTTTGATATTAAGGATTTTATAATTATTAATATTCGAGGTGGTTTTGGAAGCCATTCCGGTAAAGAGCATTTGTGACTATTAGTTAGAAAATTGTGGCTTATTCAACTGTGTTGATCGAGCAATCGTTGGAGCACCTTGTTGTTAGACTCAGAATTTTGCGCATACGTGTGTTGTAACCGTTTAAAGTGCGAATCAGTATCAGATTTAAAATTCGAGGTCGAATTTTCCATAGGTTGTGGAGAATGTAATACCCCATATGTTTTTGGCGTGTTTCGTCTTGTGTTGACTTTCTCTGGGTGGAAAATTTGATTAGAGTTATCATCGAAAGAGATTTGAGATTTGTTCTTGATTATCCTAAGTATTTCAATCGAGCTTTATGTGGGAGAGTTTGTATTCCTTCGTTTGATTTCACCTAGAAAGGGCGATATCATTTTATGTTAAGTGGAAGTTAGTATTAAGGCTTTTGCGACCTTTTAAGATTGTTTGGTTATGAAAGTTGTGGTTTTGCGTTATCGTTCGAGGAACAACCTGTTGAGTTTTGCTTACGCAAGTGCGTTGGTCGTTAAGCACAGAGTACTAATGATTTTAGTCGGGTTGGTTTTTGATTAAAGATTATTCTTAAAAGACCGGGTTCGTTGCAGTGTTGTTGATTATTGTTCTTGTTACGTTGGGTATCTTGTTGATACGTTTTCATATCAGTCTTGTGCATTTGTTCAGCTAGACGTGTAGTTTTATGCTATGTTGTTCGACAGTTGTTTTTGTTTTAAAAATCGAGGACGATTTTGTTTTAAGTTGGGGAGAATGTAATACCCCGTGTTTTTCCGGCTAGTTCCGATGAACTTTTCAATATACCTTGGATTCGTTTGAGTTGGTTTGACTTCTCGAAAACATGGTTTGAAGGTTCATGACCTCTTGAATGATGTTTTATGATGTTTTGAGTGTGGTTTGGGTCATCGGATCGATTCTGAGCTTAAAGTCAAATTTCACATTTTTCGTTCTTGGGCAGAAAAGTTAGCGGTCGCCAACTTTAGTTAGCGGTCGCCAACTACTTTGCGGTCGCGAACTATAGTTCGCGGTCGCCAACTTGCACTGTACAGCTCGCCGTTTTTCTATAAATACCACCTTATTCGACCTAAATCAATTTTGAACTTTTCTTAAAACCCTATTGCGGCTGTCACTCTCAGATTATCATCTCCTATTGATTCCTCAACCTATTTTCTTCAATTGTAAGTATTTTAATCAACTATTTCAACATTTAATCCCTTAAAACTCATTCAATCGATTTCTTATTAATTGTTCTCTATTATATGTTGCTATAGGCTGAATTGAGTTATTATTTTTCTGGGTTTTCTCTATTGGATCATTATTAATCTATTTCAAGAGGTTAGTGGTTCTAATCCTTTGCTTTGTATTGTAGATATTGTTAGATATTGGTTTACTTTATTACTTTGGGTGATATATCATGTTGTATATTCTGTTTTGACTTGATTGAAATCTGAGATTTCATACTTTGGGTGTTGTTGTTGTTAATTGTTGATGTTCTTACTTGATTAGCTTGGAATCATTGTTTAGACTAAGGGCTATGTGATTTGGTATGTGGTTATGAATTAAATTATGTTTCTCTTTCTATAAAAATCTGGAAATACGTATATAAATTGGTAATAGGTGGCTAGTTAAGAATCTTACATTGGGTGACTTGAGATCATTGGCTAGACTTAAGTGTGGTACTAAATTGTAGGTTTCTATAAGTAATCCGATGTTTTAAAGGCATATAAATGTGGCTGGAAATTATCTTTTCAAAAGGGTTATTTTGATAGTTCTAATACGTTGGGCTAATTGATTGAATTGGGAATTGTTGGACAAATCGTTTATAAGTTAAGATAAGTTACCATTGTTTTGATAGTGGATTAAAAAGGTAATTTCAAATCTGAATTGGTTAGTTTATAAGTGTTCATAATCATTTTTGTATCTATTTAAAGTGATTTAACACGTTGTGTTTATTTGGGTAATCTTTTGCCAAGTGTTGGCTTAAGTGTTGGCGTGTTGTTACAATTGGATTGTTAGTGATGTTAAGTGTTGAGTTCCTTTGTTTCAAGTTAATATTATTGTAAGGATATTCCGGATTTTTAAATTTGGTTTATACATTGGTTTTGGGTGGGTTAGACTTTGGTCGCCTGACATGTGGGAAGAAATTGAGCATAGTGATGACTCAGTTGACTCACAACTTTGGAATCACTTATTTGAAATGAAGTTGATTTGGGTTTTTGCCCACTCCGGTTTATGTTTTAAAGGTCGGGAACTTAACTTAACATGACTTGTTGTTGGCTTGTTATTTTATTGAGTATTGTGTTTATTTTGATGGGCTTTACCTTGACTTGTCGTTTGTGCTAGTCCTATGTGGTGTCTAGTACTCTTTAGAGTTAGGGTATGTTTTTAATTATTATTTATACCCTGTTTAGACCCGTCGACCGTTCGTACTTTGGAGACGAACCATGATTCGATTGCTTGCGAGGTTGTCACGTGGATTAGCAAGCAGTGAGTTTGTACTTACTATTTACCGCTTTATTAAGTAAATTGTTATTTTAATATATAAATATATACTGTATGTATATTTCGAACTGCTTTGTCATTATGGCTTTTAGTTGGAACATGCTACCTAATGGGCATCATTAGGACTGCGTGCGCACCAGTATTGATCTAGATAAGGTATGTGAAATGTGGTGGTAACTCGGTGTGAGCATAGCTCTCGGGACCAGTAGAGTAACTCGGTGTAGCTCAGCTCTCGGGACTCTGGTTATGAATTAAGAGTGGTCGGTGGTAACTCGGTGTAGCTCAGCTCTCGGGACCAGGCCTAATGGATTATGGATATATTGGTATTGTGGATTAGGGTTCCAACTATTATACGTAATGTTGTTATTAAATGTTTTAAACGGTTTTAAAGGTTTTCCACTTGATAAATGTAAATAGTGGTATGAACTCATCTCAGTATATCTGACCCCGTTGTTTTCCCAATTTTTCCAGGGTTATGATATGAGCGAGTTAGCTGCTCTCCGATTCTTTATTTCCTCGGAGGTTTTACTTTATTTAATAAAGTTTATTAAACTGATTTTATTCTTAGACCGCAGTAGTAGTTAGAAGTATTATATGTCTAATACTTGTTATAAAGTTATTCAATGGATTACTGTTATTTTGGGATTCTTTATTAACTTGGGTTAATATGTACTCTTGCCATATTTAAGACTCAGAGTTGGCTGAGCACTTTATTATAAATATTGTATATTATGAACTGCTAGAACTAGGCTGAAGTCTCGATTGCCCCCGAGCATTGGTTTTTTTTGCAGGTTCTTTTGTATTTGTTGTTTATCCGCAAGGCTAGCTACGGGTTTTGGTACAACCATACCCATACCCTAGCGCCGGTCGCGATCCATGAAATTGGGTCGTGACAATGTTTCACCTTTTTTGCTATTTAAGCCAAACGTTTACAAATGTTACAAAACAAATCCAAACGTTTCGCCTATTTAGCAATTTAAATCCAAACTTTTCCCCATTTTAGCGATTTCAGTCAAACGTTTACAAACATTACAAAACAAATCCAAACGTAACCTTTTATGCGATTTAAGCCAAACGTTTCTCCTTTTTAGCGATTAAAGCCAAACGTGTACAAACGTTATGAAACAAATCCAAAAGTTTCACCTTTTTAACGATTTAAGCAAAACGTTTAAAATGTTACAAAACCCTTTTTAGCAATTTAAGGCAAACGTTTGCAAAAGTTATGAAACAAATGCAAGCGTTTCACCTTTTCAGCAATTTAAGCAAAATGCTTACAAACGTTACGAAATAAAACCAAACGTTTCACATTTTTAGCGATTTAAGCCAAGTGTTTACAAACGTTACGATATAAATCCAAACGTTTCACATTCTTAGTAATTTAAGCCAAACGTTTACAAACGTTATAAAAAAAATCCAAACGTTTCACCTTTTTAGCAATATTAGCAAAACCTTTACGAACGTTACGAAACAAATCCAAACGTTTCACATTTTTAGTGATTGAAACCAAATGTTTACAAACATTACGAAACAAATCCAAGCGTTTCACCTTTTTTAGCAATTTAAGCCAAACACTTACAAAAGTTACGAAACAAAACCAACCATTTCACATTTTTAGGGATTTAAGCCAAACGTTTACAAACGTTACGATATAAATTCAAACGTTTCCCCTTTTTAGCAAATTAAGCCAAACGTTTACAAATGTTATGAAACAAATCCAAACGATTCTCCTTTTTAGCGATTTAAGCCAAATGTTTACAAACGTTACGAAATAAATCCAAACATTTCACCTTTTTAGCGATTTAAGCTAAATGTTTACAAATATTACAAAACAAATCCAAACGTTTACAAATATTACGAAACAAAAACAAACTTTTCACATTTTTAGCAATTTAAGTTAAACGTTTACAAACGTTACGAAACTAATCCGAACGTTTCACCTTTTTATCGATTGAAGCCAAACGTTTAGAAACGATAAGAAACAAATTGAAACGTTTCCCCAATTTAGCGATTTAAGCAAACGTTTATAAACATTACGAAACAAAACCAAACGTTTACAATTTTTTAGTGATTGAAGCCAAACGTTTACAAACGTTACGAAACAAATCCAAACGTTTCACCTGTTTAGCGATTTATGCCGAAAGTTACGAAACAAGTCCAAACGTTTCACCTGTTTAGTGATTTAAGCCAGACGTTTACAAACGTTACGAAACAAATCCAAACGTTTACAAAACATTACGGAACAAAAACAAACTTTTCACATTTTTAGCAATTTAAGTTGAACGTTTACCAATGTTACGAAACTAATCCAAATGTTAATTTTTTATCGATTGAAGCCAAACGTTTATAAATGTTAAGAAACAAATCCAAACGTTTAACCATATTAGCGATTTAAGCCAAACGTTTATAAACGTTACGAAACAAAACCAAACGTTTATTAGTTTTTAGTGATTGAAATCAAACGTTTATAAACATTACGAAACAAATCCAAATGTTTCACCTTTTTAGCAATTTAAGCCAAACATTTACAAATGTTACGAAACAAATTCAAACGTTTCACCTTTTTAGCGATATAAACCAAACGTTAACAAACGTTACGAAACAAATCCAAATGTTTACAAACATTACGGAACAAAAACAAACTTTTCACCTTTTTAGCAATTTACGTTAAACGTTTACAAATGTTACGAAACAAATCCAAACGTTTCAACTTTTTAGCGATTGAAGCCAAACGTTTAAAAACGTTAAGAAACAAATCCAATCGTTTGCCCATTTTAGCGATTTAAGGCAAACGTTTATAAATGTTACGAAAATCCAAATGTTTCACCTTTTTAGTGATTTAAGGCAGAAGTTTACAAACGTTACGAAACAAAACCAAACATTTACCCATTTGAGAGAATTAAGCCTAACGTTTACAAACGTTACGAAACAAATCGAAATGTTTCACTTGTTTAGTGATTTAAGGCATACGTTTACAAACGCTACGAAACAAAAACAAACATTTACCCATTTTAGCGAATTAAGCCAAACGTTTACAGACGTTACGAAAAAAATCCAAACGTTTCACCTTTTTTGCGATTGAATCCAAACTTTTACAAACATTACGAAATAAATCCAAACGTTTCACCTTTTTAGCGATATAAGCCAAACGTTTACAAACATTACGAAACAAATCCAAGTGTTTCACCTTTTTAGCAATATAAGCCAAACATTTATAAACGTTACGAAAAAATCCAAAGGTTTCCCCTTTTTACCGATTTAAGTCAAACGTTTACAAAAGGTGCGAAACAAATCCAAATGTTTCCCCATTTTAGCGATTTAAGCCAAACGTTTAAAACCTTACGAAACAAATCCAAATGTTTCAATTTTTTAGGGATTTAAGCCAAACGATTACAAAGGTTATAAAAGAAATCCCAAAGTTTCAATTTTTTAGCGATTGAAGCCAAACGTTTACATATGTTACAAAACAAATCCAAATATTTCACCTTTTTAGAAATATACGCCAAACATTTACAATCGTTACGAAGCAAATCCAAACGTTTCCCCTTTTTAGTAATTTCAGTCAAACGTTTACAAAAGTTACTAAAAAATCCAAATGTTTATCCATTTTAGCGATTTTAGCCAAACGTTTAAAACCTTACGAAACAAATCCAAATGTTTCCCCTTTTTAGTGATTTAAGCGAAACGTTTATAAACGTTACGAAACAAATCCAAATGTTTCACTTTTTTAGCTATTGAAGCCATACATTTACAGATGTTGCGAAACAAATCCAAACGTTTCACCTTTTTAGCAATATAAGCCGAACATTTACAATGGTTACGAAACAAAACCAAGTGTTTCACCCTCTTAGCGATTTAAGTCACACGTTTACAAAAGTTACGAAACAAATTCAAACATTTCACCTTATTAGCGATTTAAGCCGAACGTTTACAAACGCTACGAAACAAATCCAAGCGTTTCATCTTTTCAGCAATTTAAATCAAACGTTTTGTTTCACCCTTTTAGCGATTTAAGCCAAATGTTTACAAACGTTACAAAACAAATCCAAACGTTTCCCCTTTTTAGCGATTCAAGCCAAACGTTTACAAACGTTACGAAACAAATCCAAACGTTTCACCTTTTTAGAAATTAAAATGCAAACGTTTCCCTAAACATTACGAAACATATCCAAACGTTTTGCCTTTTTAGGGATTTAGGCCAAATGTTTCTCCTTTTTAGCGATTTAAGCCAAACATTTACAAACGTTACGAAACAAATCCCAATTTTTCACCTTTTTAGCGATTTAAGCAAAACGAATACAAATATTACCAAAATAATCCAAACATGTCACCTTTTTAGCGATTTAAGCAAAACGATTATTAATGTTACAAAACAAATCCAAACGTTTCACCTTTTTTGCAATTTAAGCTAATCGTTTACAAACCTTACAAAACAAATCCAAACGTTTCGCCTTTTTAGCAATTTAAATCCAAACTTTTCCCCATTTTAGCGATTTAAGTCAAACGTTTACAAACATTACAAAACAAATCCGAAGGTAACCTTTTTAGCGATTTAAGCCAAACGTGTACAAACGTTATGAAACAAATCCAAACGTTTCACCTTTTTGTAGCGATTTAAGCAAAACGTTTAAAACGTTACAAAACCCTTTTTAGCAATTTAAGCCAATCGTTTGCAAAAGTTACGAAACAAATGCAAGCGTTTCACCTTTTTAGCAATTTAAGCAAAACGCTTACAAACGCTACGAAATAAAACCAAATGTTTCATATTTTTAGCGATTTAAGCCAAATGTTTACAAACGTTACGATATAAATCCAAACGTTTCACATTCTTAGTAATTTAAGCCAAACGTTTACAAACGTTACGAAACAAATCCAAACGTTTCCCTTTTTAGCAATATTAGCCAAACCTTTACGAACGTTACGAAACAAATCCAAATGTTTCCCAGTTTTAGTGATTGGAACCAAATGTTTACAAACATTACGAAACAAATCTAAACGTTTCACCTTTATAGCGATTTCAGCCAAAAGTTAACAAACGTTACGAAACAAATCCAAGCGTTTCACCTTTTTCGCAATTTAAGCCAAACACTTACAAACGTTACGAAACAAAATCAACCATTTCACATTTTTAGGGATTTAAGCCAAATGTTTACAAACGTTACAATATAAATCCAAACGTTTCCCCTTTTTAGCAATTTAAGCCAAACGTTTACAAATGTTAAGAAACAAATCCAAACGTTTCTCCTTTTTAGCGATTTAAGCCAAATGTTTACAAACGTTTCGAAACAAATCCAAACATTTCACCTTTTTAGCGATTTAAGCCAAATGTTTACAAATATTACAAAACAAATCCAAACGTTTACAAATATTACGAAACAAAAACAAACTTTTCACTTTTTTACCAATTTAAGTTAAACGTTTACAAACGTTATGAAACTAATCCGAACGTTTCACCTTTTTATCGATGGAAGCCAAACGTTTACAAATGTTAAGAAACAAATCCAAACGTTTCCCCAATTTAGCGATTTAAGCAAACGTTTATAAGCATTACGAAACAAAACCAAACATTTACAATTTTTTAGTGATTGAAGCCAAACGTTTACAAACGTTACGAAACAAATCCAAACGTTTCACCTATTTAGCGATTTATGCCGAAAGTTACGAAACAGGTCCAAACGTTTCACCTGTTTAGTGATTTAAGCCAGACGTTTACAAACCTTACGAAACAAATCCAAACGTTTACAAAATATTACGGAACAAAAACAAACTTCGCACATTTTTAGCAATTTAAGTTGAACGTCTACAAACATTACGAAACTAATCCAAACGTTAATTTTCTATCAATTGAAGCCAAACGTTTACAAATGTTAAGAAACAAATCCAAACGTTTCACCATTTTAGCGATTTAAGCCAAATGTTTATAAACGTTACGAAACAAAACCAATCGTTTACAATTTTTTAGTGATGGAAGTCAAACGTTTACAAACGTTACGAAACAAATCCAAATGTTTCACCTTTTTAGCAATTTAAGCCAAACATTTACAAACGTTGCGAAACAAATCCAAACGTTTCACCTTTTTAGCAATTTAAACCAAACGTTAACAAACGTTACGAAACAAATGCAAACGTTTACAAAAATTACGGAACAAAAACAAACTTTTCGCCTTTTTAGCAATTTACGTTAAACGTTTACAAACGTTACGAATCTAATCCAAACATTTCAACTTTTTAGCGATATAAGCCAAACGTTTAAAAACGTTAAGAAACAAATCCAATCGATTCCCCATTTTAGCGATTTAAGGGAAACGTTTATAAATGTTACGAATATCCAAATGTTTCACCTTTTTAGCGATTTAAGGCAGACGTTTACAAATGTTACGAAACAAAACCAAACAGTTACCCATTAGAGAGAATTAAGCCTAACGTTTACAAACGTAACGAAACAAATCGAAATGTTTCACCTTTTTAGTGATTTAAGGCAGACGTTTACAAACGCTACGAAACAAAAACAAACATTTACCCATTTTAACGAATTAAGCCAAACGTTTACAATGTTACGAAACAAATCCAAACGTTTCCCCTTTTTTGCGATTGAATCCAAACATTTACAAACATTATGAAATAAATCCAAACGTTTCACCTTTTTAGCGATATAAGCCAAACATTTACAAACATTACGAAACAAATCCAAGTGTTTCACCTTTTTAGCAATATAAGCCAAACATTTACAAACGTTACGAAAAAAATTCAAAGGTTTCCCTGTTTTAGCGATTTAAGTCAAACGTTTACAAAAGGTGCGAAACAAATCCAAATGTTTCCCCATTTTAGCGATTTAAGCCAAACGTTTAAAACCTTACGAAACAAATCCAAATGTTTCAATTTTTTAGAGATTTAAGCCAATCAATTACAAAGGTTATAAAAGAAATCCCAAAGTTTCAATTTTTTAGCGATTGAAGCCAAACCTTTACAGATGTTACGAAACAAATCCAAATGTTTCACCTTTTTAGAAATATATGCCAAACATTTACAATCATTACGAAACAAATCCAAACGTTTCCCCTTTTTAGTAATTTCAGTCAAACGTTTACAAAAGTTACGAAAAAATCCAAATGTTTACCCATTTTAGCGATTTAAGCCGAACGTTTAAAACCTTACGAAACAAATCCAAATGTTTCCCCTTTTTAGTGATTTAAGCGAAACGTTTATAAACGTTACGAAACAAATCCAAATGTTTCACTTTTTTAGCTATTGAAGCCAAACATTTACGGATGTTGCGAAACAAATCCAAACGTTTCACCTTTTTAGCAATATAAGCCGAACATTTACAATGGTTACGAAACAAAACCAAGTGTTTCACCCTCTTAGCGATTTAAGTCAAACGTTTACAAACGTTACGAAACAAATTCAAACATTTCACCTTATTAGCGATTTAAGCCAATCAATTACAAAGGTTATAAAAGAAATCCCAAAGTTTCAATTTTTTAGCGATTGAAGCCAAACCTTTACAGATGTTACGAAACAAATCCAAATGTTTCACCTTTTTAGAAATATACGCCAAACATTTACAATCGTTACGAAACAAATCCAAACGTTTCCCCTTTTTAGTAATTTCAGTCAAACGTTTACAAAAGTTACGAAAAAATCCAAATGTTTACCCATTTTAGCGATTTAAGCCGAACGTTTAAAACCTTACGAAACAAATCCAAATGTTTCCCCTTTTTAGTGATTTAAGCGAAACGTTTATAAACGTTACGAAACAAATCCAAATGTTTCACTTTTTTAGCTATTGAAGCCAAACATTTACGGATGTTGCGAAACAAATCCAAACGTTTCACCTTTTTAGCAATATAAGCCGAACATTTAGAATGGTTACGAAACAAAACCAAGCGTTTCACCCTCTTAGCGATTTAAGTCAAACGTTTACCAACGTTACGAAACAAATTCAAACATTTCACCTTATTAGCGATTTAAGCCGAACGTTTACAAACGCTACGAAACAAATCCAAGCGTTTCATCTTTTCAGCAATTTAAACCAAACGTTTTGTTTCACCCTTTTAGCGATTTAAGCCAAATGTTTACAAACGTTACAAAACAAATCCAAACGTTTCCCTTTTTTAGCTATTCAAGCCAAACGTTTACAAACGTTACGAACAAATCCAAACGTTTCACCTTTTTAGCAATTTAAATGCAAACGTTTCCCCTTTTTAGCTATTCAAGCCAAACGTTTACAAACATTACGAAACATATCCAAACGTTTTGCCTTTTTAGCTATTTAAGCTAAACGTTTCTCCTTTTAGCGATTTAAGCCAAACATTTACAAACGTTACGAAACAAATCCCAATTTTTCACCTTTTTAGCGATTTAAGCAAAACGATTACAAATGTTATCAAAATAATCCAAACGTGTCACCTTTTTAGCGATTTAAGCAAAATGATTATAAACGTTACAAAACAAATCCAAATGTTTCACCTTTTTTGCTATTTAAGCCAAACGTTTACAAACGTTACAACACAAATCCAAACGTTTCACCTATTTAGCAATTTAAATCCAAACTTTTCCCCATTTTAGCGATTTCAGTCAAACGTTTACAAACGTTACAAAACAAATCCAAACGTAACCTTTTATGCGATTTAAGCCAAACGTGTACAAACGTTATGAAACAAATCCAAACGTTTCACCTTTTTAGCGATTTAAGCAAAACGTTTAAAACGTTACGAAACCCTTTTTAGCAATTTAAGCCAAACATTTGCAAAAGTTACGAAACAAATGCAAGCGTTTCACCTTTTTAGCAATTTAAGCAAAACGCTTACAAACGTTACGAAATAAAACCAAACGTTTCACATTTTTAGCGATTTAAGCCAAATGTTTACAAACGTTACAATATAAATCCAAACGTTTCACATTCTTAGTAATTTAAGCCAAACGTCTACAAACGTTATGAAACAAATCAAAACGTTTAACCTTTTTAGCGATTTAAGCCTAATGTTACAAAACAAATCCAAACGTTTAAAACGTTACGAAACAAAGCCAAACGGTTCACCTTTTTATCTATTTAAGCTAAACGTTTACAAATATTACGAAACAAATCCATACGTTTCACCTTTTCAGTGATTTAAACCAAACATTTACAAACGTTACAAAACGTATCCAAACGTTTCACATTTTTAGCGATTTAAGCCAAACGTTTACAAACATTCAGAAACAAAACCAAACGTCTAAAACATTACGAAATAAATCCAAACGTTTCACATTTTTAGCAATTTAAGCCAAACATTTACAAACATTACGAAACAAAACCAATCGTTTACAAACGTTACGAAAGAAATCCAAACGTTTCACCTTTTTAACAATTTAGGCCAAACGTTTACAAACGTTACGAATCAAATCCAAACGTGTCCCCTTTTTAGCGATTTAAGCCCAACGTTTATAAACGTTACAAAACAAAACCAAACGTTTCATCCTTTTAGCTATTTAAGCCAAACGTTAACAAACTTTACGAAACAAAACCAAACGTTTCCCACTTTTAGCGAGTTAAGCCAAACATTTACAAACGTTACGAAACAAATCCAAACGTTTCATCTTTTTAGCGATTTAAGTCGAACGTTTACAAATGCTACAAAACAAATCCCAGCGTTTAACCTTTTTAGCAATTTAAATCAAACGTTTACAAACGTTATAAAACAATACCAAATGTTTCACCTTTTTAGCCATTTAAGCCAAAAGTTTAGCAACGTTACAAAACAAATCCAAATGTTTCGCCTTTTTAGCTATTTAAGCCAAAAATTTATAAACGTTACGAAACAAATCCAAACGTCTCGCCTGTTTAGCAATTTAAATCCCAACATTTCACCGTTTTAGCAATTTAAGCCAAACGTTTACAAACGTTACGAAACAAATCCAAACGTTTCACCTTTTTAGCGATTTAAGCCAAACGTTTCCCCTTATTAGCTATTTAAACCAAACGTTTACAAACGTTACGAAACTAATCCAAACGTTTCCCCTTTCTAGCGTTTTAAGCCAAACGTTTACCAACGTTTCGAAACAAATCTAAACGTTTCACCTTTTTATCGATTTGACCCAAACGTTTACAAACGTTACGAAACTAATCCAAACATTTATAACATTACGAAACCCTTTTTCGCAATTTAAGCCAAACGTTTTCAAACGTTATGAAAATAATCCAAACGTTTAACTTTTTTAGCAATTTAAGCCAAACGTTTATAGACGTTACGAAACGAATCCAAACGTTTCACCTTTTTAGCGATTTAAGCCAAATGTTTACACACGTTACAAAACAAGTCCAAACGTTTCATCTTTTTACCGATTTAAGCCAAACGTTTACAAACGTTACGAAACAAATCCAAGCGTTTCACCTTTTTTTAGCGAATTATGCCAAACATTAAAAAAACGTTACGAAACAAATCCAAACGTTTCACCTTTTTAGCGATTTAAGCCAACCGTTTACAAATATTACGAAACAAATCCAAACGTTTCACCTTTTTAGCGATTAAGCCAAACGTTTACAAACGTTAGGAAACAAATCCAAATGTTACACCTTTTTAGCGAATTAAGCTAAATGTTTATAAAGGTTACGAAACAAAATCAAACATTTCACCTTTTTAGTGATTTAGGCCAAAGGTTACAAAACAAATCCAAACTTTTCACCTTTTTAGAGATTTAAGCTAAAGGTTACGAAACAAATCCAAACGTTTCCCCTTTTTAGCAATTAAGCCAAACCTTTACAAACGATACTAAACAAATCCAAACGTTTCATCTTTTTAGCAATTGAAGCCAAATGTTTACAAACATTACGAAACAAATCCAAACGTTTCGCCTTTTGAGCGATTTCAGTCAAATGTTTACAAAGGTTACGAAACAAATCCAAGCGTTTCCCATTTTTAGCGATTTAAGACAAACGTTTACAAACGTTACGATATAAATCCAAACGTTTCACCTTTTAGCAATTTAAACCAAACGTTACGAAACAAATCCAAGCATATCACCTTTTTAGAAATTTAAGCCAAACGTTTACAAACGTCACAAATCAAATCCAAACGTTTAAAACGTTACGAAATAAATCCCAACGTTTTAAGCAAAATGTTTAAAAACGTTACAAAAAAAATCCAAAGGTTTCATCTTTTTAGCGATTTAAGCCAAACGTTTAGAAACATTACAATATAAATCCAAACGTTTCAACTTTTAGCAATTTAAGCCAAACATTTACAAACGTTACGAAACAAGTCCAAACATTTCACCTTTTCAGCGATTTAAGCCAAACGTTTACAAACGTTTCAAAACAAATCTAAACGTTTAAAATGTTACGAAAGAAATCCAAACGTTTCACCTTTTTAGCGATTTAAGTCAAACGTTTACAAACGTTACAAAACAAATCCAAACGTTTTACCTTTTTAGCGATTTAAGCCAAACGATTACAAACGTTACGAAACAAATCCAAACTTTTCACCTTTTTAGCGATTTAAGCCAAACGTTTACAAAGGTTATGAAACAAAACCAAACATTTAACCTTTTTTGAGATTTAAGTAAAACAATTACAAACGTTACTGAACAAAAACAATCATTTCACTTTTTTAGCGATATAAGCCAAACGTTTAATACTTTACGAAACAAATTCAAGCGTTTCACCTTTTTAGTAATTTAAGCCAAACGTTTACAAACGTTACGAAACAAATCCAAACGTTGCACCATTTTTGCGATTTAAGCCAAACGTTAACAAACATTACAAAACAAATCCAAACGTTTTCCCATTTTAGCGAAACGATACGAAACAAAACCAAACGTTTAAAACGTTACAAAAAAAATCCAAACATTAAATTTTTTTAGCAATTTAAGCGAAACGTTTATAAACGTTTCGAAACAAAGTTGTTTACAAACATTTCAAAACAAAGTCGTTTACAAACGTTAAGAAACAAATCCAAGCGTTTCACCATTTTAGCAATTCAAGCCAAACATTTACAAACGTTATGAAACAAATCTAAACGTTTCCCCATTTTAGCGATTTAAGCCAAACGTTTAAAACGTTACGAAAAGAATCCAAATGTTTTACCTTTTAAGCAATTTAAGCCAAACGTTTACAAACCTTACGAAACAAATCCAAACGTTTAACCTTTTTAGCAATTTGAGCCAAACATTTACAAACATTACGATACAAATCCAAGAGTTTCACCCTTTTAGCAAATTAAGCCAAATGTTTACAAACGTTACGAAACAAATCCAAGCGTTTCACCTTTTTAGCAATTTAAGACACACGTTTACAAACCATACGAAACAAATCCAAACGTTTCACCTTTTTAGTGATTGAAGCCAAACTTTTACAAGTGTTACGAAACGAAGCCAAACGGTTATAAATGTTACAAAATAAATTCAAACGTTTCACCTTTTTTATAAAATTAAGCCAAACGTTTACAAACGTTATAAACAAATCCTAACATTTCACCTTTTTAGTGATTTAAGCCAAACATTTACAAATTTTTAATGATTGAAGCCAAACGTTTACAAACGTTACGAAACAAATCCAAACGTTTTACCTTTTTAGCAATTTAAGCCAAACGTTTACAAACATTACGAAACAAATCCAAATGTTTCACTTTTTTAGCGATTTAAGCTAAACGTTTAAAAAGGTTACGAAACAAATCCAAACGTTTCCCATTTTACCGATTTAAGCCAAATGTTTACAAACATTACCAAACAAATCCAAACGTTTCCCATTTTAAGCAAATTAAGCCAAACGTTTACAGATGTTGCGGAACAAAACCAAACGTTTCACATTTTTAGCGATTTAGGCCAAACGTTTACAAACGTTACGAAACAAATCCAAGCGTTTCACCTTTTTAGCAATTTAAGACACACGTTTACAAACCATACGAAACAAATCCAAACGTTTCACCTTTTTAGTGATTGAAGACAAACTTTTACAAGTGTTACGAAACGAAGCCAAACGGTTATAAATGTTACAAAACAAATTCAAACGTTTCACCTTTTTTATAAATTTAAGCCAAACGTTTACAAACGTTACAAACAAATCCTAACATTTCACCTTTTTAGTGATATAAGCCAAACATTTACAAATTTTTAATGATTGAAGCCAAACGTTTACAAACGTTACGAAACAAATCCAAACGTTTCACCTTTTTAGCAATTTAAGCCAAACGTTTACAAACATTACGAAACAAATCCAAATGTTTCACTTTTTTAGCGATTTAAGCTAAACGTTTAAAAAGGTTACGAAACAAATCCAAACGTTTCCCCATTTTACCGATTTAAGCCAAACATTTACAAACGTTACGAAACAAATCCAAACGTTTCCCATTTTAAGCAAATTAAGCCAAACGTTTACAAACGTTGCGGAACAAAACCCAACGTTTCACATTTTTAGCGATTTAAGCCAAACGTTTACAAACGTTACGTAACAAATCCAAGAGTTTCACCTTTTTAGCGATTTAAGCCAAATGTTTACAAACAATTACAAAAAAAAATCCAAGCATTTCACATTTTTAGCAATTTAAGCCAAACGTTTACAAACGTTACGAAAAAAACCCAAATGTTTCAGCTTTATAGCGATTTAAGCCAAACGTATACAAACGTTACGAAACAAAACCAAACGTTTATCCTTTTTAGTGATTTAAGCCAAATCTTTAAAACGTTACCAAATAAATCCAAACGTTTACAAACATTACAGAACAAAAACAAACGTTTTACATTTTTAACAATATAAGCCAAACGTTACAAAACAAATTCAAACGTTTAACCTTTTTGGCAAGTGAAGCCAAACATTTACAAACTTTACGAAATAAATTTAAATGTTTCCCCATTTTAGCGATTTAAGCCAAACGTTTATAAATGTTACGAAACAAAACCAAACATTTCCCCATTTTAGCGATTTAAGCCAAACGTTTAGAAACGTTACGAAACAAATCCAAACGTTTAGAAACACTACGGAACAAAAACAAATTTTTCACATTTTTAGCAATTTATGCCAAACGTTTACAAACGTTACGAAACAAATCAAAACATTTAACGTTTTTAGCAATTAAATCCAAACGTTTACAAACGTTAAGAAACAAATCCAAACGTTTCCTCATTTTGGCGATTTATGCCAACCGTTAATAAACGTTACGAAACAAAACCAAATCTTTACAAAGGTTACGAAACAAATCCAAATGTTTACAAACGTTAGGAAACAAATCCAAACATTTCCCCATTTTAATGAGTTAAGCCAAACATTTACAAACGTTACGAAACAAATCCAAACGTTTCCCTTTTTTAGAGATTTAAGCCAAACGTTTACAAATGTTATTAAAAAATCCTAAGGTTTTCCCATTTTAGCTATTTTAGCCAAACGTTTACAAATCTTACGAACCAAATCCAAACGTTTAACCTTTTTTTGCGATTGAAGCCAAACATTTACAAACTTTACGAAACAAATCCAAATGTTTCACCTTTTTAGCGATTTAAGCAAAACGTTTACAAACGTTACGAAACAAATCCAAGCGTTTCACCTTTTTACCGATCTAAGTCAAAAGTTTACAAACATTACGAAACAAATCTAAATGTTTCCCTATTTTAGCGATTTAAGCCAAACATTTAAAACGTTACGAAACAACTCCAAACGTTTCACCTTTTTATCGATTTAAGCAAAATGTTTACAAACGTTATAAAACAAATCCAAACGTTTCACCTTTTTCGCGATATAAGCCAATCGTTTACAAACGTCATGAAACAAATCCAAATATTTCACCTTTTTATCAATTTAAGTCGAAACGTTTCACCTTTTTAGAGATTTAAGCCAAATGTTTACAATAGTTACGAAACAAATCCAAAAGTTTCACCTTTTTAGCGTATTAAGCAAAATGTTTCACCTTTTTAGCGATTTAAGCCAAACGTTTACAAACTTTACGAAACAAATCCAAACGTTTCACTTTTTTAGCGATATAAGCCAAAATTTTACCAACGTTACGAAACAAATTCAAACGTTTCACCTTTTTAGAGATTGAAGTCAAATGTTTACAAATATTAAGAAACAAATCCAAACGTTGCAAAACAAATCCAAACGTTTTACCTTTTTAGCAATTTAAGCCAAACGTTTACAAACTTCACGAAACAAATTCAAACGTTTCACCTTTTTTGCTATTGAAAAAACGTTTACACACTTTACGAAACAAATCTAAATGTTTCACCTTATTAGCGATATAAGCGAAACGTTTACAAACATTACGAAACAAATCCAAGCGTTTCACCTTTTTAGCAATATAAGTCAAACGTTACGAAACCAATCCAAATGTTTCACCTTTTTACCGATCTAAATCAAACGTTTACAAACATTACGAAACAAATACAAATGTTTCCCCATTTTAGCAAATTAAGCAAAACATTTAAAACGTTACGAAACAAATCCAAACGTTTCACCGTTTTCGCGATTTAAGTCAAACGTTTACAAACGTTATAAAACAAATCCAAACGTTTCACCTTTTTCGCGATTTAAGCCAATCGTTTACAAACGTTACGAAACAAATCCAATTGTTTCACCTTTTTAGCAATTTATGTCGAAACGTTTCACCTTTTTAGCGATTTTAGCCAAATGTTTACAATAGTTACGAAACAAATCCAAAAGTTTCACCTTTTTAGCGTATTAAGCCAAACATTTCACCTTTTTAGCGATTTAAACCAAACGTTTACAAACTTTACGAAACAAATCCAAACGTTTCACCTTTTTAGCGATTTAAGCCAAACTTTTGCGAACGTTACGAAACAAATTCAAACGTTTCACCTTTTTAGCGATTGAAGCCAAACGTTTACAAATATTAAGAAAATAATCCAAACCTTGCAAAACAAATCCAAACGTTTTACCTTTTTAGCGATTTAAGCCAAACGTTTACAAACGTCACCTTTTTAGCAATTTCAGCCAAAAATTTCACCTTTTTAGCGATTTAAGCCAAACAAATACAAACATTACGAAACAAATCCAAACGTTTTACCTTTTTAGAGATTTAAGCCAAAAGTTTACAAATGTTACGAAACTAATCCAAACATTTAAAATGTTACGAAACCCTTATTAGAAATTGAAGCCAAATGTTTACAAACGTTACGAAACAAATCAAAACGTTATAACTTTTTAGCGATAGAAAACAAACGTTTGTAAACGTTACTGTCACGACCCAATTTCATGAATCGTGGCCGGCGCTAGGGTATGGGTGTGGTTGTACCAAAACCCGTAGCAAGCCTCGCGGAATTTAAATAAACATTGAAATTTGCAGAAGACTGCTCGGGGGCAACCGAGACTCCAACCTAAGTCTAACAATTTATAATACAGTTATAATATAAATAACTTAAATATCTGAAATATTCCACAGCATGCCTTAAATATAATAATAAAATATTCCAGTGTAAACATGCTAATAATAAATAATCGGTCTAATCGATAATCCCAAATGCGATAACAAATATAACATGTAAACTAGTTCTACTTCGGTCTAAGAGTTCGAAAATAGAAACTAGTTTAATAACATAAAAACCTCCGAGGAATCAAAAGAATCGGAGTGGACCAGCTTTCAAATCATAAACCTGGAAAATTTGGGAAAACAACGGGGTCAGATATACTGAGATGAGTTCGCAATACTATTTACATTTATTAAGTTTAAAACCCATAAATCAAAACAGTTTATACTAATATAGTATGATTATGGAAAACAGTATTGAAATGATCCCAGCGTAAGTATGACATAGCATACCGATAAACCCAGAGTGGACGGGAACAAATCCTCGTCATATGTATATATACCAGCGTAAGCAAGACTTTAGTCTGCCGTTTCCCAGAGTACTTACCGGTGCACACAGTCTCGATACAAGCCTATCGAGTAGCTCGTTTCAATCCAGTTTCATAATCCGTAAAAACAGTTCACAAACATTTATAATATTAAAATACGATGCGGTACTTAATAAAGCGGTAAATAGCACTACAAACTCACTGCTTGCTTATCCACGTGATCTTGGCAAACAGCTAACCCTGGTTCGACTCCGGAGCGCGAGTAGTCGAAGAGTCTAAAAATAAATCATACGTTCCAACCCCTAACTCTAAGAATACTAGACACCACATAGGACTAGCACAAATAATAATCCAGATAGAATCACGGAAAAACACAAGCTCGCTTAAATTATAATGCCGTAAATAAATAAAGCCTATTGAGTTCATATTTAAAATTTATCCGAAATATTAATTAAATAATATTTAATTAATAAATAAGATCATTTCCTCAAATAGTGGGGTAGCCGAGTTTCTTAAAACTACCAAGCTAATCCCAGACGTCGGTGACCCAAGTCTAAACCGACCCAACTGATATTGTAGAATTATAAACCACAGTTTATAATTAAAATATTTAATAAAAACATTAAGCAATATCAAAATAGAACTCAGTAGCTTGAAATCCAAGTAATTAAATATTACCGGCAAATATCTCAATAATTAAATAACAAAATAAAGCTAAAATATAACTTTAACCCGCTAAGCCAAAATCTCAAATTATTAATTAAATAATAATTAAGAGTAATTATTAATTTAATTTTAAATAATTCAAATATTATTTTTAGGTCTTAAAAATAATATAACTAATTTGACAAAGTTTCAAATTAAACGAAATACCCAATTTCCATTTTATGTAGTCAATTTATAAAATCATAAATAAACTATAATGAAATTAATATTAATTTAAAATTAAAAATATTAATTCCCGAAGTAAATTTCAATTTATAAATAGTAATATTATTTAAATTGCTAATTAATAATTCGAAACCAATTTCGTAAATTAATATTTAAAGATCAAAACAAATTGTTGCTAAAATAAGCTTAGGAACCCTTTAAATTAAATCACAAGAATCTAGTGACCAAAACCATCAATTAGCCAAAATAGAATCCAAACAACAAATAATAAATTGACACGTCATCATCTTCTCTTTTAAACACCCTAAAGATACAATCTCAATTCTTCATTTACAGAAGCTAAGACCCGCCATCTTTAACCAAACTAATCATTCAATTCCTCACCACTTTTCATCCCTACAAGAACTACACACCAATGCAAGCTACATACGTCAAGCCAATTCAGTTAAGAAGAACCGAAGCCAAAGAGAACTATTTACAGAACTTGAAAATTAAGAAAACAAAAACGATGAATCCTAAAACCGAACGATAAACACTTGCTAAGAGTTTAATGATTTTAACACCAAAGCTTATGATCATAGTCTATCATAATCATAACCCCTGAAGGAAAACAAAATCATAGCTAAAGGAACAAGAAGCATTCGGCAGCAACATTTTTAAGGCATCACAGCTTAATATCAAGGAAATACGATAAAACGGCATCGATTGATACGGGTTTGTTTACGTACCGTTTGACAAATGGAAAGCGTAGAAACGTAGAGGCGTGAGTCTACTTTCACGGGGAATGAACGGAACTGATTTCGATCTCCGAACGGCTGTGGAACGAATAAAATTTCAGAGAGGTCGATTTTAAATCAAAACAGAAAATATCCAGAAAATGGTAAAGCGGCGACAGCTAATACGGAAAGGATAACGTACCATTTTACGAAACGAAGATTGGGATTTGTAGATATGTGAGTCTTCTTCGACCGGGACGAATCGGAACAGAAAATAACGCTATAATAAAGAAGAACGAATCAATATACAGAGATGTCGTTTTCAGCAAAAGTCATGAACACAAGGCAAAGATGGCTGATTTCAGAGGATTTTCAGGGTATAAGTTTCGGCTATGGTTTGATCAAGGTGTAGAGGGAATATTAGGGTTTAAACATTACGTATTTAAAGGAATAAAAATATGCTAAAACGGAAAGGAAAACGCGCCCCCAACTGCAGCCAAACAGGTCTCGAACGAGACCTGCTTGTCTCAAACGAGACCTACCTAAAAATTGCAGGTCTCGAACGAGACCATCAGTTCTCGTTCGAGAATTAACGAGACCAGGTCTCGTTTGAGACCAATGGTCCAAACGAGACCTGGTTCAACCCAAAGGTTGAACCACCCAACAAAAACTCGACCCGAACATCAAATCGAACCACGAAAACCGCAAAATTACTTAAATTACTACCGGAAACTCCTCGGAAAAAGTTAAAAAATTTACGGGGTATTACATTCTCCCCAACTTATTAAAAATTCGTCCTCGAATTTACCATAAAACCAAGATACTATAAAACTCAATCATCGAACGCAAAATTACACATAACTCAAAATACCGAGCAAAGCATCTTCAACGAAACGAAAGAACAAAACCGCTTATCTGATCCCCAAAATCATTTACAACCGAGTGACAACGTAACGGAAAACAAAATAAACAAACCGCTTAATTCAACCTAAACAAAAACACCACCACAATCTCAAAAGATTAACAAAAAATCCTACCAAGGGTAATCCTACCATAATGACAACTGATGAGAGCCAAGAGAAACGAAACATCATCTAAGCGAAACACGTTGAAATTTTTTTTTTACAACTTCGAATTTACAACTGATATGTAAACCCGAAAGACCACCACACACAAACGAATACTCCCAGATTGACAATTTGGTACTTCAGACGGCCCTTCAAACACCACGTGTGAACGAATTAAAAATTTATTTCTCAAACCCCAAATCCAATTCGCAAACTTATAAAGCCAAACTCCGACGCTACAAACCGAAAACCTACAAGCACTATCTACTGAAAATAATCTTACATCACTTAACACATGCGCACTATAAAACTTATTGTGGTCGTAACACCAAATACCTCATGAGAAACTTAAAAACCCTCGTTAACAAGCATACAACAACCCAAAATGTCTTCCTGATCACATAAGCTCTCACAACTAACGGCTGAAAATTAAACACCACTAAAATCGTCTCCGTTCAACTAACTAAAATCAGTTCAACAATATCATCAACTTCGTGAACCAAGATGTACGAAAACACATACATTTCTAAGGAAATCCTAACTTAAACTTCAGATAACAATTTTTTTTTTTCATCCTCCAATTTTTTTTATCAATCACTATAACCTCGAATCCTATAGAAGATCATTAGATCAAATCACAATTTATCGGTTTATTGGTTATGCTCGAACCAAATTTTTTCTTGAAAAAACGCTTTCCATAAACACAAATACATAATAACACCATCCGCCTTTAATTTGATTTTTTTTTTAGCCGAAAGTAATTATCCCGATGAAAATCTTCTAGGTTCGTAAACGCATCAACATAATAAAACACTCTTAATTTGATATCTCCACATAACTTTACTTTCACAATAAATTCACAATTTTTATAAAATCCATCATTTAGAAAAAAATTAAAATCCGTTTTTAAATAAAAACTGTCAAAGTTTCATCACTTTTCAAAAGTTAAAATTTCACAAATAAGAATTTCTTCATTTACGAGAAATTTCCATATCGGTATCAAAACTCTTTCTATAGAAAACGAATCTGTAAAAACAAAATTTCTTTTAAATTTTTTTTTTCCAGTGTAAATAGCATGCAGAGTATAACCAATTTCCATAAATCAAAATCCTCAAATTATAAACTCTAAGTTGAGACAATTCTTTAATCCGAACTCAATATTTTCCGCACTAACCCCAACTAAACCTCGAATGCAACCTTATAATCATAGTTTCTATTTACCAAACACTGATACTCCAACAATATAGAATAAATCCTTACAATGCACCCTTTAAATCACCACCGTCATCACAGAGTATTTGTCTAGACACCAACTAGATAAAAATTTCAAAATAGTTTGAAATTTAACAACTTTTTAAACACCATTTTCATAACGTAACTCGCGAGTTTATAACAAATCCAAACGTTTCCCCTTTTTAGCAAATTAAGCCAAACATTTACAAATGTTACGAAACAAATCCAAACATTTCACCTTTTAAGCGATTTAAGCCAAACGTTTACAAACGTTACAAAACAAAACCAAACGTCTATAACTTTACGAAACAAATCCAAACGTTTCACATTTTTAGCGATTTAAGCCAAACGTTTGCAAACATTACGAAACAAAACCAATCGTTTACAAACGTTACGAAACAAATCCAAACGTTTCACCTTTTTAGCAATTTAAGCCAAACGTTTACAAACGTTACGAAACAAATCTAAACGTTTCCCCTTTTTACTTATTTGAGCCAGACGTTTACAAAAGTTACGAAACAAAACCAAAGTTTCACCCATTTAGCGATTTAAGCCGAACGTTTACAAACGTTACGAAACAAATCCAAACGTTTCATCTTTTTAGCAATTTAAGCCAAACGTTTACAAACGCTATGAAACAAATCCAAGCGTTTAACCTTTTTAGCAATTTAAACCAAACGTTTACAAATGTTACGAAACAATAGCAAATGTTTCACCTTTTTAGCCATTTAAACCAAACGTTTACAAAAGTTACAAAACAAATCCAAACATTTCGCCTTTTCAGCGATATAAGCCAAACGATTATAAACGTTACGAAACAAATTCAAACATTTCTCCAGTTTAGATATTTAAATCCAAACGTTCACCTTTTTAGAGATTTAAGCTAAACGTTTACAAACGTTACGAAACAAATCCAAATGTTCACCTTTTTAGCGATTTAAGCCAAACGTTTCCCCTTATTAGCTATTTAAGCCAAACGTTTACAAAGGTTACGAAACAAATCCAATATTTAACCTTTTTAGCAATTTACGCCAAACGTTTACAAACGTTATGAAACAAATCCAAACGTTTCACCTTTTTATCGATTTAAGCCTAACGTTTACAAACGTTACGAAACTAATGCAAACATTTAAAACATTACGAAACCCTTTTTAGCAATTTAAGCCAAACGTTTACAAACGCTGCAAAACAAATCGAAACGTTTCCCCTTTTAGCGATTTAAAACTAACGTTTACAAACGTTACGAAACAAATCCAAACGTTTAAACGTTGTAGCGACTTAAGCCAAATGTTTACAGACGTTACGAAAAAAATCCAAACATTTCACATTTTTAACGATTTAAGCCAAACGTTTACACACGTTAGGAAACAAGTCCAAACGTTTCACCTTTTCAGAGATTTAAGCCAAATGTTTACCAACGTTACGAAACAAATCCAAGTGTTCACCCTTTTTAGCGATTTAAGCCAAACATTAAAAAAAGTTTCGAAACAAATCCAGTTGTTTAACCTTATTAGCGATTTAAGCCTACCGTTTTCAAATATTACGAAACAAATCCAAGCGTTTCACCTTTTTAGAGATTAAGCCAAATGTTTATAAACGTTAAGAAACAAATACAAGCCAAGCATTTACAAACATTAGGAAACAAATCCAAAATTTACAACTTTTTAGCGATTTAAGCCAAACGTTTTATAAAGGTTACGAAACAAAAACAAACGTTTCGCATTTTTATGGATTTAAGCCGAACGTTTACAAACTTTACGAAACGAAACCAAACATTTCACTTTTTTATTGATTTAAGCAAAACGTTTACAAACATTACAAAACAAATCCAAACATTTCACCTTTTTAGCGATTTAAGCCAAAGGTTACAAACCAACTCCAAACGTTTCCCCTTTTTAGCAATTTAAGCCAACCTTTACAAACGATACGAAACAAATCCAAACGTTTCATCTTTTTAGCGATTGAACCCAAACGTTTACAAACATTACAAAATAAATCCAAACGTTTCACCTTTTGAGCGATTTCAGTCAAACGTTTACAAACGTTACGAAACAAATCCAAGTGTTTCACATTTTTAGAAATTTAAGCCAAATGCTTACAAACGTTACGAAACGAAACCAAACGTTTAACATTTCTAGCAATTTAAGCCAAACATTTATAAACATTACGAAATAAATCCAAACGTTTCCCCTTTTTAGAAATTTAATCTAAACGTTTACAAACGTCACAAAACAAATCCAAACGTTTAAAACATTATAAAATAATTCCTAACGTTTCACCTTTTTCGCGATTTAAGCATAATGTTTAAAAAACGTTACAAAACAAATCCAAAGGTTTCACCTTTTTAGCGATTTAAGCCAAACGTTTGCAAACGTTGCGATATAAATCCAAACATTTCACCTTTTTAGCAATTTAAGCCAAACGTTTACAAACGCTACGAAACAAATCCAAACGTTTCCCCTTTTTAGCTTGAGCCAAACGTTTACAAACGTTACGAAACAAATCCAAACGTTTCACCTTTTAAGCGATTTAAGCCAAACGTTTACAAACGTTACCAAACAAATCCAAAAGTTTCATATTTTTAGCGATTTAAGCGAAACGTTTGCAAACCTTACGAAAAAAAACCAATCGTTTACAAACGTTACGAAACAAATCCAAACGTCTCACCGTTTTAGCAATTTAAGCCAAACGTTTACAAACTTTACGAAACAAATCCAAACGTTTCACCTTTTTAGCTATATGAGCCAAACGTTTACAAACGTTACGAAACAAAACCAAAGTTTCACCCATTTAGCAGTTTAAGCCAAATGTTTACAAACGTTACGAAACAAATCCAAATGTTTCATCTTTTTAGAAATTTAGGCCAAACGTTTAAATAAGCTACGAAACAAATCCAAGCGTTTAACCTTTTTAGCAATTTAAACAAAACGTTTACAAACGCTACGAAACAATAGCAAATGTTTCACCTTTTTAGCCATTTAAGCCAAACGTTTACAAAATTTACAAAACAAATCCAAACGTTTCGCCTTTTTAGCGATATAAGCCAAACGTTTATAAACGTTACGAAATAAATCCAAATGTTTCACCTTTTTAACGATTTAAGCCAAACGTTTTCCCTTATTAGCTATTTAAGCCAAACGTTGACAAAGGTTACGAATCAAATCCAAACGTTTCACCTGTTTAGCGATTTAAGCCAAATGTTTACAAATGTTACGAAACAAATCCAAACGTTTCATCTTTTTATCGATTTAAGCCAAACGTTTAAAAAAGTTACAAAACTAATCCGAACATTTAAAACATTACGAAACCCTTTTTAGCAATTTAAGCCAAACATTTACAAACGCTACGAAACAAATCCAAACGTTTCACCTTTTAGCGATTTAAAATTAGCGTTTTCAAACGTTACAAAACGAATCCAAACGTTGAACCTTTTTAGCGATTTAAGCCAAACGTTTACAGACATTACGAAAAAAATCCAAACATTTCACCTTTTTAGCGATTTAAGCCAAACGTTTACACATGTTATGAAACGATTCCAAACATTTCACCTTTTTAGAGATTTAAGCCAAATGTTTACAAACGTTACGTAACAAATCCAAGTGTTTCACCTTTTTTAGTGATTTAAGCCAAACATTAAAAAACGTTACGAAACAAATCCAACTGTTTCACCTTTTTAGCGATTTAAGCCTACCGTTTACAAATATTACGAAACAAATCAAAGCATTGCACCTTTTTAGCGATTAAGCCAAATGTTTATAAACGTTACGAAACAAATACAAGCCAAAAATTTACAAACGTTAGGAAATAAATCCAAACGTTACACCTTGTTAGCGATTTAAGCCAAACGTTTTATGAAGTTTACGAAACAAAACAAACGTTTCTCATTTTTAGCGATTTAAGCCGAACGTTTACAAACTTTACGAAACAAAACCAAACGTTTCACCTTTTTATTGATTTATGCAAAACGTTTACAAATATTATAAAACAAATCCAAACGTTTCACCTTTTTAGCGATTTAAGCCAATATTTACGAAACTAATCCAAACGTTTCCTTGTTTTAGCAATTTAAGCCAAACCTTTACAAACGATGCGAAACAAATCCAAATGTTTCATCTTTTTAGCGATTTCAGTCAAACGTTTACAAACGTTACGAAATAAATCCAAGGGATTCACATTTTTAGAAATTTTAGCCAAATTCTTACAAACGTCACGAAACAAATCCAGACGTTTCGCTTTTTAGCTATTGAAGCCAAACGTTTACAAAGGTTACAAAACAAATCCAAATGTTTCCCCATTTAAGCGATTTAAGCCAAACGTTTACAACCGTTACAAAACAAATCCAAACGTTTTGCCTTTTTAGCAATTTAAGCCAAACGTTACAAAACAAATCCAAACGATTCCCCATTTTAGCTATTTAAGTCAAAAGTTTACAAACGTTATGAAACAAATCCAACCGTTTCACGTTTTTAGCGATTTAAGCTAAACGTTTACAAACTTTACGAAACAAATCCAAACGTTTCCCCATTTTAGCGATTTAAGTCAAACGTCTACAAACGTTACGAAACGAATCCAAACGTTTCACCTTTTTTGCCATTGAATTCAAACGTTTACAAACATTACCAAATAAATCCAAAAGTTTCACCTTTTTAGCGATTTAAGCCAAACGTTGAGAAACGTTACGAGACAAATTCAAGCGTTTCACCTTTTTAGCAATATAAGCCAAACGTTTACAAACATTACGAAACAAATATAAAAAGTTTTACTTTTTTAGTGATTTAAGTTCAACGTTTAAAATGTTACAAAACAAATCCAAACGTTTCATCTTTTTAGCGATTTAAGCCAAACATTTACAAACGTTAAGAAAAAAATCCAAATGTTTAACCTTTTTAGCGATTGAAGTCTAATGATCACAAATATTACGAATCAAATCCAAACGTTTCACATTTGTAGCAATTTAAGCCAAACGTTTCCAAACGTTACGAAACAAATCCGAACGTTTCACCTTTTTAGCGATTTAAGCCAAATGTTTACAAACATTATGAAACAAAACCAAATGTTTAAAACGTTACGAAACAATCCTAATGTTTCACCTTTTTAGCGATTTAAGCCAAACGTTTACAAATATTACGAAACAAAACCAATAGTTTATAAACGTTACGAAAGAAATCCATAAGTTTCACCTTTTTAGCAATTTAAGCCAAACGTTTACAAACGTTACGAAACAAATCCAAACGTTTACCCTTTTTAGTGATTTAAGCCGAACGTTTACAAACGTAACGAAATAAAACCAAATGCTTAATCTTTTTAGCTATTTAAGCGAAATGTTAACAAATGTTACAAAACAAAACTAAATCTTTCACCTTTTTAGCGATTTAATCCGAACGTTTACAAACGTTACGCTACCAAATGTTTCACCTTTTTAGTGATTTAAGCCAAATGTTTATAAACACTATGAAACAAATCCAATCGTTTCACCTATTTAGCAATTTAATACAAATGTTTACAAACGTTACGAAATAAAACCAAATGTTTCACCTTTTTAGTGATTTAAGCCAAACCTTTTGCAAACGTTACAAAACAAATTCAAGCGTTTCACTTTTTTAGCAATTTAATCAAAACGTTTACAAATGTTACGAAACAAATCCAAACGTTTCACCTTTTTGGCAATTTAAATCCAAACGTTTCAATTTAAGTCAAACGTTTACAAACGTTACGAAATAAATCCAAACGTTTCACCTTTTTAGCGATTTAAGCCAAATGTTACAAACGTTACGAAACAAAACAGGACGTTGTCACCGTTTTTGTGATTTATGCCAAACGTTTACAAAAACTGCGAAACAAATCTAAGCGTTTCACCTTTTTAGCAATTTAAGCCAAACGTATATAAACGTTGTGAAACAAATCCAAACGTTTCACCTTTTTAGCGATTTAAGCCAAAGGTTTACATACGTTACGAAACAAATCCAAATGTTTCACCTTTTTAGTGATTGAAGCCAAACGTTTACAAATATTACAAAACAAATCCAAACGTTAAAAAACAAATCCAAACGTTTTACCTTTTTAGCGATTTAAGCCAAACGTTTACAAAAGTTACGAAACAAATTCAAATGTTTCACCTTTTTACCAATTTAAATCCAAACGTTTCACTTTTTTAGTGATTTAAGCCAAAGGTTTACAAACGTTAAAAAACAAATCCAAACATTTCACCTTTTTAGCGGTTTAAGCCAACCGTTTAACCTTTTTAGCGATTTAAGCCAAACGTTTACCAACATTACGCAACAAATCCAAACGTTTCCCCTTTCTAGCAATTTAAGCCAAACGTTTACAAACGTTACGAAACAAATCCAAACATTTCACCTTTTTAGCAATTTAAGCAAAATGTCTACAAACGTTACGAAAGTAATCCAAACGTTTAAAACGTTATGAAACCCTTTTTAGAAATTTAAGCCAAACATTTACAAACGTTACGAAACAAATCAAAACGTTTCAACTTTTTAGAGATTTAAAAAAACGTTTACAAACGTTACGAAACAAATCCAAACGTTTCATCTTTTTAGGGGTTTAAGCCGAACGTTTAGAAACGTTATGAAACAAAACCAAACGTTTCACCTTTTTAGCGATTTAAACCAAACGTTTACAGACCTGACAAAACATATCCAAACGTTTCCCCATTTCAGCAATTTCAGCCAAACGTTTACAAACGTTACGAAACAAATCCAAGCGTTTCACCTTTTTAGCGATTTAAGCCAAACGTTTAAAAACGTTACGAAACAAATCCAAACGTTTCACCTTTTTAGCGATTTAAGCCAAACGTTTACAAACGTTACGAAACAAATCCAAACGTTTCCCCCTTTTAGCGATTTAAGCCTAACGCTTACAAATGTTCCGAAACAAATCCAAACGTTTTAGATTTTTAGCGATATAAGCCAACATTTACAAAGGTTATGAAACCAATCCAAAGATTTCACCTTATTAGCAATTTGAGCCAAACGTTTCCAAACGTTACGAAACGAATCCAAGGGTTTCACCTTTTTAGCAATTTCATCCAAACTTTTACAAACGTTACGAAACAAATCCAAACGTTTCACATTTTTAGCCATTTAAGCCAAACCTTTACAAACGTTACCAAACAAATCCAAACGTTACAAAACAAAACCAAAAGTTTACAAACGTTACGAACTAAATCCAAGTGTTTCAACTTTTTAGCAATTTAAGCCAAACGTTTACAAACGTTATGAAACAAATCCTAACTTTACAAACGTTACGAAACAAATCCAAACGTTACGAAACAAAACCAAACCTTTACAAATGTTATGAAACAATTTAAGCGAAACGTTTATAAACGTCACGAAACAAATCGAAGCGTTTCGCCTTTTTAGCAATTTAAGCAAAACGTTTACAAACGTTACGAAACAAATCCAAAAATTTCAACTTTTTAGTGAATTAAGCCGAACGTTTACAAACGTTAAAAACAAAACCAAATGTATCACATTTTTAGCGATCCAAGCCAAACGTTTACAAACGTTACGAAACAAATCCAAATGTTTCACCATCTTAGCTATTTAAGCCAAATGTTTAAAACTTTACAAAACAAATCCAAATCTTTCACCTTTTTAACGATTTAAGCCTAACGTTTACAAACGTTACGAAACAATTCCAACCGTTTCACGTTTTTAGCGATTTAAGCCATACGTTTACAAACGTTACTAAACAAAATCAAACTTTTAAAACGTTACGAAACAAATCCAAACGTTTCACATTTTTAGCAATTTGAGCCAAACGTTTACAAACGTTACGAAACAAAACCAAGCGTTTCACCTTTTTTGCAATTTAAGCCAAACGTTTACCAACATTAAAAAACAAATCCAAGCGTTTCACCTTTTTAGCAAGTTAAGCCAAACGTTTACAAATTTTACGAAACAAATCCAAGTGTTTCACCTTTTTAGCAATTTAAGCCAAACGTTTACAAACGTTACAAAACAAAACAAGTGTTTCACCTTTTTAGGAATTTAAGCCAAATGTTCCCAACAATACAAAACAAATTCAAGTGTTTCACTTTTTTAGCAATTTAATCCAAACGTTTACAAATGTTACGAAACAAATCCAAGCGTTTCACCTTTTTAGCAAACCGTTTACAAACGTTATGAAACAAATCCAAACGTTTTACCTTTTTAGCTATTTAAACCAACCGTTTACAAATGTTATTAAACAAATCCAAAAGTTTCACCTTTTTAGCGATTTAAGCCAAACATTTACAAAGGTTTATCAAACAAATCCAAATGTTTCACCTTTTTAGAAATTTTGGCCAAACGTTTACAAACGTTACGAAACAAATCCAAGCGTTTCACCTTTTAGCAATTTAAGCCAAACATTTACAAAGGTTATCAAACAAATTCAAATATTTCACCTTTTTAGCAATTTTGGCCAAACGTTTACAAAAATTATGAAACAAATCCAAACCTTTCATATTTTTAGCGATTTAAGCCAAACCTTTACAAACGTTACGAAACAAATCTAATACTTACGAAACAAAACCAAACGTTTACAAAGGGTATGAAACAAATCCGAGCATTTCACCCTTTTAGCAATTTAAACGAAACGTTTACAAACGTTACAAAAAAAATCCAAGCGTTTCACCTTTTTAACAATTTAAGTAGACCGTTTACAAAGACTACGAAACAAATTCAAAAGTTTCACCTTTTTAACGACTTAAGCAAAACGTTTACAAACGTTTCAAAACAAATCAAAGTGTTTCACCTTTTTAGCAATTTAAGCAAAACATTTATGAACGTTACGAAACAAATCCAAACGTTTTAGCTTTTTAGCGATTTAAGCCAAACTTTTACAAAGGTTATGAAACAAATCCAAAATTTCACCTTATTAGCAATTTGAGCAAAACGTTTACAAACATTACGAAATAAATCAAAGCGTTTCACATTTTTAGCAATTTTAGGTAAACGTTTACAAACGTTACGAAACAAATCCAAACGTTTCACATTTTTAGCCATTTAAGCCAAACCTTCACAAACATTACGAAACAAATCCAAATGTTACAAAATAAAACTAATCGTTTACAAACGTTGCGAAACAAATCCAAATGTTTCACCTTTTTAGCAATTTAAGCAAAAAGTTTACAAACGTTACGAATCAGAAGCGAAAGTTTCACCTTTTTAGCGATTTAAGCCAAACGTTTACAAACGCTACGAAACAAATCCAAACGTTTCCCATTTTAGCGTTTTAAGCCAAACGTTTAAAACATTAAGAAATAAATCCAAACGTGTCCCCTTTTTAGCGATTTAAGCGAAACGTTTACAAATGTTACGAAAAATCCAAACCTTTCACCTTTTTAGCGATTTAAATTAAACGTTTACAAACGTTACGAAACAAATCCAAACGTTTTACATTTTCATCTATTTAAGCCAAATGTTTACAAACGTTACGAAACAAATCCAGACGTTTCACCTTTTTAGCGATTTAAGCCGAACGTTTACAAACGTTACGAAACAAAACTTTTCACCTTTTTAGCGATTTAAGCCGAACGTTTACAAACGTTACAAAACAAATCCAAACGTTTCCCCATTTTAGCGATTTAAGAAAAATGTTTAAAACTTTACAAAACAAATCCAAACGTTTCCCCTTTTTAATGATTTAAGCCAAATGTTTACAAACGTTACGAAACAAAATCCAAACGTTTCACCTGTTTAGCTATTTAAACCATACGTATACAAACGTTACGAAACAAATCCAAACGTTTCACCTTTTAAACGGTTTAAGCCAAATGTTTACAAACGTTACGAAACAAATCCAAATGTTTTACCTTTTTAGCGATTTAAGCGAAATGTTACAAACGTTAATCAACAAAACCAAACTTTCAAAACGTTAAGAAACAAATCCAAACGTTTCACATTTTTAGCAATTTAAGCCAAACGTTTACAAATGTTCCTAAACAAAACCAAGCGTTAAGCCTTTTTAGCAATTTAAGCCAAACATTTACCGACATTACAAAACAAATCCAGACGTTTCACCTTTTTAGCAAGTTAAGCCAAACGTTTACAAATGATACGAAACAAATCCAAGCGTTTCACCTTATTAGCAATTTAAGCCAAACGTTTACAAGCTTTACAAAACAAAACAAGCGTTTCACCTTTTTAGCAATATAAGCCAAACGTTTACCAACAATACAAAACAAATTCAAGCGTTTCACCTTTTTTACAATTTAAGCCAAACGTTTACAAATATTACGAAACAAATCCAAGCGTTTCACCTTTTTAGCAAAACGTTTACAAACATTATGAAACAAATCCATATGTTTCGCCTTTTTAGCGATTTAAGCCAACCGTTTACAAACGTTACAAAACAAATCCAAACGTTACAAAACAAATCCAAACGTTTCACATTTTTAGTGATTTAAGCCAAACACTTACAAAGGGTATGAAACAAATCCAAATGTTTCACCTTTTTAGCAATTTGGGCCAAACGTTAACAAACGTTACGAAACAAATCCAAGCGTTTCACCTTTTAGCAATTTAAGCCAAACGTTTATAAACGTTACGAAATAAATCCAAACGTTTCATATTTTTAGCGATTTAAGCCAAGCCTTTACAAACGTTATAAAACAAATCCAAATATTACGAAACAAAACCAAACGTTTACAAACGCTACGAAACAAATCCAAGCGTTTCACCTTTTTAGCAATTTAAGCGAAACGTTTACAAACGTTACGAAATAAATCCAAGCGTTTCACCTTTTTAGCAATTTAAGCAAAACATTTACAAACGCTACAAAACAAATCCAAAAGTTTCACCTTTTTAACAAATTAAGCAAAACGTTTACAAACGTTAGGAAATAAATCCAAGCGTTTCACCTTTTTAGCAGTTTAAGCAAAACGTTTACAAATGTTGCCAAAACAAATCCAAACGTTTCCCCTTTTTAGTGATTTGAGCCAAATTTTTACAAACGTTAAGAAACAAATCCAAACGTTTCAGATTTTTAGCGATTTAAGCCAAACATTTACAAAGGTTATGAAATAAATCCAAATATTTCAGCTTATTAGCAATTTTAGCAAAACGTTTACAAACGTTACAAAACAAATCAAAGCGTTTCACACTTTTAGCCATTTAGCCAAACCTTTACAAACATTACAAAACAAATCCAAACGTTACGAAACAAATCCAAAGGTTTACAAACGTTACGAAACAAAACCAAGCGTTTCACCTTTTTAGCAATTTAAGAAAAACTTTTACAAACGTTACGAAACAAAACCAAATGTTTCACCTTTTTAGCGATTTAAGCTAAACATTTACAAACGTAACGAAAGAAATCCAAACATTTCCCCATTTTACCGATTTAAGCCAAACGTTTAAAACGTTACGAAATAGATCCAAAAGTTTCCCCTTTTAAGTGATTTAAGCTAAACGTTTACAAATGTTACGAAACAAATCCAAAAAATTCACCTTTTTAGCGATTTAAGATAAACATTTACAAACGTTACGAAACAAATCCAAACGTTTCGCCTATTCACCGTTTTAAGCCAAATGTTTACAAATGTTACATAACAAATCTAAATGTTTCACCTTTTTAGCGATTTAAGCCAAACGTTTACAAACGTTACAAAACAAAACCTAACTTTTAAAACGTTACTAAACAAATCCAAACGTTTTACATTTTTTAGCAATTTAAGCCAAACGTTACTAAACAAAACAAAGCGTTTCTCCTTTTTAGCAATTTAAGCCAAACGTTTACCAACATTACAAATCAAATATAAGTGTTTCACCTTTTTAGCTATTTGAGCCAAACGTTTACATACGTTACGAAACAAATCCAAGCGTTTCACCTTTATTGCAATTTAAGCCAAACGTTTACAAACGTTATGAAACAAATCCCAACGTTTCACCTTTTTAGCGATTTAAAACAACCGTTTACAAACCATACGAAGCAAATCCAAACGTTTCACCTTTTTAGCGATTTACTGCAAACATTTAGAAACGATACGGAACAAAACCAAACGTTTCACCTTTTTAGCGATTTAGGCCAAACGTTTAAAGACGTTATGAAACAAATCCAAACGTTTCCCCTTTTTAGCAATTCAAGCCAAACATTTACAAAGGTGATGAAACCAATCCAAATATTTCAACTTTTTAGCAATTTGAGCCAAACGTTTACAAATGTAACAAAACAAATCCAAGTGTTTCACCTTTTTAGAAATTTAAGCAAAACGTTTACAAACGTTACGAAAAAATCCAAGCGTTTCACCTTTTTAGCAATTTAAGCCAAACGCTTAGATAAGTTACGAAACAAATCCAAACGTTTTGCCTTTTTACCGATTTAAGCCAAATGTTTACAAACGTTACGAAACAAATCCAAACGTTTCGCCTTTTTAGCGGTTTATGCCAAAGGTTATCAAACCTTACGAAACAAATCCAAACGTTTCCCCTTTTTAGCGATTTAAGCCAAACATTTACAAACGTCACAAAACGAATCCAAACGTTTCACCTTTTTTGCTATATAAGCCAATCATTTACAAACGTTACGAAATAAATCTAAACGTTTAACCTTTTTAGCGATTTAAGCCACTTGTTTACAAACGTTACGAAACAAAACATAACGTTTAAAACGTTACGAAACAAATCTAAATGTTTCAACATTAAGCGATTTAATCCAAACATTTACAAACTTTACGATACAAAACCAAGCATTTCAACTTTTTAGCAATTCAAGCATAACGTTTACAAATGTTACGAAACAAATCCAAACGTTTCACTTTTTTAGCCATTGAAACCGAACGGTTATAAACACTACGAAACAAAACGAAACGTTTCACCTTTTTAGCAATTTAAGCCAAACGTTTTCAAACATTACGAAACAAATCCAAACGTTTCTCCATTTTAACAATTTCAACAAAACGTTTAAAATTTTACGATACAAATCAAAACGTTTCACCTTTTTAGCGATATATGCCAAACGTTTACTAATGTTACAAAACAAATCCAGACGTTTCGACTTTTAGCGATTGAAGCCAAACGTTTACAAACATTACAAAACAAAACCAAATGTTTCCCCATTTTTGCGATTTAAGCCAAACGTTTACAACCGTTACGAAACAAATGCAAACGTTTCTCCTTTTTAGCGATATATGCCAAACATTTACAAACGTTATGAAACAAATCCAAACATTTCACCTTTTTACCGATTTAAGCCAAACCTTTACAAACGTTACGAAACAAATCCAAAAGTTTCGCCTTTTTAGCGATTTAAGCCAAAGGTTAACAAACGTTACGAAACAAATCCAAACGTTTCCCCTTTTTAGCGATTTAAGCCAAATGTTAACAAACGTCACAAAACGAATCCAAACGTTTCCCCTTTTTAGTGATTTAACCCAAACATTTACAAACGTTACGAAATAAATCTAAACGTTTCAGCTTTTTATTGATATAAGTCAAACGTTTACAAACATTACGAAACAAGACCAAACTTTTAAAACGTTACGAAATAAATCTAAACGTTTCACCTTTTTAGCGATTTAAGTCAAACCTTTGCAAATGTTACGAAACAAAACCAAGTATTTGACCTTTTTAGAAATTTAAGTCAAACGTTTACAAACTTTACGAAACAAATCCAAATGTTTAACCTTTTTATCGATTTAAGCCGAACGTTTATAAACTCTACGAAACAAAACCAAACGTTTCAGCTTTTTAGCAATTTAAGCCAAACATTTACAAACATTACGAAACAAATCCAAAAGTTTCTCCATTTTAGCGATTTAAGCAAAACGTTTAAAACTTTACGATACAAATCCATACGTTTCACCTTTTTAGCGATTTATGCCAAACGTTTACAAATGTAAAGAAACAAATCCAGACGTTTCGACTTTTTAGCGATTGAAGCCAAACGTTTACAAACGTTACAAATCAAATCCAAATGGTTCCACATTTTAGCGATTTAAGCTAGACTTTTACCACAGCTACGAAACAAATCCAAACGTTTCTCCTTTTAAGCGATATAAGCCAGACCTTTACAAACGTTATGAAACAAATCCAAACGTTTTACCTTTTTAGTGATTTAAGCCACACGTTTACAAAAGTTACGAAACAAATCCAAACGTTTTCCCATTTTCACGATTTAAGCCAAACGTTTATAAACGTTACGAAACAAATCCAAATGTTATACCTTTATGCGATTGAAGTCAAACGTTTACAAACATTACGAAACAAATCCAAACGTTTCACCTTTCTAGCGATTTCAGCCAAATGTTTAGAAATTTTACGAAACAAATCCAAGTGTTTTACCTTTTGAGCAATATAAGCCAAAGGTTTACCATTGTGACGAAATAAATCCAAACGTTTCACCATTTTAGCGATTTTAGTCAAACGTTTACAAACTTTATGAAATAAATCCAAATGTTTCCCCATTTTAGCGATTTAAGCGAAACGTTTAAAACGTTACGAAACAAATCCAAATGTTTCACGTTTTTAGCGATTTAAGCCACACGTTTACAAACGTTACGAAACAAAACCAAACGTTTCACGTTTTTAGCGATTTAAGCCACACGTTTACAAACGTTACGAAACAAAACCAAACGTTTCACCTTTTAAGCGAGTTAAGCCAAACGTTTACAAACGCTACGAAACAAAACCAAACGTTTCACCTTTTTAGAGATTAAGCCAAACGTTTACAAACGTTACGAAACAAAACCAAACGTTTAAAACGTTACGAAACAAACGTTATGAAACAAATCTAAACGTTTACCGATGTTACAAAACAAAACAAAACGTCTCACCTTTTTAGGGATTTAAGCCAAACGTTTTATAAACCTTATGAAACAAAACCAAATGTTCCACCTTTTTTGCAATTTAATCCATACGTTTAGAAACGTTACAAAACAACCAAAAGTTTCCAATTTTTAGCGATTTAAGCCAAACGTTACGAAACAAATCCAAACGTTTTCCCTCTTTAGCGATTTAAGCCAAACGTTTACAAATGTTACGAAACAATACCAAATGAATAAAATGTTACGAAACAAATGCAAACGTTTACAAATGCTATAAAACAACACCAAAAAAGTTTCCCCATTTTAGCGATTTAAGCCAAACATTTATTAACAATACGAAACAAAACCAAACGTTTCTAAACCTTACGAAACAAATCCAAATGTTTCACATTTTTTGTGATTTCAGCCAAACGTTTACAAATATTACAAAACAAATCCATTCGTTTCACATTTTTGGTGATTGAAGCCAAACGTTCACTAATGTTACATAACAAATCCAAACGTTTCGAAACAAATCCAAACGTTTAAAATGCTACGAAACAAATCCAACCATTTCACTTTTTTAGCGATTTAAGCCAAACGTTTACAAAGGTTACGAAACAAAACCAAACGTCTCACCTTTTTAGCGATTTAAGCCAAACGTTTATAGACGTTACGAAACAAATCCAAACGTTTCACCTTTTTATCGATTTAAGCCAAACTTTTACAAACGTTATGAAACAAATCCAAGTATTTCACCTTTTTAGCAATTTAAGCCAAACTTTTACAAACGTTACGTAACAAATCCAAACGTTTTACCTCTTTAGCGATTTAAGCCAAACGTTTACAAACGTTACGAAACAAAACCAAACGTTTTACCTTTTTAGCGATTTAAGCCAAACGTTTACAAATGTTACGAAACAATACCAAATGAATAAAATGTTACGAAACAAATGCAAACGTTTACAAATGCTATAAAACAACACAAAAAACGTTTCCCCATTTTAGCAATTTAAGCCAAACGTTTATTAACCCTACGAAACAAAACCAAGCGTTTCTAAACCTTACGAAACAAATCCAAATGTTTCACATTTTTTGTGATTTCAGCCAAACGTTTACAAATATTACAAAACAAATCCAAACGTTTCACATTTTTGGTGATTGAAGCCAAACGTTCACAAATGTTACATAACAAATCCAAACGTTTCGAAACAAATCCAAACGTGTAAAACGCTACGAAACAAATCCAACCATTTCACCTTTTTAGTGATTTAAGCCGAACGTTTACAAAGGTTACGAAACAAAACCAAACGTCTCACCTTTTTAGCGATTTAAGCCAAACGTTTACAGACGTTACGAAACAAATCCAAACGTTTCCCCTTTTTAGCGATATAAGCCAAACGTTTACAAACGTTACGAAACAAATCCAAGGATTTCACCTTTTTAGCAATTTAAGCCAAACGTTTACAAACGTTACGAAACAAATCCAAACGTTTTACCTCTTTAGCGATTTAAGCCAAACGTTTACAAACGTTACGAAACAAAACCAAACGTTTTACCTTTTTAGCGATTTAAGCCAAACGTTTACAAATGTTATGAAACAATACGAAATGAATAAAATGTTACGAAACAAATGCAAACGTTTACAAATGCTATAAAACAACACCAAAAAAAGTTTCCCCATTTTAGCGATTTAAGCCAAACGTTTATTGACCCTACGAAACAAAACAAAACGTTTCTAAACCTTACGAAACAATTCCAAATGTTTCACATTTTTTGTGATTTCAGCCAAACGTTTACAAATATTACAAAACAAATCCAAACATTTCACATTTGTGGTGATTGAAGCCAAACGTTCACAAATGTTACATAACAAATCCAAACGTTTCGAAACAAATCCAAACGTTTAAAACGCTACGAAACAAATCCAACCATTTCACATTTTTAGCGATTTAAGCCGAACGTTTACAAAGGTTACGAAACAAAACCAAACGTCTCACCTTTTTAGCGATTTAAGCCAAACGTTTACAGACGTTACGAAACAAATCCAAACGTTTCACTTTTTTAGCGATTTAAGCCAAACGTTTACAAACGTTACGAAACAAATCCAAGCATTTCACCTTTTTAGCAATTTAAGCCAAACGTTTACAAACGTTACGAAACAAATCCAAACGTTTTACCTCTTTAGCGATTTAAGCCAAACGTTTACAAACGTTACGAAACAAAACCAAACGTTTTACCTTTTTAGCGATTTAAGCCAAACGTTTACAAATGTTACAAAACAATACGAAATGAATAAAATGTTACGAAACAAATGCAAACGTTTACAAATGCTATAAAACAACACCAAAAAAGTTTCCCATTTTAGCGATTTAAGCCAAACGTTTATTAACCCTACGAAACAAAACCAAACGTTTCTAAACCTTACGAAACAAATCCAAATGTTTCACATTTTTTGTGATTTCAGCCAAACGTTTACAAATATTACAAAACAAATCCAAACGTTTCACATTTTTGGTGATTGAAGCGAAACGTTCACAAATGTTACATAACAAATCCAAACGTTTCGAAACAAATCCAAACGTTTAAAACGCTACGAAAAAAATCCAACCATTTCACCTTTTTAGCGATTTAAGCGGAACGTTTACAAAGTTTACGAAACAAAACCAAACGTCTCACCTTTTTAGCGATTTAAGCCAAACGTTGACAGATGTTACGAAACAAATCCAAACGTTTCACCTTTTTAGCGATTTAAGCCAAACGTTTACACACGTTATGAAACAAATCCAAGCATTTCACCTTTTTAGCAATTTAAGCCAAACGTTTACAAACGTTACGAAACAAATCCAAACGTTTTACCTCTTTAGCGATTTAAGCCAAACGTTTACAAACGTTACGAAACAAAACCAAACGTTTTACCTTTTTAGCGATTTAAGCCAAACGTTTACAAATGTTACGAAACAATACCAAATGAATAAAATGTTACGAAACAAATGCAAACGTTTACAAATGCTATAAAACAACACCAAACGTTTCCCCATTTTAGCGATTTAAGCCAAACGTTTATAAACCTTACGAAACAAATCCAAACGTTTCACCTTTTTAGTGATTTAAGCCAAACGTTACAAACGATACGAAAAAAATCCAAACGTTTCACCTTTTTAGCGATTTAAGCCAAACGTTTACAAATGTTATAAAACAAATCCAAACGTTTCACCTTTTTAGCGATTTAAGCCGAACGTTTACAAACGTTACGAAACTAATCCAAATGCTTCACCTTTTTAGAGATTTAAGCCAAACGTTTTCAAACGCTACGAAACAAAACAAAACTCTTAAAACATTGCGAAATAAATCCAAACGTTTCACATTTTTAGCGATTTAAGCCAAACGTTTACAAATGTTACGAAACAAAACCAAGAGTTTAACCTTTTTGGCAATTTAAGCCAAACGATTACAAACATTACGAAACAAATCCAAACGTTTCACCTTTTTAGTTATTTTAGCCAAACTTTTAGAAACGTTACGAAACAAATCCAAATGTTTCACCTTTTTAGCGATTTAAGCCAAACATTTACAAAGGTTATGAAACAAATACAAATGTTTCACCTTTTTAGCAATTTGAGCCAAACGTTTACAAACGTTACGAAGCAAATCCAACTGTTTCACCTTTTTAGTAATTTAAGCCAAACGTTTACAAACGTTACGAAACAAATCCAACCGTTTCCCCTTTTTAGCGATTTAACCCAAACATTTACAAACGATTAGAAACAAATCCAAAAGTTTCACCTTTTTAGCGATTTAAGCCAAATGTTTACAAAGTTTAAAAAACAAATCCAAACGTTTCGCCTCTTTAGCGATTTAAGCCAAACGTTTACAAACATTTCAAAAAAAATCCAAACGTTTGGCCTTTTTAGAAATTTAAGCCAAACATTAACAAACGCTATGAAACAAATCCAAAAGTTTCCCCTTTTTAGCGATTTAATCCAAACGTTTACAAACGTTACGAAACAAAACCAAACGTTTAAAACGTTACAAAACAAAACCAAACGCTTAGAACGTTACGAAACAAATCTAAAAGTTTTACATTTTTAGGGATTTAAGCCACAAACGTTACGAAACAAAACCAAGCGTTTCACCTTTTTTACAATTTAAGCCAAATGTTTACAAACGTTCCGAAACAAATCCAAGCGTTTCACCTTTTTAGGAATTTAAGCCAAACGTATACAAATGTTACGAAACAAATCCAAGTGTTTCACCTTTTTAGCAATTTAAGCCAAACGTTTACAAACTTTACAAAACAAATCCAGAAGTTTCACCTTTTTAGCAATTTAAGTCAAACATTTACAAACGTTATGAAACAAATCCAAGCATTTGAACCTTTTAGCAATATAAGCCAAACATTTACAAACGTTACGAAACAAATCCAAACATTTAACCTTATTAGCGATTTAAGCCGAATGTTTACAAACATTACAAAACAAATCCAAACGTTTCACCTTATTATCGATTTAAACCGAACGTTTAGAAACGTTACGAAAAAAAACAAAAAGTTTCACGTTTTTAGCGATTTAAGCCACACGTTTACAAACGTTATGAAACAAAACCAAACGTTTCACCTTTTTAGTGAGTTAAGCCAAACGTTTACAAACGTTTACAAACATTACGAAACAAAACCAAACGTTTCCCCTTTTTAGAGATTAAGCCAAACGTTTACAAACGTTACGAAACAAAACCAAACGTTTAAAACGTTACGAAACAAACGTTATGAAACAAATCTAAACGTTTACAGATGTTACAAAACAAAACTAAACGTCTCACCTTTTTAGGGATTTAAGCCAAACGTTTTACAAACCTTATGAAACAAAACCAAACGTTCCATCTTTTTTGCAATTTAAGCCATACGTTTAGAAACGTTACAAAACAAATCCAAAAGTTTCCAATTTTTAGCGATTTAAGCCAAACGTTACGAAACAAATCCAAACGTTTTACCTCTTTAGCGATTTAAGCCAAACGTTTACAAAAGTTACGAAAAAAAACCAAACGTTTTACCTTTTTAGCGATTTAAGCCAAACATTTACAAATGTTACGAAACAATACCAAATGAATAAAATGTTACGAAACAAATGCAAACGTTTACAAATGCTATAAAACAACACCAAAAAAGTTTCCCCATTTTAGCGATTTAATCCAAACGTTTATTAACACTACGAAACAAAACCAAACGTTTCTAAACCTTACGAAACAAATCCAAATGTTTCAGATTTTTTGTGATTTCAGCCAAACGATTACAAATATTACAAAACAAATCCAAACGTTTCACATTTTTGGTGATTGAAGCCAAACGTTCACAAATGTTACATAACAAATCCAAACGTTTTGAAACAAATCCAAATGTTTAAAACGCTACGAAACAAATCCAACCATTTCACCTTTTTAGCGATTTAAGCCGAACGTTTACAAAGGTTACGAAACAAAACCAAACGTCTCACCTTTTTAGCGATTTAAGCCAAACGTTTACAGACGTTACGAAACAAATCCAAATGTTTCACCTTTTTAGCGATTTAAGCCAAACGTTTACAAACGTTATGAAACAAATCGAAGCATTTCACCTTTTTAGCAATTTAAGCCAAACGTTTACAAACGTTACGAAACAAATCCAAGCATTTCACCTTTTTAGCAATTTAAGCCAAACATTTACAAACTTGACGAAACAAAGCCAAACGTTTCAGTTTTTCGCAATTTAAGCCAAATGTTACAAAACAAATCCCAACGTTTCGCCTTTTTTTGTGATTTAAGCCAAACGTTTACAAACATTACGAATCAAATCCAAACGTTTCACCTTTTTAGTGATTGAAGCCAAACATTCACAAATGTTTCATAACAAATCAAAACGTTTCGAAACAAATCCAAACGTTTAAAACGTTACGAAACAAATACAACCATTTCACCTTTTTAGCGATTTAAGCCGAACATTTATAAAGGTTACGAAACAAAACCAAACGTCTCACCTTTTTAGCGATTTAATCCAAATGTTTACAAACGTTACGAAACAAATCCAAACATTTAACCTCTTTAGTGATTTAAGCCAAATATTTACAAACGTTACGAAACAAAATCCAAGCGTTTCACCTTTTTAGCAGTTAAGCCAAACATTTACATACGTTACGAAACAAAGCTAAACGTTTCACTTTTTAGCAATTTAAGCCAAACGTTACGAAACAAATCCCAACGTTTCACCTTTTTGGCGATTAACACCAAAAGTTTACAAATGATACGAAACAAATCCAAACGTTTTGCCTTTTTAGCGATTGAAGCCATAAGTTTAGAAACGTGACGAAACAAATCCAAACGTTTCATTTTAGCAATTTAAGCAAAACGTTTACAAATATTATGAAATAAAACCAAGCGTTTCACCTTTTTTTCGTTTAAATTGCTAAAAAGGTGAAACGCTTGTATTTGTTTTGTAATGTTTATAAACATTTGGCTTAAATTGCTAAAAAGGTGAAACGGTTGGATTTGTTTCGTAACGTTTGTAAACGTTTATCTTAAATTGCTAAAAAGGTGAAACGCTTGGATTTGTTTCGTAACGTTTTTATAAATTTGGCTTAAATTGCTAAAAAGGTGAAACATTTGGATTTGTTTCTTAACCTTTGTAAACATTTGGCTTAAATCGCTAAAAAGGCGAAACATTTGGTTTTTTTTAACGTTTGTAAACGTTTTGCTCTAATTGCTAAAAAGGTGAAACGCTTGGATGTTTTCGCAAAGTTTGTAAACGTTTGGCTTAAATTATTAAAAAGGTGACACGTTTGGATTTATTCCGTAACGTTTGTAAACATTTGGCTTACATGGCTAAAAAGGGGAAACGTTTGGATATGTTTCGTACCGTTTATAAACGTTAGGCTTAAGTCGCTTAAAAAGTGAAACGTTTGGATTTTTTCATAATGTTTGTAAACATTTGGCTTAAATCGCTAAAAAGGTGAAATATTTGAATTTGTTTCGTAACATTTGTAAACGTTTGGCTTAAATTGCTAAAGCGATGAAACGCTGGGATTTGTTTCATAACGTTTGTAAACATTTGGCTTAAATTGCTAAAAAGGTGAAACGCTTCGATTTGTTTTACTACGTTTGTAAACGTTTGGCTTAAATTGCTAAAAAGGTAAAACGCTTGATTTTTGTTTCGTAACGTTTGTAAACGTTTGGCTAAATTGCTAAAATTTTGATATGTTTGGATTTGTTTCGTAACGTTTGTAAACGTTTGGCTTCAATCGCTAAAAAAGAGAAACGTTTGGATTTGTTTCGTAACGTTTGTAAATGTTTGGCATAAATCGCTATAAAGGGGAAATATTTAGATTTGTTTCGTAACGTTTTAAACGTTTGGCTTTAATCGCTAAAATGGGGAAACATTTGCATTTGTTTTGTAACATTTGTAAACGTTTGGCTTAAATTACTTAAAATATGAAACGTTTGGTTTTGTTTCCTAACGTTTGTAAATGTTCGGCTTAAATTTCTAAAAAGGTGAAATGTTTGTAAACGTTTTGCTTATATTGCTAAAAAGTTGAAACGCTTGGATTTGTTTCGTAAAGTTTGTAAACGTTTGGCTTAAATTGCTAAAAACGTGAAACGCTTGGTTTTGTTTTGTACCGTTTGTAAAGGTTTGGCTTAAATCGCTAAAAATGTGAAACATTTTGATTTGTTTCGTAACATTTTAATTATTTGGTTTTGTTTTGTAATGTTTGTAAACGTTTGGCTTAAATCGCTAAAAAGGGGAAACGTTTGGATTTGTATCGTAACGTTTGTAAACGTTTAGCTTCAATGGTTAAAAAGGCGAAACGTTTCGATTTGTTTCGTAACATTTTATAAACGTTTGACTTAAATCACTAAAAAGGTGAAACGTTTGGATTTGTTTCAGAACGTTTGTAAATGTTTTTAAATCGCTAAAAATGTGAAACATTTGGATTTGTTTTGTAACGTTTGTAAACATTTTGCTTAAATTGCTAAAAAGACGAAACGTTTGGATTTATTTCGTAACGTTTGTAAACGTTTGGATTAAATCGCTAAAAAGTTTGGATTTGTTTCGTTACGTTTGTAAACGCTTGGCTTATATCGCTAAAAAGTTTCAACGTTTGGATTTGTTTCGTAGCGTTTGTAAACATTTGGCATAAATCGCTAAAAAGGTGAAACATATGGATTTATTCGTAACGGTTGTAAACGTTTGGCTTAAATCGCTAAAAAGGAGAAACATTTGGATTTGTTTCGTAACGTTTACAAACGTTTGGCTTAAATTGCTAAAAAGGTAAAACGCCTGCATTTGTTTCATAACGTTTGTAAATGTTTGGCTTAAATTACTAAAAAGGGGAAACGCTTGGATTAGTTTCGTAACGTTTGTAAACGTTTGGCTGAAATTGATTAAAAGGTGAAACATTTGGATTTGTTTCATAACCTTTGTAAACTTTTGGCTTAAATTCCTAAAAAGGGGAAACGCTTGGATTTGTTTCGTAACGTTTCTAAACGTTTGCCTTAAATCGCTAAAAAGGTGAAACGTTTGGATTTGTTTCGTATCGTTTGTAAACGTTTGGCTTCAATCCCTAATAAGGTGAAATGTTTGAATTTGTTTAGAAACGTTTGTAAACGTTTGGCATAAATCTCTAAAAAGGTTATATGTTTGAATTTGTTTCGTAACGTTTTAAACATTTGGCTTAAATCGCTAAAATAGGGAAACACTTGGATTTGTTTCGTAACGTTTGAAAACGTTTGGCTTAAATTACTAAAAAGATGAAACGCTTGGTTTTGTTTCGTAATGTTTGTAAACGTTTGGCTTAAATTGACTAAAAGATGAAACATTTGGATTTATTTCATAACCTTTGTACACGTCATGGATTATATCGCTAAAAAGGGGAAACGTTTGCATTTGTTTCGTAACGTTTGTAAACGTTTGGCTTAAATCCCTAAAAAGGTGAAACGTTTGGATTTATTCCATAACATTTATAAACGTTAGGCTTCAATAGCTAAAAAGGTGAAATGTTTGGATTTGTTTCGAAACATTTGTAAGCGTTCGGCTCAAATTACTAAAAAGGTGAAACGTTTGGATTTGTTTCGAAACGTTTTAAACGTTAGGTTTTGTTTCATAACGTTTGGAAACATTCAGTTTAAATCGCTAAAAATGTGAAACCTTTGTATTTGTTTCGTAACGTTTGTAAACGTTTGGCTTAAATCGCTAAAAAGGTAACACGTTTGGACTTGTTTAGTAATCTTTGTAAACGTTTGGCAAAAATCTCTAAAAAGGGGAAACGTTTGGTTTTTTTTCATAGCCTTTGTAAACATTTGGATTAAATAGCTAATAAGGTGAAACGTTGGGATTTGTTTCGAATCTGTAATACCCCGTATTTTTTAATGTTTTCCGACGAGTTTCAGGTTGCGTTTTGAGTGTATTTTAGTTTTGGTTGTTCGATTCATATTGGTATGTGGTGGGGTTGATTTATTGGAGGCCCTAGCCAATTATTTCAAACCTTTGTTTGAAAAACTTTTTGGTCTCGTTCGAGACCATGTAGGGTCTCGAACGAGACCCTGCTTTCCTTGTGTGGTCTCGTTCGAGACCACAAAGGGTCTCGAACGAGACCCTGTTCTGTTTTGGTGGTCTCGTTCGAGACCTCCAGGGGTCTCGAACGAGACCCCTTGTAATTGTTGAGGGCACGATCGTGCTCCTCTGAGGCACGATCGTGCCTCTGATTTTCTCTTGCTAGAATAACGCTGTCAGCGTTATTCTCATGCCTCCCAACCTATTTATATAACGTTTCCATTCACGTCTCTTTTCTAAACTCTATTCCATCTCGTCATTTCCGAACCCTAGTCGTCATTCATTCCGAAATCCTCTAGAAATCAACCTACACTCCTCTCGATCACTCTCAACACCGGTAAGTATTTATCTTTGTTTTTCTTCATTGATGTTCGATATTGTCTCGTGCCATTTTTTACTCGTAACTTTATTATTTTAGCATCGTATCAGTGGATTTATCGCCGCTACATCAGACGACTTTGTTCTTGTTAATCCATACGTATTTCATATCAAATTGGTAAGTTTAATCTCTTATTTTTAATGTCGTTCGGTTCATCGCTTAGGGGTTCATATTCTGTCGTTTTCTTTGAGTTTGCTGCTTCTGTTGCTACGCGTTTTTGTACCTTTATCGAGTAGAGTATAGATCGTATTTTGTTTTGAGCTGTGATTGTTCTTCGACGTTGCTACTGTTTCGATTCGCCATTGTCTGAAATCCTTGTTGCCGCTGTAACTAGTGTTTCCGTAGGGTGTAATGGCTACCTTGGGTTTGGTTTCATGCTTGGGGTAGTTTATCATAAGTTATAACATAGGGTAGTAATTCATGGTGACTTGATTAACTAGGGTTTTCATGGTGTTGCTTTTGGCGGGGATTTATTTTGCTTTCAAATTATGTTCATATAATTAGGTTTAATTATGATGAGTAAGTTGCTGCAACTTTCATGAGATGGAGGGATTGGTTTTGATTTGAAATTTGTTAATTGTATAAGATAGCAAATTGGCCATTATGGCCACCTAATGAATTACTTAAAATCAATTGAATCCTTAACTATGTTATTAATTAATAATAACTTTTCTATTTGTTTCAATTTTAAATTGACAACTTGAAAACGATAGTTGTTCTATAATATAAAGTAATATAATTGCTCGGGTAATTATATTTAATTTTGATTGATATGTCAATTTGGCTAAATTACACTTTATCCCCTAAAGTTTCTAAATATTTATTCAAGTTGAGTTTTATCTTTTGGATCCTTGTTTTGATTTATAATTTAGTACATTAATAATGAATAATTAAATTTTGATTTCGAATATCAAATTTGGCTAAATTACAGTTTAGTCCCTGAACTTTTATAAACTTAAAATGGTTAAGTTTTAATTGTATCTTGGGTTACTTTGATTTGAAGTAATTGAATTCTATTTTAAAAATAGATAATTATTTTATCAAGTATTTTAATTTATAAACTCGGGTTTATAAGTTAATAAACTTTTGAACCGGGTTAGACTTTGGTCGCCCAACAAGTGGGAAGAAGTTTGGTAGTTTTAAATAACTCGGTTGACTCACTGATATGGATTTTAACTTGGGTTAATTTAAATTATTGGCCTAATCACTTAAAAACCACTCACCTTGTAACTTTTTTTCATTTATACCATGACCTAGGAAAATTTTCAATTGTACCTTATTTTTTATTTTTATGTGTTGTTTGTACCCCAAAAGTAATTTTTTTGATAATTTAATTAATTTAAAGATGAAAATATTAAAAACAAGATACATAAATGATTAACATTAACATTTTATTAAAATATAGGTTAAAAATAAAGGACTAATCTAAACTCTTTTTAAAAAAATAGGTCAATTCAACTCATTTGGGTAGAGATGAAACATAAAAATCAAAAATAGGGTACAATTGAAATTTTTTCTAGGTCATGGTATAAATGAAAAAATTTACAAGGTGGGTGGTTTTTAAGTAATTAGGCCTAAATTATTTTTAAGAATCATTCTAAATATGTTTATATGATTTGTACTCTATAACTAGGGGTCTTATTTGGAATACATTTAATATAAGTGTTTATTAAATATGGCTTGGTATTATGTTGTTCTAGTACTGTGTGGTGTCTAGTACTCTCTAGAGTTATGGTCTGTTTTTAGTTATAATTTTAATATCTTATTTAGACCCGTCGACTGTTCGTACTTCAGAGGCGAACCAGAGTTAGATTGCTTGTCAGTTACACGTGGAATAGCAAGCAGTTAGTTTATATCTCTATTTACCTCTTTATTAAGCAATTATTATATTTTGTATATACTATATATATCCATAAGTAGCTTTTGAACTATTTTTCGGCATTCTGGATTAGATTTGGAACGTGCTACTCGATGGGCATCATCGAGACTGCGTGGGCATCGGTAATGATTATTATGGTATCGAGGTAGGTTTGAGATACGTCTCACCTTAGTGAGGGCACCGGTGGAAGATACCTTTCCTGGGCTCACTATTTTTTAACTGATAGTCGGAGATCGGTTATTGAGATATGTTTCACCGACACGAAAATGGATTTAGAATTGTGGTTTAGGGTTTCATTGATAATCCATGATGGAAATTTTTTATTAAACGTTTTTAAAGGTTTTCAACTTAATAAATGTAAATGGTTATATAAACTCTACTCAGTAAATCTGACCCCGTTGTTTTTCCAAATTTTCCAGGTTTATAATTTGAGCATTAATCGATCTCCATTTCTTCATTCTCGGAGGTTCTTTATTTATTTCAGAATAAAAGAGTCGAACTGTTTTAAACTCTTAAACCGCAGTAGTAGTATCAGATTATTCATGTTTTAGTCTTATATTTTTTTTACTATTGTTTGTTGGATTGGTCCAACTACTACTTTAACGCTTTTGGCATGATTACAGTGTTATGGTATTTATATCTATATTAATGCCATACTGTTGGAGCTATAATTTGAGATAAGCATACTTTGAATATATGTTGTTGTATGTACTGCTAGACTAGGCTGAAGTTTATGTTGCCCCCGAGCATGTGGATTTCTGCAGGTACATTGTTTTAAACGTTATAAGTTGTTTATCCGCAAGGCTAGCTACGGGTTTTGGTACAACCGTACCCATACCCTAGCGCCAGTCACGATTCATGAAAATGGGTTGTGACAGTAATGTTTGTAAACGTTTTGCTTAAATGGCCAAAAAGGTGGCAAGTTTGGATTTGTTTCGTATCCTTTATAAACGTTTGGCTTAAATCGCTAAAAAGCTAAAACGTTTGGATTTGTTTCATAACGTTTGTAAACGTTTGGCTTAAATCGCTAAAAAGGTGAAACGTTTGGATTTGTTCCGTAATGTTTAAAAACAATAAATTGCAAAAAAGGTGGAACGTTTGGTTTTGTTTCGTAATGTTTGTAAACGTTTTGCTTAAATTGCTAAAAAGGTGACACGTTCGGATTTCTTTCGTATCCTTTGTAAACGTTTGGCTTAAATCACTAAAAAGGTGAAACATTTGGATTTGTTTCGTAACGTTTGTAAACGTTTGGCTTAAATCGCTAAAAAGATGAAATGTTTGGATTTGTTTCGTAACGTATGTAAACGTTCGGCTTCAATCGCTAAAAAGGTGAAACGTTTGGATTTGTTTCGTAACGTTCGTAAACGTTTGGCTTAAATTGCTAAAAAGGTGACACGTTTGGATTAGTTTTGTATCCTTTGTAAATGTTTGTCTTAAATCGCTAAAAACGTGAAACGTTTTGTTTTGTTTCGTGTCCTTTGTAAACGTTTTGCACTATTTCGTATCCTTTGTAAACGTTTGGCATTAATTGCTAAAAAGGTGAAATGTTTGGATTTGTTTCGTAATGTTTGTAAACGTTTGGCTTAAATCGAATAAAAGGTGAAATGTTTGGATTTGTTCGATAATGTTTGAAAACGTTTGGTTTAAATTGCAAAAAAGGGAAACGTTTGGTTTTGTTTCGTAACTTCCGTAAACGTTCGGCTTAAATAGCTAAAAAGGTGAAATGTTTGGATTTGTTTTGTAACGTTTGAAAACGTTTGGCTTAAATCGCATAAAAGGTGAAACATTTAGATTTGTTTCGTAAAGTTTGTATGCGTTTGGCTTAAATTGCTAAAAAGGTGAATCATTTAGATTTGTTTCGTAATGTTTTAAACGTTTGGTTTTGTTTCATAATGTTTGTAAACATTCAGCTTAAATCGCTAGAAATAGAAAACATTTGTATTTGTTTCGTAACGTTTGTAAGCGTTTGGCTTAAATCGCTAAAAAGGTAAAACATTTGGATTTGTTTCGTAACGTTTGTAAACGTTTGGCTTATATTGCTAAAAAGGTGACACGTTAGGACTTGTTGCGTAACCTTTGTAAACGTTTGGCTTAAATCGCTAAAAAGGTGAAACGTTTGATTTTGTTTCATAACCTTTGTAAACGTTTGGCTTAATTTCCTAAAATGGTGAAACGTTTAGATTTATTTTGTAATGTTTGTAAACGTTTTGCTTAAATTGCTAAAAAGGTGACACGTTTGGATTTGTTTTGTATCCTTTGTAAACCTTTGTCTTAAATCGCTAAAAAGGTAAAACGTTTGGATTTTTTTCGTAACATTTGTAAACGTTTGGCTTAAGTTGCTAAAAAGGTGAAACGTTTGGATTTGTTCCGTAATGTTTGAAAACGTTTGGCTTAAATAGAGAAAAATGTGAAACATTTGGTATTGTTTCGTAACGTTTGTAAACGTTTTGCTTAAATTGCTAAAAAGGTGACACGTTTGGATTTGTTTCGTATCCTTTGTAAACGTTTGGCTTAAATCGCTAAAAAGGAGAAACATTTGGATTTATTTCTTAATATTTGTAAACGTTTGGCTTTAATCGCTAAAAAGATGAAACGTTTGGATTTGTTTCGTAACTTTTATAAATGTTTTTCTTAAATCGCTAAAAAGATGAAATGTTTGGATTTGATTCGTAATGTTTGTAAACGTTTGGCTTAAATTGCTAAAAAGGTGACACATTTGGATTTGTTTCGTATCCTTTGTAAACGTTCAGCTTAAATCGCGAAAAAGGTAAAACGTTTGGATTTATTTTGTAACGTTTGTAAATGTTTGGCTTAAATCGCTTAAAAGGGGAAACGTTTGGATTTGTTTCGTAACGTTTGTAAACGTTTGGTTTAAATCGCTAAAAAGGAGAAACGGTTGGATTTGTTTTGTAATGTTTCAAAACGTTTGGTTTAAATCGCAAAAAAGGTGAAACGTTGGGATTTGTTTCGTAACGTTTTTAAATGTTTTGCTTAAATCGCTAAAAAGGTGAATTTGCTTGGATTTGTTTCGTAACGTATGTAAACGTTTATCTTAAATCGCTAAAAGGGGCAAACGTTTAGATTTGTTTCATAATGTTTGTAAACTATTGGCTTAAATTGCTAAAACTGTGAAACATTTGGGTTTGTTTCGTAATGTTTTAAACGTTAGGTTTAAATTGCTAAAAAGGTGAAACGCTTGAAATTGTTTCGTAACGTTTGTAAACTTTTGGCTTAAATTTCTAAAAGGTTGAAACACTTGGATTTGTTTCGTAACGTTTGTAAACTGTCACGACCCGATTTCATGGATCGCGACCGGCGCTCTGGTATGGGTTGTTAGTGATATGCACTAGGTCAATCATGTTTGACCATGTTTTGACTTTATCATTTTATTATTTATTGATTTGCAGTTTTTATCATTTTATATTAATGATTAAAATACTTGAATGGTTAATTCTTTCTAAGGTCATCGAGTATGTGACTTGATAGTAGAACCCTTAGGTTTTAAAAAAGAATTATATACCATCTATCCCTAGTCTTAATAGAACATTGAGACTAGTATGATGTTGACTGATGATTATGTTTTACTAATCATGTATATGAGATATTAAGTCAAATCATAGGTGCTATTTGAGAAATAAGGCACTGGATGACCCACTGTGAGAATACTACATAGATCACTGTCATAAGTAATTCTCATTACAGTTCTATTAGTATAATCCTTTGACCTTGAAATCATCATGGATTTCTACATAGCTATTTCATATTTTGATACAGTCTTACATTATCTTTAACAGGATAATGGAATAGATTGTCATTGGATATGAAAGTAACTATGTGAGAAATGTGAGTGACTGAGAAGGAATTTGTCCCTCATTTATTTGAGTAAGATATCTATGGGCCCCTTGAAGAAGATAGACTGAAGAAAATGCATGGCCATGCTAATTGATAAGAAGTTATCATTTTCAGTCTACTTAGAGTCAAGAAACTAATGATTGAATGTTATAAGGATGACATAACTATGCCTTATATTCAATCTGGATATCGAGAGACAAAGGGATTAAAATATTATTGTAAATGGTTAAATCGGATTATCGATATTCATATAACTTGGGTAGTCATAATGTCTTGCTAGAGGCCACTTATGACTTGTGGGCTGAAATAGGGATTTCGAGCCTACTGCCAACGTTATATGAACCTACAGGGTCGCACACTAAGAACAGGCCCAAAACAGTTATGGGTTGTACAAGCCCAATGTGATTAAGTGATTAATTATATATATATATATATATATATATGTATATATATATATATAATTCGTAATATATATATATTAATAAATATATATATTAATTCGAAATTTAAGGATAAGTGTTTTCCTTAATTTATTATTTTTGGAAGATAATAAATATAGTAATTAATATATATGGATAATTATCAAAAAGGAGTTTTTGATAAACAAAAACTTGTAGAATTGCAATGAGATTGAAATTCGAATTTGTCTCAAACCCTAGTGTTATTTATCACTATAAATACTCATTAAGCAGTTGGTTTGAGAATCACGAAATTTATTATTCACTAAATCACTAAAATTCGAAATTGCTTGTGAAGCAATAGTGCTAGCACACAAGCACTAGTTTTGGCTAAGGTTTGTTCGTGTGGATACTCGTAGAGGACGCGTTCTTTTGGAGGCGTTTCTGATCCGAGACCAGGTATCACCAAAGTGAACCACCTCCTTCCTTCCTACATTGCTGTTGAATTCGACATACAAGTAAGTAATTATTCTGTTAATTCGAATTACATGGATCTTGGTTTGGGTTTTTAGATAAATTTTTGAAATTCCGCTGCGTTATGAACCTATAAAACCCAACAGTGGTATCAGAGCTGCTTGTAATTTGATTAATTAGATTCTGAGTATATATGTGATATATGCTTATTGTATGTTCTGTTTTGAAAAAGGGGTTGTTTTTCGAAATTGTTTTTGAAGGAATTATAATTCGTTGTAATTATAAATAAAACGTTTATGTGATTAATTGTATGAATAATAATATGAAGAATTAATTTGATTAATTGTTTAATGTGATTAAAACTTCGAATATACTGTTCTAAATTAATATTACGTTTTAATTTGATTAAAGGTTTCGTAGTATTAATGTTCATACGAATTGATAAGAAAAGGGGAAACAGAATAATAAAACTGTTTTTGAATAAGGATTAGTAAACTGTTTATGAAACTGTTTTAATTCTATTAGGAAAACTGTTTTTGAATAGGATTAGTAAACTGTTTGTGAAACTGGTTTTAATTCTATTAGTAATTCTGTTTTGAATAGGATTAGTAAACTGTTTGTGAAACTGGTTTTAATTCTATTAGTAATTCTGTTTTGAATAGGATTAGTAAACTGTTTGTGAAACTGTTTTGATTCTATTGATAAAACCGTGTTTAATTATGTTATGAACATAATTTATAAAACTGTATTTAATTCTGCTATGAGCCGAATTAATGAAACTGTTGTTATTTAAGTGTTAAATAAATTGTTTCTGAACAGTTTTTAAGATGCAGTAATTAGGGTTTTGGGGTTATTTTAATCTGTTTTAAACATATTAAAATAAACCGTAATCAGTTAAGATTATTGATTTCGGATAAAGAAATTTTAATTCTGTTAAGAGTAACATGTGAGAAAAATTTCTGCCCCCGGGCCCCGCCAGGGGCGCTGCCCCTTGGACCCCGCTGATACACCCCATTAAGGACCGTTATCCTTTTAAGCCGGCGTGTTTTTGTCATGTATTTTATTTTAATACTTTAATGATAAATTTTAAATATGATTTAAATTATCATGAATAACATATTTATATGATTGTTGTTAAATATGATTTAAAATAATAAAATAATATGTTTTTAATGTTTATCTTATTGGTTATATGCTTTGCATGATTATTTTACATGTGATAAGATAGGATAACTAAAATAGGATAAATAACAAACCCTTATTTAATATTAAGTCTTCAATATACCTCCCATTGTAATAACACTTATCAAGACTTAGATTTCTATGTATAGGCTATGTCAAAGCATGATGTATAAAGTCATCTAAGTAAGATAAGTTGGATAAAAGTGATATCCATATGTTTGATTTGGTTAGACTTAACTAGGTTATCAAAATAGTTTTGAACCTAGGGTATAAGATAGAATATCAAGACTACATGTGATGTTAATATTCTATGTTCAAGAATTGCATGAGATGTAATTGGTAAAGTGTTACCTACCTAAATAAACCACACTTAAAGTGATAAGCCAAAGCTTACTTGAAGTAGGGTGAAATATGGATCTTGTCCCACTATTATTTTTCCATTGTTGAAATTAACATTAAGGGTTTTTATATGAATTATGGATATATGTTGTGGGAATTTTATTGTGCCTTTTATTAAATGCTACTTGTATATTTATTGTTGTAGAGATGGCTACAAACACTACACCTACTTCATCAATGCGATCAATCCTTGAGAAGGATAAGCTCAATGGCACTAACTTTCTGGACTGATGCAGAAAACTAAGAATTGTTCTTAGGCAAGAAAGAAAGGAATATATCCTTGATCAACCCCTCCCTGAGGAACCAGCTCCTGCTGCTACTAGAGCTCAAAGGGATGCTTATACGAAGCATCTCAATGACTCTACTGATGTCACTTGCATTATGCTTGGATGCATGGAGAATGAACTCCAAAAGCAAATGATGGAATTGGATGCGAACACCATGATTACTGATCTCATGGAAATGTTCCAAGAGAGAGAAAGAATTGAAAGGTTCAATACCATCAAGGATTTGCTTTCTTGCAAGTTGACTACTAGCGGCTCAGTTAGTCCTCATGTTTTGAAGATGAAGGGTCATCTTGAACATTTGGACAGGCTCGGTCTCCCAATTTCCCAAGAGTTGGCTACAGACATTATTCTCCAATCTTTGCCTGAGGCTTATGATGGTTTCATCATGAACTTCAATATGCATAATATGGAGAAGACCACCACAGAGTTGCATGGGATGCTTCAAACTGCTGAAAAGAACATCAAGAATGAGATTAAGGATGTTCTTATGGTCAACAAGGGAAAGGGTATGAAAAGGTCTGGTAAGGGCAAGGGAAAGGCTTTCAAGAAGTCTAAACCCAAGTCCAAGCCCAAGACCAAGGATGAACCCAAAGCAAAACCGCCAAAGGAAGGAACTTGCTTTTTCTGCAAGGAACCTGGACATTGGAAAAGGAATTGCAAGAAATATCTGGATGATCTGAAGAAGAACAAGGGTAGTGAGACTACCACTTCAGGTATTCATGTTATAGAAATTAATCTTTCTACTTCTGATTCATGGGTATTAGATACTGGATCTGGATCTCACATTTGTACTAATGTGCAGGGTCTCAAAAGGAGTAGAAGTTTGACAAAAGGCGAAGTGGACCTACGAGTTGGCAATGGAGCAAGAGTTGCTGCCTTAGCTGTAGGGACTTATGAGTTATCTTTGCCTAGTGGACTTATTTTATCTTTGAACAATTGTTATTATGTACCTACCATGTGTAGGAATATTATTTCTGTTTCTTGTTTGGACAAGGATGGTTTTGAATTTATTATTAGGAATAATAAATCCAGTATTTCACATAATAACATTCTTTATGGATATGCTCCACGCAGTAGTGGTCTTTATATTTTAAATGTTGAAGACACTAATGAAAAATCAGTCTATAACATCAATGCTAAGAAGTTTAAGTCAAATGATTTAAACTCTACTTATCTCTGGCATTGTCGTTTAGGCCATATAAATGAGAAACGCATATCAAAACTTCAAAGAGATGGACTTTTGAATTCATTTGATTATGAATCATTTGAAACATGTGAATCTTGTCTAATGGGCAAAATGACAAAAACACCTTTTATTGGACAAGGTGAAAGAGCTAAAAACTTATTGGGCCTTATACATACAGATGTATGTGGTCCATTAAGTACAAATGCTAGAGGTGGATTTCAGTACTTCATTACTTTTACTGATGATCTCAGTAGATATGGTTATGTTTATCTGATGAAACATAAATCTGAATCTTTTGAAAAGTTCAAAATATTTAAGAATGAAGTACAAAATCAACTTGGTAAAAATATTAAAACACTAAGATCTGATCGAGGTGGTGAATATTTAAGCCAAGAATTTGTAGATCATCTAAGAGATTGTGGGATCGTTTCTCAATTGACTCCACCTGGAACACCACAATGGAATGGTGTGTCTGAACGGAGAAATCGAACTCTATTGGATATGGTTCGATCAATGATGAGTCAAACTGATCTTCCAATCTCATTTTGGGGTTATGCTTTAGAAACCGCTGCATTCATTTTGAATAGAGTTCCATCAAAGGCAGTTGAAAAGACACCATATGAGATATGGACTGGAAAAACTCCTAGTTTGTCTTTTCTTAAGATTTGGGGATGTCAAGCTTATGTGAAGCGACTAATTTCAGATAAATTAGCACCCAAATCTGACAAATGCCTTTTTGTAGGATATCCTAAAGAAACTAAAGGATATTACTTCTACAATGCTTATGAGAACAAAGTGTTTGTTGCTCGAAATGGTATCTTTTTGGAAAAAGAATTTATTTCCAAAGGAACCAGTGGGAGTACAGTACAACTTGAAGAAATTCAAGAACCACAAAATAGCATTGTACCAAGTACGGAACCTCAAAAGAATCAACAAGCAATTGCTGAACCAGTACAAGTACCACAAGGCCAAAGGAGGTCTGATAGGACACGTCATAATCCTATGAGATATGGATTTCTCATTACTGAGAACAATGATGTGATGATTGTGGATCAAGAAGAACCCACATCCTATCAAGAGGCCATAAATAGTCCTGACTCTGAAAAATGGCTCGAAGCCATGAGATCTGAAATACAATCCATGTATGATAATCAAGTTTGGACCTTGATTGACCCAACGGATGGTGTAAAAACCATTGGGTGCAAATGGGTCTTCAAAATGAAGACTGACATGGATGGCAATGTGCATACCTATAAAAGAAAGACTAGTTGCAAAAGGTTTCAGACAAATACATGGTATAGACTATGATGAAACCTTTTCACCAGTTGCTATGCTCAAATCCATTCGAATTCTCCTTGCCATAGCTGCATATTATGACTATGAGATATGGCAAATGGATGTCAAAACAGCGTTTCTTAATGGAAACTTACTTGAGGATGTGTACATGACACAACCTGAGGGTTTTGCCAGTCCAGAGAATTCTGGAAAGGTTTGCAAGCTTCAAAAATCCATTTATGGATTAAAGCAAGCTTCTCGGAGTTGGAATCTTCGTTTTGATGAAGCAATCAAAGAGTTTGGATTCATCAAGAATGAAGATGAACCTTGTGTGTACAAGAAGGTTAGTGGGAGCGCGATTATTTTCTTAGTGCTTTATGTTGATGACATACTACTCATTGGAAACGACATTCCCATACTGCAAAATGTTAAATCATGGTTAGGGAAGTGTTTTTCAATGAAAGACTTGGGCGATGCTGCTTATATATTAGGCATCAAGATCTATAGAGATAGATCTAGAAGACTCATTGGCCTAAGTCAAAGCACTTATGTTGATAAGGTATTAAACAGGTTTAGTATGCAAGACTCCAAGAGAGGATTCTTGCCAATGTCACATGGCATCAGTCTCAGCAAGACTCAGTGTCCTAAGACACAGGATGAGCGAGACCGCATGAGTAAGATTCCATATGCTTCTGCTATTGGATCTATCATGTATGCAATGTTGTGCACTCGACCTGATGTCTCGTATGCTTTGAGTACAACGAGCAGATACCAGTCAAATCCAGGTGAAAGTCACTGGGCAGCAGTTAAGAACATCCTTAAGTACTTGAGAAGAACCAAGGATGCATTCTTGCTATATGGTGGTCAGGAAGATGAGCTGATTGTAAAGGGTTACACAGACGCTATCTTCCAAACTGACATTGATGATTATAAATCACAGTCAGGATACGTGTTTTGTTTGAATGGAGGTGCTTTTAGCTGGAAAAGCTCGAAGCAGGACACCGTTGCTGATTCTACAACAAAAGCTGAGTATATAGCTGCTTCAGACGCAGCTAAGGAGGCTGTTTGGATCAAAAAGTTCATAACTGGATTAGGAGTTGTTCCTAGTATATCCGATCCAGTGAACTTGTTATGTGATAACAATGGGGCCATAGCACAAGCAAAGGAGCCCAGATCACATCAGCAATCCAAACACATACTTAGACGTTATCATCTCATTCGAGAAATCATTGAGAGAGGAGACGTGAAGATATGCAGAGTTTCGACAAATGATAATGTTGCTGATCCGCTAACTAAGGCTCTTCCACAGCCTAAGCATGAGAGTCATACTAGGTCCATGGGAATTAGATTTAATGTAGATTGGGCCTAGTGCAAGTGGGAGATTGTTAGTGATATGCACTAGGTCAATCATGTTTGACCATGTTTTGACTTTATCATTTTATTATTTATTGATTGGCAGTTTTTATCATTTTATATTAATGATTAAAATACTTGAATGGTTAATTCTTTCTAAGGTCATCGAGTATGTGACTTGATAGTAGAACCCTTAGGTTTAATAAAAGAATTATATACCATCTATCCCTAGTCTTAATAGAACATTGAGACTAGTATGATGTTGACTGATGATTATGTTTTACTAATCATGTATATGAGATATTAAGTCAAATCATAGGTGCTATTTGAGAAATAAGGCACTGGATGACCCACTGTGAGAATACTACATAGATCACTGTCATAAGTAATTCTCATTACAGTTCTATTAGTATAATCCTTTGACCTTGAAATCATCATGGATTTCTACATAGCTATTTCATATTTTGATACAGTCTTACATTATCTTTAACAGGATAATGGAATAGATTGTCATTGGATATGAAAGTAACTATGTGAGAAATGTGAGTGACTGAGAAGGAATTTGTCCCTCATTTATTTGAGTAAGATATCTATGGGCCCCTTGAAGAAGATAGACTGAAGAAAATGCATGGCCATGCTAATTGATAAGAAGTTATCATTTTCAGTCTACTTAGAGTCAAGAAACTAATGATTGAATGTTATAAGGATGACATAACTATGCCTTATATTCAATCTGGATATCGAGAGACAAAGGGATTAAAATATTATTGTAAATGGTTAAATCGGATTATCGATATTCATATAACTTGGGTAGTCATAATGTCTTGCTAGAGGCCACTTATGACTTGTGGGCTGAAATAGGGATTTCGAGCCTACTGCCAACGTTATATGAACCTACAGGGTCGCACACTAAGAACAGGCCCAAAACAGTTATGGGTTGTACAAGCCCAATGTGATTAAGTGATTAATTATATATATATATATATATAATTCGTAATATATATATATTAATAAATATATATATTAATTCGAAATTTAAGGATAAGTGTTTTCCTTAATTTATTATTTTTGGAAGATAATAAATATAGTAATTAATATATATGGATAATTATCAAAAAGGAGTTTTTGATAAACATAAACTTGTAGAATTGCAATGAGATTGAAATTCGAATTTGTCTCAAACCCTAGTGTTATTTATCACTATAAATACTCATTAAGCAGTTGGTTTGAGAATCACGAAATTTATTATTCACTAAATCACTAAAATTCGAAATTGCTTGTGAAGCAATAGTGCTAGCACACAAGCACTAGTTTTGGCTAAGGTTTGTTCGTGTAGATACTCGTAGAGGACGCGTTCTTTTGGAGGCGTTTCTGATCCGAGGCCAGGTATCACCAAAGTGAACCACTTCCTTCCTTCCTACATTGCTGTTGAATTCGACATACAAGTAAGTAATTATTCTGTTAATTCGAATTACATGGATCTTGGTTTGGGTTTTTAGATAAATTTTTGAAATTCCGCTGCGTTATGAACCTATAAAACCCAACATGGGTATGGTCGTACCAAAACCCGTAGCATGCCTCACGGAAAACCTTATATTCAATATAAACCTGCAAGAAAACCAATGCTCCGGGGCAACCGAGACCTCAGCCTAAGTCTAACAACTTATATAGAAATATTAAAATAATTACTTGATAGCAATTCGAAACTATGAAACATGCCTCATATATAAATAATCCAATGTAACATGTCAAAGTATAATAATATAAAAGTCGTACCACTACGACAAACCAAAGTACAATAATAGAGACAACTAGTTCTACTGCGGTCTAAGAAGTAAATTAGTTGACTAGTCTGATATCATTAAAAGACCTCCAAGGAATCAAAAGGTCGGAGATAACCAACTCTCTCAAAATCGTAAGCCTATAAAATTTGGAAAACAACGGGGTCAGATATACTGAGATGAGTTCATAATGCTATTTACATTTATTAAGTTTAAAACCCATAAAACAAATCGTTTTATACTAAGATATATATTTGATTATGGAAAATAGTATTGAAATAAAATTCCAAAGTATATAACCCAAATTAGATGGGAACAAATCCTCATCGATTCCCAAAGTAGGCCAGACATTGGTCAGCCAATCCCAAAGTACTTACTGGTTCACACAATCTCGATACAAGCCTATCGAGTAGCTTGTTTCAATCCAGATAAATAATCCTTAAACAGTTCACAAACATTTGATATACTAATATAATATGCGGTACTTAATAAAGCGGTAAATAACTCTACAAAATCACTGCTTGCTTATCCACGTGAATTTTGGCAAACAGCTAACCCTGCGTAGACTCCGTAGCACGAGCAGTCGACGGGTCTAAAACATTATATAAGTCAAAATCCGAACAACCCCTAACTCTAAGAATACTAGACTCCACATAGGACTAGCATTTCACAACGCAACCAAAGAATCAAACAAGATAACCAATGTACAACCAATTATCCATACAATCAATTAACAAATAAGGCAAGTTCAGCTTAGGAGTTCTTATCTTTTAAAACGAAACCAAAGTACTTAAATACTTATATAATCCTTTTAAACAATTACAGTTCCCAAAGTAGTGTGTTAGCCTTACTGCAGCATAGCTCAACACAACATGTCGGGAGACCACGTCTAACCCGACCCAACCATAAACCATGTTTAAAACTAAAGTGTTAAATCAAACCTTAAATGAAATCAAAGTTATTTTAAATAAGAACTCACACCGTAACTTAATAATGCCATAAACAATGAAGCTTGCTAACACTTAGCAAGTAACACCCCAAGTACAATTAATTATATCACCTCAAATAGAATCAATAAGATTCAACATCTTTCAAGTATCAACTTGAAGCTAAAATAGTTCAACCGAATCCCTACATGATATATAACACCTAGTATGCCTTATATTACTTAATTCAAGTCAAACCACAACCTAAGATAAACTAACATTCTTTTAACAAGTTTTAAACCATCTTATAAACAATTTCCAGCCCTCAGTAACATGATCAAAACCATCCTAGGTAGGCATTTACAAAGCCAAAACATTGATCAAATATTTAAATCAATAAATACCAAGGTAACCTTTCAAATACTAAAATCTTTTCTTTGTTAAAATTTCCAGCAACACGATTCTTTCTAAAACAACGATATAATTTAATTAAACAATTTTAACATATGTTCGATCCTTAAATAGCTATCTCAAATCACTTAATGTGATTATTGTTATCAAATAACCTTTTTGATTTTTAAAAGAGGATTTCCAGATTTTAGTTTGAAATCAAAAAAGAATTTTATCTCAAAAGTATTAATCAAACGATACTTAAATCCATTCAAAAGATCCCCCCAATACACCCAAAGTACGTTTGATGTCTAAACAACCTAAGCTTAGCTTTTAAGAAATTTCCATATTTTTAAACAACAATCGAAAACAGTTTTATAACCCAAAATCTTTAGCAATTCGATAAGTCTATCAATTGTAACATCAAAACCAAACCACCCAAAGTACAAATGAAATCCAAGAGACTGATATAACATCAAATTAAGATTTCCAAAATTTATAATTCAAAGCAACACAGAAAATACAATCAAACCACCCAAAGTATCGAATTAACACATAAACTAGCAATATCTATAAATCATAATAAGGGTTTGGAGCCACCAACCTTTTAGAATAGATTAAGGACGACAATCAAGAGAAAACTCAAAAAATATTGATCCACAACCAGCCTACAACCAATTCATACGATAGCTAATGAATTTATAATTGATAGAAATGATAATCAATGGATTAAACCATAAGGAGAGGATTAGAAATACTTACAATCGATGAAAATAGGCTTAGGAATGATAGATAATGACTAAGAGAAATGCTACTGCCGTTTTAGGGTTTTAGAGAAAGTGTAAAATCTGATAAGGTCGAATTAGGTGAGTTTAAATAGAAATCAGTGAAGTGAACAGTGCACGCGTCGCGCCTGCGATGCATGAATCGCGCCCGCGATTCATGCATGTCGCGCCCACGAAATGCTACTGCATCCGATGAAAATTTGAGATTTTGAAATTGAAATCGAAAACGTTTCAAACTCCGAGACTACTTCTAATACATCTTAAAACACATTTTAAAAGGTTTGGAACCTTCAAAATCTAAGTGGTCGAACCACTCAAACGAACTCAAGGTACCGTTTAGGCTTAACGGAACAAGTTAGAAAAATGCGGGGTGTTACATTACATTTGTCTTAAATCGCTAAAAAGGTGAAACTTTTGGATTTGTTTCGTAACGTTGGTAATCGTTTGGCTTTAATCGCTAAAAATGTGAAACATTTGGTTTTGTTTCTTAACCTTTGTAAACGTTTGGCTTAAATTGCTAAAAGTGTGAAACGTTTGGATTTGTTTCGTAACGCATTAAACGTTTGGTTTGAATTGCTAAAAAGGTGAAACGCTTGGATTTGTTTCGTAATGTTTGTAAACGTTTGGGTTCAATCACTAAAAAGGCGAACCGTTTGGATTTGTTTCCTAACGTTTGTAAACTTTTGGCTCAAATCGCTAAAAAGGTGAAATGTTTGGATTTGTTTCGTCACGTTTGTAAATGTTTGGCTTAAATCGCGAAAGAGGTGAAACGTTTGGATTTGTTTCGTAACGTTTGGCTTAAATCACTAAAAAGGTGAAACATTTGGATTTGTTTTGTAACGTTTGCAAACGTTTGGCTTAAATGACTAAAATGGTGAAACGCTTGGATTTGTTTCGTAATCTTTGTAAACGTTTGGCTTAAATTGCTAAAAGGGTGAAACGCTTGGTTTTGTTTCGTAACGTTTGTAAACATTTGGCTTAAATTGCTAAAAACATGAAACATTTGGATTTGTTTCATAACCTTTGTAAACGTTTAGCTTAAATCCCTAAAAACGTGAAACATTTGGATTTGTTTCGTAACGTTTGTAAACGTTTGGCTTAAATCGTTAAAACAATGAAACATTTGGATTTGTTTTGTAACGTTTGTAAACGTTTGGCTTAAATCGCTAAAAAAGTGAAACGTTTGGATTTGTTTCGTAACGTTTGTAAACGTTTGGCTTAAATTGCTAAAAGGGTGAAACGCTTGGATTTGTTTCATAACGTTTGTAAATGTTTGGCTTAAATTGCTAAAATGGGAAAACGTTTGGATTTTTTTCGTAATGTTTGTAAACGTTTGGCTTAAATCGCTAAAACGGTGAAACATTTGGTTTTGTTTTGTAACATTTGTAAATGTTTGGCTTAAATCGCTAAAAAGATGAAACATTTGGATTCTTTCGTAACTTTGTAAACGTTTGGCATTAATTGCTAAAAAGGTGAAATGTTTGGATTTCTTTCGTAACGTTTTAAACCTTTGGCTTAAATCTCTAAAATGGGGAAATGTTTGGATTTTTTTCGTAACGTTTGTAAACGTTTGGCTTAAATTTCTAAAAAGGTGAAATGATAGGTTTTGTTTCGTAACGTTTGTAAACGTTCGGCTTAATAGCTAAAAAGGTTAAACATTTGGATTTGTTTCGTAACGTTTGTAAACATTTGGCTTAAATTGCTAAAAAGGTTAAACGCTTGGATTTGTTTCGTAACGTTTGTAAACGTTTGGCTTAAATTACTAAAAAGGTGAAACTCTTGAATATGTTTCGGAACGTTTGTAAACGTTTATCTTATATTTCTAAAAAGGTGAAACGCTTGGATTTGTTTCGGAACGTTTGTAAACGTTTGGCTTAAATTTCTAAAAAGGGGAAGCGTTTGGTTTTGTTTTGTAATGTTTGTATAAATTCGTCTCAAATCGCTAAAAAGGTGAAACGTTTGGATTTGTTTCATAACGTTTGTAAACGTTTGGCTTAAATTTCTAAAAAGATGAAACACTTGGATTTGTTTCGTAACGTTCGTAAAAGTTTGGCTTAAATTACTAAAAAGGTGAAACGCTTGGATATGTTTCAGAACGTTTGTAAATGTTTGGCTTAAATTGCTAAAAAGGTGAAACGCTTGGATTTGTTTAGTAACGTTTGTAAACGTTTTGCTTAAATTGCTAAAAAGATGAAACGCTTGGTTTTGTTCTGTAACGTTTGTAAGGGTTCGGCATAAATCGCTAAATATGTGAAACGTTTGGTTTTTTTCGTATAGTTTTGAACTTTTGGTTTTGTTTGTAAACGTTTGGCTTAAATCGCTAAAAAGGTGAAATGTTTGAATTTTTTTTGTAACGTTTGTACACGTTTGGCTTAAATGGCTAAAAAGGTGAAATATTTGGATTTGTTTCGTAGCGTTTATAAACGTTTGGCGTAATTTGCTAAAAAGGTGAAACATTTGGATTTGTTTCGTACCGTTTGTAAACGTTTGGCTTAAATCGTTAAAAAGGTGAAACATTTGGATTTGTTTCGTAATATTTGCAAACATTTGCCTTAAATTGCTAAAAAAGTGGAAATGCTTGGTTTTGTTTCATAACGTTGGTAAACGTTTGGATAAATTGCTAAAAAGGTGAAACACTTTGTTTTATTTCGTAACGTTTGTAAACGTTTGTCTTAAATTTCTTAAAATGTGAAACATTTGGATTTGTTTCGTAATGTTTGTAAACGTTTGGCTTCAATCCCTAGAAAGGGGAAACGTTTGGATTTGTTTCTTAACGTTTGTAAACGTTTGGCTTAAATTGCTAAAAAGGTGAAACGCTTGGATTTGTTTCGTAACGTTTGTAAACGTTTGGTTTCAATTACTAAAAAGGTTAAACGCTTGGATTTGTTTCGGAACGTTTGTAAATGTTTGGCTTAAATTGCTAAAAAGGTGAAACGCTTGGATTTATTTGGTAACGTTTGTAAAGGTTTGGCTTAAATTGCTAAAAAGGTGAAACGCTTGGTTTTGTTTGTAAGGGTTCGTCTTAAATCTCTAAAAATGTGCAACATTTGGATTTGTTTCGTAACGTTTTAAACGTTTGGTTTTGTTTCTTTTAGATTATAAACGATTTGCTTAAATCGTTAAAAAGGTGAAACGTTTGAATTTATTTTGTAACGTTTGTAAACATTTGGCTTAAATTGCTAAAAAGGAGAAACATATGGATTTGTTTCATAACATTTGTAAACGTTTGGCATAAATCGATAAAAAGGCAAAAAGTTTGGATTTGTTTCGTAACGTTTGTAAACGTTTGGCTTAAATCGCTAAAAAGGTGAAACATTTGGATTGGTTTCGTAACGTTTGGATTGGTTTCGTAACGCTTGTTTCATATCATTTGTTAACGTTTGGCTTAATTTTTCTAAAAAGGCGAAACGTTTGGATTTGTTTCGTAACATTTTAAATGTTTGGTTTTGATTCGTAACGTTTTGTAAACGTTCGGCTTAAATCGCTAAAAATGTGAAACATTTGTATTTATTTCATAACGTTTGTAAACGTTTGGCTTAAATTGCTAAAAAGGTTAACATTTGGATTTGTTTCGTAAGCTTTGTAAACGTTTGGTTTAAATCGCTAAAAAGGTGAAATGTTTGGTTTTGTTTCATAACATTTGTAAACGTTTGGCTTAAATTGCTAAAAAGGTGAAACGTTTGGTTTTGTTTCGTAATGTTTGTAAACATTTGCCTTAAATTGCTAAAAAGGTGGAAATGCTTGGATTTGTTTTGTAATGTTTGTAAATGTTTGGCTTAAATTGCTAAAAAGGTGACACGTTTGGATTTGTTTTGTATCATTTGTATACGTTCGGCTTAAATCGCTAAAAAGGTAAAACGTTTGGATTTATTTTGTAACGTTTGTAAACGTCTGGCTTAAATCGCTAAAAAAGTGAAACGTTTGGATTTGTTTCGTAATTGTAAAGGTTTTGCCTAAATCGCTAAACAGGAGAAACGTTTGGATTTGTTCCGTAATGTTTGAAAACGTTTGGCTTAAATCACAAAAAAGGTGAAACATTTGGATTTGTTTCGTAACGTTTTTAAACGTTTGGCTTAAATCGCTAAAAAGGTGAATTTTCTTGGATTTGTTTCGTAACGTTTGTAAACGTTTGGCTTAAATCGCTAAAAAGAGGAAACATTTAGATTTGTTTCGTAATGTTTGTAAACGTTTGGCTTAAATTTCTAAAACTGTGAAAGGTTTGGATTTGTTTCGTAACGTTTTAAATGTTAGGTTTAAATTGCTAAAAAGGTGAAATGCTTGGAATTGTTTCGTAACGTTTGTAAACGTTTGGCTTAAATTTCTAAAAAGTTGAAACACTTGGATTTGTTTTGTAACGTTTGTAAATGTTTTGCTTAAATGGCTAAAAAGGTGAAACGTTTGGATTTGTTTCATAACGTTTGTAATCGTTTGGCTTAAATCGCTAAAAAGGGGAAACGTTTGGTTTTGTTTCGTATCCTTTGTAAACGTTTGGCTTAAATTGCAAAAAGTGTGAAACATTTGGATTTGTTTCGTAACGTATTAAAGGTTTTGTTTGAATTGCTAAAAAGGTGAAACACTTGGATTTATTCGGTAACGTTTGTAAACGTTTGGGTTCAATCGCTAAAAAGGCGAACTGCTTGGATTTGTTTCGTACCGTTCGTATAATTTTGGCTCGCGAAAAAGGTGAAACGTTTGGATTTGTTTCGTCAGGTGTGTAAATGTTTGGCTTAAATCGCTAAAGAGGTGAAACGTTTGGATTTGTTTCGTAGCGTTTGTAAACATTTGGCTTAAATCGCTAAAAAGGAGAAACGTTTGGATTTGTTTCGTAGCGTTTGCAAACGTTTGGCTTAAATCGCTAAAAAGATTAAACACTTGTATTTCTTTTATAATGCTTGTAAACGTTTGGCTTAAATTGCTAAAAGGGTGAAACACTTGGATTTGTTTCGTAACGTTTGTAAATGTTTAGCTTAAATTGCTAAAAAGGTGAAATATTTGGATTTGTTTCATATTAAATCGCTAAAAAGGTGAAACATTTGGATTTGTTTTGTAACGTTTGTAAACGTTTGGCTTAAATCGCTAAAAAGTTGAAACGTTGAGATTTCTTTCATAGCGTTTTTAAACGTTTGGCATAAATTGCTAAAAATGTGAAATGTTTGGATTTGTTTCGTAACAGTTTAAATGTTTGTCTTAAATCGCTAAAATGGGGAAATGTTTAGATTTTTTTTCGTAACGTCTGTAAACGTTTGGCTTAAATTGCTAAAAAGGTGAAATGTTGTTTCGTAATGTTTGTAAACGTTCGGCTTAAATCGCTAAAAAGGTTAAACATTTGGATTTTTTTCGTAACGTTTGTAAACATTTGGCTTAAATTGCTAAAAAGGTGAAACGCTTGGATTTGTTTCATAACGTTTGTAAACGTTTGGCTTGAATTACTAAAAAGGTGAAACTCTTGAATTTTTTCGGAACGTTTGTAAATATTTGTCTTATATTGCTAAAAAAGTGAAACGCTTGGATTTGTTTCGTAATGTTTGTAAACGTTTGGCTTAAATTGCTAAAAAGGGGAAGCGTTTGGTTTTGTTTCATAATGTTTGTGTACGTTCGGCTCAAATCGCTAAAATGGGGAAACATTTGGATTTGATTCATAACGTTCGTAAACGTTGGGCTTAAATAGCTAAAGAGGTGAAACGTTTGGTTTTGTTTCGTAACGTTTGTAAACGTTTGGCTTAAATTGCTAAAAAGGTGAAACGCTTGGATTTGTTTCGTAACGTTTGTAAAAGTTTGGCTTAAATTACTAAAAAGGTGAAACGCTTGGATTTTTTTCGGAACATTTGTAAACGTTTGGCTTAAATCACTAAAAAGGTGAAACGCTTGCATTTGTTTAGTAACGTTTATAAACGTTTGGCTTAAATTGCTAAAAAGATGAAACGCTTGGTTTTGTTTCGTAACGTTTGTTAGGGTTCGGCATAAATGGCTAAATATGTGAAACGTTTGGTTTTTTTCGTAACGCTTTGAACTTTCGGTTTTGTTTCGTAACGTTTTTTTTTAAACGTTTGACTTAAATCGCTAAAAAGGTGAAATGTTTGAATTTGTTTCGTAACATTTGTAAACGTTTGGCTTAAATTGCTAAAAAGGCAAAACGTTTAGATTTGTTTCATAACGTTTGTAAACGTTTAGCATAAATGGCTAAAAATGAGAAACTTATGGATTTCGTTCGTAGCGTTTATAACCGTTTGACGTAAATCGCTAAAAAGGTGATACATTTGGATTTGTTTCGTACCGTTTGTAAACGTTTGGCTTAAATCGCGAAAAAGGTGAAACATTTAGATTTATTTCGTAATGTTTGCAAACATTTGCCTTAAATTGCTAAAAAGGTGGAAATTCTTGGTTTTGTTTCGTAACGTTTGTAAACGTTTGGCTAAATTGCTAAAAAGGTGAAACACTTTGTTTTACTTCGTAACGTTTGGCTTAAATTTCTAAAAATATGAAACATTTGGATTTGTTTCGTAAGTTTGTAAACGATTGGCTTCAAACGCTAGAAAGGTGAAACGTTTGGATTTGTTTCATAACGTTTGTAAACGTTTGGCTTAAATTACTAAAAAGGTGAAACGCTTGGATTTGTTTCGTAATGTTTGTAAACGTTTGGCTTAAATTACTAAAAAGGTTAAACGTTTGGATTTGTTTCGGAACGTTTGTATACATTTGTCTTAAATTGCTAAAAAGGTGAAAAGCTTGGATTTATTTGGTAACGTTTGTAAACGTTTGGCTTAAATTGCTAAAAAGGTAAAACGCTTAGTTTTGTTTCGTAACGTTTGTAAGGGTTCGTCTTAAATCGCTAAAAATGTGAAACGTTTGGACTTGTTTCATAACGTTTTAAAAGTTTGGTTTTGTTTCGTAAAGATTGTAAACGTTTGATTTATATCTCTAAAAAGGTGAAAATTTGAATTTGTTTTGTAACGTTTGTAAAAGTTTTGCTTAAATTGCTAAAAAGGCAAAACGTTTGGATTTGTTTCGTAGCATTTGTAAACGTTTGGCTTAAATCTCTAAAAATGGGAAACGTTTACAAACCAAATGTTTACAAACGTTACGAAACCAATCCAAATGTTTCACCTTTTTAGCGATTTAAGTCAAACGTTTACAAATGTTACAAAACAAAACCAAATGTTTCACCATTTTAGTGATTTAATCCAAACGTTTACAAACATTACGAAACAAATCCAAACGTTTCACCTATTTAAACGTTTATTAACCGAGCGATTTAAGCAAAACGTTTAAAACATTACGAAACAAATCCAAGCGTTACGAAAAAAATTCAAACGTTTCCACATTTTAGTGATTTAAGCCAAACGTTAAAAACGTTACGAAACAAATCCAAACGTTTCACATTTTTAGCGATTTAAGCCGAACGTTTACAAAGGCTAAGAAACAAAGCCAAACGTTTCACCTTTTTAGCGATTTAAGCCAAATGTTTACCAATGTTACTAAACAAATCGAAATGTTTAAAACGTTACGAAACAAAACCAGACGTTTCACCTTTTTAGCGATTTAAGCCAAACGTTTACAGACGTTACAAAACCAAGCCAAACATTTACAAATGTTATAAAACAAATCCAAGAGTTTCACCTTTATAGCAATTTAAACAAAAAGTTTGTAAAAATTACGAAACAAATCCACACATTTCACCTTTTTAGCGATTTAAGCCAAACATTTACAAAGGTTATGAAACAAAACAAAACGTTCACATTGTTAGCGATTTAAGCCGAACGTTTGCAAAGTTTACTGAACAAAACCAATGTTTCACCTTTTGAGCGAGTTAAGCCAAATGTTAAGAAACGTTACGAAACAAATCCAAATGTTAAGCCAAACGTTTACAAACGTTACGAAACAAATCAAAACGTTTCACCTTTTTATCGATTTAAGCCAAAAGTTTACAAACGTTACGGAAGAAATCCAAACATTTCACCTTTTTAGCGATTTAATTCAAACGTTTACAAACGTTACGACACAAAACCGAACGTTTCACCTTTTTAGCGATTTCAACCAAACGTTTACAAATGTTATGAAGCAAATCCAAACGTCATAACTTTGTAGATGTTTGGCTTAAATCGTTTGGATTTGTTTCGTAACGCGTTAAACGTTTGGCTTAAATAGCTAAAATGGTGAAACGTGTGGATTTGTTTCGTAACATTAATACACGTTTGGATTAATGGTGAAACGCTTTGATTTCTTTCCTAACGTTTGTAAACATTTGACTTTGTTTCGTAACGTTTGGCATAAATCGCTAAAAATGTGAAACGTTTGGATTTGTTTCGTATGGATTTGTTTTGTAATGTTTTCAAACGTTTGGTTAAATCGCTAAAAAGGTGACGTGTTTGGATTTGTTTCGTAAAGTTTGTAAATGTTTGGCCTAAATTGCTAAAAAGGTGAAACGCTTGCATTTGTTTTGTAACGTTTGTAAATATTTAGCAATTTAAGCCAAACATTTACAAACGTTACAAAACAAAGTCAAATGTTTACAAACGTTATGAAAGAAATCCAAGCGTTTCACCTTTAATCCAAACGTGTATTAATGTTACGAAACAAATCCAAACGTTTCACCATTTTAGCGATTTAAGCCAAACGTTAATAAACGTTACGAAACAAATCCAAATGTTTCACCTTTTTAGCAATTTAAGCCAAACGTTTACAAACGTTACAAAAGAAATCCAAATGTTTCACATTTTTAGCTATTTAAGCCAAACGTTTACAAACGTTACGAAACAAATATAAATGTTTCTCCATTTTAGCAATTTAAGCCAAATGTTTAAAAATGTTACGAAACAACTCGAAACGTTTCACCTTTTTCGCGATTTAAGCAAAACGTTTTGAAACAAATCCAAACGTTTCACCTTTTTAGCGATTTAAGCCAAACGTTTACAAACACTACGAAATAAAACCAAGCATTTCACCTTTGAACAAAGGATCACTTTACCCCCTGAACTTGGCACAAAGTATCAAAAATGTCCAAATTAGCAAAACGGGATCACTTTTACCCCAAACTTGTCAAATTTAGTACAAAAAACCCCCTCCCCACTCTCACTCTAGAGAGTGCACCTCACTCTCCGGTTTTAATAGGGGTTTTGGTTTTCTAAGGTGGTTTTTGATTGAAAAAGTTTAAAATAGTCCTAATTTTTTTTAAACATTTTAAATTAATACCTAATAATTTAAAAAAATAACAATTTCATCCTTTTAATTTCAAATCTAAAAGTACAAATTAATCCTCCAACTTTTACTTATATACCAAATTAATCCCTAAAATTAATATTTTTTAATAAAAAAAATTAAAATTTTTTAAAAATTAAATCAGACCCATGGGTCTTGAAGAACAGACCCAAGTCTGTTCTTGAAGAACAGACCGGCGGGTCTGTTCTTGAGAGAACAGACCTCGCCGGTCTGTTCTCTCAAGAACAGACTTCCGGCGAGGAGGAAGTCCTTCTCGCCGGAAAGTAAAAAAAAATTAATTTTTTTTTGATAAAAGTTTAAAAAGGCCCCTAGATTTATTAGAGTTTAATTGTTATTAATTAGTGTTTAAGTGTGATTATTAGAGTAAATTAGGTTTAATTAGAAACTCACTCTCCAACTAAGTGCCACGTCAGCATAAGGGGTGTTTTTGTACCGGTTTTAACAAGTTCAGGGTAAAAGTGATCCGGTTTTTTCAATTTGGACGTTTTTGATACTTTGTGCCAAGATGAGGGGGTAAAGTGATCCTTTGTTCTTTCACCTTTTAGCAATTTAAGCCAAACGTTTACAAACGTTACAAAAGAAATCCAAACGTTTCATGTTTTTAGCGATTTAAGCCGAACGTTTACAAACGTTACGAAAAAAATCCAAATGTTTCACCTTTTCAGCGATTTAAGCCAAACGTTATAAAACAAATCCAAACGTTTTTCCTTTTCAGCGATTTAAGCCAAACGTTTACAAACGTTACAAAACAAATCCAAACGTTTCTCCTTTTACGCGATTTAACTCAAACGTTTATAAACGTTTCGAAATAAATCCAAAGATTTCAATTTTAGCCAAATGTTTACAAACAATAAGAAACAAATCCAAACGTTTCACCTTTTTAGCGATTTAAGCCAAACGTTTACAAACGTTACGACTTAAATCGTTAAAAAGGTAAAACGTTTGGATTTCGTTCGTAAGGTTTTAAACGTTCGGTTTTGTTTCATAACCATACAAAACCAAACTTTTTACCTTTTTAGCGATTTAAGCCAAACGTTTACAAACAATATGAAACAAATAAAATGTTTCCCGTTTTTAGCAATTTAAGCCAAACGTTTACAAATGTTACAAAGCCAATCCAAACATTTCACCTTTTTAGCGATTTAAGCCAAACATTTACAAATGCTACGAAACAAATCCAAACGGTTTACCTTTTAAGCTATTTAAAGCAAACGTTACAAATGTTACGAAACAAATCCAAACATTTCACCTTTTTAGCGATTTATGCCAAACATTTACAAACGTTACGAAAAAAATCCAAACGTTTCACCTTTTTAGCGATATAAGAGAAACATTTACAAACGTTACGAAACAAATCCTAACGTTTCCTTGTTTTAGCAATTTAAGCCAAAAGTTTAGAAACGTTACGAAACAAATAAACGTTTCACCTTTATAGCAATTTAATCCGAACGTTTACTAACGTTCCGAAACAAATCCAAACGTGTCACCTTTTTAGCGACTTAAGCCAAACGGCTAACCTTTTTTAGCGATTTAAGCCTAACGTTTTAACCTTTTTAGCCATTTAAGCCGAATGTTTATAAACGTTACGGCTTAAATCGCTAAAAAGGTGACACGTTTGGATTTCTTTCGTAACGTTTTAAACGTTTTGTTTTGTTTCAAAACCCTTCAAAACCAAACGTTTCGCCTTTTTAGGGATTTAAGCCAAACGTTTACAAATCTTACGAAACGAATCCAAACGTTTCCCCTTTTAAGCAATTTAAGCCAAACGTTTACAAACGTTACGAAACAAATACAAACATTTCACCTTTTTAGAGATTTAAGCCAAATTTTTACAAACATTACGAAACAAATCCAATTTCTTCACCTTTTTAGCGATTCAAGCCAAACCTTTACAAACGTTATGAAACAAATCCAAATGTATCCCCATTTTAGCGATTTATGCCAACCGTTTAAAACGTTACTAAACAAATTCAAACATTTCACCTATTTAGCGATTTAAGCCAAACGTTTACAAACGTTACGTAACAAATCCAAGTGTTTCACATTTTTAGCGATTTAAGCCAAACATTTACAAACGTTACGAAACAAAACCAAACATTTCTCCTTTTTAGCGAATTAAGCCAACCGTTAACAAACATTACGAAACAAATAAAATGTTTCACCTTTTTAACGATTTAAGAAAAACGTTTACAAAAGTTGCGACAAAAAATTACGAAACAAATCCAAACGTTTCACCTTTTTAGACATTAAAGCCAAACGTTTATAAACTTTACGAAACAAATCCAAATGTTTCCCCATTTTAGCAATTTTAGCCAAACGTTTACAAATGTTACGAAACAAATCAAAATGTGTCACCTTTTTAGCGATTTAAGCCAAACATTTACAAACGTTACGGAACAAAACCAAACGTTTCACCTTTTTAGCAATATAAGCCAAACCTCTACAAAAGTTAGGAAATAAATTCAAATGTTTCCCTATTTTAACGATTTAAGCTAAACGTTTACAAACATATTGAAACAAAATCCAAACGTTTCACCTTTTTAGCGATTGAAGCCAAACGTTTACAAACGTTTCGGAACAAAACCAAACGTTTCACCTTTTTATCAATTTAAGACAAACGTTTACAAACATTACGAAACAAAACCAAACGATTTTAGCAATTTACGCTAAACGTTTACAAACGCTACGAAACAAAATAAAATGTTTCACCTTTTTAGCGATTTAAGCCAAAAGCTTACAAACGTTACGAAACAAATCCAAATGTTTCTCCATTCTAGGGATTTATGCCAAACATTTAAAACGTTACAAAACAAATTCAAACTTTTCACCTTTTTAGTGATTTAAGCCAAACGTTTACAAACGCTACGAAAAAATCCAAGCGTTTCACATTTTTAGCAATTTAAGCCAAACCATTATAGACGTTACGAAACAAAACCAAACATTTCACCTTTTAGCGATTGAAGCCAACCGTTTACAAACGTTATGAAACAAATCCAAACGTTTCCCCTTTTTAGCGATTTAAGCCAAACGTTTACAAATGTTACAAAGAAAAATTACAAAACAAATCCAAATATTTCACCTTTTTAGAGATTTATGCCAAACGTTTAGAAATGTTACGAAACAAATCCAAATGTTTCCACATATTAGCGATTTAAACCGTACGTTTACAAACGTTACGAAACAAATCCAAAGGTTTCACTATTTTAGCGATTTAAGCCAAACGTATACAAATCCAAGAGTTTCACCTTTTAAAAATTTAAGCCAAATGTATACAAACGTTACGAAAAAAAACCAAACGTTTTGCCTTTTTAGCAATTTAAGCCAAACGTTTACAAATGTTACGAAATAAATATAAACGTTTACCCATTTTAAACGTTTACAAACGTAACGAAACAAATCCATATGTTTCACCTTTTTAGCGATTGAAGCCAAACGTTTACAAATGTTACGGAATAAAACCAAAGGTTTCACCTTTTTAGCAATTTAAGCCAAACGTTTACAAACGTTACAAAATAAAACCAAACGTTTTTAGCAATTTAAGCCAAGCATTTTTAAACATTACGAAACAAAACCAAATGTTTATAAACAAATCCAAACGTTTCACCAAACATTTAAAACATTATGAAACAAATCCAAATGTTTCACCTTTTTAGAAAATTAAGTCAAACGTTTACAAACGTTACGAAACAAATCCAAACGTTTCACATCTTTTGTGATTTATGCCAAACGTTTACAAATATTACGAAACAAATCCAAACATTTCCCCATTTTTGCAATTTAAGCCGAACATTTCAAACGTTACGAAAAATATCCAAATGTTTCACTTTTTTATCAATTTAAGCCAAACGTTTAGAAACGTTACGAAACAAATCCAAGCGTTTCACCTTTTTAGCAATTTAAGCCATACGTTTATAAACGTTATGAAACAAATCCAAACGTTTCACCTATTTAGCGATTTAAACCAAACGTTTATAAACGTTACAAAACAAATCTAAACATTTCACCTTTTTAGCAATTTAAGCCAAACGTTTACAAACATTACGAAATAAACCCAAACGTTTCACCGTTTTAGCGATTTAAGCCAAACGTTTACAAATTTTTCGAAACAAATCCAAATGTTTCCCCTTTTTGGCAATTTAAGCCAAACGTTTACAAACGTTACGAAACAAATCCAAACGTTTAACCTTTTTAGCAATTTAAGCCAAACGTTTACAAACGTTATGAAACAAATCTAAACGTTCTAATTTAAGCCAAACGTTTACAAACGTTATGAAACAAATCCAAACGTTTCCCCTTTATAGTGATTGAAGCCAAACTTTTGTAAATGTTACGGCTTATATCGCTAAAAAGGTGAAACGTTTGGATTTGTTTCGTAAGCTTTTAAACGTTTGTTTTTGTTTCATAACCTTACAAAACCAAACGTTTCACCTTTTTAGCGATTTAAGCCAAACGTTTACAAACGTTTCAAAAAAAAATCCAAACGTTTCACCTTTTTACCAATTTAAACCAAACGTTTAACGTTACGAAACAAATCCCAACGTTTCTCCTTTTTAGAAATTTACGCCGAACCTTTATAAATGTTACGGCTTAAATCGCTAAAAATGTGAAACATTTGGATTTGTTTTGTAAGGTTTTAAACGTTCGGTTTTATTAAAAACCAAACGTTTCAACTTTTTACCGAATTAAGCCAAACGTTTACAAATGTTACGAAACAAATCCAAACGTTTCAACTTTTTAGCAATTTAAGCCAAACGTTTACAAACGTTACGAAACAAATCTAAACATTTTACCTTTTTAGCAATTTAAGCCAAACATTTACAAACGTTAGGAAACAAATCCAAGCGTTTCACTTTTCAAGCAATTTCAGCCAAACGTTTACAAATCCAAGTGTTTCACCTCTTTAGCAATTGAAGCCAAACGTTTACAAACGTTACGAAACAAATCCAAACTTTTTGCCTTTTTAGCGATTTTAACTAAACATTTACAAAAATTACGAAACAAATCCAAACGTTTCCTTGTTTTAGCAATTTAAGCCAAACGTTTAGAAACGTTATGAAATAAATCCCAATGTTTCACCTTTTTAGCAGCTTAATCCGAACGTTTACAAACGTTACGACACAAATCCAAACGTGTCACCTTTTTAGCGATTTAAGCCGAACGTTTACAAACGTTAACAAACAAAACCAAACGCTTCACCTTTTTAGCGATTTAAGCCAAACGTTTAAAAACGTTACGAAACAAAAACAAATGTTTCACTTTTTTAGAAATTTAAGCCAAACATTTACAAACGTTACGAAACAAATCCAAACATTTCCCCATTTTAGCGATTTTAGCCAAACGTTTACAAATGTTACGAACCAAATCCAAATGTTTTACATTTTTAGTGAGTTAGGCCAAAAATTTAACAAACGTTACAAAACAAAACCAAACGTTTCATCTTTTTAGCGAGTTAAGCCAAACGTTTACAAACGTTACGAAACAAATCCAAGCGTTTCACCTTTTTAGCGATTTAAGCCAAACATTTACAAACGTTACGAAACAAATCCAAACGTTTCACATTTTTAGCGATTTAAGCCAAACGTTTACAAACATTACAAAATATATCCAAACATTCCCCCATTTTAGCGATTTAAGCGAATCCAAATGTTTCTATCAATATAAGCCAAACGTTTACAAACGTTACGAAACAAATCCAAATGTTTCACCTTTTTAGCAATTTAAGCCAAACGTTTACAAAGGTTATGAAACAAAAGTTTGTCTTAATTTGCTTAAATGGAAACATTTGCATTGGATTTGTTTCGTGACGTTTGTAAGCGTTTGGCTTAAATCGCTAAAAATGTGAAACATTTGGATTTGTTTTGTAACATTTGTAAACGTTTGGCTTATATCGCTAGAAACATTTGGATTTGCTTAAATCGCTAAAATAGAGAAATGTTTGGATTTATTTTGTAATGTTTATAAACGTTTAGCATAAATTGCTAAAAAGGCAAAAAGTTTGGATTTGTTTCGTAACGTTTGTAAACGTCTGCCTTAAATCGCTAAGAAGGTGAAACGTTTAAAATTCCGTAACGTTTGTAAATGTTCGGCTGAAATTGCTAAAAAGGTGAAACTCTTGGATTTGTTTCATAACGTTTGTAAACGTTTGGGTTAAATTGCTAAAAAGGTGAAACGTTTGGATTTGTTTCGTAACATTTTAAACGTTTGGTTTTGTTTCGTAACGTTTTGTAAACGTTCGGCTTAGATCGCTAAAAATGTGAAACATTTGTATTTATTTCGTAACGTTTGTAAACGTTTGGCTTAAATTGCTAAAAAGGTTAAACATTTGGATTTGTTTCGTAAGTTTTGTAAACGTTTGTCTTAAATCGCTAAAAAGGTGAAATGTTTGGTTTTGTTTCATAACATTTGTAAACGTTTGACTTAAATCGCTAAAATGGTGAAACGTTTGGATTTGTTTCGTTACGTTTGCAAAAGTTTTGCTTAAATTGCTAAAAAGGTGACACGTTTGGATTTATTTCGTAACCTTTGTAAACGTTTGGCTTAAATCGCTAAAAAGGTTTAACATTTGGATTTGTTTCGTAACTTTTGTAAACGTTTGGCTTAAATCGCTAAAAAAGTGAAACGTTTGGATTTGTTTCCGTACTGTAATACCCCGTATTTTCAATTGTCGGTTGTGCCACGTATAGTGATATTCGTAAGCGATATTATGAAATTTAAATATAAATTTGGGCTATAATAATAATAATAATAATAATAATAATAATAATAATAATCATCATCATTAATCGGATAATTTATTAAATTTATTGAAGTTATGGTATTGAATTTAAAATAATTGATAAAATAATTAAATAGGATTAAAGTGTACTATTTGGATATATTATTAAGGATATTTAAATTAGTGGGTATAGTATGTGAGCCATTTTAGGCTTTTAGTCAATTAAAAGAGAAAAAAAATAATATAAATCATGATTTATACACCCAATTGTCGTGGCCCATTTCACCCATTCCTTTCTTCTTCCTATTCTTAATTCCTTCTCTTCTTAAGAGAAAAAAAAAATAACAGAGCTTTAAAACCTAGATTTATCAATCCATAACTAAGCTTCAAACCTCCACCAAATTAGTTACAAATAACGAATTCATCGTCCTCGCTCATCAATATTCAAGCGGGAAGCTTCAAATCTTCGATCGGCGAAAGTAGACGACGGCTCGATCGAAGGAACGGTGAAATATTTAGAGCTTCAACAATCAATCTTGAAGAAACTGAAGTTTATGTAAGGAGTTAAGGGTTATTTGTTGTTTTTAGATTGTAATCACTTAGGGTTTTGTTAATTGAAATTATTGATGAATTAGGGTAAATTTTAGTAATTCAGTGTTTGAGTAAATAGTTTTGGCTTTGTTAAATTCTTGATTTCAGCTAACATAATTGATGATTGAGGAGGTTAAAACTGAATATTGATTGAATTATGTGTTGAGATTTTGAAATTTTGTGCTTTGATTTTTAATAGCTAAAGGAGAAAGTAAATTCTGCTAAAGATTTTAGATTAATTATTGACCAATGAATTTATGTTTTTAAACGGATTTGACTGCAGAATTTTCGACGTTGCGATGACGGAATCGCACTCCGGCAGCGGAGTGCAACTGTGCTAAAAGCACAGCCCCTGCTGTTCATAATACACAGCCACTGCTATGCTTATATGCACAGCCCCTGCTGTGCATAACACAGCCACTGCTATGCTTATATGCACAGCCACTGCTGTGCTTATATGCACAGTAGATTGTGCTTAACATGGCTGTGCATAAACACACTAGGCGTGCTAGACACACCGGCGTACCGGTTGCACGAGAGGATAAAAAAATATATATACATAAAGAAAATAAAGTTTTTTTTTAAAAAAAATATTACAGTTTTTAAATGTTAAATATGTATTGATTACAAGTTTTAAGGTTAAAGAAATAATTTGTTTTTAACTTTAAACTTAAGAATAAAAAAATAAACTTTCAAAATATAATTTTGGTTAAATAATTAAAATAACGGGTTAAATATATATGATAATTTTAAATATATTAAAAAAAACGAGTTTTATAAATGAAAATGAGTTTAAAACTTGCAATTAGTTAAGTTTTTCAAAATTTTATTTTAAAAATAAATAAAAAGGATATGAGTTTAAAAATAATTTGAATCTCATTTTAAATGATTATTAAGGATAAAAAACAATATTAAAACATAACCTAATAAAGTTTTTTTTAGGAAATGACTTCTTAATTTAAAAGTCTAAATTTAATTTAAATTATTGAATTCGAGCTAATAAGTTGTTATAAATGTTCAAATTTCAATATTTCTAGATTTTTATAATGCAATTGTGATTTTTGATTGGAGTCAATTCTAGAGTTAGGATATCGTTGAATTGTTTAAATTTTAACGTTTAATTTATAATTTAGATCCAACGAGCTCGAGAGCCTCGGGATTCGAACGTCAGCAAAACTAAAAGTCATAAGGAGTTATATTTTTGGAAAGCGGTTGACTGTGAATTTGCATTTTACTTTTGAATATTAAATGCAACGTCGTTTAAATTTTTGAATACTTATTTTAAATCGCACTGCATTCGATATTTAAAACCGATATAGATCCGATGGAACATGCTTTCCTATTGAGCAGAAATAGGACTGAGTGCGCACCAGTAACGACCCTAGTAAAAGTAAGTGATGATAATTTATATGTCTAAGGCAACGGTACATAGCTCACGGCCTAGACCTAACGGGAAAATCTGAGGTGACGATACATAGTTCACGGCCCAGAGCCCGATACAGATCTGAGGCGACGGTACAAAGCTCACGGCCCAGATACTGTAAAATAATAAGCGAAAGTCTGTGACGACGGTACAAAGTTCACGGTCCAGACTTCTTTGGATTTTGATTGAGATTTATTGGAATATTTATATATTGAGGTTTAGGGTTTCATTCGGATATTGTATCTGGCTGCATTGCATAAATTATTTATCATGCGATTTATTTTATTTAATATTCATTAGTAATTATGTGAACTCACTCAGTTTTTACTGACCCGTTGTTTTTCACCCATTTCAGGTAAATAGTATTTTGGCGTGATCAGACTTCCATTCCTTCTTCCGGAAGTCAGTATTTTGTAATGTAAAGAAAATGCTATTTACTTATAGAGCCGCAGTAGTCTAGTAGTTTAGTGGTATGGTTTTGCTGTACTGTAATACTCGTAAATTTTCAGCGTTTTTCCGACAATTTTTCCGATCGTTTTTTTTTAAGAAAAATTGAAGTTGACGGTCTGGTTCGAGTTGGTTCGTGATGGGTTGATGTTGTGGGTCAACCATTTAAATTTTTAAATCAAAATAAAAAAAAGTAATTTTACTGAATTCTCGTTCGAGAATATGGATTCTCGAACGAGAATCCAGTTTCCAGGCCTGGTCTCGTTCGAGACCAGGGGTTCTCGAACGAGAACCAAGCCCAATTGGGCTGTTCTCGTTCGAGAACATGACAGCCCATATGACCCTTTCGTCTAGCCCACTTCGAACTTATTTTCGACCTACTTCCACTCGTTATTTAAAGTCGACTTCTAAACGAAAAACCTAGATCACGCTGCAAATAAACCCTAGCCGTTTTACTTTTGTTCATTTGCTGAGTATCGAAGCCGTAATCGTCCTCCAAAGGTCGCTGTTCAGTAAGTGTTCATGATTCCAATAATTTCAGATTTCGCTTTTGAACGACATTACGTAATTTGAGTCGTTCTCATTTGTTTCTAGGTCAAAATCAAAACCGTTTGATCTCAGACGTTCTAGACTCACGTACCTTAGGATATGGACAATGTTGTTCGTACTCGTGCTTGTGCTGCGACAGAGCAAGAAGATGTGACTGATGATGCGATTTCCATGAAAGTCGATCAGATCGTACCACCAGTTCCGGCCAATGCTGGACGTGGTAGAGGTAGAGGTGCTGGCAGAGGTAGAGGTAGAGGAGCTGGTGCTGGTAGAGGTGGAGCTAGAGGACGTGGTGCAGCAGGTGTTCAGGCACCGAATGTGCAGCAGGCACCAAATGTGCAGCAGGCACTAGGGGTGCAACAGGCACCGAATATGCAGGCGTTCGACTTCACTACTTTCTTGGCTGGGATTGTCGAGATGCAGAACAACCAGGCTCTTTTGCAGAATCAGTGTACTGTATTGGGTCAGTTAGCGCAGCAACAGCAACCTCAGGCTGGTGCTGTAGCTGGTATGGGTGGACTTGCTGGTGTCGGTCACATTTCGACAGATAGAGAATTGGTGATAAGTTGAATCTGACTTCTTTTGATTGTACTGGGGATGCTCTTGATTTCTTGGAAGAGTTTGAGTACAATAGTCAGAGGATTCAAGCTACTGATCATCAATCAGTGATGCTTGTGGAGATGTCGCTGAAGGGTCCAGCCAAGGACTGGTTTCGCGATAACATCAGACCAGATATGGCTACATTGTCTTGGGCTGATTTTGTGACAAGGTTCAGAGGTTACTATCTACCTTTCTCTGTTACTGAAAATTTCAGAGAAAAGCTGCTGAGTTTGAAAAAAGGGGATAGATCAGTGACAGACTACACTACAAAGTTTGTCCGTTTGGGGCGGTTTTCTATAGATCTACAGGGTGATCGTGGGCGAGTGAACGACCGCTATATCAGGGGTTTAGGCTCTGAATTTCTTCCTTTGCTGATAGGGGCAGACATGGAGTTTGCTCGGATAGTGGACAGTGCTCGCCGGATGGAGAATTCGTTGATTCAGTTTGGGACGATCTCTGACCCTTTCCAGAATCAGAAGGGAAAGAGTGATGTTCCTAGTGGGGGGCAACATGCCCCAGTGCAGCATGGTAGTGGGAACTACTACAGTGGCTCTTCTCAAGCCAATAAGGGGAGTTGCCGTACTCACAACAAAGGGAGGCATAGTGCTAGGGGTGCTCCGTACAGCTCCAGTAGCAGTGGGAGTAACCGTGGTTCAGGACGCGGGTACAGTAGTGGATCGAACATTCCGTTCTGCCAGAATTGCAGACGCAGGCACTATGGTCAGTGTCAGTTAGCTCCTGGAGGTTGTTTTTCTTGTGGCCACCCGGGTCATTTTTCCAGGGAGTGTCCGACATCTGGGCAGCAGATGTCTAACTCCAGTGTGGCGCAGTCGTCTTACCAGCAGCAGAGACCTGCGTTTACACAGTCTGTATGGTACTCTCAACCTACAACATCTTTTGGTGGCCAGCAGGGCCGTGGTTCTGGTGGTAGAGGTTTTGGTGGCCGTGGTAACGGCGGTAGAGGTTCGAACAGTTATGGTACTGGGCAGAGTTCGCAGCAGCAGCCGCAGGGTCAGGCCAGAGTGTTTGCTCTTACTCCTCAGGATGCGCGTGCATCAAATGCTGTGGTGCAAGGTACCATTCCGATTTCTTTTACTGATGATTTGGTATTATTTGATGCGGGTGCAACCCATTCGTTTGTGTCTACATGTTTTGCTGGGAAATTGGGTATGACACCATTTGTTTTGAGTGAACCTCTAGCTGTGTCTACACCTATGTCTGAAGGTGTAGTAGTGGACGTTGTTTATCCTTCTTGTCCAGTGGTTATTCAGGGTAGAGAATTATGTGCTGATTTGGTTGTTCTTGACGTTCTTTCTTTTGAAGTCATCTTGGGGATGGATTGGCTGTCGCACCATTATGCTTCTATTCACTGTCGAGGGAAGTCAGTCGAGTTTCGGATTCCTGGTGATCTACCTTTTTCCTTTCAGGGAGAAAAGGCGGAGACACCTAAGAATCTGATTTCCGCCATCAAGGCGAAGCGGATGTTAGGCAAGGGTTGCCAGGGTATTCTTGCGGTGGTTCGTGATTTGGAGACTAGTAGTGGTGATATGCATAGTGTTCCGATAGTGAATGAGTTCACTGATGTGTTTCCAGAGGCATTGCCTGGATTACCACCTGATCGCGATATTGAGTTTTGCATTGATGTGGTTTCTGGTACAGCTCCGATTTCGATACCGCCGTATCGGATGGCTCCTGCAGAGCTGAAGGAGTTGAAGGACCAGTTACAAGAGTTGTTGGATAGCGGGTTCATCAGACCGAGTACTTCTCCATGGGGTGCTCCAGTTCTGTTTGTTAAGAAGAAAGACGGTTCCTTTCGACTGTGTATCGATTACAGACAGTTGAACAAGGCTACTGTCAAGAACAGATATCCTCTTTCTCGCATCGATGATTTGTTTGACCAGTTGCAGGGTGCGAAGTGTTTTTCCAAGATTGATTTGAGGTCTGGGTATCATCAGCTTCGGATCCGTGATGCAGTTGTGCCTAAGACTGCTTTTCGGACTCGTTATGGACATTTTGAGTTTCTGGTTATGTCCTTTGGTCTGACGGACGCACCAGCGTTTTTCCAAGATTGATTTTGAGTTTGTCACGACCCATTTTCATGAATCGTGACCGACGCTAGGGCATGGGTAATGTAGTACCAACACCCGTAGCTAGCCTTTCTTATAACATACAATTTAATTAAACCTGCAGAAAACCAATGCTCGGGGGCAACCGAGACTTCAGCCTAAATCTAGCAGTTATAATATTCACTAATTAATATAACATGCTTATCCACTTCTGAGTCTAAAAATAGGCATAACATAAATAATCCGAAATAATTATATAACATGCCAGAGCAATATAACTAGTCAGACCAATCCGACAAACAACTGTTATAATAATAAAGACGTCTAGTCAACTACTGCGGTCTAAGAATAAAACAGTTTTACAGTTTATTAAAATAAAAGGAACCTCCGAGGAAAAGTAAATGCGGAGATCACCAGACTCTCTCAGATCATAACCCTGGGGAAAATTGGGAAAACAACGGGGTCAGATATACTGAGATGAGTTTATACCACTATCTACATTTATTAAGTGGAAAACCTTTAAAACCGTTTAAAACATTTAAATACGATATTACGATTAATAGTTGGAACCCTAATCCACAATTCTAAATAATAAACATAATCCAATAGGTCTGGTCCCGAGGGCTGAGCTACACCGAGTTACCACTGACCACACTTATACCAGAGTCCCGAGAGCTGAGCTACACCGAGTTACTCTACTTGGTCCCGAGAGCTGAGCTACACCGAGTTACTCTACTTGGTCCCGAGAGCTATGCTCACACCGAGTTACCACATTACCATAATTACCTTTTCCAGATCATTACTGGTGCGCACGCAGTCCTAATGATGCCCATTAGGTAGCATGTTCCAACTAGAAGCCATAATATAAAAACAGTTCGAAATATACGTACAGTATATATATTTAATATTAAAATAACAATTTACTTAATAAAGCGGTAAATAGTAAGTACAAACTCACAGCTTGCTAATCCACGTGAAAACTCCTGGCAAGCAACCTAGACTCGGTTCGCCTCAAAAGCACGAACAGTCGACGAGTCTAAATACAAATAAATAATTATTAAAACGAATCCTAACTCTAGAGAGTACTAGACACCACATAGGACTAGCACAAACAACAAGTCAAGGTAAAACCAACCAGAGTAAACACAATACTCAATTAATTAATAAACCACACAAGTCAAGTCTATTGAGTTCCTGCTTTAAAATCCATTTCATAAAATACTTTTTTAAAACAATTGTTAAATAATGAACCAAGTAATCTCCAAATAGTGGGTTAGCCGAGTTACTGATAACTACCAAGCTAACCTCACATGTCAGGTGACCCAAGTCTAACCCGACCCAATCATTTTATCAAAATATAAACCATAGTTTATAATCCCAAGAATAATGATTTGATAAAATAATAAATTATAATTGAAAGTGGAATCCAATATCTTTAAACAAAAGTAACCATTAGTTACTAACAAAAACTTAACCACAATAAAGTTTAAGAAAACGTTTTATGCCAAAATGTAACTTTATCCAAAATGGCACATCAAGCCAATATTTTTCAAAATCCATAATTACCCAAGTAATTATGTGATTAAAGATTATAAAATAAAAATCGTATTCAGATTGAAATTATAAAAACCAATCCGAGTAACATCAAAAAGAATATTATTTCCAAATTTAAACGATGCTAACACTTATCAAAAATTTGGCTAAACAAGCCAACAACATTACAAGCATGCTATAACACTTAAATGAATCCAATAAGGATTGCATAACACATTTAAATCATTTACTCATAATGAACCAACAATCAAACCATATATCAATCGAATAACTATGGCATACATAACATAACTCGTGTACAAACCATCAGGAATCGATGGGCAACAATCTTGAACAATATCATCATGCCAAAGACATTACAAACAGCCCTAACATGTATTTCCAGCCACTATCAACATATTCAAATAGTAGGTAAGCAATGAAATAATCATACCAAGCAAGCTAGCACTTAACCTAGCAATTCAATTCATAATACCCAAGGTAAAATCCAATACAAACACTCTAAACCAAAGCTAACTATACATAATCAGTTCTAAGCATGCCAAAACAGTAAATCAAATCATCATAAAACCCAAGGTATAGGTTTAACCTTAAAACACAAGATTCGGCACTTACCGACGAAGATAAGCGGATAAAACATCACATGGATCCAAGAACGAGACGAATCAGAATTGGTATGCTTAAGACCTCACACAACAATGGAAAACATGGATACATAAGCCCTAAAACGAATTGAACAAAGGAAATGTGAACATACTAAGGATAGGGTATGCGGATCACTTACCGGAGTCCAGCAAACAAAGAAATTGATGTACAAACTATCAAATCAGAGTGTTGTAATGTCAATGGGTCGGCTAGGGTTTATAAAATGAAGTGGGAAAAGTTTTAGATCAGATAAAGGGCCTTTTTATAGGCCAAACAACAAATCTGACAGAGGGGGCGCGATGGGAGGCGCGTTGCGAGGCGCGTTCGTCCCATCGCGCCTTCACTTAACGCTGAAATCGTATGGGGCGCGTTGCGAGGCGCGATGGCCCATCGCGCTCTCCAACGCGCCTCAATTGTTGATCCAACGGTCAACTTTGTCTTGGGCACAACATATCCAAACATGAACCTGATCCAACGGTTAAATTGGGAGATATGAATGTTTTCTCAAAACATGTCAGATTCAGAAGGTACAAGAATAAATCATCGATTATAAACCGAAAACAAATCAAATCGCCATCGAAAACTCGCACGACACATGCGACATATACAAGATACAACTCAAACCGCAAACAAAGTGTTACACTTGCTAAGTCCACCATTAACAATCCGAAACTAAGTCAGAAACACAGCAAAACCATGACGGAAAAACATGGGATATTACATTCTCCCCAGCTTATATAAAATTCGTCCTCGAATTTAAAACAATACAACCCGCGTAATAACATATCATAAAACTATATGCAGACCGAACGAAAAAAGCATAGAGCCAACGTAAACACATAAACATGACACCCAACGTAATCAAGGAAAGCAATTTTTAACAATTCTGTAAAACGAACTTTGTTTCGCAAGAATACTCCTCAACCAAGTAACCAACCCAAACTGTAATCATAGAAATTATGTGCTTAACGACATAAGTACTTGCGTAAGCAGAAACTCAAAAGGTTGTTCCTCGAACGATAACTCCAAACCACCACTTTCATAAACCGAACAATCTCAAATGATCATAAACAGTATCAACACTAATTTCCACTTAACATAAAATGATAACGCCCTTTCTAGGTGAAATCAAACGAAGGAATACAAACTCTCCGACATAAAGATCGACTGAAATATTTAGGATAATCTATAACGAAACCTCGAATCTCTTTCAATTAGAACTCTAAACAAAATTTCCATCAAGAGAAGGTCAACATAAGACGAAACACGCCAAAAACATATGGGGTATTACAGTCTCCCCAACCTAAGAAAAATTCGACCTCGAATTTGAAACTGAACTAATTCGCACTATAACGGTCACGACACACAAATGCGCAAATTTTTCTGATTCCGATAAATCGTTGCTCTAAAGATTAAATCGATCAACACAATTGAATAATCCAAAATTTCCTAACTGATAGTCACAAATACGCTTTACCGGAGTGGTTTCAAAAACCATCTCGCATATTAAAAATTATAAAATCCTCAATTATCAAAATAAAGATCAAGCCCTTAGCTCGACTAAAGTTCTACAATTCCAAACGCTTTTACCTCAAATAAAACAAAGATACTGCAAACATAGCTGATAAAATCTATCGTTCTAAAACACTTACTTACTTCCACTTATAGCATCTCTACATTTAAATTATCGATAACAAAACCCAATAAACTTTCGGTTCTAGAACAACATTAATAATATCTAATCCTAACGATTAGTACCAACTCGATAATACCATTATCTTGTGAATCATAAACACAAAAATATCGCAATTCAAAGGAAGCGAACTTCTCTCATGACACAAAAATCTCTAGATCTTTGATACACAATATCAATCATAATGATTCTTCCAATCATTCAGAACATAACGCCACAACTAAACTGGACATCTACTGAATTTCACAACTCAAAATTTTTATCGCCCACACCAAGGGTTCAACCACTTACCCGAATGATATTTAAACATTACAATAACACCATTAATCAACTAATGGTTGTTGAAACCTATTAATCGCAATTCCCGATTCTCGAATTAGCTAACTCATATATCCAAATTAAGTCCACCAATTTATTCCATCAATTAACTATTGCCACGTATACAACGAATGATCACCACGATCAAATCACCACGACTGGATTGTTAGTTATGCTCAAAACCAACCCCTGTGGGTATAAAATATATTAATACAAAATATATACAAAATCTTCCACCCTGTTTAAAAGACTGTACGTCTTACACCTCCTTTTTCATTCAAACTCAAAATACCTTTACCGTTGAAAAATCATCGGTTTTGCAAACCCTTGAAATTTTTCAAAATATCCACATTTTGAATCTGAAATGTTCCCTTACTTTTCAATACATTTATAAACTAGTTCATTTGGCAAAATTTATGTTCTCATTAAACCAAACTTGCTAAAATCAATTTATCCCTTCTTTGAAAATACACCAACTGTGGAAACATCAATCATATTGAAAATACACATTAATGTTTCAAAATATCACAAAATTTTAAGTCGCTTCTAAATTTTCTCAAATAAAAACACAATTTGAAGAATCGTTCAACCGAAAAATTCATTATTCCTTTTGAATCAAATTGGACAAAAATATCTTCCTTTCCTTAGAAGGTAAAGTTTAGCAATTCAAATCTATCTGTTTGTGAAAATACCAATATATCAATATACAAAAAAAAAATACTTGGACACAATCGAATCTGAAAAGATAAAGTATATTTTAAAACGTAGTGTATACACACATATGAGCATAACCAATATCCTTAATCCACTAATTCTTAAATCACTAATATGAAAATATCACGAAAACTTCCTAATTTGAATCTAACAATACGCCACACTTGACACAACTATATCTCGAGCGCAACCTCAAATTCAATTTCACGCCCTATGAAACACACGATTCTGAAAATTCAGACTGATCCATTACAACGTAATCGCCCAAAATTTACCACCCTCATCACAGAGTATTCGTCTAGCTACCTCTCGGTAACAGTTTCAAAATCATTTGAAATCCGACAACTTTATAAATACATTTATCATAATGTGACTCGTGAGCTCGTTTCAAATCATCATTCTCAAAACACTTTATTGATAAAATGTGTTTTTCATAATTGTGCACCAGGGTGATGATAGCTCTCATCCCCAAAGAGTTGCATCCAACCCTAATCATTTCTATGCACGTGATGCATGTACTATTATGCGTGTATCAATTATTAATTTATCTTTTATTTAGTGAACATACTCAATGTTCAATGCAAACCTAACCGTGACATTCAAAATGCATGTTCATGGTATGTCTGGGCACAATTACGTGTTGAAAATATTTCAAATATTTTAATAATTCAACCTTTGAAATCAACTTCTCAATAAAATATTTGCTAGACGTTACACTCTGTGAGATGTGCACTCGATAACCTCAAAGTATTTCTCAAATTCCTTACTTGCAACCTATCAACACTCGATGCTATATGACAACTCATCCTAATAACTTCATTACAACTCTATCATATAAGATATCCTACTAACCTCAATTTATACTGAGCTTATTCCCAAAGAAATAACACATCAATATGTTCCTACAAAACTTAACGCCAGCTCCCGCATCGCATCATTAGACTTGATGGAAACACCAGTGTATTAATACACCGATCTATCTTCTCGGGTCAGAATTTCCAATATCCTTCCTAGGATAATCAGAAATCATCAACCAATCCATGGGAATATTTCCCTCATATTCCTCGATATCGAAACCCAAAGATTTCGATCCTACAACAATATAACGAACCCAGCTTATCCCCAATTGATACTATATCAAAACAGGGTCTGAACAAAAGTTCGACTCACAATCAAACCAAAAATCAGGTAATTACCATAACCGCATGAAATAAATCATCCCGCGTGCTACTTCGCACGAATAGATGAAACAAAACAATTAACTTAGTCCAACAGGTAAGCAAAATATACAACGAAAATTAAGACCAAAACTATTACGATTTTTACAACCCATAAATCACGTAAGCATGCCATTGAACAAAATTTACCCAAATATACTTTGAGACAAAATCAAGATATGCTAAAACAAGCTTGAATTTTTGTAACAAATCATTCTGTAACATTTAATCTTCCAAGAAAACGCTTCAAAATTTATTTTGAAATCTTAAAGTCAAATACGAAAACTTCCAAATTTTATTGAGCCCCACGGTTAAAACAAATTCACAATTTGTAAAAGTCTCTTCTTATTAATCAGTTGCTTTAAAACGGATACCCGAGTATCGCAACCATAAAATCATCAAGCTAGCCGAGTCATTACAACTACCAAGCTCAACTCCTAAATTTGGGTGACCCAAGTCGAACCCAAAACAATCGTTTATAAAACGTATTCAAAATATTTGTATATCCGGAAAAATATTTTAATAAAATTTTCATCCTTTGAAATTTGAGAGCTCAACTTAATCCAACCGCTAAACGGTAATTTAAAACTCAAGTGAGAAATCTTTGATTTCAAACAACTATTCCGTAAATTTCGAAAGTTTAAAATGCTGACATGCTACATTATGATAAAATAACTTCAACGTTAAATTCTTAAAATAATGGCTCATCTCATAAAATATCATTTTGAAATCATCGCTTGTTAACACCAAGCCAAACATTATATTTCAAAATATAAGAATTTCTTTTTACTGGTAACTCAACCAAAATCAAACTTTTTAAGAATTTAAAACCAAACTTATCTTATGATTCTGTGTCGAAACACAAATCAGAATAAACAAATATTCTCAATGAAAATTTTAAAACAACATGTGGTCAAACAATGTATGACCACCAAACCACGTTTTAAAATTTAACCCAAAATTTAGCTTAACGCCTAAATGTATCCTCATAGGTACTAACGTATATAGAACCCAACAATTACGGCCAAATCCAAATTGTACTACCATATAATTCATCGTTATTTAAAACCATTAATGGCATAGAGTCAAAAAATTTCAAACAACATCATACCCAAGTATGAATTTAGAATCATCATCAACAATAGATTTCCAGAGAAATCAGAAGCAATTAAAATCACCCAAGTGAAATAACCTCAACATGATAAAAAACAGCAAGTAACATCCAAGTGAAATAAATTGTCAATCATAACATCAACACCAAATAAAGACTGACAGACATCACCTATAGGATGTAGGCTGAAAGTTTGAAAATAAAAGATGACGTTTTAAAAGACAAGACGTGAATCCTAATTCCGCAGTAGTTCCTAAGACACAACCATACTTAACAGAGTAAACACATAGCAAACAATTGGCCTTGGTTTGAAACCAAAGCTCTGATACCAAGTTTGTCACGACCCATTTTCATGAATCGTGACCGACGCTAGGGCATGGGTAATGTAGTACCAACACCCGTAGCTAGCCTTTCTTATAACATACAATTTAATTAAACCTGCAGAAAACCAATGCTCGGGGGCAACCGAGACTTCAGCCTAAATCTAGCAGTTATAATATTCACTAATTAATATAACATGCTTATCCACTTCTGAGTCTAAAAATAGGCATAACATAAATAATCCGAAATAATTATATAACATGCCAGAGCAATATAACTAGTCAGACCAATCCGACAAACAACTGTTATAATAATAAAGACGTCTAGTCAACTACTGCGGTCTAAGAATAAAACAGTTTTACAGTTTATTAAAATAAAAGGAACCTCCGAGGAAAAGTAAATGCGGAGATCACCAGACTCTCTCAGATCATAACCCTGGGGAAAATTGGGAAAACAACGGGGTCAGATATACTGAGATGAGTTTATACCACTATCTACATTTATTAAGTGGAAAACCTTTAAAACCGTTTAAAACATTTAAATACGATATTACGATTAATAGTTGGAACCCTAATCCACAATTCTAAATAATAAACATAATCCAACAGGTCTGGTCCCGAGGGCTGAGCTACACCGAGTTACCACTGACCACACTTATACCAGAGTCCCGAGAGCTGAGCTACACCGAGTTACTCTACTTGGTCCCGAGAGCTGAGCTACACCGAGTTACTCTACTTGGTCCCGAGAGCTATGCTCACACCGAGTTACCACATTACCATAATTACCTTTTCCAGATCATTACTGGTGCGCACGCAGTCCTAATGATGCCCATTAGGTAGCATGTTCCAACTAGAAGCCATAATATAAAAACAGTTCGAAATATACGTACAGTATATATATTTAATATTAAAATAACAATTTACTTAATAAAGCGGTAAATAGTAAGTACAAACTCACAGCTTGCTAATCCACGTGAAAACTCCTGGCAAGCAACCTAGACTCGGTTCGCCTCAAAAGCACGAACAGTCGACGAGTCTAAATACAAATAAATAATTATTAAAACGAACCCTAACTCTAGAGAGTACTAGACACCACATAGGACTAGCACAAACAACAAGTCAAGGTAAAACCAACCAGAGTAAACACAATACTCAATTAATTAATAAACCACACAAGTCAAGTCTATTGAGTTCCTGCTTTAAAATCCATTTCATAAAATACTTTTTTAAAACAATTGTTAAATAATGAACCAAGTAATCTCCAAATAGTGGGTTAGCCGAGTTACTGATAACTACCAAGCTAACCTCACATGTCAGGTGACCCAAGTCTAACCCGACCCAATCATTTTATCAAAATATAAACCATAGTTTATAATCCCAAGAATAATGATTTGATAAAATAATAAATTATAATTGAAAGTGGAACCCAATATCTTTAAACAAAAGTAACCATTAGTTACTAACAAAAACTTAACCACAATAAAGTTTAAGAAAACGTTTTATGCCAAAATGTAACTTTATCCAAAATGGCACATCAAGCCAATATTTTTCAAAATCCATAATTACCCAAGTAATTATGTGATTAAAGATTATAAAATAAAAATCGTATTCAGATTGAAATTATAAAAACCAATCCGAGTAACATCAAAAAGAATATTATTTCCAAATTTAAACGATGCTAACACTTATCAAAAATTTGGCTAAACAAGCCAACAACATTACAAGCATGCTATAACACTTAAATGAATCCAATAAGGACTGCATAACACATTTAAATCATTTACTCATAATGAACCAACAATCAAACCATATATCAATCGAATAACTATGGCATACATAACATAACTCGTGTACAAACCATCAAGAATCGATGGGCAACAATCTTGAACAATATCATCATGCCAAAGACATTACAAACAGCCCTAACATGTATTTCCAGCCACTATCAACATATTCAAACAGTAGGTAAGCAATGAAATAATCATACCAAGCAAGCTAGCACTTAACCTAGCAATTCAATTCATAATACCCAAGGTAAAATCCAATACAAACACTCTAAACCAAAGCTAACTATACATAATCAGTTCTAAGCATGCCAAAACAGTAAATCAAATCATCACAACACCCAAGGTATAGGTTTAACCTTAAAACACAAGATTCGGCACTTACCGACGAAGATAAGCGGATAAAACATCACATGGATCCAAGAACGAGGCGAATCAGAATTGGTATGCTTAAGACCTCACACAACAATGGAAAACATGGATACATAAGCCCTAAAACGAATTGAACAAAGGAAATGTGAACATACTAAGGATAGGGTATGCGGATCACTTACCGGAGTCCAACAAACAAAGGAATTGATGTACAAACTATCAAATCAGAGTGTTGTAATGTCAATGGGTCGGCTAGGGTTTATAAAATGAAGTGGGAAAAGTTTTAGATCAGATAAAGGGTCTTTTTATAGGCCAAACAACAAATCTGACAGAGGGGCGCGATGGGAGGCGCGTTGCGAGGCGCGTTCGTCCCATCGCGCCTTCACTTAACGCTGAAATCGTATGGGGCGCGTTGCGAGGCGCGATTGCCCATCGCGCTCTCCAACGCGCCTCAATTTTTGATCCAACGGTCAACTTTGTCTTGGGCACAACATATCCAAACATGAACCTGATCCAACGGTTAAATTGGGAGATATGAATGTTTTCTCAAAACATGTCAGATTCAGAAGGTACAAGAATAAATCATCGATTATAAACCGAAAACAAATCAAATCGCCATCGAAAACTCGCACGACACATGCGACATATACAAGATACAACTCAAACCGCAAACAAAGTGTTACACTTGCTAAGTCCACCATTAACAATCCGAAACTAAGTCAGAAACACAACAAAACCATGACGGAAAAACATGGGATATTACAGTTTATGGATATGATGAACAGAGTGTTCAAGCCGTTTTTGGATCAATTTGTTATCATCTTCATTGATGACTTCTTGATCTATTCTCGGAGTGAGGAGGAGCATGCTTACCATTTGAGGACTATACTACAGACGTTGCGTGAGCATCAGTTGTATGCTAAGTTCTCAAAATGTGAGTTCTGGTTGGATCAGGTTACCTTTCTAGGACACGTGGTGTCGAAAGATGGGATCAAGGTTGATCCAAAGAAGATTGAGGCGATTATGGATTGGCAAAGGCCGAGGTCAGTTACCGAGATTAGGAGTTTTCTAGGTTTAGCTGGCTAATATCGTCGGTTCGTGCAAGATTTCTCCAGAATATCTGCACCGTTGACTAAACTGACACAGAAGGGTGTTAAGTTTGAGTGGACTGACAAGTGCGAGGCGAGCTTTGAGAAGCTCAAGGAGATTTTGACTACAGTTACGGTTTTGGCATTACCTTCTGGCATTGACGGTTTCACAGTGTATTGTGATGCGTCTCGGATTGGTTTGGGTTGCGTTCTGATGCAACATGGACAGGTAATTGCCTATGCTTCCAGACAGTTGAAGAAGCATGAGGTGAATTACCCTACTCATGATTTAGAGTTGGCAGCTGTGGTTTTTGCGCTGAAAATCTGGAGGCATTATTTGTATGGTGCTACTTGTGAGATTTTCACTGATCATAAGAGTCTGAAGTATATCTTTGATCAGAGAGAATTGAACTTGAGACAGAGGAGGTGGTTAGAGTTGCTGAAAGACTACGACTGTACTATTCAGTACCATCCTGGTAAGGCTAATGGGGTAGCTGATGCACTGAGTCGCAAGTCTTCGGGCAGCTTGACTCATATTTCTGAGATTGGGCATAGACCCATGGTTAGAGAGTGGCACAGTTTGATAGCTTCGGGCTATGGTTTTCAGATTTCTCAGGCTGATTGTTTGTTAGCACAGTTGCAAGTGCAACCCATTTTGATTGATCGGATCAAAGCTTTACAAGCTGAGGATCCACAGTTGAAACGGATTATTGAGGAGGTTCAGCAGGACGGTAACTCTGAGTTTACTTTTATGGATAGTGTTCTAAGACATGGTTCGAGACTGTGTGTTCCGGATTCCGATGGTTTGAGGGACCAGATTCTGGAGGAAGCGCACAAGTCTGCTTATAGTGTTCATCCGGGTTCTACTAAGATGTACCATGATCTTAAGGGTACTTACTGGTGGAGCGGGATGAAGAAGGATGTCGCTGAGTATGTTTCAAAGTGTCTGACGTGCCAGCAGGTGAACCTGGAGCATCAAAGAGCTTTTCGATATTTGCAGCCACTACCTATTCCAGAGTGGAAGTGGGAGCGGATTGCTATGGATTTTGTGGTTGGTTTACCACGTACTCGACAGGGGTACGATTCCATCTGGGTTATAGTTGACCGTATCACCAAGTCAGCTCATTTCCTTCCGATTAAGGTTTCGTATACTGCTTCGAGGTTGGCTCAGTTGTACATCGACAGGATTGTCAGTTTGCATGGTGTACCGGTTTCTATTGTTTCAGACAGAGGTTCTGTGCTTACTTCAAGGTTCTAGAAAGCGTTACAGGAATCTTTGGGTTCTCGGTTGGATTTCAGTACAGCTTTTCATCCTCAGACTGACGGTCAGTCTGAGAGGACTATTCAGACGTTGGAGGATTTGCTCAGGATGTGTGTTCTCGATTTTCAGGGTAGCTGGGATACTCATCTGCCATTGATTTAGTTTTCTTACAGCAACAGTTACAACGCGAGTATTGAGATGGCGCCATATGAGGCTTTGTACGGGCGCAAGTGTAGATCTCCTATCTATTTGGAGGAGGTTGGAGAGCGTAAACTCTTGGGGGCAGAGATCATTCTGATTACCTCAGAGGAGGTACCTTTGATCAAGCGGAGGTTAGAGACTGCTTTTAGTCGGCATAAGAGTAATGCTGATCCGAAGAGGAAAGACATTGAGTTTCATGTTGGTGATTTCGTGTTTCTTCGGGTTTCGCCTATGAAAGGCGTTTTTCGTTTTGGTGTCAAGGGAAAGTTGGCACCGAGGTATATTGGCCCTTATGAGATTTCAGAGAGGATTGGAGCTGTGGCTTATCGTCTGGTTCTGCCGCCAGACATGTCGTTAGTACATACTGTGTTTCATGTTTCCATGTTGAGGAAGTGCATTTCTGATCCTTCGCACGTGATTGTGTCTCAGAGTGTTGAAATTGACCAGAAACTGTCCTATGAGGAGCAGCCAATTGAGATTGTTGATACGCAAGTGCGTAAATTGAGGAACAAGGAGATTCCGATGGTCAAATTTCTCTGGCGCAATCATTCTGTCGAAGAATGTACTTGGGAGACCGAGTTGGATATGCAGAATCGCTATCCTTTTCTTTTTCCGTGAGGTACGATATCTTGATTTTCGGTGACTATTATGATTTTTACTTGTGTTACGTGTTGTTCTGGTGTGATTTGCTTATCGTGTTAAATTCGAGGACGAATTTTTAATTAGTTGGGGAGAATGTAATACCCCGTAAATTTTCAGTGTTTTTCCGACAATTTTTCCGATCGTTTTTTTTCTAAGAAAAATTGAAGTTAACGGTCTGCTTCGAGTTGGTTCGTGATGGGTTGATGTTGTGGGTCAACCATTTAAATTTTTAAATCAAAATAAAAAAAAGTGTTTTTACTGAATTCCCGTTCTAGAATATGGATTCTCGAACAAGAATCCAGTTTCTAGGCCTGGTCTCGTTCGAGACCAGGGGTTCTCGAACGAGAACCAAGCCCAATTGGGCTGTTCTCGTTCGTGAACATGACAGCCCATATGACCCTTTCGTCTAGCCCACTTCGAACTTATTTTCGACCTACTTCCACTCGTTATTTAAAGTCGACTTCTAAACAAAAAACCTAGATCACGCTGCAAAACCCTAGCCGTTTTCCTTTTGTTCATTCGCTGAATATCGAAGCCGTAATCGTCCTCCAAAGGTCGCTGTTCAGTAAGTGTTCATGATTCCAATAATTTCAGATTTCGCTTTTGAACGGCATTACGTAATTTGAGTCGTTCTCATTCGTTTCTAGGTCAAAATCAAAACCGTTTGATCTCAGACGTTCTAGACTCACGGACCTACGTTTTCCTGTCTCGGTTTTGCAAAACGGTACGTAATCGATCTAGTTTCATTCGTCGTACGGTTACCGTTTTCTAAGTTTGCATAGTCTGTTCTTGGTTTTAATAAGTTGCTGCCGAATGGTTTCTTCTATGTGGCCATTATTTTGCTTGATTCTATGATTATAAATCTCATGGGATGTTAGTTATTGGTTGTTTAAGCTTTCGGTTATGGATTGAAATCCATCATTTCGGACCCATCGACATTTAGCTATTCTCAGTTTCGTTTGCTAATTATTGTGTTTGTAATGTTAGGGTATATTGTTTTAATCTTGATTAATAATGGTTTGATAAGGGTTATGAGGATTCAAATGGTAAGATTGGTGTTGCATGCTTCTAAGTTGATTTGAATCCTTGAATTAGAGTTTCTGCAAATTAGTTGAATGGCTTAGGCGGGGATTTTATGTGTTTTGAAATGTGAAGATGGTCAATTGGCTATGTGAGTCATGTATTTATTTTGTTTAAATCAAAATAATCCTTAAAATTAAATATTACCTAATAATTTGGATTTCGTTTTGAATTGTAATTAAATGTTATAAACGGAAGTGAATTCAGAAATTTAATTAATATAATTACTCGGGTAATTATATTGGACTTCGAATATCTTTTGACGTATATTTGGCTAAATTATAATTTAGTCCCAAACGAGTTTTATAATTCGTTTAAGTGAGCTTTGAGCTAATAACCTTTAATTTTGTTTTAATTATAAACAAAAGCAATAAATTTGATTTTAAATATCAAATTGGCTAAAGTACAATTTAGTCCCTAATTGGCTAAAGTACAATTTAGTCCCTAATTGGCTAAAGTACAATTTAGTCCATAAACTTTATTAAACTTAAAATGGTTAGATTTTTGGGTTGTAACTTGGGTTACTTGAAATTTAAGTTATTGAATTTTGCTTTTAAAATAGTTTATTATTTTATGGAATTATTTTATAAATATAAACTCGGTTTATATTTGATAGACATTTTGAGTCGGGTTAGACTTGGGTCACCCGAAAAGTGAGGTTAGTTTGGTAGTTAATGATAACTCGGCTAACCCACTATTTGGAAAATTATTTATCATTTAAAGATTATTAAATAATATTTATAAATTGGATTTTAAGCGAGAACTCAATAGACTTATATTAATTGGGCTTTATTACCTAATGGGTATTTTTGTGTGTGTTCTGGCTTGTTTATTTCCGACGTGTTAATTGTGCTAGTCCTATGTGGTGTCTAGTACTCTCTAGAGTTAGGGTCTGTTTTTAATAATTATTTTATTTGTCTAGACCCGTCTATTGTTCGTGCTCCAGAGGCGAACCAGGATTAGTTGCTTGCCGATATTCACGTGGATTAGCAAGCAGTGAGTTTGTACTTACTATTTACCGCTTTATTAAGTAAATTGTTATTTTCATATTGAATATATATACTGTACGTATATTTCGAACTGTTTTTATATTATGGCTTCTAGTTGGAACATGCTACCTAATGGGCATCATTAGGACTGCGTGCGCACCAGTATTGATCTGGGAAAGGTAATTATGGTAATGTGGTAACTCGGTGTGAGCATAGCTCTCGGGACCGAGTAGAGTAACTCGGTGTAGCTCAGCTCTCGGGACTCTGGTATAAGTGTGGTCAGTGGTAACTCAGTGTAGCTCAGCTCTCGGGACCAGACCTGTTGGATTATGTTTATTATTTAGAATTGTGGATTAGGGTTCCAACTATTATTCGTAATATCATATTTAAATGTTTTAAACAGTTTTAAAGGTTTTCCACTTAATAAATGTAGATAGTGGTATAAACTCATCTCAGTAAATCTGACCCCGTTGTTTTCCCAATTTTTCCCAGGGTTATGATCTGAGAGAGTCTGGTGATCTCCGCATTTACTTTTCCTCGGAGGTTCCATTTATTTTAGTAGAACTATCAAACTATTTTATTCTTAGACCGCAGTAGTTGACTAGACGTCTTTATTATTATTACAGTTGATTGTCGGATTGGTCTGACTAGTTATATTGCTCTGGCATGTTATATGATTATTTCGGATTATTTATGTTATGCCTATTTTTAAACTCAGAATTGGATAAGCATGTTATATTAATTATTGAATATTATAACTGCTATATTTAGGCTGAAGTCTCGGTTGCCCCCGAGCATTGGTTTTCTGCAGGTTTAAGTGTTTATATTGTTAATTGAGAGGCTAGCTACTGGTTTTGTTACTACATTACCCATACCCTAGCGCCGGTCGCGATTCATGAAAATGGGCCGTGACATGTACAAACTCTGATTTTGTAACTACTACTGTTTGTATATTATTTACAGTTATTATGTAGTAGTTGTTTAATTAAATGGTTTATCGGGTATCACTGATACCGTGTTTGTGTATCATGATGTCGTTATGTTTGTTACAGGGTGGTTTGTGATACTTTTTACAGGTGGTGTTGCTCTGTTTTCAGATGTTATATTGCCAGTTTTTCTGAAAATAGTTTTATAACTCATATAATGTTTTTAAAACGCGAAAACTTTATAGTGAAATTTAGGCTTGCTACGGGTTTCGGAGCTACCACTCCCATTCCATAGCGCCGGTCTCGGCCCGAGATTTCGGGTCGTGACACGTACGTTTGTAAACATTCGGCTTAAATTGCTAAAAAGGTGAAATGTTTTGATTTGTTTTGTAACGTTTGTAAACGTTAGGCTTAAATAGCTAAAAAGGGGGAATGTTTAGATTTGTTTCCTAATATTTATAAATGTTTGGCTTAAATTATTAAAAATGTGAAACGATTGGATTTTGTTCGTAACGTTTTAAACGTTTGGTTTAAATTGCTAAAAATGTGAAACGCTCAGATTTGATTCGTAACGTTTGTAAACGTTTGGCTGAAAGTTCTAAAAAGTTGAAACATAATTTTGTTTCGTAATGTTTGTAAACTTTTGCCTTAAATCTCTAAAAAGGTTAAACGTTAGAATTTTTTTTGTAACGTTTGTAAACGTTCGGCTTAAATCGCTGAAAAGGTAAAACATTTGGTTTTATTTTGTAACCTTTGTAAACGTTCGACTTAAATCGCTAAAAAGGTGACAAATTTGGATTTGTTTCATAACGTTTTAAACGTTTGGATTTGTTTCGAAACGTTTGGAGTTGTTTCGTAACATTTGTAAACATTTGGCTTTAATCACTAAAAAGGTGAAACACTTGGATTTGTTTCGTAACGTTTGTAAACGTTTGGCTTAAATATCTAAAAAGGTGAAAGGCTTGGATTTGTTTCGTAACATTTAGCTTAAATTGCTAAAAAGGTGAAACGTTAGGATTTGTTTCATACGTTTGCAAACGTTTGGCTTAAATCACTAAAAAGGTGAAACGTTTGGTTTTTTTCGTAACATTTGTAAACGCTTCGATTAGTTTCATAACGTTTTAAACGTTTGGTTTTGTTTCGTAACGTTTGTAAACGTTTCGCTTAAATCGCTAAAGAGGTGAAACGTTTGGTTTTATTTCGTAATGTTTGTAAACGTTTGGCTTAAATTGCTAAAAAGGTAAATCATTTGGACTTGTTTCGTAATGTTTGTAAACGTTTGGGTTCAATCGCTAAAAAGGAAAAACGTTTGGATTAGTTTCGTAATATTTTTTAAACTTTTGGCTTAAATAGCTAAAAAGGTGAAACGTTTGGATTTGTTTCGTCGCGTTTGTAAATATTTGGCTTAAATCGCTAAAGAGGTGAAACTTTTGGATTTGTTTTGTAATATTTGTAAACGTTTTGCTTAAATCGCTAAAAAGGTGAATTTGCTTGGATTTGTTTCAAAACGTTTGTAAACGTTTTGCTTAAATCGCTAAAAAGGTGAAACGTTTGGCTTTGTTTCGTAACATTTTGTAAACGTTTGGCTTAAATTGCTAAAAAGGGGAAACGTTTAGATTTGTTTCGTAATGTTTGTAAACGTCTGGCTTTAATTGCTAAAATTGTGAAACGTTTGGATTTGTTTTTAAACGTTAGGTTTAAATTGCTAAAAAGGTGAAACGCTTGGAATTTTTTCGTAATGTTTGTTAACGTTGGCTTAAATTTCTAAAAAGTTGAAACACTTGGATTTGTTTCGTAACGTTTATAACCGTTTGGCTTAAATCGCTAAAAAGGTGAAACGTTTAGTTTTGTTTTGCAATGTTTGTAAACGTTTGGCTTAAATTGCTAAAAAGGTGAATCATTTGGATTTGTTTCGTAACGTTTGTAAACATTTGGGTTAAATCGCTGAAAAGAACAAACGTTTGGATTTGTTTCGTAACATTTTGTAAACTTTTGGCTTAAATCGCTAAAAAGGGGAAACGTTTGGATTTGTTTCGTCATGTTTGTAAACGTTTGGCTTAAATTGCTAAAAAGTGAAACGTTTGGATTTGTTTCGTAACGTTTGTAATCTTTTAGCTTAAATCGATAAAAAGGTGAAACGTTTGGTTTTGTTTTGTAACCTTTGTAAACGTTTGGTTTAAATTGCTGAAAGTGTGAAACGTTCGGATTTGTTTCGCAGCGTATTAAACGTTTGGTTTGAATTGCTAAAAAGGTGTAACACTTGGATTTGTTTCGTACAGTTTGTAAATGTTTGGGTTCAATCGCTAAAAAGGCGAACCGTTTGGATTTGTTTCGTAACGTTTGTAAACTTTTGGCTGAAATCGCTACAAAGGTGAAACATATGGATTTGTTTCGTCATGTTTGTAAATGTTTGGCTTAAATCTCTAAAGTGGTGAAACGTTTGGATTTGTTTCGTAACGTTTGTTAACGATTGCCTTAAATCGCTAAAAAGGTGAAACGTTTGGATTTGTTTCGTAACGTTTGTAAACGTTTGGCTTAAATCGCTAAAAAGGGGAATCTTTTGGATTTGTTTCGTAACGTTTGTAAACGTTTGGGTTCAATCGCTAAAAAGGTGAAACGTTCGGGTTTGTTTAGAAACGTTTCTAAACATTTGGCTTAAATCACTAAAAAGAAGAGATGTTTTGTTTTGCAGCGTTTGTAACCGTTTGGATTTGTTTCGTAACGTTTAATTCGTAACGTTTTCAAACGTTTGGCTTAAATCGCTAAAAAGATGAGAGGTTTGGTTTTATATCGTAATGTTTATTAAAGTTTGGTTTAAATCGCAAAAAAGGTGAATCTTTTGGATTTGTTTCGTAACGTTTGTAAACGTTTGGGTTCAATCGCTAAAAAGGTGAAACGTTCGGATTTGTTTAGAAACGTTTGTAAACGTTTGGCTTAAATCGTTAAAAAGGTGAAATGTTTGGATTTGTTTCATAACGTTTGTAAATGTTTAGCTTAAATTGCTAAAAAGGTGAAACGCTTGGATTTGTTTAGTAACGTTTGCAAATGTTTGGCTTAAATTGCTAAAAAGGTGAAAGGCTTTGATTTTTTATGTAACATTTAGCTTAAATTGCTAAAAAGGTTAAACGTTTGGATTTGTTTCATATGTTTGCAAACGTTTGGCTCAAATCGCTAAAAAGGTGAAACGTTTGGTTTCCTTTCGTAACATTTGAAAACATTTCGATTTGTTTTGTAACATTTTAAACGTTTGGTTTTGTAACGTTTGTAAACGTTTGGCTTAAATCGCTAAAAAGGAGAAACGTTTGGTTTTGTTTCGTAATGTTTGTAAACGTTTGGCTTAAATTGCTAAAAAGGTGAATCATTTGGATTTGTTTCGTAAAGTTTGTAAACGTTTGGGTTAAATCGCTAAAAAGACAAAACGTTTGGATTTGTTTCGTAACATTTTGTAAACGTTTGGCTTAAATCGCTAAAAAGGTGAAACGTTTGGATTTGTTTTGTCACGTTTGTAAATGTTTGGCTTAAATCGCTAAAGAGGTGAAACGTTTGGATTTGTTTTGCAACTTTTGTAAACGTTTGGCTTAAATCGCTAAAAAGGGGAAACGTTTGGATTTGTTTCGTATCGTTTGCAAACGTTTGCTTTAAATCGCTAAAAAGGTGAAACGCTTGGATTTGTTTCACAACGTTTGTAAACGTTTGGATTAATTTACTAAAAAGGTAAAACGCTTTGATTTGTTTCGAAACGTTTGTAAACGTTTGGCTTAAATTGCTAAAAAGGTGAAACATTTGGATTTGTTTCATAACCTTTGTAAACGTTTGGCTTAAATCGGTGAAACATTTGGATTTTTTTCGACACGTTTGTAAATGTTTGGCTTAAATCGCTAAAAATATGAAACGTTTGGATTTGTTTCTATAACTTTTTAAATGTTTGACTTCAATCGCTAAAAAGGTGAAACGTTTGGATTTGTTTCGTAACGTTTGTAAATGTTTGGCATAAATAGCTTAAAAGGTGAAATGTTTGGATTTGTTTCGTAAAGTTTAGTTTAAACCGGTAAAATGGGGAAACATTTGGATTTGTTTCGTAACGTTTGTAAACGTTTGGCTCAAATTGCTAAAAAGGTGAAATATTAGGTTTTGTTTCGTAATGTTTGTAAATGTTCGGCCTAAATAACTAAAAAGGTGAAACTTTTTGATTTGTTTCCAAACGTTTGTAAACGTTTGGCTTAAATTGCAAAAAAGGTGAAACGCTTGTATTTGTTTCATAGCGTTTGCAAACGTTGGGCTTAAACTACTACAAAGATGAAACGCTTAAATTTGTTTCGGAACGTTTGTAAACGTTTAGCTTAAATTGCTAAAAAGGTGAAACGCTTTGATTTGTTTCGTAACATTTGTAAACGTTTGGTATAAATTGCTAAAAAGGGGAAACGATTGATTTTGTTTCGTAACGTTTGTAAGGGTTTTGCTTAAATTGCTAAAATTGTGTAATGTTTGGATTTGTTTCGTAACGTTTTAAACGTTTGGTTTTGTTTCGTAACGTTTGTAAACGTTTCGCTTAAATCGCTGATAGGTGAAACGTTTAGATTTGTTTCGTAACGTTTGTAAATGTTGGCTTAAATTGCTTAAAAGGCGAAACGTTTGGATTTGTTTCGTAACGTTTGTAAATGTTTGGCTTAAATCGCTAAAAAGGTGTAACATTTGGATTTGTTTCGTATCGTTTGTAAACGTTTTGCTTAAATCGCTAAAAAGGTGAAACATTTTAAATTTCGTAACGTTTGTAAACGTTTGACTTAAATTGCTAAAAAGGTGAAACGCTTGGATTTATTTCATAACGTTTGTAAACGTTTGGTTTTAATTGCTGAAAAGGGGAAACGTTTGGATTTGTTTCGTGACGTTTTAAATGTTTGGTTTTATTTCGTAACGTTTGTAAACGTTCGGCTTAAATCGCTAAAAATGTGAAACGTTTGTATTTGTTTCATAAAGTTTGTAAACGTTTGGCTTAAATCGCTAAAAAGGTAAAACATTTGGATTTGTTTCGTAACGTTTGTAAACGTTTGGTTAAATTGCTTGTCACGACCCAATTTCATGAATTGTGACCGGCGCTAGGGTATGGGTATGGTTGTATCAAAACCCGTAGCAAGCCTTACGGAAATTAAATAAACATTTAAACCTGCAGAAAACTGCTCGGGGCCAACCGAGACTCCAACCTAAGTCTAGCAATTTATAATACAGTCCTAACATAAATAACTTAAGTATCTGAAATATTCCACAGCATGCGTTAAATATAATAATAAAATATTCCAGTGTAAACATGCTAATAATAAATAATCGGTCTAATCGACAAAACCAATGCAATAACAAATGTAATATATAAACTAGTTCTACTACGGTCTAAGAGTTTGAAAACAGAAACTAGTTTAATAACATAAAAACCTCCGAGGAATCAAAAGAATCGGAGTGGACCAGCTTTTAAATCATAAACCTGTAAAATTTGGGAAAACAACGGGGTCAGATATACTGAGATGAGTTCGCAATACTATTTACATTTATTAAGTTTAAAACCCTTAAATCAAAACATTTTTATACTAATATAATATGATTATGGAAAACAGTATTGAAATGATCCCAGCGTAAGTATGACATAGCATACTGATAAATCCAGAGTGGACGGGAACAAATCCTCGTCATATATATACCAGCGTAAGCAAGACTTTAGTCTGCCGATTCCCAGAGTACTTACCGGTGCACACAGTCTCGATACAAACCTATCGAGCAGCTCGTTTCAATCCAGATCCATAATACGGAAAAAAACGGTTCAAAAGCATTTATAATATTAAAATATAATGCGGTACTTAATAAAGCGGTAAATAGCACTACAAACTCACTGCTTGCTTATCCACGTGAATCTTGGCAAACAGCTAACCATGCGTAGACTCCGAAGCACGAGCAGTCGACGGTCTAAAACAATATGTAAGTTAAAATCCATTTAACCCCTAACTTTAAGAATACTAGACACCACATATGACTAGCACAAAATCAAGTCAAGCACAAACACAACCAGCACAGAATGGATAATTAATTACATAAAGACCCGAGCCAAAGTACGAACCACATCGAGTAACACAATACTCAATAAATAAATAAGTCAAGTCTATTGGATTTCCGCTTTAAAATTCGTTCCGGAAAATATTACTTAATTAATAAATAAATAACAACTTAAATTCATTTCCTCAAATATTGGGTTAGCCGAGTTACCAATAACTACCAAGCTACCTCACATGTCGGGTGACCCAAGTCTAACCCGACACAAATATTTTATCACTTTGATAAAATAGGTATATTTATATCCAATTATAAACCATAATTTATAATTACAGAAACAACTTTAATAAAATAATAATCAAAATTTAAAACGGAACTCAAGTAACCAATAGTTACCGCAAAAACTTAACTGAAATAAGTTAAAAATAGTAATTTAAAGTTATATGTAAATTAGCCAAATTTGCCACCAAACCCATAATTCTCAAAAATAATAGTTAACCGAGTAATTATCCGACAAAAATAATTATAATATAAATATTGTTTCCCGGTGTAAAAAAAACAAAACAAACACAATTCAACTGAAATCAAATAAAATATTATTTTTAAATTTAAATAATATTATCAAAATTTAAAACGATAGTTGAAAGTCCGGTTTTGAAATCTGTATTTAACCAATTTAATAACATTAACAAATCATGAAAAACCAACCAATAATCCTTTGAAAATCAAACATAAAAGACACCACTTAAATCAATAGAAAAAAATCAAATGGAAACATTACAAGATTTCCAGAAACCAAAAGAATTCTAAATCTCAATTTACTTACTAATAACATTATGAGAAAACAATTGGACCAATAGAACCCATCAAATATGAATAATCCAAGCCATATTTTGAACAACTAATATTGCCACCCAAAATTCAAACTCAAACTCTCGTGCAATCAAAAACAACAAACAGAAATCCAAAAATTCCATAATCTTATAATTAACAAAACAATGAAACTTAAGTTAACCATTTTCTATTAGCAAAACCACTTTTGTACCATTAACAAAACCCGCCAAACATCATCAGTCTTAAATCCAGAAAAAAAGAATAAGAAGATCAAAATCAAAGAAGTATCTAACAGTGGCGACAAATAACCTTTGATTTTACAAACAACAATTCCAACTGACTACAATTACACAATCAGTTAACATTACTTAAACATATAACTTATAATCAATATCATATAACTCTAATTCTATAAGAAAACGATTAAATCAAACAAAGTATGAACATTTAACCCATTAATGTATTGACAGTAACTTAATCAATATTCTGACTTCAAAAAACAAATCAATCTCCATAAATTTTCGATCAATAAACTGATAACGGCATGAACAAGTACAAGAACAACTGCCCACAATGAATCAAGTAATGATCTCATAACACAAACAGATGAACACAGAAACATAGGGAGATCGGCAGCCATTATCGTAGAGAGAAACGGCAGCCATCGCACAACAAAACAATGAATCGATCTAACGTAACTCAAGAGATTCGAACGTACCAAAATTAAGATTACACGCCAAAGATTTTCTGAGAAGGATGGGGTTTCTATGATGAAAGAGACGACCTCAGAACAATGCTATATAGATGAACGTAACAAGTTACGAAACATAAGTAACAAAAACATAACAACGCAGAGAATTGACGTACCGTTAGAACACAACAAAGCTCGATATGGTTCAGAAGTAATCCGGTTCAGATTTGACATGAGAAACGATCTAACACGATGATAGAACAAACCAACGTAACGAGTTATGAAATGGCAAAAGGATAATGAACGAAACAACAAGAACGGAGAGACTGAAAATTTACTAGGTTCAAAAGCGATAGAGAAGAAGAGAGACGTATGATTATTTTAGTGTAAGTTTAGGATCTTAGGCGGCTAGGGTTGAGAGATTTATAAGGGAAAAATATAAGAGTTAAACGGTTACTTAAAAAAAAAACCTAAACAATTAAATAAGGAAGAACAAAGCAGCTCATTAGAGGCCTACCAAAATTTCACACAATTTAAACATGGGCCAACCAAAAGCATGGAAGAATTATAATTTTAAAAGAATAGATTTTGCATGGGCTTGTATGGCCAAACCAATAAATTTAAACAAAAACGTGGCCAACCCGAACCAGCATAAAACAAAAATTTATTCAAACCACGAATTCGTAAACGACTCCAAAAATTTCCGAAAACTAATAGAAAAAAAAATTAATTTTCTTACGGGGTATTACATTCTCCCCAACTTATTAAAAATTCGTCCTCGAATTTACCACAAAACCGAAGTACAATAAAACCACGAACAGCGCGCCCGAAAACCATTCCTAACACAAAAATTAAGAGTTAACGATTTCCAAATAGATTTAACAGAAAACAATTACGCACCTCAAATTCTGAATTTCCATAGCACTTTACGAACGAATGAGAAACCCAAACAGAAACGAAATACAAATTGCATAATTCAGCCTATTCAAGACACAACCGCAATCTCAATAGATTTCTCGCGAACGACAATTTTTTTAGAGCACTGCTCACTAACTTCAAGCAATAACCACAATTGGCTATACTAGCTTCCGCTTAACAAAGCAACCAAGCAAAATAATAAGTCATCCTGATTAAATACGCTCTCACAAAAATCACAACTGAAAACTAAACACCATAAGAATCGTTCTGGTTTAACCAACTAAGATCTACTCGACAATATTATCAACTTCGCAAACCAAGACGCAAGAAAAACACATAACACAATTCCAAGAGATACATAACTTAGACTTTTGACAACAATTCTCCAAACTGATAAACACGAAAATTCTAAGTTAACTCGCAAATCCAAAAAAAATTTATCATCCAACTACAACCTCGAATCCCACAAAAGATCATTTAGATCAAAACCGTACTTTAATCAATTCATTGGTTATGTTCAAAACAATTTATTTTTTTTTGAAAACGATTTTCCGCAACATACTGATTTTTTTTTTTGCAAACACAAAATATCATTTAATAAAATTATCTGTATCTAATTAAAAGTCTTTAGTTTCACAAGTTACATTTTATTTTTCAAACCAAAAATAAATAAATTATGGGAAAATTTTCCAATTTGTAACCGCACCAAAATAGTCAAACACTCTCAATTGAAATAACTTCTGAACCTTACTTTCAAAATAAATTCACGATTTTATAAAAATGTTCATTTAAAAAAAAAATCCACTTTTAATCAAAACAGACAAAATTTCATCTCTTCCTCATAAATTAAATTTTGCAAATAAGAATCCCTTCATTTACGAAATAATTTCCATACTAGTACCAAAACTTTTTAAAACAGAAATCGAATCCGTAAAAACAAAATTTCTTTTAAGTTTGTGTAAAAACACACGTAGTGCATAACCAAATTCCTTAAACCAACAATCCTCAAATCATAAACCATAAGTTGACACAATTCTATGCAACCCGAACTCAATATTTTATCGCACTTACCACAACTAAACCTCGAGTATGACTTATAATCATAGTTCTCCTTTATAAAATACGGATACTTCAACAATATAAAACAAATCCTTACTATGCAATTTCTCCTAAATCACCACCGTCATCACAGAGTATTTGTCTAGTCTCCGACCAAATAAAAATTTCAAAACCGTTTGAAATTTAATAACCTTTTAAACACCATTTTCATAATATAACTCGCGAGTTTATAACAAAATATTTTTTTTTTGAAAAGTCCCTCTGATAAAATTTATTTTACATAATTGTGCGTCAGGGTGATGACAGCTCTCATCCCCAAAGAGTTGCATTCAACCCTAATAATTTAATGTCGTGATGAATGTTCTAAATGCATGTATCAATTATTTATTTCTCTTTTAATTAGTGATCATACTCAATGCTCAATGCAGTTTTCTATTCGTGGCATTTCACATGCATGTTCATGACATGTCTGGGCACAATTACGTGATAAAACATTTCAATTTCTTTAACAAGTTAATATTTGAAATCAATTTTTTTTTTGAAACATTTTCTAGACATTACACTCTGTGAGACGTGCACTCGTCCATCTTGACATATTTGCCCATCTCTATTATCCTAGTCCACCAATTTGCATTATCAAAAAAAAAAATCCCAAAACGAAACTAAAAATTTACCTAACAACAGTTCCCCCTCAAATTTTCCAAAGGCAGCAAACAACACGAACGCCTTCACAGCTCTATTATCAGTTTTGGTATTTCACCGATCAACCTAATAAAAGATGCCAGTGTATTACTACACTGATCAACCTCGAACACAGTCTCCACATTCTTTTCCAGAATGCCGAAAGCCGAAAGATTTAGATACACCAATTTATCACAAACGAGCCCGACGAAAAAAAACGCATAACGCTTGAAATTCCCACACATGTGGCAAACACTCACGAGTAGAATTATTCCACCGGTGATGAGTAATATAACTCAAATTGCCTTCCTCTAACCAGGACAGATTTGAAATCGAATCTGCGAACAGCTCTTGAGAATCGGTCCTCAAATTTATTGATAAGAAAATTAATCACTTCTATTTCCAGGGTCAAACGTTCGATCCGGCTAAACAATTAGAACATCTAAACTAATCGCAGGGTCAAAACAAAGGTTTGAATCGCATATCGATGCCAACGCCAAAGTTAAGTCAAAGAAAAACTAGCGAGGAATACCCTCACGTGCTACTCCGCACAATGAGGTCAACGGGGACAAAACTGATATGGCTTAACTTAAACAAACATGAGAGGCAAGAATAATGACACAGTACTATAGGTTAAGAATTGATCACACATCCGAAAAACACTTAAACATCTTGTAGTAACACAATTACTCATTAGGGTAGCTAACCAATATAATTCCAAAAGATTAAGCATGCAACATCTTATATGGTCAACGAATTCCTACCGACATGGTGACAACTCGAAACAACCCGTAATTGATGAAAATTTAAATCATACAATAACATTTTCAACACATCAACTTAAATCAAAATAATAAAGATATTGGTCAAAAAGTACTTATCAAAGACCACTTCGAAAGATAAAATTTATAAAATATACTTCAAGTTCATGTCGAGCCCCACAGTTTTAAAATCATTTTCCGGAAAACCTCTTTACAAACTATGGTTATAATTGTTCCCAAACGCCTCAATTTAAAATCATCGAGTTAGCTAAGTGATTACCACTTCCAAGCTAAACTCTAAATTTGGGTGACCCAAATCAAACCCACAATTACCATTTGAAAAATGTATACAAAACATTTTCAAATCCAGAAAAAACGCATTTTAAACAAATTCCAATCTTTTCAAAATAGGAAGCTCGACGTCACTCAAATGACAACATCAGACTCATCACCCAAGTGAGAAAACAATTTTAACAACATTTCCAGAAACAAAAACTTCAGTCAAAAACTAGTAAATCGAGCATAATACCAACAACGCCAAAGTGTTGAGAAACTACAAAAGGATAAAATCACAAAATTTATCTTTAATCGTCAAAGCGATATAATCTTTAAAAATAATAATTATTTCAAAAGCAAATGTTCTTAGAAATACCAAGCTAGCTTAATTTTTTCAAAAAAATTCAAGAAACTCATTTTATTTCAAAATAACAACCCTTTTCAATTCTTAGTTAAATGTAAAATTTTGAAATACAAAAATTTCATTTTTCTGCCAAGATACTGAATATAATATTTTAGGGTATCGTGTCCAGACTACTCATTTGACTTTTTGCATCAAAACACTAGTTAGGTAAAAATAATATTCTTAAGAAAATTTAAAACAATACGTGGCCAACAACGTAATCCACAAAACGTGAAAAAGATTTTTCAGTTAAAAATCATTTAATGCCGAAACAATGTCAAGTCTAACAAAATATTATATATATATTTTTTTATCAAGGCTCTCGGCCAAAACGAGAAGTACTCATAAAATAATTGAACGTCAACAATTTTTATTAAAGGCATAAAAGAGCCAAAAATTTATCACCCAGTGAAACGCATGACAACATGATAAGAAAATAACATCATGCCCAATCATGAATTAAAGCAAATTACCAAAATAAGATTTTCCGAGAATTCAAAAGCAATAAAATCACCCAAGCGAAAGAGCATCAACAGCAGAAACATTAGCATCAAATCAAGACATAAATATGACTGACTCGACACAATCCTATCGGTGTAGGAAGGAATTTTTAAAATCAAAAGATGACGTTTCAAAGACAAGACATGAATCCTACTTCCGCAGTAGTACCTATGACTCAGTAACAATTTAACAGAGTAAACACATAGCATGCAAATGGCCTTGGTTTGAAACCAAAGCTCTGATACCAAGTTTGTCACGACCCAATTTCATGAATTGTGACCGGCGCTAGGGTATGGGTATGGTTGTATCAAAACCCGTAGCAAGCCTTACGGAAATTAAATAAACATTTAAACCTGCAGAAAACTGCTCGGGGCCAACCGAGACTCCAACCTAAGTCTAGCAATTTATAATACAGTCCTAACATAAATAACTTAAGTATCTGAAATATTCCACAGCATGCGTTAAATATAATAATAAAATATTCCAGTGTAAACATGCTAATAATAAATAATCGGTCTAATCGACAAAACCAATGCAATAACAAATGTAATATATAAACTAGTTCTACTGCGGTCTAAGAGTTTGAAAACAGAAACTAGTTTAATAACATAAAAACCTCCGAGGAATCAAAAGAATCGAAGTGGACCAGCTTTTAAATCATAAACCTGGAAAATTTGGGAAAACAACGGGGTCAGATATACTGAGATGAGTTCGCAATACTATTTACATTTATTAAGTTTAAAACCCTTTAATCAAAATATTTTTATACTAATATAATATGATTATGGAAAACAGTATTGAAATGATCCCAGCGTAAGTATGACATAGCATACTGATAAATCCAGAGTGGACGGGAACAAATCCTCGTCATATATATACCAGCATAAGCAAGACTTTAGTCTGCCGATTCCCAGAGTACTTACCGGTGCACACAGTCTCGATACAAACCTATCGAGCAGCTCGTTTCAATCCAGATCCATAATCCGTAAAAAAACAGTTCAAAAGCATTTATAATATTAAAATATAATGCGGTACTTAATAAAGCGGTAAATAGCACTACAAACTCACTGCTTGCTTATCCACGTGAATCTTGGCAAACAGCTAACCATGCGTAGACTCTGAAGCACGAGCAGTCGACGGTCTAAAACAATATGTAAGTTAAAATCCATTTAACCCCTAACTCTAAGAATACTAGACACCACATATGACTAGCACAAAACCAAGTCAAGCACAAACACAACCAGCACAGAATGGATAATTAATTACATAAAGACCCGAGCCAAAGTACGAACCACATCGAGTAACACAATACTCAATAAATAAATAAGTCAAGTCTATTGGATTTCCGCTTTAAAATTCGTTCCGGAAAATATTACTTAATTAATAAATAAATAACAACTTAAATTCATTTCCTCAAATATTGGGTTAGCCGAGTTACCAATAACTACCAAGCTACCTCACATGTCGGGTAACCCAAGTCTAACCCGACACAAATATTTTATCACTTTGATAAAATAGGTATATTTATATCCAATTATAAACCATAATTTATAATTACAGAAACAACTTTGATAAAATAATAATTAAAATTTAAAACGGAACTCAAGTAACCAATAGTTACCGCAAAAACTTAACTGAAATAAGTTAAAAATAGTAATTTAAAGTTATATGTAAATTAGCCAAATTTGCCACCAAACCCATAATTCTCAAAAATAATAGTTAACCGACTAATTATCCGACAAAAATAATTATAATATAAATTATTTCCCGGTGTAAAAAAAACAAAACAAACACAATTCAACTGAAATCAAATAAAATATTATTTTTAAATTTAAATAATATTATCAAAATTTAAAACGATAATTGAAAGTCAGGTTTTGAAATCTGTATTTAACCAATTTAATAACATTAACAAATCATGAAAAACCAACCAATAATCCTTTGAAAATCAAACATAAAAGGCACCACTTAAATCAATAGAAAAAAATCAAATGGAAACATTACAAGATTTCCAGAAACCAAAAGAATTCTAAATCTCAATTTACTTACTAATAACATTATGAGAAAACAATTGGACCAATAGAACCCATCAAATATGAATAATCCAAGCCATATTTTGAACAACTAATATTGCCACCCAAAATTCAAACTCAAACTCTCGTGCAATCAAAAACAACAAACAGAAACCCAAAAATTCCATAATCTTATAATTAACAAAACAATGAAACTTAAGTTAACCATTTTCTATTAGCAAAACCACTTTTGTACCATTAACAAAACCCGCCAAACATCATCAGTCTTAAATCCAGAAAAAAAGAATAAGAAGATCAAAATCAAAGAAGTATCTAACAGTGGCGACAAATAACCTTTGATTTTACAAACAACAATTCCAACTGACTACAATTACACAATCAGTTAACATTACTTAAACATATAACTTATAATCAATATCATATAACTCTAATTCTATAAGAAAACGATTAAAGCAAACAAAGTATGAACATTTAACCCATTAATGTATTGACAGTAACTTAATCAATATTCTGACTTCAAAGAACAAATCAATCTCCATAAATTTTCGATCAATAAACTGAGAACGGCATGAACAAGTACAAGAACAGCTGCCCACAATGAATCAAGTAATGATCTCATAACACAAACAGATGAACACAGAAACATAGGGAGATCGGCAGCCATTATCATAGAGAGAAACGGCAGCAATCGCACAACAAAACAATGAATCGATCTAACGTAACTCAAGAGATTCGAACGAACCAAAATTAAGATTACACGTCAAAATTTTTCTGAGAAGGATGGGGTTTCTATGATGAAAGAGACGACCTCAGAACGATGCTATATAGATGAAGGTAACAAGTTACGAAACATAAGTAACAAAAACATAACAACGCAGAGAATTGACGTACCGTTAGAACACAACAAAGATCGATATGGTTCAGAAGTAATCCGGTTAAGATTTGACATGAGAAACGATCTAACACGATGATAGAACAAACCAACGTAACGAGTTATGAAATGGCAAAAGGATAATGAACGAAACAACAAGAACGGAGAGACTGAAAATTTACTAGATTCAGAAGTGATAGAGAAGAAGAGAGACGTTTGATTATTTTAGTGTAAGTTTAGGATCTTAGGCGGCTAGGGTTGAGAGATTTATAAGGGAAAAATATAAGAGTTAAACGGTTACTTAAAAAAAACCTAAAAAATTAAATAAGGAAGAACAAAGCAGCTCATTAGAGGCCTACCAAAATTTCACACAATTTAAACATGGGCCAACCAAAAGTATGGAAGAATTATAATTTTAAAAGAATAGATTTTGCATGGGCTTGTATGGCCTAACCAATAAATTTAAACAAAAACGTGGCCAACCCGAACAAGCATAAAACAAAAATTTATTCAAACCACGAATTCGTAAACGACTCCAAAAATTTCCGAAAACTAATAGAGAAAAAAATTAATTTTCTTACGGGGTATTACATTGCTAAAAAGGTGAAATATTTGGATTTGTTTCGTAACTTTTATAAATGTTTTGGCTTAAATTGCTAAAAAGGTGACACGTTTAGATTTGTTTCGTAACCCTTGTAAACGTTTGGCTTAACTCGCTAAAAAGAAAAAACGTTTGGATTTGTTTCATAACGTTTGTAAACGTTTGGCTTAAATCGTTAAAAAGGTGAGATGTTTGTATTTGTTTCATAATGTTGTAAACGTTCAGCTTAAATCGCTAAAAAGATGAAACGTTTGGATTTGTTCCGTAACGTTTGAAAACATTCATCTTAAATTGCAAAAAAGGTGAAACGTTTGGTTTTGTTTCGTAAAGTTTGTAAACGTTCAGCTTAAATCGCTAAAAAGGGGAAACGTTTAGATTTGTTTCGTAATGTTGTAAACGATTGGCTTAAATTGCTACAAATGTGAGACGTTTGGATTTGTTTCGTAACGTATTAAACGTTTGGTTTATATTTCTAAAAAGGTTAAACGCTTGGATTTGTTTCGTAACGTTTGTAAACGTTTGGCTTAAATTGCTAAAAAGTTGAAACGCTTGGATATGTTTCGTAATATTTGTACACGTTTGGCTTAAATTGCTAAAAAGGTGAAATGTTTGGTTTTGTTTCGTAACCTTTGTAAACGTTCGGCTTAAATCGCTAAAAAGGTGAAATGTTTGGATTTGTTTCGTGATGTTTAAAACGTTTGGATTTGTTTCGAAACGTTTGGATTTGTTACGTAACATTTGGAAACGTTTGGCATTGATCACTAAAAAGGTGAAACGTTTGGATTTGTTTTGTAACGTTTATAAATGTTTGGGTTAAATCACTAAAAATGTGAAACATTTCGATTTGTTTCGCAACGTTTACAAACGTTATTTTTTGTTTCATAATGTTTATAAACATTTGGCTTAAATCGCTAAAATGGGGAAACGTTTGTTGTTGTTTTGTAATATTTGTAAACGTTTGGATTTGTTTCGTAACATTTTAAACGTTTCGTTTAGTTTTGTAACCTTTGTAAACGTTTGGCTTATATCGCTAAAAAGGTGAAACGTTTGGTTTTGTTTCGTATCATTTGTAAACGTTTGGCTTAATTCGCTAAAAAGGTTAATAGTTTGGATTTGTTTCGTAACGCTTGTAAACATTTGGCTTAAATCGCTAAAAAGGTGAAACGTTTGGATTTGTTTCATAACTTATGTAAATGTATGGCTAAAATCGCTAAAAAGGTGAAACGTTTGGTTTTTTTTTATAATGTTTGTAAACATTTTGCTTAAATCACTTAAAAGGGGAAACGTTTGGTTTTGTTTCGTAGCGTTTGTAAACGTTTGGATTTGTTTCGTAACGTTTTAAACGTTTGGTTTTATTTCGTAATGTTTGTAAACGTTTGGCTTAAATCGGTAAAAAGGTGAAACATTTGGTTTTGTTTTGTGACATTTGTAACGTTTGGCTTAAAACGCTAAAAAGGTGAAACGCTTGGTTTTCTTTCGTAACGTTTGTAAACGTATCGATTTGTTTCGTAACGTTTGTTTCGTAACATTTTAAACGTTTGGTTTTGTTTCGTAACGTTTGTAAACGTTGGGCTTAAATCACTAAAAAGGTTAAACGTTTGGTTTTGTTTCTTAATGTTTGTAAACGTTTAGCTTATATCGCTAAAAAGGTGAAACGTTTGGATTTGTTTTGTAACGTTTGTAAACGTTTGGGTTCAATCACTAAAAAGGTGAAACATTTGGATTTGTTTCGAAACGTTTTTTAACGTTTGGCTTAAATCGCTAAAAAGGTTAAACATTTGAATTTGTTTCGTAACGTTTGTAAATGTTTGCCGTAAATTGCTAAAAAGGTGAAACGCTTGGATTTGTTTCGTATCCTTTGTAAACATTTCGCTTAAATTGCTAAAAAGGTGAAACGCTTGGTTTTGTTTAGTAACGTTTGTAAACGTTTAGCTTAAATTGCTAAACAGGTGAAACGCTTGGTTTTTGTTTCGTCACAAATCGCTAAAAATGTGAAACGATTGGATTTGTTTCGTACTGTTTGTAAAAGTTTGGCTTAAATTACTAAAAAGGTGAAACGCTTGGATTTGTTTCGGAACGTTTGTAAACGTTTGGCTTAAATTGCTAAAAAGGTGAAACGCTTGAATTTGTTTACTAACGTTTGTAAACGTTTAGCTTAAATTGCTAAAAAGGTGAAACACTTGATTTTGTTTCGTAATGTTCGTACGGGTTCGGCACAAATCGCTAAAAATGTGAAACGTATGGATTTGTTTCATAAAGTTTGGTTTGGTTTCGTAGGTTTGTAAACATTTGGCTTAAAGGGTAAAATGTTTGGATTTTGTTCGTAGTGTTTATAAACGTTTGGCGTAAATCGCTAAAAAGGTGAAACATTTGGATTTGTTTCGTACCATGTGTAAACGTTTGGCTTAAATCGCTAAAAAGGTGAAACGTTTGGATTTGTTTCGTAATGTTTGAAAAGATTTTCCTTAAATTGCTAAAAAGGTGGAAATGCTTGGATTTGTTTCGTAATGTTTGTAAATGTTTGGCTTAAATTTCTAAAAAGGTGACACGTTTGGATTTGTTTTCTATCCTTTGTAAACGTTGGTCTTAAATCGCTAAAAAGGTAAAACGTTTGGATTTATTTTGTAATATTTGGCTTAAATTGCTAAAAAGTTGAAACGTTTGTATTTGTTTAGTAACGTTTGTATACGTTTGGCCTAAATTGCTAAAAAGGGGAAACGTTTGGATTTGTTCCGTAACGTTTGAAAACGTTTGGCTTAAATCGCAAAAAAGGTGAAACGTTTGGATTTATTTCTTAATGTTTTTAAACGTTTGGTTTAAATCTCTAAAAAGGTGAATTTGCTTGGATTTGATTCGCAACGTTTGTAAACGTTTGGCTTATATCGCTAAAAAGGGGAAACGTTTAGATTTGTTTCGTAATGTTTGTAAATGTTTGACATAAATTTCTAAAACCGTGAAACACCTAGATTTGTTTCGTAACGTTTTAAACGTTAGGTGTAAATCGCTAAAAAGGTTAAACATTTGGATTTGTTTTAGTAACCTTTGTAAACATTTCGCTTAAATTGCTAAAAAGGTGAAACACTTGGATTTGTTTCGTAACATTTGTAAACGATTGGCTGAAATTACTAAAAAGGTGAAACTCTTGAATTTGTTTCGGAATGTTTGTAAACGTTTATCTTATATTGCTAAAAAGGTGAAACGCTTGGATTTGTTTCGTAATATTTGTAAACGTTTGGCTTAAATTGTCAAAATGGGGAAGCATTTGGTTTTGTTTCGTAATGTTTGTATACGTTCGGCTCAAATCGCCAAAAGGTGAAACATTTGGATTTCTTTCGTAACATTTGTAAACGTTTGGCTTAAATTGCTAAAAAGGTGAAACGCTTGGCTTTGTTTCGTAACGTTTGTAAAAGTTTTGCCTAAATTACTAAAAAGGTGAAACGCTTGGATTTGTTTTAAAGCGTTTGTAAATGTTTGGCTTAATTGCTAAAAAGGTGAAACGCTTGGTTTTGTTTCGTAACCTTTGTAAGGGTTCGGCATAAATCGCTAAATATGTGAAACGTTTGGTTTTTTTCGTAACGTTTTGAACTTTTGGTTTTGTTTCGTAAAGTTTGTAAATGTTTGGCTTAAATCACTAAAAATGTAAAACGTCTGAATTTGTTTCGTAACGTTTGTAAATGTTTGGCTTAAATTGCTAAAAACGCAAAACGTTTGGATTTGTTTCATAACGTTTGTAAACGTTTAGCATAAATGGCTAATAAGGCGAAATGTTTGGATTTGGTTCGTAGCGTTTGTAAACGTTTGGCTTAAATCGCTAAAAAGGTGAAACAATTGGATTTGTTTCGTAATGTTTGCAAACATTTGCCTTAAATTGCTATAAAGGTGGAAATGCTTGGTTTTGTTTCATAACATTTGTTAACGTTTGGTTAAATTGCTAAAAACGTGAAAAACTTTATTTTATTTCGTAAAGTTTGTAAATTATTTGACTTAAATTTCTAAATATGTGAAACATGTTGATTTGTTTCGTAATGTTTGTAAACGTTTAGCTTCAATCGCTAAAAAGGTGAAACGTTTGGATTTTTTTCATAACGTTTGTAAACGTTTGGCTAACGCTTGGATTTGTTTTGGAACGTTTGTAAACGTTTGGCTTAAATTGCTAATAAGGTGAAACGCTTGGATTTATTTGGTAACATTTGTAAACGTTTGGTAAAAAGGTGAAAATCCTAAATTGCTAAGAAGGTGAAACTCTTAGTTTTGTTTCGTAGCTTTTGTAAGGGTTTGTCTTAAATCGCTAAAAATGTGAAACGTTTTGATTTGTTTCGTAACGTTTGTAAACGTTTGGCTTAAATCGCTAAAAAAGGGGAAACGTTTGGATTTCTTTTGTAACGTTTGTAAACGTTTGGGCTTAAATCGCTAAAAAGTTGAAACGTTTGGATTTGTTTTGTAACGTTTGTAAACGTTTAGGTTCAATCACTAAAAAGGTGAAACATTTGGATTTGTTTCGAAACGTTTTTTAACGTTTGGCTTAAATCGCTAAAAAGGGGAAACATTTGGATTTTTTTCGTAACATTTGTAAATGTTTGGCTGAAATTTCTAAAAAGGTGAAACGCTTGGATTTGTTTCATAACCTTTGTAAACGTTTCGCTTAAATTGCTAAAAAGGTGAAACACTTGGATTTGTTTCATAACGTTTGTAAACGTTTGGCTTAAATTGCTAAGAGGGTGAAACTTTTGGATTTGTTTCGTTACCTTTGGAAACGTTTGGCTTAAATAGCTAAAAAGGTGAAATGTTTGGATTTGTTTCATACGTTTGCTAACTTTGGTCTTAGATTGCTAAAAAGGTGAAACATATGGTTTTGTTTCGTAAGATTTGTAAACGTTTCGATTTGTTTCGTAACGTTTGTTTCATAACGTTTTAAACATTATGTTTTGTTCCGTAACGTTTGTAAACGTTTGGCTTAAATCGTTAAAAAGGTGAAATGTTTGGTTTTGTTTCGTAATGTTTATAACGTTAAATTTCTAAACGGTGAAACGTTTGGGTTCAATCGCTAAAAAGGTGACTCATTTGGATTTGTTTCATGCGTTTGCAAACGTTTGGCTTAAATCGCTAAAAAGGTGAAACGTTTTGTTTTGTTTCGTAAAATTTTGAAACATTTCGATTTGTTTCATAACTTTTGTTTCGTAACGTTTTAAACGTTTGGTTTTGTTTCGTAACGTTTGTAAACGTTTGGCTTAAATCGATAACAAGGTGAAATGTATGGTTTTGTTTTGTAATGTTTGTAAGCGTTAAATTTCTAAAAGGTGAAACATTTGGATTTGTTTCGTAACGTTTATAAACGTTTGGCTTAAATCTCTAAAAATGTAAAACATTTTGATTTGTTTCATAACTTTTGTAAACATTTGACTTAAATTGCTAAAAAGGTGAAATGTTTGGTTTTGTTTCATAACCTTTGTAAACATTTGGCTTAAATCGCTAAAAAGGTGAAACATTTGGATTTGTTTCGTAACGTTTGTAAAGGTTTTGCTTAAATTTCTATAAAGGGGACACGTTTGGATTTGTTTCGTAACCTTTGTAAATGTTTGGCTTAAATAGCTAAAAAGGCAAAACGTTTAGATTTGTTTAGTAACGTTTGTAAACGTTTGGCTTAAATCGCAAAAAAGGGGAAACGTTTGGATTTGGTTCATAACGTTTGTAAATGTTTGGCTAAAATCGCTAAAAATGTGAAACGTTTGGATTTGTTCCATACCGTTTGAAAACGTTTGGTTTAAATCGCATAAAAGGTGAAACGTTTGGTTTTGCTTAGTAACGTTTATAAACGTTTGGCTTAAATCGCCAACAAGGGGAAATGTTTGGTATCGTTTCGTAACGTTTGTAAACGTTTCGATTTGTTTAGTAACGTTTGTTTCGCAACGTTTTAAATGTTTAGTTTTATTTCATAATGTTTGTAAACGTTAGGCTTGAATCGCTAAAAAGGTGAAACATTTGGATTTGTTTCGTAACGTTTGTAAAGGTTTTGCTTAAATTTCTATAAAGGGGACACGTTTGGATTTGTTTCGTAACCTTTGTAAATGTTTGGCTTAAATAGCTAAAAAGGCGAAACGTTTAGATTTGTTTGGTAACGTTTGTAAACGTTTGGCTTAAATCGCAAAAAAGGGGAAACGTTTGGATTTGGTTCATAACGTTTGTAAATGTTTGGCTAAAATCGCTAAAAAGGTGAAACGTTTGGATTTGTTCCGTACCGTTTGAAAACGTTTGGTTTAAATCGCATAAAAGGTGAAACGTTTGGTTTTGCTTAGTAACGTTTATAAACGTCTGGCTTAAATCGCCAACAAGGGGAAATGTTTGGTATCGTTTCGTAACGTTTGTAAACATTTCGATTTGTTTAGTAACGTTTGTTTCGCAACGTTTTAAATGTTTAGTTTTATTTCATAACGTTTGTAAACGTTTGGCTTGAATCGCTAAAAAGGTGAAACATTTGGATTTGTTTCGTAACGTTTGTAAAGGTTTTGCTTAAATTTCTATAAAGGGGACACGTTTGGATTTGTTTCGTAACCTTTGTAAATGTTTGGCTTAAATAGCTAAAAAGGCGAAACGTTTAGATTTGTTTAGTAACGTTTGTAAATGTTTGGCTTAAATCGCAAAAAAGGGGAAATGTTTGGATTTGGTTCATAACGTTTGTAAATGTTTGGCTAAAATCGCTAAAAAGGGGAAACGTTTGGATTTGTTCCGTACCGTTTGAAAACGTTTGGCTTAAATCGCATAAAAGGTGAAACGGTTGGTTTTGCTTAGTAACGTTTATAAACGTTTGGCTTAAATCGCCAACAAGGGGAAACATTTGGTATCGTTTCGTAACGTTTGTAAACGTTTCGATTTGTTTAGTAACGTTTGTTTCGCAACGTTTTAAACGTTTAGTTTTATTTCATAACGTTTGTAAACGTTTGGCTTGAATCGCTAAAAAGGTGAAACATTTGGTTTTGTTTCGTAATATTTGTAAACGTTTGACTTATATCGCTAAAAAGGTGAAACGTTTAGATTTGTTTCATAAAGTTTGTAAAAATTTGGGCTCAATCGCTAAAAAAGGTGAAACGTTTGGATTTGTTTCGAAACGTTTGTAAGCGTTTGGCTTTAATCGCTAAAAAGGTGAAACGTTTGTATTTGTTTCGTAACGTTTGTAAATGTTTGGATTAAATTGATAAAAAGATGAAACGTTTGGATTTGTTTCGTAACCTTGGTAAACATTTCGCTTAAATTGATAAAAACGTGAAATGCTTGGATTTGTTTCGTACCGTTTGTAAACGTTTCGCTTAAATTGCTAAAAAAGTAAAAAATTTGGATTTGTTTCGTAACCTTTGGAAAGTGTTGGGTTAAATAGGTAAAAAGGTGAAACGTTTGGATTTGTTTCATACGTTTGCAAACGTTTGGCTTAAATGGCTAAAAAGGTGAAACGTTCGGTTTTGTTTCGTAACATTTGAAAACGTTTCAATTTGTTTCGTAATGTTTTTTTCGTAACGTTTTAAACATTTGGTTTTGTTTCGTAACATTTGTAAACGTTTGGCTTAAATCGCTAAAAAGTTGAAATGTTTGGTTTTGTCTCGTAATTTTTGTAAACGTTTGGCTTTAAATTGCTAAAAATGTGAAACATTTGGATTTATTTCGTAGCGTTTGGAAACATTTTGCTTAAATCGCTAAAAATGTGAAACATTTTGTTTTATTCTGTAACGTTAGTAAACGTTTGGTTTTATTCCATAATCTTAGTAAACATTTGGATTTGTTTCGTAACGATTGTAAACATTTGGCTTAATCGCTAAAAAGGTGACACGTTTGGTTTTGTTTTGTAACGTTTGTAAATGTTTAGCTTAAATTGCTATAAAGGTTAAACGCTTGGATTTGTTTCATAACGTTTTTAAACGTTTCGTAACGTTTGGCTTAAATCGCTAAAAAGGGGAAACTTTTGAATTTGCTTCGTAACGTCGTAAATGTTGGTATTTGTTTCGAAACGCTTGGATTTGTTTCGTAACCTTTGTAAACGTTTCGCTTAAATTGATAAAAAGGTGAAATGCTTGGATTTGTTTCGTAACGTTTGTAAACGTTTGGCTTAAATTGCTAAAAAGGTGAAAAAATTGGATTTGTTTCGTAACCTTTGTAAACATTTGGCTTAAATAGCTTAAAAGGTGAAACGTTTGGATTTGTTTCATACGTTTGCAAACATTTCGCTTAAATCGCCAAAAAGGTGAAACATTTCGTTTTGTTTCGTACCAATTGTAAATGTTTCAATTTGTTTCGTAACGTTTTAAACGTTTGGTTTTGTTTCGTAAAGTTTGTAAACGTTTAACTAAAATGTCAAACGCTTGGATTTGTTTCGTAACGTTTGTAAACGTTTTGCTTAAATTGCTAAACAGGTGAAACATATGAATTAGTTTCATAACCTTTGTAAATGTTTGGCTTAAATTGCTAAAAAAGTGAAACATTTAGATTTTTTTCGTAACGTTTGTAAACGTTTGGCTTAAATAGCTAAAAAGGTGAAACTTTTGGATTTGTTCCGTAACATTTGTAAACGTTTGGCTTAAATCGCTAAAAAGGTGAAACATTTGGACTTATTTCGTAACGTTTGTAAATGTTTAGCTTAAATTTCTAAAAAGGTGAAACGTTTGAATTTGTTTCATATTTGTAAACGTTTGGCTTAAATAACTAAAAAGGTGAAACGTTTGGATTTGTTTTGTAACGTTTGTAATCATTTGGATTAAGTCGCTTAAAAGGTGAAACGTTTGAATTTGTTTCATAACGTTTGTCAAGGTTTGGCTTAATTCGATGAAAAGGTGAAAAGTTTGGATTTATTTCGTAATGTTTGTAAACGTTTAGCTTAAATCGCCAAAAAGGTGAAACGTTTGGATTTGTTTCGTAACGTTTGTAAACGTTTGGCTTAAATTGCTAAAAAGGTGAAACGCTTGGATTTGTTTCCTAACGTTTGTAAACGTTTGGCTTAAATTGCTAAAAAGGTGAAATGCTTGGATTTGTTTCGTAACGTTTGTAAAGGTTTTGCTTAAATTGCTAAAAAGGTAAAATTTTGGGATTTGTTTCGTAACCTTTGTAAACGTTTGGCTTAAATCGCTAAAAAGGGGAAACATTTGGATTTTTTCATACGTTTGTAAATGTTTGGCTTAAATCGCAAAAAAGGTGAAATGTTTGGATTTGTTTCGTAACGTTAGTAAACGTTTGGCTTAAATTGTTAAAGATGTAAAATGCTTGGATTTGTTTAGTAACGTTTATTACGTTTGGCTTAAATTGCTAAAAAGGTGAAACGCTTGGATTTGTTTCGTAACGTTTGTAAACGTTTGGCTTAAATTGCTAAAAGGTGTAACGCTTGGTTTTGTTTCGTAATGTTTGTAAACGTTTGGCTTAAATCGCTAAAAATGTTAAACGTTTCGATTTGTTTCGTAACGTTTTAAACGTTTAGTTTGATTTCGTAATGTTTGTTAACATTTGGCTTAAATCGCTAACAAGACGAAACGTTTGGATTTGTTTCGTAAAATTTGTAAACGTTTGGCATAAATCGATAAAAAGGTGAAACATTTGGATTTGTTTCGTAATGTTTGTGAACGTTTGACTTAAATCGCTAAAAAGAGTAACCGTTTGGATTTGTTTCGTAGCGTTTGTAAACGTTTGGCTTAAATCGCAAAAAAGATTATTTCCTCATAATCTTCAGATCGTTTGTATACATTTGGCTTAAATCCCCTAAAAAGGTGAAATATTTGGATTTGTCTTGTAACCTTTGTAAACGTTTGGCTTAATTTTCTAAAAAGGTGAAACGCTTTGATTTGTTTCGTACTGTTTGTATACGTTTAGCTTAAATTGCTAAAAAGAAGAAACGCTTTGATTTGTTTCATAACGTTTGTAAATGTTTTGCTTAAATTGCTAAAAAGGTGAAATTTTGGATTTGTTTTGTAACATTTTAAACGTTTGCCTTAAATCGCTAAAATGAGGAAATATTTGGATTTGTTTCGTAACGTTTGTAAACGTTGGGCATAAATCGCTAAAAAAGTGAAATGTATGGTTTTGTTTCGTAACGTTTGTAAACGTTCGGCTTAATTCGCTAAAAATGTGAAATGTTTGGATTTGTTTTGTAACATTTGTAAACGTTCGACTTAAATTGCTAAAAAAAGTGAAACGCTTGGATTTATAACGTTTGTAAACATTTCGCTTAAGTTACTAAAAAGTTGAAACGCTTGCATTTGTTTCGGAACGTTTGAAAACGTTTGGCTTAAATTGCTAAAAAGGTGAAATATTTGGATCTGTTTCGTGACGTTTGTAAACGTTCGGCTTAAATCGCTAAAAAGGTGAAACGTTTGGGTTGTTTCATAATGTTTGTAAACATTTGGTTTAAATCGCTAAAAAGGTGAAACGTTTGGACTTGTTTCGTAATGTTTGAAAATGTTTGGCTTAAATCGGTAAAAAGGTGAAACGCTTAGATTTGTTTCGTAACATTTATAAACGTTTGGCCTAAATTGTTAAAAAGGTGAAATGGTTGGATTTATTTTGTTGTAAACGTTTGGCTTAAATTGCTAAAAAGGTGAAACATTTGGATTTGTTTCATAACCTTTGTAAACGTTTGGCTTAAATCGCTAAAAAGGTAAAATGTTTCGATTTGTTTTGTAACGTTTGTAAACGTTTGGCTTAAGTCGCCAAAAAGGTGAAACCTTTGGATTTATTCGTAACGTTTGTATACATTTAACTTCAATCGCTAAAATGGGGAAACGTTGGGATTTGTTTCGTAACGTTTGTAAACGTTTAGCATAAATCGCTAAAAAGGTGAAATGTGTGGATTTGTTTTGTCACATTTTAAACGTTTGCCTTAAATCACTAAAATGAGGAAATTTTTGGATTTGTTTTGTAATGTTTATAAACATTGGGCATAAATCGCTAAAAAGGTGAAATGTATGGTTTTGTTTTGTAACGTTTGTAAACGTTCGGCTTAAATCACTAAAAATGTGAGATGTTAGGATATGTTTCGTAACGTTTGTACACGTTCGACTTAAATTGCTAAAAAGGTGAAACGCTTGGGTTTATAATGTTTGTAAACACGCTTAAGTTACTAAAAAGTTGAAGCGCTTGGATTTGTTTCGGAACGTTTGTAAACGTTTGGCTTAAATTGCTAAAAAGGTGAAATGCTTGGCTTAAATTGATAAAAAGGTTAAATGCTTAATTTTGTTTCGTAACATTTGTAAAGGTATGGTATAAATCGCTAAAAATGTGAAACAATTGAATTTGTTTTGTAACGTTTTAAACATTTGGTTTTGTTTCGTAACGTTTGTAAACGTTCGGCTTAAATCGCTAAAAAGGTGAAACGTTTGGATTTGTTTTGTAACGTTTGTAAACATTTGGCTTAAATTGCTAAAAAGGTGAAATGTTTGGATTTGTTACGTAACGTTTTAAATGTTTGGCTTAAAACACTAAACCAGGGAAACCTTTGAATTTGTTTCGTAACGTTTGTAAACGTTTGGCTTAAATCACTAAAAAAAGGTGAAATGTTTGGATTTGTTTCATAACGTTTGTAAATGTTTGGCTTAATTTGCTACGAAGGTTAAATGCTTGAATTTATTTTGTAGCATTTGTAAACGTTTGGCTTAAATTGCTAAAAAGGTGAAATGTTTGGTTTTTGTTTCGTAACATTTGTAAACATTTGGCTTAAATTACTAAAAATGTGAAACGTTTGGATTTTTTTGTAGAGTTTGTAAACTTTTGGCTTCAATCGCTAAAAAGGTGAAACGTTTGGATTTGTTTCGTAACGTTTGTAAACGTTTGGCATAAATAGCCAAAAAGGGGAAACGTTTTGATTTGTTTTGTAACCTTTTAAACGTTTGTCTTAAATCGCTAAAAAGGGAAACATTTGAATTTGTTTCGTAATGTTTGTAAACGTTTGGCTTAAGTTGCTAAAAAGGCGAAACGTTTGGATTTGTTTCGTGACGTTTGTAAACGTTTGGCTTAAATCGCTAAAAAGATGAAACGTTTGGATTTGTTTCGTAACGTTTATAAACGTTTGGTTTAAATTGCTAAAAATGTGAAACGTTTGGATTTGTTTCGTAATGTTTGTAAATGTTTGGCTTAAATCACTAAAAAGGTGAATACTTGGATTTGTTTCGTGACGTTTGTAAATGTTTGGCTTAAATCGCTAAAAAGATGAAACATTTGGGTTGTTTCGTAACGTTTGTAAACGTTTGGTTTAAATCGCTAAAAAGGTGAAATGTTTGGATTTGTTTCGTAACGTTTGAAAATGTTTGGTTTAAATCGCTAAAAAGGTGAAACACTTGGATTTGTTTCGTAACGTTTGTAAACGTTTGGCTTAAATTGCCAAAAAGGTGAAACATTTGGATTTGTTCGTAACGTTTATATACGTTTGGCTTCAATCGCTATAAAGATGAAACGTTTGGATTTGTTTCATAACGTTTGTAAACGTTTAGCATAAATCGCTAAAAAGGTGAAATGTTTGGATTTGTTTAGCAACATTTTAAACGTTTGCCTTAAATCGCTAAAATGAGGAAATATTTGGATTTATTTCGTAACGTTTGTAAACGTTTGGCATAAATCTCTAAAAAGGTGAAATGTTTGGTTTTGTTTCGTAACGTTTGTAAACGTTTGGCTTAAATCGCTAAAAATGTGAAATGTTTGGATTTGTTTCGTAACGTTTGTAAACGTTTGGCCTAAATTGCTAAAAAGGTGAAACTCTTGGATTTGTTTCGTAACGTTTGTAAACATTTGGCTTAAATTACTAAAAAGATGAAACGTTTGGATTTTTTTCGGAACATTTGTAAACGTTTGGCTTAAATTGCTAAAAAGATAAAACGCTTGGCTTAAATTACTAAAAAGGTGAAACGCTTGGTTTTGTTTTGTAACATTTGTAAAGGTAGAGTTAATTCCTAAAAAATACGAACTTTACACGAAGTTTCATTTTAATCATGACTTTTAAAGGTTTTCATTTAAAGGCGCGAAGTTTCATTTTATTTCAAATCTATCACCAAAGTAAAATCTGGTGTATTTTAACTAACTAAAAATTCCTAATCCTATACTCTAACTTAAAGATAATAAGATTTGATGCTTATTAATAATTTGGATCTTTCATTAATGATTTAATGAACAATTTAGTTAATAAAAATACACTGAAATGATAAATTTGAAACAATATGAAAGTTCGTGCTTTTAAATGTCAACTTTTAAAGATCATGATTAAAATGAAACTTCATATAAAGTTCGTGATTTTTTTAGAAATTAACCCGTAAAGGTATGGTTTAAATAACTAAAAATGTGAAACAATTGGATTTGTTTTGTAACGTTTTAAACGTTTGGATTTGTTTCGTAACGTTTGCAAATGTTCGGCTTAAATCGCTAGAAAGGTGAAACGTTTGGATTTGTTTTGTAACGTTTGTAAACGTTTGGCTGTAATTGCTAAAAAGGTGAAACATTTGGATTAGTTTTGTAACGTTTGTAAACGTTTGGCTTAAATCGCTAAAAATGTTCAACATTTGGATTTGTTTTGTAACATTTGTAAACATTTGGCTTAAATCGCTAAAAAGGTGAAAAGTTTGGCTTAAATTGCTAAAAAGTTGAATTGTTTTGTTTTGTTTCGTAAGTTTATAAACGTTCGGCTTAAATTGCTAAAAGGGTGAAACGTTTGGATTTGTTTCGTAACGTTTGTAAACATTTGGCTTAAATTGCGAAAAAGGTGAAACGCTTGGATTTTGTTTCGTAAAGTTTGTAAATGTTTGGCTTAAATTACTAAAAAGGTGAACTGTTTGAATTTGTTTTGGAACGATTGTAAACGTTTGGCTTAAATTGCTAAAAAGGTGAAAGTCTTGGATTTATTTCGTAACGTTTGTAAACGTTTGGTTTAAATTGCTAAAAAGGTGAAATGTTTAGTTTTGTTTCGTAACGTTTGTACGGGTTTGGCTTAAATCGCTAAAAATATGAAACGTTTGGATTTGTTTCGTAATGTTTTAAACGTTTGGTTTTAATTCGTAACATTTCTAAATGTTTGGCTTAAATCGCTAAAAAGGTGAAACGTTTGTATTTGTGTCGTAACGTTTGCAATCGTTTAGCTTAAATTGCTAAAAAGGTGAAACGTTTGGATTTGTTTGGAAACGTTTGTAACCGTTTGGCTTATATCGCTAAAAAGGTGAAACGGTTAAATTTGTCTGTAACGTTTGTATGTGTTTGGCTTAAGTTCATAAAAAGGTGAAACGTTTGAAATTTCGTTACGTTTGTAAACGTTTGACTTAAATTGCTAAAACTTTGAAACGATTGAATTTGTTTCATAACGTTTGTAAACGTTTGGCTTAAATTGCTAAAAAGGTGAAATGTTTGGATTTTTTTCGTAACATTTTAATCGTTTGAATTTGTTTCGTAACGTTTGTAAACGTTTGGATGAAATTGCTAAAAAGGTGAAACGTTTGGATTTGTTTCGCAATGTTTATAAACGTTTGTCTTAAATTGTTAGAAAGGCGAAACAATTTGGACTTGTTACGTAACATTTTGTAAACTTTTGGCTTAAATTGCTGAAAAGGTGAAACTTTTGGATTTGTTTCGTAACATTTTTAAATGTTTGGCATAAATCGCTAAAAAGGTGAAACGTTTGGATTTGTTTGGAAACGTTTGTAACGTTTGGCTTAAATCGCAAAAGAGGTGAAACGTTTGGATTTGTTTTGTAACGTTTGTAAACGTTTGGCTTAAATTGCTACACATGTGAAACGTTTGGATTTGTTTCGTAACGTTTTAAACGTTTGGTTTAAATTTCAAAAAAGGTGAAACGCTTGGATTTATTTTATAACGTTTGTAAACGTTTGGCTTTAATTGCTAAAAAGTTGAAACGCTTGGATTTGTTTAGTAACGTTAATAAATGTTTGGCTTAATTTTCTTAAAAGGTGAAACAATTCAATTTGTTTCGTAACGTTTGTAAATGTTTTGCTTAAATCGCAAAAAAAGTGAAACGTTTGGTTTTATTTCGTAACCTTTGTAAATGTTTGGCTTAATTTGCTAAAAAGGTGAAACGCTTGGATTTGTTTAGTAACATTTGTAAACGTTTGGCTTATACTGCTAAAAAGGCGAAACGCTTGGTTTTGTTTCGTAACATTTGTAACGGTTCGGCATAAATCGCTAAATATGTGAAACGTTTGGTTTTTTTCGTAACGTTTTGAACATTTAGTTTTGATTCGTAAATTTTGTAAATGTTTGGCTTAAATCGCTAAAAAGGTAAAACGTTTGAATTTGTTTCGTAACGTTTGTAAACGTTTGGCTTAAATTGCTAAAAACGCAAAACGTTTGGATTTGTTTCATAACGTTTGTAAACGTTTAGCATAAATGGCTAATCAGGCGAAACGTTTGGATTTGGTTCGTAGCGTTTGTAAAAGTTTGGCTTTAATCGCTAAAAAGATGAAACAGTTTGATTTGTTTCGTAATGTTTGCAAACATTTGCCTTAAATTGCTAAAAAAGTGGAAATGCTTGGTTTCGTTTCATAACATTTGGAAACGTTTGGCTAAATTGCTAAAAAGGTGAAAAACTTGATTTTATTTCGTATCGTTTGTAAATTGTTTGACTTAAATTTCTAAATTTGTGAACCATGTTGATTTGTTTCGTAATGTTTGTAAACGTTTGGCTTCAATCGCTAAAAAGGTGAAACGTTTGGATTTGTTTCATAACGTTTGTAAATGTTTGGCTTAAATTGCTAAAAAGGTTAAACGCTTGGATTTGTTTCGGAACGTTTGTAAACATTTGGCTTAAATTAATGAAAAGGTGAAACACTTGGATTTATTTGGTAACGTTTGTAAACGTTTGGCTTAAATCGCCAACAAGGGGAAACGTTTTGTATCGTTTCGTAACGTTTGTAAACGTTTCGATTTGTTTAGTAACGTTTGTTTTGCAACGTTTTAAACGTTTAGTTTTATTTCATAACGTTTGTAAACGTTTGGCTTGAATCGCTAAAAAGGTGAAACATTTGGTTTTGTTTCGTAATATTTGTAAACGTTTGACTTATATCGCTAAAAAGGTGAAACGTTTAGATTTGTTTCATAAAGTTTGTAAAAATATGGGCTCAATCGCTAAAAAAGGTGAAACGTTTGGTTTTGTTTCGAAACGTTTGTAAGCGTTTGGCTATAATCGCTAAAAAGGTGAAACGTTTGTATTTGTTTCGTAACGTTTGTAAATGTTTGGATTAAATTGATAAAAAGATGAAACGCTTGGATTTGTTTCATAACCTTGGTAAACGTTTCGCTTAAATTGATAAAAACGTGAAATGCTTGGATTTGTGTCGTACCGTTTGTAAACGTTTCGCTTAAATTGCTAAAAAAGAAAAAAATTTGGATTTGTTTCGTAACCTTTGGAAAGTGTTGGGTTAAATAGGTAAAAAGGTGAAACGTTTGGATTTGTTTCATACGTTTGCAAACGTTTGGCTTAAATGGCTAAAAAGGTGAAACGTTCGGTTTTGTTTCGTAACATTTGAAAACGTTTCAATTTGTTTCGTAATGTTTTTTTCGTAACGTTTTAAACATTTGGTTTTGTTTCGTAACATTTGTAAACGTTTGGCTTAAATCGCTAAAAAGTTGAAATGTTTGGTTTTGTCTCGTAATTTTTGTAAATGTTTGGCTTAAATCGCTAAAAAGTTGAAATGATTGGTTTTGTCTCGTAATTTTTGTAAACGTTGGGCTTTAAATTGCTAATAATGTGAAACATTTGGATTTGTTTCGTAGTGTTTGGAAACGTTTTGCTTAAATCGCTAAAAATGTGAAACATTTTGTTTTATTCTGTAACGTTAGTAAACGTTTGGTTTTATTCCATAATGTTAGTAAACATTTGGATTTGTTTCGTAACGATTGTAAACATTTGGCTTAATCGCTAAAAAGGTGACACGTTTGGTTTTGTTTGGTAACGTTTGTAAATGTTTAGCTTAAATTGCTATAAAGGTTAAACGCTTGGATTTGTTTCATAACATTTTTAAACGTTTCGTAACGTTTGTAACGTTTGGCTTAAATCGCTAAAAACGGGAAACTTTTGAATTTGCTTCGTAACGTCGTAAATGTTGGTATTTGTTTCGAAACGCTTGGATTTGTTTCGTAACCTTTGTAAACGTTTCGCTTAAATTGATAAAAAGATGAAATGCTTGGATTTGTTTCGTAACGTTTGTAAACGTTTGGCTTAAATTGCTAAAAAGGTGAAAAATTTGGATTTGTTTCGTAACCTTTGTAAACATTTGGCTTAAATAGCTTAAAAGGTGAAACGTTTGGATTTGTTTCATACGTTTGCAAACATTTCGCTTAAATCGCTAAAAAGGTGAAACATTTCGTTTTGTTTCGTACCAATTGTAAATGTTTCAATTTGTTTCGTAACGTTTTAAACATTTGGTTTTGTTTCGTAAAGTTTGTAAACGTTTAGCTAAAATGTCTAAAAATGTCAAACGCTTGGATTTGTTTCGTAACGTTTGTAAACGTTTTGCTTAAATTGCTAAACAGGTGAAACATATGAATTAGTTTCATAACCTTTGTAAATGTTTGGCTTAAATTGCTAAAAAAGTGAAACATTTAGATTTTTTTCGTAACGTTTGAAAACGTTTGGCTTAAATAGCTAAAAAGGTGAAACTTTTGGATTTGTTTCGTAACATTTGTAAACGTTTGGCTTAAATCACTAAAAAGGTGAAACATTTGGACTTGTTTCGTAACGTTTGTAAATGTTTAGCTTAAATTTCTAAAAAGGTGAAACGTTTGAATTTGTTTCATATTTGTAAACGTTTGGCTTAAATAACTAAAAAAGTAAAACGTTTGGATTTGTTTTGTAACGTTTGTAATCATTTGGATTAAATCGCTAAAAAGGTGAAACGTTTGAATTTGTTTCATAACGTTTGTCAAGGTTTGGCTTAATTCGATGAAAAGGTGAAAAGTTTGGATTTATTTCGTAATGTTTGTAAACGTTTAGCTTAAATCGCCAAAAAGGTGAAACGTTTGGATTTGTTTCGTAACGTTTGTAAACGTTTGGCTTTAATTGCTAAAAAGGTGAAGCGCTTGGATTTGTTTCCTAACGTTTGTAAACGTTTGGCTTAAATTGCTAAAAAGGTGAAATGCTTGGATTTGTTTCGTAACGTTTGTAAAGGTTTGGCTTAAATTGCTAAAAAGGTAAAAATTTGGGATTTGTTTCGTAACCTTTGTAAACGTTTGGCTTAAATAGCAAAAAAGGGGAAACATTTGGATTTTTTCATAAGTTTGTAAATGTTTGGCTTAAATCGCAAAAAAGGTGAAATGTTTGGATTTGTTTCGTAACGTTAGTAAACGTTTGGCTTAAATTGCTAAAGATGTAAAATGCTTGGATTTGTTTAGTAACGTTTATTACGTTTGGCTTAAATTGCTAAAAAGGTGAAACACTTGGATTTGTTTCGTAACGTTTGTAAACGTTTGGCTTAAATTGCTAAAAGGTGAAACTCTTGGTTTTGTTTCGTAATGTTTGTAAACGTTTGGCTTAAATCGCTAAAAATGTTAAACGTTTCGATTTGTTTCGTAACGTTTTAAACGTTTGGTTTGATTTCGTAATGTTTGTTAACATTTGGCTTAAATCGCTAACAAGACGAAACGTTTGGATTTGTTTCGTAAAATTTGTAAACGTTTGGCATAAATCGCTAAAAAGGTGAAACATTTGGATTTGTTTCGTAATGTTTGTGAACGTTTGACTTAAATCGCTAAAAAGAGTAACCATTTGGATTTGTTTCGTAGCGTTTGTAAACGTTTGGCTTAAATCGCAAAAAAGCCGAAACGTTTGGATTTGCTTCAGATCGTTTGTAAACATTTGGCTTAAATCCCCTAAAAAGGTGAAATATTTGGATTTGTTTTGTAACCTTTGTAAACGTTTGGCTTAATTTGCTAAAAAGGTGAAACGCTTTGATTTGTTTCGTACTGTTTGTATACGTTTAGCTTAAATTGCTAAAAAGAAGAAACGCTTTGATTTAATTCATAACGTTTGTAAATGTTTTGCTTAAATTGCTAAAGAGGTGAAATTTTGGATTTGTTTTGTAACATTTTAAACGTTTGCCTTAAATCGCTAAAATGAGGAAATATTTGGATTTGTTTCGTAACGTTTGTAAACGTTTGGCTTAAATTGCTAAAAAGGTGAAAATTTTGGATTTGTTTCGTAACCTTTGTAAACATTTGGCTTAAATAACTTAAAAGGTGAAACGTTTGGATTTGTTTCATACGTTTGCAAACATTTCGCTTAAATCGCTAAAAAGGTGAAACATTTCGTTTTGTTTCGTACCAATTGTAAATGTTTCAATTTGTTTCGTAACGTTTTAAACATTTGGTTTTGTTTCGTAAAGTTTGTAAACGTTTAGCTAAAATGTCTAAAAATGTCAAACGCTTGGATTTGTTTCGTAACGTTTGTAAACGTTTTGCTTAAATTGCTAAACAGGTGAAACATATGAATTAGTTTCATAACCTTTGTAAATGTTTGGCTTAAATTGCTAAAAAAGTGAAACATTTAGATTTTTTTCATAACGTTTGTAAACGTTTGGCTTAAATAGCTAAAAAGGTGAAACTTTTGGATTTGTTTCGTAACATTTGTAAACGTTTGGCTTAAATCACTAAAAAGGTGAAACATTTGGACTTGTTTCGTAACGTTTGTAAATGTTTAGCTTAAATTTCTAAAAAGGTGAAACGTTTGAATTTGTTTCATATTTGTAAACGTTTGGCTTAAATAACTAAAAAAGTAAAACGTTTGGATTTGTTTTGTAACGTTTGTAATCATTTGGATTAAATCGCTAAAAAGGTGAAACGTTTGAATTTGTTTCATAACGTTTGTCAAGGTTTGGCTTAATTCGATGAAAAGGTGAAAAGTTTGGATTTATTTCGTAATGTTTGTAAACGTTTAGCTTAAATCGCCAAAAAGGTGAAACGTTTGGATTTGTTTCGTAACGTTTGTAAACGTTTGGCTTAAATTGCTAAAAAGGTGAAACGCTTGGATTTGTTTCCTAACGTTTGTAAACGTTTGGCTTAAATTGCTAAAAAGGTGAAATGCTTGGATTTGTTTCGTAACGTTTGTAAAGGTTTGGCTTAAATTGCTAAAAAGGTAAAAATTTGGGATTTGTTTCGTAACCTTTGTAAACGTTTGGCTTAAATCGCAAAAAAGGGGAAACATTTGGATTTTTTCATACGTTTGTAAATGTTTGGCTTAAATCGCAAAAAAGGTGAAATGTTTGGAATTGTTTCGTAACGTTAGTAAACGTTTGGCTTAAATTGCTAAACATGTAAAATGCTTGGATTTGTTTAGTAACGTTTATTACGTTTGGCTTAAATTGCTAAAAAGGTGAAACACATGGATTTGTTTCGTAACGTTTGTAAACGTTTGGCTTAAATTGCTAAAAGGTGAAACTCTTGGTTTTGTTTCGTAATGTTTTTAAACGTTTGGCTTAAATCGCTAAAAATGTTAAACGTTTCGATTTGTTTCGTAACGTTTTAAACGTTTGGTTTGATTTCGTAATGTTTGTTAACATTTGGCTTAAATCGCTAACAAGACGAAACGTTTGGATTTGTTTCGTAAAATTTGTAAACGTTTGGCATAAATCGCTAAAAAGGTGAAACATTTGGATTTGTTTCGTAATGTTTGTGAACGTTTGACTTAAATCGCTAAAAGAGTAACCATTTGGATTTGTTTCGTAGCGTTTGTAAACGTTTGGCTTAAATCGCAAAAAAGCCGAAACGTTTGGATTTGCTTCAAATCGTTTGTAAACATTTGGCTTAAATCCCCTAAAAAGGTGAAATATTTGGATTTGTTTTGTAACCTTTGTAAACGTTTGGCTTAATTTGCTAAAAAGGTGAAACGCTTTGATTTGTTTCGTACTGTTTGTATACGTTTAGCTTAAATTGCTAAAAAGAAGAAACGCTTTGATTTGTTTCATAACGTTTGTAAATGTTTTGCTTAAATTGCTAAAGAGGTGAAATTTTGGATTTGTTTTGTAACATTTTAAACGTTTGCCTTAAATCGCTAAAATGAGGAAATATTTGGATTTGTTTCGTAACGTTTGTAAACGTTGGGCATAAATCGCTAAAAAGGTGAAATGTATGGTTTTGTTTCGTAACGTTTGTAAACGTTCGGCTTAAATCGCTAAAAATGTGAAATGTTTGGATTTGTTTTGTAACATTTGTAAACGTTCGACTTAAATTGCTAAAAAAATGAAACGCTTGGATTTATAACGTTTGTAAACATTTCGCTTAAGTTACTAAAAAGCTGAAATGCTTGCATTTGTTTCGGAACGTTTGTAAACGTTTGGCTTAAATTGCTAAAAAGGTGAAATATTTGGATCTGTTTCGTGACGTTTGTAAACGTTCGGCTTAAATCGCTAAAAAGGTGAAACGTTTGGGTTGTTTCATAAAGTTTGTAAACGTTTGGTTTAAATCGCTAAAAAGGTGAAACGTTTGGACTTGTTTCGTAACGTTTGAAAATGTTTGGCTTAAATCGGTAAAAAGGTGAAACGCTTAGATTTGTTTCGTAACATTTATAAACGTTTGGCCTAAATTGTTAAAAAGGTGAAATGGTTGGATTTATTTTGTTGTAAACGTTTGGCTTAAATGTCTAAAAAGGTGAAACATTTGGATTTGTTTCATAACCTTTGTAAACGTTTGGCTTAAATCGCTAAAAAGGTAAAATATTTGGATTTGTTTTGTAACGTTTGTAAATGTTTGGCTTAAGTCGCCAAAAAGGTGAAACTTTTGGATTTATTCGTAACGTTTGTATACATTTAACTTCAATCGCTAAAATGGGGAAACGTTGGGATTTGTTTCGTAACGTTTGTAAACGTTTAGCATAAATCGCTAAAAAGGTGAAATGTGTGGATTTGTTTTGTCACATTTTAAACGTTTGCCTTAAATCGCTAAAATGAGGAAATTTTTGGATTTGTTTTGTAATGTTTATAAACATTGGGCATAAATCGCTAAAAAGATGAAATGTATGGTTTTGTTTCGTAACGTTTGTAAACGTTCGGCTTAAATCACTAAAAATGTGAGATGTTAGGATATGTTTCGTAACGTTTGTACACGTTCGACTTAAATTGCTAAAAAGGTGAAACGCTTGGATTTATAACGTTTGTAAACATTTCGCTTAAGTTACTAAAAAGTTGAAGCGCTTGGATTTGTTTCGGAACGTTTGTAAACGTTTGGCTTAAATTGCTAAAAAGGTGAAATGCTTGGCTTAAATTGCTAAAAAGGTTAAATGCTTGGTTTTGTTTCGTAACATTAGTAAAGGTATGGTATAAATCGCTAAAAATGTGAAACAATTGAATTTGTTTTGTAACGTTTTAAACATTTGGTTTTGTTTCGTAACGTTTGTAAACGTTCGGCTTAAATCGCTAAAAAGGTGAAACGTTTGAATTTGTTTTGTAACGTTTGTAAACATTTGGCTTAAATTGCTAAAAAGGTGAAACGTTTGGATTTGTTACGTAACGTTTTAAATGTTTGGCTTAAAACACTAAAACAGGGAAACCTTTGAATTTGTTTCGTAACGTTTGTAAACGTTTGGCTTAAATCACTAAAAAAAGGTGAAATGTTTGGATTTGTTTCATAACGTTTGTAAATGTTTGGCTTAATTTGCTACAAAGGTTAAATGCTTGAATTTATTTTGTAGCATTTGTAATTGTTTGGCTTAAATTGCTAAAAAGGTGAAATGCTTGGTTTTTGTTTCGTAACATTTGTAAACATTTGGCTTAAATTACTAAAAATGTGAAACGTTTGGATTTTTTTGTAGAGTTTGTAAACTTTTGGCTTCAATCGCTAAAAAGGTGAAACGTTTGGATTTTTTTCGTAACGTTTGTAAACGTTTGGCATAAATAGCCAAAAAGGGGAAACGTTTTGATTTGTTTTGTAACCTTTTAAACGTTTGTCTTAAATCGCTAAAAAGGGAAACATTTGAATTTGTTTCGTAATGTTTGTAAACGTTTGGCTTAAGTTGCTAAAAAGGCGAAACGTTTGGATTTGTTTCGTGACGTTTGTAAACGTGTGGCTTAAATCGCTAAAAAGATGAAACGTTTGGATTTGTTTCGTAACGTTTATAAACGTTTGATTTAAATTGCTAAAAATGTGAAACGTTTGGATTTTTTTCGTAATGTTTGTAAACGTTTGGCTTAAATCACTAAAAAGGTGAATACTTGGATTTGTTTCGTGACGTTTGTAAATGTTTGGCTTAAATCGCTAAAAAGATGAAAGATTTGGGTTGTTTCGTAACGTTTGTAAACGTTTGGTTTAAATCGCTAAAAAGGTGAAATGTTTGGATTTATTTCGTAACGTTTGAAAATGTTTGGTTTAAATCGCTAAAAAGGTGAAACACTTGGATTTGTTTCGTAACGTTTGTAAACGTTTGGCTTAAATTGTTAAAAAGGTGATATGGTTGGATTTGTTTGGTTGTAAACGTTTGGCTTAAATTGCTAAAAAGGTGAAACATTTGGATTTGTTTCATAATCTTTGTAAAATTTTGGCTTAAATCGCTAAAAAGGTGAAACGTTTGGATTTGTTTCGTAACGTTTGTAAACGTTTGGCTTAAATTGCCAAAAAGGTGAAACATTTGGATTTGTTCGTAACGTTTATATACGTTTGGCTTCAATCGCTATAAAGATGAAACGTTTGGATTTGTTTCATTATGTTTGTAAACGTTTAGCATAAATCGCTAAAAAGGTGAAATGTTTGGATTTGTTTAGCAACATTTTAAACGTTTGCCTTAAATCGCTAAAATGAGGAAATATTTGGATTTATTTCGTAACGTTTGTAAACGTTTGGCATAAATCTCTAAAAAGGTGAAATGTTTGGTTTTGTTTCGTAACGTTTGTAAACGTTTGGCTTAAATCGCTAAAAATGTGAAATGTTTGGATTTGTTTCGTAACGTTTGTAAACGTTTGGCCTAAATTGCTAAAAAGGTGAAACTCTTGGATTTGTTTCGTAACGTTTGTAAACATTTGGCTTAAATTACTAAAAAGATGAAACGTTTGGATTTGTTTCGGAACATTTGTAAACGTTTGGCTTAAATTGCTAAAAAGATAAAACGCTTGGCTTAAATTACTAAAAAGGTGAAACGCTTGGTTTTGTTTTGTAACATTTGTAAAGGTAGAGTTAATTCCTAAAAAAATCACCAACTTTACACGAAGTTTCATTTTAATCATGACTTTTAAATGTTATCATTTAAAGGCGCGAAGTTTCATTTTATTTCAAATCTATCACCAAAGTAAAATCTGGTGTATTTTAACTAACTAAAAATTCCTAATCCTATACTCTAACTAAAAGATAATAAGATTTGATGCTTATTAATAATTTGGGTCTTTCATTAATGATTTAATGAACAATTTAGTTAATAAAAATACACTGAAATGATAAAGGCTTAATACATCATTTGACCCGTAAACTATACCATTTTATTCTCTGCGACCTCTAAACTAATTTCGTATTCTTTTGGACCTCTTAACTCTTTTTTTTGTTCTATTTAACCCCTCATTCGGAATGTGCACACCACGCGCGATGACGTGGATAAAATTGCTGACATGGCTTTGCTGACATGGGGTTAAATAGAATAAAAAAAATAGTTAAGAGGTGCAACGGAACACTAAAATAGTTTAGAGGTCATAGGGAATAAAATGGTAAGAATTAGGGGTCAAAAAATATATTAAGTCTAAATAGTTTTTTTAATTTAAAATTAAAAGTGATGTACTTTACATATTATTTGAAAAACATCATTTAAGGCTTTAAAAATCATGAAATTTAGCGTATTTTTCAATTTTAACACATATTTTAAAAATTCAGAATTAATTTGAAAAGTTTGAAATTATAAAAAAAATAAAAGATGGTGTATTAAAAAATTTAAAATTGGAAATTTGTGAAACAGACTAAAAATTATATTTTTTAAAAAAATTTAGTCTTTTTTAATAGGCTTAATCACCAAAAAATGCCAAACCTATGCGTCTTGTGTCAGTTATAGCCAAACCTTTAAAAACCACCAGATTTAGCCAAACCTTACATGTTCTGTTTCTTTTTTAGCCATTTTTGAATCGAACCGTTTTTTTGACACCTTGTCGTCCACGTCACTGCCAACTAAGCAATTGGCTAGCATGACAACTGAGATAACTAAATTAGGTTTGGCTATAACTGACACAAAATACATAGTTTTGGTATTTTTTGGTGATTAGAGCTAATTTTAAAATTAAACTAATTTTTCAATTCAATAATTAATAAACTAATTATATTATAATAAAATTCATATATATTTAACAAAATAAAATTTTTTATTTAACGTTAATTAAAAGTAATCTAATTTTTTTACTAAACTTAATTGATTCTAATAAATTTATTTTATAATATTTGATAGATATATAATTAATTTAAATTTTATTAAAAACAAAAATGTCATATTCATTTTAAAATTTATGTTTTCAAAATTTCGGTTGCCAGTTGACACCGCAGTCGTTTGAAACCCAGTTGTCCGTCTTCAGACGAACAACCTGAGAGTAATATATACAACAAACATACGACAGTGTTCATAATTCAACTACACACACATAAACATAAAAAGAATTACTCAATAGATCACTACTTATTTTATGGACGAGTGTAATATTTTTCTCATTTTTTTCTCTAGAAAGTGAAGCCCATTGTGATGTAATCAATATATATCATGATGTTTATAAAGTATGGACGCATATATCATTTTATTCTGCATAGCAAAAACTTACTTTAATTTATACATAACCACTTTTTTATTACGTAATCTTAGTCATAACAAAATCTCCACAACATTGAAAACAATAAATCAAGATCGGAATCATCATGAACATTAAACACTTTCACCAAATTTAACTCAACATTAATTCTTATGTAATACATTAATTTACTTTTTTTAATCAAATATGGCTATTTTTTTTAAATTATCCTTTAATTTTAATTTTCATTATTAATTAAATTAATTACATATTTATTAAAATATATTATAAAATAAATTTATTAGATTTAATTAGATTTAGTAAAAAAATGGATTAATTTTAAATAGTATTAAACAGAAAATATTAATTATTTTTAAATATATATGAATTTTATAAATGATATAATTAATTGACTACTTATTAAATTTAAAAATTGGTTTGATTTTAAAATTAGCTCTAATCACCAAAAAATACCAAAACTATGTATTTTATGTCAGTTATAGCCAAACCTAATTTAATTATCTCAATTGTCATGCCAACCAATTGTTTAGTTGGCAGTGACGTGTACGACAAGGTGTCAAAAAACCGGTTCGATTCAAAAATGGCTAAAAAAGAAACATAACATATAAGGTTTGGCTAAATCTGGTGGTTTTTAAAGGTTTGGCTATAACTGACACAAGACGTATAGGTTTGACATTTTTTGGTGATTAAGCCTCTTTAATATTATCACAGAATAGTAAATTTATATATTTTATAATATCGTTAAAAACAGACAAACTTCATTTATCATTATTGAAATGTAAACAAATATTTACATATATAAGACGTTATATTATGTAATTATTTGACTAAATTTCAATATTTTATTATTTTTTAAAAAGATTAAATGGATAAAAATTAAATAATTGTGTATTTTTGAGAAGGTTAAATGGGTAAAACTTAAAAGTTTGAAGGTGCAATATGAAAATAAAATAAGTTCAGGGGTCAAATAGAACAAAATAGTGTAGTTCGGGGGTTCAATAAAACAATTTATGCATTTTAATTATCCTTCACGCGCTTTAAAGCGTTTGAAAACACGCGCTTTTGCCACGTTGGAGGAAAAAGGTCAGATGGGCTAAAAAGTTGCAGTTGACGGGTTAAATAGAACAAAAAATAAAGTTAAGAGGTCCAATAGAATATCAAATTAGTTTAAGAGTCTCATAGAATAAAAGTGTATAGTTTAGGGGTCAAATAATGTCAACTTTTAAAGATCATGATTCAAATGAAACTTCATATAAAGTTCGTGATTTTTTTAGAAATTAACCCGTAAAGGTATGGTTTAAATAACTAATAATGTGAAACAATTGGATTTGTTTTGTAACGTTTTAAACGTTTGGATTTGTTTCGTAACGTTTGTAAATGTTCGGCTTAAATCGCTAGAAAGGTGAAACATTTGGATTTGTTTTGTAACGTTTGTAAACGTTTAGCTTAAATTGCTAAAAAGGTGAAACATTTGGATTTGTTTTGTAACGTTTGTAAACGTTTGGCTTAAATCGCTAAAAATGTTCAACATTTGGATTTATTTTGTAACATTTGTAAACATTTGGCTTAAATCGCTAAAAAGGTGAAAAGTTTGGCTTAAATTGCTAAAAAGTTGAATTGTTTTATTTTGTTTCGTAAGTTTTTAAACGTTCGGCTTAAATTGCTAAAAGGGTGAAACGTTTGGATTTGTTTCGTAACGTTTGTAAACATTTGGCTTAAATTGCGAAAAAGGTGAAACGCTTGGATTTTGTTTCGTAAAATTTGTAAATATTTGGCTTAAATTACTAAAAAGGTGAACTGTTTGAATTTGTTTTGGAACGATTGTAAACGTTTGGCTTAAATTGCTAAAAAGGTGAAAGTCTTGGATTTATTTCGTAACGTTTGTAAACGTTTGGTTTAAATTGCTAAAAAGGTGAAATGTTTAGTTTTGTTTCGTAACGTTTGTACGGGTTTGGCTTAAATCGCTAAAAATATGAAACGTTTGGATTTGTTTCGTAATGTTTTAAACGTTTGGTTTTAATTCGTAACATTTCTAAATGTTTGGCTTAAATCGCTAAAAAGGTGAAACGTTTGTATTTGTGTCGTAACGTTTGCAAACGTTTAGCTTAAATTGCTAAAAAGGTGAAACGTTTGGATTTGTTTGGAAACGTTTGTAACCGTTTGGCTTATATCGCTAAAAAGGTGAAACGGTTAAATTTGTCTGTAATGTTTGTATGTGTTTGGCTTAAGTTCATAAAAAGGTGAAACGTTTGAAATTTCATTACATTTTTAAACGTTTGACTTAAATTGCTAAAACGTTGAAACGATTGAATTTGTTTCATAACGTTTGTAAACGTTTGGCTTAAATTGCTAAAAAGGTGAAATGTTTGGATTTTTTTCGTAACATTTTAATCGTTTGAATTTGTTTCGTACGTTTGTAAACGTTTGGATGAAATTGCTAAAAAGGTGAAACGTTTGGATTTGTTTCGCAATGTTTATAAACCTTTGTCTTAAATTGTTAGAAAGGCGAAACAATTTGGACTTGTTACGTAACATTTTGTAAACTTTTGGCTTAAATTGCTGAAAAGGTGAAACTTTTGGATTTGTTTCGTAACGTTTTTAAATGTTTGGCATAAATCGCTAAAAAGGTGAAACGTTTGGATTTGTTTTGAAACGTTTGTAACGTTTGGCTTAAATCACAAAAGAGGTGAAACGTTTGGATTTGTTTTGTAACGTTTGTAAACGTTTGGCTTAAATTGCTACACATGTGAAACGTTTGGATTTGTTTCGTAACGTTTTAAATATTTGGTTTAAATTTCAAAAAAGGTGAAACGCTTGGATTTATTTTGTAACGTTTGTAAACGTTTGGCTTTAATTGCTAAAAAGTTGAAACGCTTGGATTTGTTTAGTAACGTTAATAAATGTTTGGCTTAATTTGCTTAAAAGGTGAAACAATTCGATTTGTTTCGTAACGTTTGTAAATGTTTTGCTTAAATCGCTAAAAAAGTGAAACGTTTGGTTTTATTTCGTAACCTTTGTAAATGTTTGGCTTAAATTGCTAAAAAGGTGAAACGCTTGGATTTGTTTAGCAACGTTTGTAAACGTTTGGCTTATACTGCTAAAAAGGCGAAACGCTTGGTTTTTTTTCGTAACATTTGTAACGGTTCGACATAAATCGCTAAATATGTGAAACGTTTGGTTTTTTTCGTAACGTTTTGAACATTTAGTTTTGATTCGTAAAGTTTGTAAATGTTTGGCTTAAATCGCTAAAAAGGTAAAACGTTTGAATTTGTTTCGTAACGTTTGTAAACGTTTGGCTTAAATTGCTAAAAACGCAAAACGTTTGGATTTGTTTCTTAACGTTTGTAAACGTTTAGCATAAATGGCTAATCAGGCGAAACGTTTGGATTTGGTTCGTAGCGTTTGTAAACGTTTGGCTTTAATCGCTAAAAAGATGAAACAGTTTGATTTGTTTCGTAATGTTTGCAAACATTTGCCTTAAATTGCTAAAAAGGTGGAAATGCTTGGTTTTGTTTCATATCATTTGGAAACGTTTGGCTAAATTGCTAAAAAGGTGAAAAACTTTATTTTATTTCGTAACGTTTGTAAATTGTTTGACTTAAATTTCTAAATATGTGAACCATGTTGATTTGTTTCGTAATGTTTGTAAACGTTTGGCTTCAATCGCTAAAAAGGTGAAATGTTTGGATTTGTTTCATAACGTTTGTAAATGTTTGGCTTAAATTGCTAAAAAGGTTAAACGCTTGGATTTGTTTCGGAACGTTTGTAAACATTTGGCTTAAATTGCTAAAAAGGTGAAACACTTGGATTTATTTGGTAACGTTTGTAAACTTTTGGCTTAAATTGCTAAAAAGGTGAAACTCTTAGTTTTGTTTCGTAACTTTTGTAAGGGTTTGTCTTAAATCGCTAAAAATTTGAAACGTTTTGATTTGTTTCGTACCGTTTTGCTTAAATCGCTAAAAAAGGTGAAAGGTTTGGATTTGTTTTGTAATGTTTGTAAACGTTTGGGCTTAAATCGCTAAAACGGTGAAAAGTTTGGATTTGTTTTTTAACGTTTATAAACGTTAAGGTTCAATCACTAAAAAGGTGAAACATTTGGATTTGTTTCGAAACGTTTTTTAACGTTTGGGTTAAATCGCTAAAAAGGGGAAACATTTGGATTTTTTTCGTAACATTTGTAAATGTTTGACTGAAATTTCTAAAACGGTGAAACGCTTGGATTTGTTTCGTAACCTTTGTAAACGTTTCGCTTAAATTGCTAAAGAGGTAAAACACTTGGATTTGTTTCGTAACTTTTGTAAACGTTTGGCTTAAATTGCTAAGAAACTGAAAATTTTGGATTTGTTTTGTTACCTTTGGAAACGTTTGGCTTAAATAGCTAAAAAGGTGAAATGTTTGGATTTGTTTCATACGTTTACTAACGTTTGTCTTAGATTGCTAAAAAGGTGAAATGTTTTGTTTTGTTTCGTAAAATTTGTAAACTTTTTGATTTGTTTCGTAACGTTTGTTTCGTAACGTTTTAAACTTTTGGTTTTGTTTCGTAACGTTTGTAAACGTTTGGCTTGAATCGCTAAAAAGGTGAAATGTTTGGTTTTTTTTCGTAATGTTTGTAAACGTTAAATTTCTAAAAGGTGAAACATTTGGATTTGTTTCGTAACGTTTGTAAACGTTTGGCTTAAATCTCTAAAAATGTAAAACATTTTGATTTGTTTCGTAACTTTTGTAAACATTTGGCTTAAATCGCTAAAAAGGTGAAATGTTTGGTTTTGTTTCATAACCTTTGTAAACAATTGGCTTAAATCGCTAAAAAGGCAAAACGTTTAGATTTGTTTAGTAACGTTTGTAAACGTTTGGCTTAAATCGCAAAAAAGGGGAAACGTTTGGATTTGGTTCATAACGTTTATAAACGTTTCGCTAAAATCGCTAAAAAGGTGAAACGTTTGGATTTGTTTCATAGCATTTGAAAACGTTTGGATTAAATCGCATAAAAGGTGAAACGTTTGGTTTTGTTTCGTAACGTTTGTAAACGTTCGGCTTAAATTGCTTAATAGGTGAAACTTTTCGATTTGTTTTGTAACATTTGTAAACGTTTTACTTAAATAGCTATCAATGGGAAACGTTTAGATTTGTTTCGTAATGTTTGTAAACATTTGGCTTAAATTGCTAATAATGTGAAACGTTTGGATTTGTTTCGTAACGTTTGAAAAGTTTGGTTTAAATTGCTAAAAAGTTGAAACGCTTGGATTTGTTTCGTAACGTTTGTAAACGTTTGGCTTAAATCGCTAAAAAGGTGAAACAGTTGGATTTGTTTCGTAACGTATGTAAACGTTTGGCTTAAATTGCTAAAAAGTTGAAACGCTTGGATTTGTTTCGTAACATTTGTAAACGTTTGGCTTAAATCGCTAAAAACGGGAAACGTTTGGATTTATTCGTAACGTTTGTAAACTTTTGGCTTAAATCGCTGAAAAGGTGAAACGTTTCGTTTTGTTTAGTAACCTTTGTAAACATTCGGCTAAAATCGCTAAAAAGGTGAAACATTTGGATTTCTTTCGTAAAGTTTTAAACGTTTGGATTTGTTTCGAAACGTTTGGGTTTGTTTCGTAACGTTTGTAAACGTTTGGCTTTAATCACTAAAAAGGGGAAACGTTTGTATTTTTTTCGTAACATTTGTAATCGTTTTGCTTAAATCACTAAAAAAGTTAAACATTTGGATTTGTTTCGTAACGTTTACAAACGTTTGCTTTTGTTTCGTAATGTTTATTAACGTTTAGCTTAAATCGCTAATATGGGGAAACGTTTGGAGTTGTTTTGTAAAGTTTGTAAACGTTTGGATTTGTTTCGAAACATTTTAATTGTTTCGTTTTGTTTCGTAACGTTTGTAAACGTTTGGCTTAAATCGCTAAAAAGGTGAAACATTTAGTTTTGTTTCGTAACGTTTTTAAACATTTGGCCTAAATCGCTAAAAATGGGGAAACGTTTGGATTTGTTTCGTAATGTTTGTAAACGTTTTGCTTAAATTGCTAAAAAGGTGAAATAATTGGATTTGTTTCGTAACGTTTGTAAACGTATGGCTTAAATTTCTAAAAAGGTGAAACGTTTGGTTTTGTTTCGTAACGTTTGTAAACATTTGGCTTATATCACTAAAAAGGTGAGAGTTTGGTTTTTTTTTCGTAGCGTTTGTAAACGTTTGAATTTGTTTCGTAATGTTTTAAACGTTTGGTTTAGTTTCATAATGTTTGTAAACATTTAGCTTAAATCGCTAAAAAGGTGAAACATTTGGTTTTGTTTTGTAACGTTTGGCTTAAAACGTTAAAAAGGTGAAACGTTTCGTTTTGTTTCGTAACATTTGTAAACGTTTCGATTTGTTTCATAACGTTTGTTTCGTAAATTTTTTAAACGTTTGGTTTTGTTTCGTAACATTTGTAAACGTTGGGCTAAAAATCGCTAAAAAGGTGAAATGTTTGGTTTTGTTTCGTAATGTTTGTAAACGTTTGGCTTATATCCCTAAAAAGGTGAAACGTTTGGATTTGTTTCGTAACATTTTTAAATGTTTGCATTAAATCGCTAAAAAGGTGAAACGTTTGGATTTGTTTCGTAACGTTTGTAAACATATGGCTTAAATCGCTAAAAAAGGTGAAACGTTTGGTTTTGTTTCATAACGTTTGTAAACATTTTGCTTAAATCGCTAAAAAGTTGAGATGTTTGGTTTTGTTTCGTAGTGTTTGGATTTGTTTCGTAACGTTTTAAACGTTATGTTTTGTTTCGTAGTGTTTGTAAACGTTTGGCTTAAATCGCTAAAAAGGTGAAACGTTTGGATTTGTTTCATAACGTTTGCAAACGTTTGGTTTCAATCGATAAAAAGGTGAAACATTTGGATTTGTTTCGAAACGTTTGTAAACGTTTGACTTAAATCGCTAAAAAGGTGAAACATTTTGATTTGTTACGTGTCGTTTGTAAATGTTTGGCTTAAATTGCTAAAAAGGTGAAACGCTTGAATTTGTTTCGTAACCTTTGTAAACGTTTGCTTAAATTGCTAAAAATGTGAAATGCTTGGATTTGTTTCGTAACGTTTGTAAACGTTTGCATGAAATTGCTAAAAAGGTGAAAAATTTGGATTTTTTTCGTAACCTTTGTAAACGTTTCGTTTAAATCGCTAAAAAGATGAAACGTTTGGTTTTGTGATGTAACGTTTGTAAACGTTTCGATTTGTTTCGTAATGTTTGGCTTAAATCGCTAAAAACGGGAAATGTTTGGATTTTTTCATAACGTTTGTAAACGTTTGGCTGAATTCGCTGAAAAGGTGAAATGTTTCGTTTTGTTTTGTAACCTTTGTAAACATTCGGCTAAAATCGCTAAAAAGGTGAAACATTTGGATTTCTTTCGTAAAGTTTTAAACGTTTGGATTTGTTTCGAAACGTTTGGATTTGTTTCGTAACGTTTGTAAACGTTTGGCTTTAATCACTAAAAAGGTGAAACGTTTGTATTTGTTTCGTAATGTTTGTAAAAATTTGGCTTATATCACTAAAAATGTGAAACATTTGGATTTGTTTCGTATCGTTTACAAACGTTTGGTTTTGTTTCGTAATGTTTATAAACATTTAGCTTAAATCGATAAAATGGGGAAACGTTTGGTGTTGTTTTGTAAAGTTTGTAAACGTTTGGATTTGTTTCGAAACATTTTAATTGTTTCGTTTTGTGTCGTAATGTTTGTAAACGTTTGGCTTAAATCGCTAAAAAGGCGAAACATTTAGTTTTGTTTCTTAACGTTTGTAAACATTTGGCCTAAATCGCTAAAAAGGTGAAACGTTTGGATTTGTTTCGTAACGTTTGTAAACGTTTAGCTTAAATTGCTAAAAAGGTGAAATAATTGGATTTTTTTCGTAACGATTGTAAACGTATGGCTTAAATTGCTAAAAAGGTGAAACGTTTGGTTTTGTTTCGTAACGTTTGTAAACATTTGGCTTATATCACTAAAAAGGTGAGTGTTTGGTTTTGTTTCGTAGCGTTTGCTAACGTTTGGATTTGTTTCATAATGTTTTAAACATTTGGTTTTGTTTCATAATGTTTGAAAATTTTTAGCTTAAATCGCTAAAAAGGTGAAACATTTGGTTTTGTTTTGTAACGTTTGGCTTAAAACGCTAAAAAGGTGAAACGTTTCGTTTTGTTTCGTAACTTTCGTAAACGTTTCGATTTGTTTCGTAACGTTTGTTTCATAACATTTTAAACGTTTGGTTTTGTTTCGTAACGTTTGTAAACGTTGGGCTAAAAATCGCTAAAAAGGTGAAATGTTTGGTTTTGTTTCGTAATATTTCTAAACGTATGGCTTAAATCGCTAAAAAAGGTGAAACATTTGGTTTTGTTTCGTAACGTTTGTAAACATTTTGCTTAAATCGCTAAAAAGTTGAGATGTTTGGTTTTGTTTCGTAGCGTTTGTAAACGTTTGGATTTGTTTCGTAACATTTTAAATGTTTGGTTTTATTTCGTAGTGTTTGTAAACGTTTGGCTTAAATCGCTAAAAAGGTGAAACGTTTGGTTTTGTTTCGTAACTTTTGCAAACGTTTGGTTTCAATCGATAAAAAGGTGAAACATTTGGATTTGTTTCGAAACGTTTGTAAACGTTTGACTTAAATCGCTAAAAAGGTCAAACATTTTGATTTGTTACGTAACGTTTGTAAATGTTTGGCTTAAATTGCTAAAAAGGTGAAACGCTTGAATTTGTTTCGTAACCTTTGTAAACGTTTGCTTAAATTGCTAAAAATGTGAAATGCTTGGATTTGTTTCGTAACGTTTGTAGACGTTTGCTTAAATTGCTAAAAATGTGAAATGCTTGGATTTGTTTCGTAACGTTTGTAAACGTTTGCATGAAATTGCTAAAAAGGTGAAAAATTTGGATTTTTTTCGTAACCTTTGTAAACGTTTGGCTTAAATCGCTAAAAAGGTGAAACTTTTGGTTTTGTTACGTAACATTTGTAAACGTTTCGATTTGTTTCGTAACGTTTGTTTCGTAACCTTTTAAACGTTTGGTTTTGTTTCGTAACATTTGTAAACGTTTGGTTTAAATTGCTAAATAGGTGAAATGTTTGGTTTTGTTTCGTAACGTTTGTAAACGTTTGCCTTAAATTGCTTAAAAGGTGAAACGTTTGGATTTGTTTCGTAAAGTTTGTAAACGTTTGGGTTCAATCGCTAAAAAGGTGAAACATTTGGATTTGTTTCGTAGCGTTTATAAACGTTTGTCTTAAATCGCTAAAAATGTGAAACGTTTGGTTTTGTTCCGTAACTTTAATAAACGTTTGGCTTTGTTTCGTAACGTTAGTAAACATTTGGATTTGTTTCGTAACGTTTGTAAACGTTTGGTATTAAATTGCTATAAAGGTGAAACGCTTGAATTTGTTTCGTAACGTTTGTAAATGTTTGAATTTGCTTCGTAACGTTTTAAACGTTTGGATTTGTTTCGATACGTTTTGATTTGTTTTAATAACTTTTGTAAACGTTTGGCTTCAATCACTAAAAAGGGGAAACGTTTGGATTTGTTTCGTAACGTTTGTAAACGTTTAGATTGAATTGCTAAAAATATGAAACGCTTGGATTTGTTTCGTAATGTTTGTAAATGTTTGGCTTAAATTGCTAAAAAGGTGAAACGAATGGATTTGGTTCGTAACATTTGTAAACATTTGGCTTAAATTGCTATAAAGGTGAAACGCTTGGATTTGATTCGTAACGTTTTTAAATGTTTGGGCGAAATTGTTAAAAATGTGAAACGCTTGGTTTTGTTTTGCAACTTTTGAAAATGTATTGCTTAAATCGCTAAAAATGAGAAATGTTTTGAATATATTTTTTTAGCGTTTGTAAACGTTTGGATTTGTTTCGTATCGTTTTAAACGTTTGGTTTTGTTTCGAAATGTTAGTAAACATTTGGCTTAAATCGTTAAAAAGGTGAAACATTTGGTTTTGTTTAGTACCGTTTATAAACGTTTGGCTTAAATCGCTAACAAGGGGAAACGTTTGGTTTCGTTTCGTAACATTTGTAAACGTTTCGATTTGTTTAGTAACGTTTGTTTCGCAACGTTTTAAACGTTTAGTTTTATTTCGTAACTTTTGTAAACGTTTGGCTTGAATCGCTAAAAAGGTGAAACATTTGATTTTGTTTCGTAATATATGTAAATGTTTGACTTACATTGCTAAAAAGGTGAAACGTTTGGATTTGTTTCGTAAAGTTTGTAAACATTTGGGCTCAATCACTAAAAAAGGTGAAACGTTTGGATTTGTTTCGAAGCGTTTGTAAGCGTTTGGCTTTAATCGCTAAAAAGGGGAAACATTTTTGTATTTGTTTCGTAACGTTTGTAAATGTTTGGCTTATATTGCTAAAAAGATGAAACGCTTGAATTTGTTTCGTAACCTTGTAAACGTTTCGCATAAATTGATAAAACCGTGAAATGCTTGGATTTGTTTCGTATTGTTTGTAAACGTTTCGCTTAAATTGCTAAAAAAAGTGAAAAATTTGGATTTGTTTCGTAACCTTTGGAAAAGTTTTGGGTTAAATAGGTAAAAAGGTGAAACGTTTGGATTTGTTTCATACGTTTGCAAACGTTTGGCTTAAATCGCTAAAAAGGTGAAACGTTTGGTTTTATTTCGTAACATTTGTAAACGTTTCAATTTGTTTTGTAACGTTTTTTTCGTAACGTATTAAATATTTGGTTTTGTTTCGTAATATTTGCAAACGTTTGGCTTAAATCGCTAAAAAGGTGAAATGTTTCGTTTTGTTTCATAATGTTTGTAAACATTTGGCTTTAAATTGCTAAAGAGGTGAAACATTTGGATTTGTTTCGTAGCGTTTGTAAAAGTTTTGCTTAAATCGCTAAAAATGTGAAACGTTTGGTTTTATTCCGTAACGTTAGTAAACGTTTGGTTTTATTCCGTAATGTTAGTAAACATTTGGATTTGTTTCGTAACGTTTGTAAACATTTGGCTTAATCGCTAAAAAGGTGACACGTTTAGTTTTGTTTCGTAACGTTTGTAAATGTTTAGCTTAAATTGCAATAAAGGTGAAACGCTTGGATTTGTTTCGTAACGTTTTTAAACGTTTGACTTTGTTTCGTAACGTTTGTAAACGTTTGGCTTAAATCGCTAAAAAGGGAAAACTTTTGAATTTTCTTCGTAACGTCGTAAATGTTTGGATTTGTTTCGAAACATTTGGATTTGTTTCGTAATCTTTGTAAACGTTTGGCTTAAATCGCTAAAGAGGTGAAACATTTGGATTTGTTTCGTAACGTTTGTAAACATTCGGCTTAAATCGCTAAAAAGGTGAAACGTTTGAATTTGTTTCATAATGTTTGTAAAGGTTTGGCTTAATTCGATGAAAAGGTGAAAAGTTTGGATTTATTTCATAATGTTTGTAAACGTTTAGCTTAAATCGCCAAAAAGGTGAAACGTTTGGATTTGTTTCGTAACGTTTGTAAACGTTTGGCGTAAATTGCTAAAAAGGTGAAAAGCTTGGATTTGTTTCATAACGTTTGTAAACGTTTGACTTAAATTGCTAAAAAGGTGAAATGCTTGGATTTGTTTCAGAATGTTTGTAAACGTTTGGCTTAAATTGCTAAAAAGGTGAAAAATTTGGGATTTGTTTCGTAACCTTTGTAAACGTTTGGCTTAAATCGCTAAAAAGGGGAAACATTTGGATTTTTTCATACGTTTATAAATGTTTGGCTTAAATCGCAAAAAAGGTGAAATGTTTGGATTTCTTTTGTAACGTTAGTAAACGTTTGGCTTAAATTGCTAAAGATGTAAAATGCTTGGATTTGTTTCGTAACGTTTATTACGGTTGGCTTAAATTGCTAAAAAGGTGAAACGCTTGGATTTGTTTCGTAACGTTTGTAAACGTTTGGCTTTAATTGCTAAAAGGTGAAACACTTGGTTTTGTTTCGTAATGTTTGTAAACGTTTGGATTATATCCCTAAAAATGTTAAACGTTTGGATTTGTTTCTGTTGGGTTTTATTGGTTCATAACGCAGCGGAATTTCAAAAAAATTATCTAAAAACCCAAACCAAGATCCATGTAATTCGAATTAAACAGAACAATTACTTACTTGTATGTCGAATTCAACAGCAATGTAGGAAGGAAGGAGGTGGTTCACTTTGGTGATACCTGGCCTCAGATCAGAAACTCCTCCAAAAGAACGCGTCCTCTACGAGTATCCACACGAACAGACCTTAGCCAAAACTAGTGCTTGTGTGCTAGCACTATTGCTTCACAAGCAATTTCGAATTTTAGTGATTTAGTGAATAATGAATTTCGTGATTCTCAAACCAACTGCTTAATGAGTATTTATAGTGATAAATAACACTAGGGTTTGAGACAAATTCGAATTTCAATCTCATTGCAATTCTACAAGTTTATGTTTATCAAAAACTCCTTTTTGATAATTATCCATATATATTAATTACTATATTTATTATCTTCCAAAAATAATAAATTAAGGAAAACACTTATCCTTAAATTTCGAATTAATATATATATTTATTAATATATATATATTACGAATTATATATATATATATATATTTATATATATATATATATATATATATATATATATATATATATATATATATATATTTATATATATATATATATATATATATATATATAATTAATCACTTAATCACATTGGGCTTGTACAACCCATAACTGTTTTGGGCCTGTTCTTAGTGTGCGACCCTGTAGGTTCATATAACGTTGGCAGTAGGCTCGAAATCCCTATTTCAGCCCACAAGTCATAAGTGGCCTCTAGCAAGACATTATGACTACCCAAGTTATATGAATATCGATAATCCGATTTAACCATTTACAATAATATTTTAATCCCTTTGTCTCTCGATATCCAGATTGAATATAAGGCATAGTTATGTCATCCTTATAACATTCAATCATTAGTTTCTTGACTCTAAGTAGACTGAAAATGATAACTTCTTATCAATTAGCATGGCCATGCATTTTCTTCAGTCTATCTTCTTCAAGGGGCCCATAGATATCTTACTCAAATAAATGAGGGACAAATTCCTTCTCAGTCACTCACATTTCTCACATAGTTACTTTCATATCCAATGACAATCTATTCCATTATCCTGTTAAAGATAATGTAAGACTGTATCAAAATATGAAATAGCTATGTAGAAATCCATGATGATTTCAAGGTCAAAGGATTATACTAATAGAACTGTAATGAGAATTACTTATGACAGTGATCTATGTAGTATTCTCACAGTGGGTCATCCAGTGCCTTATTTCTCAAATAGCACCTATGATTTGACTTAATATCTCATATACATGATTAGTAAAACATAATCATCAGTCAACATCATACTAGTCTCAATGTTCTATTAAGACTAGGGATAGATGGTATATAATTCTTTTATTAAACCTAAGGGTTCTACTATCAAGTCACATACTCGATGACCTTAGAAAGAATTAACCATTCAAGTATTTTAATCATTAATATAAAATGATAAAAAACTGCCAATCAATAAATAATAAAATGATAAAGTCAAAACATGGTCAAACATGATTGACCTAGTGCATATCACTAACAGTTTCGTAACGTTTTAAACGTTTGGTTTGATTTCATAATGTTTGTAAACGTTTGGCTTAAATCGCTAACAAGGCGAAACGTTTGGATATGTTTCGTAAGATCTATAAACGTTTGGATATGTTTCGTAACAAGGAGAAACAATTGGATTTGTTTCGTAACGTTTGTTAACGTTTGGCTTAAATCTCTAAAAAGAGTAAATGTTTGGATTTATTTCGTAGCGTTTTTAAACGTTTGTCTTAAATCGCCAAAAAGGCGAAACGTTTGGATTTGCTTCGGATCGTTGGTAAACATTTGGCTTAAATTGCTAAAAAGGTGAAATATTTGGATTTGTTTCGTAACCTTTGTAAACGTTTGGCTTAAATTGCTAAAAAGGTGAAACGCTTTGATTTGTTTCGTACTGTTTGTATACGTTTAGCTTAAATTGCTAAAAAGATGAAACGCTTGGATTTGTTCCATAACGTTTGTAAACATTTTGCTTAAATTGCTAAAAACGTGAAATGTTTGGATTTGTTTTGTAACATTTTAAACGTTTGCCTTAAATCGCTAAAATGAGGAAATATTTGGATTTGTTTCGTAACGTTTGTAAACGTTGGGCATAAATCGATAAAAAGAGGAAATGTATGGTTTTGTTTCGTAACGTTTGTAAACCTTCGGCTTAAATCGCTAAAAATGTGAATTGTTTAGATTTGTTTTGTAACGTTTGTAAACGTTCCAATTAAATTGCTAAAAAGGTGAAACGCTTGGATTTATAACGTTTGTAAACATTTCGCTTAAGTTACTAAAAAGTTGAAACGCTTGCATTTGTTTCGGAACGTTTGTAAACTTTTGGCTTAAATTGCTAAAAAGGTGAAATATTTGGATCTATTTCATGACGTTTGTAAACGTTTGGCTTAAATCGCTAAAAAGGTGAAACGTTTGGGTTGTTTCGTAAAGTTTGTAAACGTTTGGTTTAAATTGCTAAAAAGGTGAAACGTTTTGATTTGTTTCGTAACGTTTGAAAATGTTTGGCTTAAATCGGTAAAAAGATGAAACGCTTTGATTTGTTTCGTAACGTTTATAAACGTTTGGCCTAAATTGTTAAAAAGGTGAAATGGTTGGATTTGTTTAGTTGTAAACGTTTGGCTTAAATTGCAAAACAGGTGAAACATTTGGATTTGTTTCATAACCTTTGTAAACGTTTGGCTTAAATCGCTAAAAGGGTGAAACGTTTGGATTTGTTTTGTAAAATTTGTAAACGTTTGGCTTAAGTCGCCAAAAAGGTGAAACCTTTGGATTTATTCGTAACGTTTGTATATGTTTGGCTTCAATCGCTAAAAAGGGGAAACGTTGGGATTTGTTTCGTAACGTTTGTAAATGTTTGCATTAAATCGCTAAAATGATGTAATTTTTGGATTTGTTTTGTCACATTTTAAATGTTTGCATTAAATCGCTAAAATGATGAAATTTTTGGATTTGTTTTGTAATGTTTATAAACGTTGGGCACAAATCGCTAAAAAGGTGAAATGTATGGTTTTGTTTCATAACGTTTGTAAACGTTTGGCATAAATCACTAAAAACGTGAAATGTTTGGATTTGTTTCGCAACGTTTGTAAACGTTCGACTTAAATTGCTAAAAAGGTGAAACGCTTGGATTAATAACGTTTGTAAACATTTCGCTTAGGTTACTAAAAAGTTGAAACACTTGGATTTGTTTCGGAACGTTTGTAAACGTTTGATTTAAATTGCTAAAAAGGTCAAACGCTTGGCTTAAATTGCTAAAAAGGTTAAATGCTTGGTTTTGTTTTGTAACATTTGTAAAGGTACGGTATAAATCGCTAAAAATGCGAAACAGTTGGATTTGTTTTGTAACGTTTTAAACATTTGGTTTTGTTTCGTAACGTTTAGCTTAAATCGCTAAAAAGGTGAAACATTTGGTTTTGTTTTGTAACGTTTGGCTTAAAACGTTAAAAAGGTGAAACATTTCGTTTTGTTTCGTAACATTTGTAAACGTTTCGATTTGTTTCATAACGTTTGTTTCGGAAATTTTTTAAACATTTGGTTTTGTTTCGTAACATTTGTAAACGTTGGGCTAAAAATCGCTAAAAAGGTGAAATGTTTGGTTTTGTTTCGTAATGTTTGTAAACGTTTGGCTTATATCCCAAAAAAGGTGAAACGTTTGGATTTGTTTCGTAACATTTTTAAATGTTTGCATTAAATCGCTAAAAAGGTGAAACGTTTGGATTTGTTTCGTAACGTTTGTAAACATATGGCTTAAATCGCTAAAAAAGGTGAAACGTTTGGTTTTGTTTCGTAACGTTTGTAAACATTTTGCTTAAATCGCTAAAAAGTTGAGATGTTTGGTTTTGTTTCATAGCGTTTGGATTTGTTTCGTAACGTTTTAAACGTTATGTTTTGTTTCGTAGTGTTTGTAAACGTTTGGCTTAAATCGCTAAAAAGGTGAAACGTTTGGATTTTTTTCGTAACGTTTGCAAACGTTTGGTTTCAATCGATAAAAAGGTGAAACATTTGGATTTGTTTCGAAACGTTTGTAAACGTTTGACTTAAATCGCTAAAAAGGTGAAACATTTTGATTTGTTACGTGTCGTTTGTAAATGTTTGGCTTAAATTGCTAAAAACGTGAAACGCTTGAATTTGTTTCGTAACCTTTGTAAACGTTTGCTTAAATTGCTAAAAATGTGAAATGCTTGGATTTGTTTCGTAACGTTTGTAAACGTTTGCATGAAATTGCTAAAAAGGTGAAAAATTTGGATTTTTTTCGTAACCTTTGTAAACGTTTGGCTTAAATCGCTAAAAAGATGAAACGTTTGGTTTTGTGATGTAACGTTTGTAAACGTTTCGATTTGTTTCGTAATGTTTGGCTTAAATCGCTAAAAACGGGAAATGTTTGGATTTTTTCATAACGTTTGTAAACGTTTGGCTTAATTCGCTGAAAAGGTGAAATGTTTCGTTTTGTTTTGTAACCTTTGTAAACATTCGGCTAAAATCGCTAAAAAGGTGAAACATTTGGATTTCTTTCGTAAAGTTTTAAACGTTTGGATTTGTTTCGAAACGTTTGGATTTGCTTCGTAACGTTTGTTAACGTTTAGCTTTAATCACTAAAAAGGTGAAACGTTTGTAAAAATTTGGCTTAAATCACTAAAAATGTGAAACATTTGGATTTGTTTCGTATCGTTTACAAACGTTTGGTTTTGTTTCGTAATGTTTATAAACGTTTAGCTTAAATCGATAAAATGGGGAAACGTTTGGTGTTGTTTTGTAAAGTTTGTAAACGTTTGGATTTGTTTCGAAACATTTTAATTGTTTCGTTTTGTGTCGTAATGTTTGTAAACGTTTGGCTTAAATCGCTAAAAAGGCGAAACATTTAGTTTTGTTTCTTAACGTTTGTAAACATTTGGCCTAAATCGCTAAAAAGGTGAAACGTTTGGATTTGTTTCGTAACGTTTGTAAACGTTTAGCTTAAATTGCTAAAAAGGTGAAATAATTGGATTTTTTTCGTAACGATTGTAAACATATGACTTAAATTGCTAAAAAGGTGAAACGTTTGGTTTTGTTTCGTAACGTTTGTAAACATTTGGCTTATATCACTAAAAAGGTGAGTGTTTGGTTTTGTTTCGTAGCGTTTGCTAACGTTTGGATTTGTTTCATAATGTTTTAAACATTTGGTTTTGTTTCATAATGTTTGTAAACGTTTAGCTTAAATCGCTAAAAAGGTGAAACATTTGGTTTTGTTTTGTAACGTTTGGCTTAAAACGCTAAAAAGGTGAAACGTTTCGTTTTGTTTCGTAACTTTTGTAAACGTTTCGATTTGTTTCGTAACGTTTGTTTCATAACATTTTAAACGTTTGGTTTTGTTTCGTAACGTTTGTAAACGTTGGGCTAAAAATCGCTAAAAAGGTGAAATGTTTGGTTTTGTTTCGTAATATTTCTAAACGTATGGCTTAAATCGCTAAAAAAGGTGAAACATTTGGTTTTGTTTCGTAACGTTTGTAAACATTTTGCTTAAATCGCTAAAAAGTTGAGATGTTTGGTTTTGTTTCGTAGCGTTTGTAAACGTTTGGATTTGTTTCGTAACGTTTTAAATGTTTGGTTTTATTTCGTAGTGTTTGTAAACATTTGGCTTAAATCGCTAAAAAGGTGAAACGTTTGGATTTGTTTCGTAACGTTTGCAAACGTTTGGTTTCAATCGATAAAAAGGTGAAACATTTGGATTTGTTTCGAAACGTTTGTAAACGTTTGACTTAAATCGCTAAAAAGGTGAAACATTTTGATTTGTTACGTAACATTTGTATATGTTTGGCTTATATTGCTACAAAGGTGAAACGCTTGAATTTGTTTCGTAACCTTTGTAAACGTTTGCTTAAATTGCTAAAAATGTGAAATGCTTGGATTTGTTTCATAACGTTTGTAGACGTTTGCTTAAATTGCTAAAAATGTGAAATGCTTGGATTTGTTTCGTAACGTTTGTAAACGTTTGCATGAAATTGCTACAAAGGTGAAAAATTTGGATTTTTTTCGAAACCTTTGTAAACGTTTGGCTTAAATCGCTAAAAAGGTGAAACTTTTGGTTTTGTTACGTAACGTTTGTAAACGTTTCGATTTGTTTCGTAACGTTTGTTTCGTAACCTTTTAAACGTTTGGTTTTGTTTCGTAACATTTGTAAACGTTTGGTTTAATTTGCTAAAAAGGTGAAATGTTTGGTTTTGTTTCGTAACGTTTGTAAACGTTTGCCTTAAATTGCTTAAAAGGTGAAACGTTTGGATTTGTTTCGTAAAGTTTGTTAACGTTTGGGTTCAATCGCTAAAAAGGTGAAACATTTGGATTTGTTTCGTAGCGTTTATAAACGTTTGTCTTAAATCGCTAAAAATGTGAAACGTTTGGTTTTGTTCCGTAACTTTATTAAACGTTTGGCTTTGTTTCGTAACGTTAGTAAACATTTGGATTTGTTTCGTAGCGTTTGTAAACGTTTGGTATTAAATTGCTATAAAGGTGAAACGCTTGAATTTGTTTCGTAACGTTTGTAAATGTTCTAATTTTCTTCGTAACGTTTTAAACGTTTGGATTTGTTTCGAAACGTTTTGATTTGTTTTTATAACTTTTGTAAACGTTTGGCTTCAATCACTAAAAAGGGGAAACGTTTGGATTTGTTTCGTAACGTTTGTAAACGTTTAGATTGAATTGCTAAAAATATGAAACGCTTGGATTTGTTTCGTAATGTTTGTAAATGTTTGGCTTAAATTGCTAAAAAGGTGAAACGAATGGATTTGGTTCGTAACATTTGTAAACGTTTGGCTTAAATTGCTATAAAGGTGAAACGCTTGGATTTGATTCGTAATTTTTTAAAATGTTTGGGCGAAATTGTTAAAAATGTGAAACGCTTGGTTTTGTTTTGCAACTTTTGAAAATGTATTGCTTAAATCGCTAAAAATGAGAAATGTTTTGAATATATTTTTTAGCGTTGGTAAACGTTTGGATTTGTTTCATATCGTTTTAAACGTTTGGTTTTGTTTCGAAATGTTAGTAAACATTTGGCTTAAATCGTTAAAAAGGTTAAACATTTGGTTTTTTTTAGTACCGTTTATAAACGTTTGGCTTAAATCGCTAACAAGGGGAAACGTTTGGTTTCGTTTCGTAACATTTGTAAACGTTTCGATTTGTTTAGTAACGTTTGTTTCGCAACGTTTTAATCGTTTAGTTTTATTTCGTAACTTTTGTAAACGTTTGGCTTGAATCGCAAAAAAGGTGAAACATTTGATTTTGTTTCGTAATATATGTAAACGTTTGACTTACATTGCTAAAAAGGTGAAACGTTTGGATATGTTTCGTAAAGTTTGTAAACATTTGGGCTCAATCGCTAAAAAAGGTGAAATGTTTGGATTTGTTTCGAAACGTTTGGCTTTAATCGCTAAAAAGGTGAAACATTTTTGTATTTGTTTCGTAACGTTTGTAAATGTTTGGCTTATATTGCTAAAAAGATGAAACGCTTGAATTTGTTTCGTAACCTTGTAAACGTTTCGCATAAATTGATAAAAACGTGAAATGCTTGGATTTGTTTCGTATCGTTTGTAAACGTTTCGCTTAAATTGCTAAAAAAGTGAAAAATTTGGATTTGTTTCGTAACCTTTGGAAATGTTTTGGATTAAATAGGTAAAAAGGTGAAACGTTTGGATTTGTTTCATACGTTTGCAAACGTTTGGCTTAAATCGCTAAAAAGGTGAAACGTTTGGTTTTGTTTCGTAACATTTGTAAACGTTTCAATTTGTTTTGTAACGTTTTTTTCGTAACGATTTAAATATTTGGTTTTGTTTCGTAATATTTGTAAATGTTTGGCTTAAATCGCTAAAAAGTTGAAATGTTTCGTTTTGTTTCGTAATGTTTGTAAACATTTGGCTTTAAATTGCTAAAGAGGTGAAACATTTGGATTTGTTTCGTATTGTTTGTAAACGTTTTGCTTAAATCGCTAAAAATGTGAAACGTTTGGTTTTATTCTGTAACGTTAGTAAACGTTTGGTTTTATTCCGTAATGTTAGTAAACATTTGGATTTGTTTCGTAACGTTTGTAAACATTTGGCTTAATCGCTAAAAAGGTGACACGTTTAGTTTTGTTCCGTAACGTTTGTAAATGTTTAGCTTAAATTGCAATAAAGGTGAAACGCTTGGATTTGTTTCGTAACGTTTTTAAACGTTTGACTTTGTTTCGTAACGTTTGTAAACTTCTGACTTAAATCGCTAAAAAGGGGAAACTTTTGAATTTTCTTCGTAACATCGTAAATGTTTGGATTTGTTTCGAAACATTTGGATTTGTTTCGTAACCTTTGTAAACGTTTCGCTTAAATTAATAAATAGGTGAAATGCTTGGATTTGTTTCGTAACGTTTTTAAACGTTTGGCTTAAATTGCTAAAAAGGTGAAAAATTTGGATTTGTTTCGTAACCTTTGTAAACATTTGGCTTAAATAGCTTAAAAGGTGAAACGTTTGGATTTGTTTCATACGTTTGCAAACATTTCACTTAAATCGCTAAAAAGGTGAAACATTTCGTTTTGTTTCGTACCAATTGTAAATGTTTCAATTTGTTTCATAACGTTTTAAACGTTTGGTTTTGTTTCGTAACGTTTGTAAACATTTAGCTAAAATGTCTAAAAAGGTCAAACGCTTGGATTTGTTTCGAAACGTTTGTTAATGTTTTGCTTCAATTGCTAAACAGGTGAAACATTTGAATTAGTTTCATAACCTTTGTAAACATTTGGCTTAAATCGCTAAAAAAGTGAAACATTTAGATTTTTTTCGTAACGTTTGTAAACGTTTGGCTTAAATAGCTAAAAAGGTGAAACTTTTGGATTTGTTTCGTAACATTTGTAAACGTTTGGTTTAAATCGCTAAAGAGGTGAAACATTTGGATTTGTTTCGTAACGTTTGTAAACATTTGGCTTAAATCGCTAAAAAGGTGAAACGTTTCAATTTGTTTCATAATGTTTGTAAAGGTTTGGCTTAATTCGATGAAAAGGTGAAAAGTTTGGATTTAATTCATAATGTTTGTAAACGTTTAGCTTAAATCGCCAAAAAGGTGAAACGTTTGGATTTGTTTCGTAACGTTTGTAAACGTTTGGCGTAAATTGCTAAAAAGGTGAAAAGCTTGGATTTGTTTCATAACGTTTGTAAACGTTTGGCTTAAATTGCTAAAAAAGTGAAATGCTTGGATTTGTTTCAGAATGTTTGTAAACGTTTGGCTTAAATTGCTAAAAAGGTGAAAAATTTGGGATTTGTTTCGTAACCTTTGTAAACGTTTAGCTTAAATCTCTAAAAAGGGGAAACATTTGGATTTTTTCATACGTTTATAAATGTTTGGCTTAAATCGCAAAAAAGGTGAAATGTTTGGATTTCTTTCGTAACGTTAGTAAATGTTTGGCTTAAATTGCTAAAGATGTAAAATGCTTGGATTTGTTTCGTAACGTTTATTACGTTTGGCTTAAATTGCTAAAAAGGTGAAACGCTTGGATTTGTTTCGTAACGTTTGTAAACGTTTGGCTTAAATTGCTAAAAGGTGAAACACTTGGTTTTGTTTCGTAATGTTTGTAAACGTTTGGCTTATATCCCTAAAAATGTTAAACGTTTGGATTTGTTTCGTAACGTTTTAAACGTTTGGTTTGATTTCATAATGTTTGTAAACGTTTGGCTTAAATCGCTAACAAGGCGAAACGTTTGGATATGTTTCGTAAATTATTAAACGTTTGGCATAAATCGCAAAAAGGAGAAACATTTGGATTTGTTTCGTAACGTTTGTTAACGTTTGGCTTAAATCGCTAAAAAAAGTAAATGTTTGGATTTATTTCGTAGCGTTTGTAAACGTTTGGCTTAAATCGCCAAAAAGGCGAAACGTTTGGATTTGCTTCGGATCGTTGGTAAACATTTGGCTTAAATTGCTAAAAAGGTGAAATATTTGGATTTGTTTTGTAACCTTTCTAAACGTTTGGCTTAAATTGCTAAAAAGGTGAAACGCTTTGATTTGTTTCGTACTGTTTGTATACGTTTAGCTTAAATTGCTAAAAAGATGAAACGCTTGGATTTGTTCCATAACGTTTGTAAACGTTTTGCTTAAATTGCTAAAAAGGTGAAATGTTTGGATTTGTTTTGTAACATTTTAAACGTTTGCCTTAAATCGCTAAAATGAGGAAATATTTGGATTTGTTTCGTAACGTTTGTAAACGTTGGGCCTAAATCGATAAAAAGATGAAATGTATGGTTTTGTTTCGTAACGTTTGTAAACCTTCGGCTTAAATCGCTAAAAATGTGAATTGTTTAGATTTGTTTTGAAACGTTTGTAAACGTTCCAATTAAATTGCTAAAAAGGTGAAACGCTTGGATTTATAACGTTTGTAAACATTTCGCTTAAGTTACTAAAAAGTTGAAACACTTGCATTTGTTTCGGAACGTTTGTAAACGTTTGGCTTAAATTGCTAAAAAGGTGAAATATTTGGATCTATTTCGTGACGTTTGTAAACGTTTGGCTTAAATCGCTAAAAAGGGGAAACGTTTGGGTTGTTTCGTAAAGTTTATAAACGTTTGGTTTAAATCGCTAAAAAGGTGAAACGTTTTGATTTGTTTCGTAACGTTTGAAAATGTTTGGCTTCAATCAGTAAAAAAATGAAACGCTTAGATTTGTTTCGTAACGTTTATAAACGTTTGGCCTAAATTGTTAAAAAGGTGAAATGGTTGGATTTGTTTAGTTGTAAACGTTTGGCTTAAATTGCTAAACAGGTGAAACATTTGGATTTGTTTCATAACCTTTGTAAACGTTTGGCTTAAATCGCTAAAAAGGTGAAACGTTTGGATTTGTTTTGTAAAATTTGTAAACGTTTGGCTTAAGTCGCCAAAAAGGTGAAACCTTTGGATTTATTCGTAACGTTTGTATATGTTTGGCTTCAATCGCTAAAAAGGGGAAACGTTGGGATTTTTTTCATAACGTTTGTAAACGTTTAGCATAAATCGCTAAAAAGGTGAAATGTGTGGATTTGTTTTGTCACATTTTAAATGTTTGCATTAAATCGCTAAAATGATGAAATTTTTGGATTTGTTTTGTAATGTTTATAAACGTTGGGCACAAATCGCTAAAAAGGTGAAATGTATGGTTTTGTTTCATAACGTTTGTAAACGTTTGGCATAAATCACTAAAAACGTGAAATGTTTGGATTTGTTTCGCAACGTTCGACTTATATTGCTAAAAAGGTGGAACGCTTGGATTAATAACGTTTGTAAACATTTCGCTTAGGTTACTAAAAAGTTGAAACACTTTGATTTGTTTCGGAACGTTTGTAAACGTTTGACTTAAATTGCTAAAAAGGTCAAACGCTTGGCTTAAATTGCTAAAAAGGTTAAATGCTTGGTTTTGTTTTGTAACATTTGTAAAGGTATGGTATAAATCGCTAAAAATGCGAAACAGTTGGATTTGTTTTGTAACGTTTTAAACATTTGGTTTTGTTTCGTAACGTTTTTAAACGTTCGGCTTAAATCGCTAAAAAGGTGAAATGTTTGGATTTGTTTTGTAACGTTTGTAAACATTTTGCTTAAATTGCTAAAAAGGTTAAACGTTTGGATTTGTTACGTAACGTTTTAAATGTTTGGCTTAAAACAGTAAAACAGGGAAACCTTTGAATTTGTTTCGTAACGTTTGTAAACGTTTGGCTTAAATCACTAAAAAGGTGAAATGTTTTGATTTGTTTCATAACGTTTGTAAATGTTTGGCTTAATTTGCTACAAAGGTTAAATGCTTGAATTTATTTCGTAACGTTTGTAAACGTTTGGCTTAAATTGCTAAAAAGGTGAAATGCTTGGTTTTTGTTTCGTAACATTTGTAAACATTTGGCTTAAATTACTAAAAATGTGAAACGTTGGATTATTTTTGTAGAGTTTGTAAATGTTTGGCATAAATCGCTAAAAAGGTGAAACGTTTGGATTTGTTTCGTAACGTTTGTAAACGTTTAGCATAAATAGCAAAAAAGGGGAAACGTTTTGATTTGTTTTGTAACCTTTTAAACGTTTGTCTTAAATCGCTAAAAAGGGAAACATTTGAATTTGTTTCGTAATGTTTGTAAACGTTTGGCTTAAATTGCTAAAAAGGCGAAACGTTTGGATTTGTTTCGTAACGTTTGTAAACGTTTGGTTTAAATCGCTAAAAAGATGAAACGTTTGGATTTCTTTCGTAACGTTTATAAACGTTTGGTTTAAATTGCTAAAAATGTGAAACGTTTGGATTTGTTTCGTAATGTTTGTAAACGTTTGGCTTAAATCACTAAAAAGGTGAATACTTGGATTTGTTTCGTGACGTTTGTAAATGTTTGGTTTAAATCGCTAAAAAGATGAAACATTTGGGTTGTTTCGTAACGTTTGTAAACGTTTTGTTTAAATCGCTAAAAAGGTGAAACGTTTGGATTTGTTTCGTAACGTTTGAAAATGTTTGGCATAAATCGCTAAAAAGGTGAAACACTTGGATTTGTTTCGTAACGTTTGTAAACGTTTGGCTTAAATTATTAAAAAGGTGATATGGTTGGATTTGTTTGGTTGTAAATGTTTGGCTTAAATTGCTAAAAAGGTGAAACATTTGGATTTGTTTCATAACCTTTGTAAACGTTTGGCTTAAATTGCTAAAAAGGGGAAACGTTTGGATTTGTTTCGTAACATTTGTAAATGTTTGGCTTAAATTGCCAAAAAGGTGAAACATTTGGATTTGTTCGTATCGTTTATATACGTTTGGCTTCAATCGCTAAAAAGATGAAACGTTTGGATTTGTTTCCTAACGTTTGTAAACGTTTAGCATAAATCGCTAAAAAGGTGAAATGTTTGAATTTGTTTAGTAACATTTTAAACGTTTGAGTTAAATCACGAAAATGAGGAAATATTTGGATTTGTTTCGTAATGTTTGTAAACGTTGTGCATAAATCGCTAACGTTTTTGTTTCGTAATCGCTAACGTTAAATCACGAAAAGGTGAAACTCTTGGATTTGTTTCGTAACGTTTGTAAACATTTGGCTTAAATTACTAAAAAGATGAAACGCTTGAATTTGTTTCGGAACATTTGTAAACGTTTGGCTTAAATTGCTAAAAAGATAAAACGCTTGGCTTAAATTACTAAAAAGGTGAAACGCTTGGTTTTGTTTCGTAACATTTGTAAAGGTAGAGTTAATTCCTAAAAAATCACGAACTTTACACGAAGTTTCATTTTAATCATGACTTTTAAAAGTTTTCATTTAAAGGCACGAACTTTCATTTTATTTCAAATCTATCACCAAAGTAAAATCTGGTGTATTTTATCTAACTAAAAATTCCTAATCCTATATACTCTAACTAAAAGATAATAAGATTTGATGTTGATTAATAATTTGGGTCTTTCATTAATGATTTAATGAAGAATTTAGTTAATAAAAATACACTGAAATGATAAATTTGAAACAATATGAAAGTTCGTGCCTTTAAATGGCAACTTTTAAAGATCATGATTAAAATGAAACTTCATATAAAGTTCGTGCCTTTAAATGGAAACTTTTAAAGATCATGATTAAAATGAAACTTCATATAAAGTTCGTGATTTTTTTAGAAATTAACCCGTAAAGGTATGGATTAAATCGCTAAACATGTGAAACAGTTGGATTTGTTTCATAACGTTTTAAACGTTTGGATTTGTTTCGTAACGTTTGTAAACGTTCGGCTTAAATCGCTAGAAAGGTGAAACGTTTTGATTTGTTTTGTAACGTTTATAAACGTTTGGCTTAAATTGCTAAAAAGGTGAAACATTTGGATTTGTTTTGTAACGTTTGTAAACGTTTGGATTAAATCGCTAAAAATGTTCAACATTTGGATTTGTTTTCTAACATTTTTAAACATTTGGCTTAAATCGCTAAAAAGGTGAAAAGTTTGGCTTAAATTGCTAAAAAGTTGAATTGTTTTGTTTTGTTTCGTTACATTTATAAACGTTCGGCTTAAATTGCTAAAAGGGTGAAACGTTTGGATTTGTTTCGTAACGTTTGTAAACATTTGGCTTAAATTGCTAAAAAGGTGAAACGCTTGATTTTGTTTCGTAAAGTTTGTAAACGTTTGGCTTAAATTACTAAAAAGGTGAACTGTTTGAATTTGTTTCAGAACGATTGTAAACGTTTGGCTTAAATTGCTAAAAAGGTAAAAGTCTTGGATTTATTTCGTAACGTTTGTAAACGTTTGGTTTAAATCGCTAAAAAGGTGAAATGTTTAGTTTTGTTTCGTAACGTTTGTACGGGTTTGGCTTAAATCGCTAAAAATATGAAATGTTTGGATTTGTTTCGTAGCGTTTGCAAACGTTTAGCTTAAATTGCTAAAAAGGTGAAACGTTTGGATTTGTTTTATAACGTTTATAACCGTTTGGCTTATATCGATAAAAAGGTGAAACGGTTGAATTTGTCTCGTAATGTTTGTACAAGTTTGGCTTAAATTCATAAAAAGGTGAAACGGTTGAAATTTTGTTACGTTTGTAAACGTTTGGCTTAAATTGCTAGAACGTTGAAACGATTGAATTTGTTTCGTAACGTTTGTAAACGTTTGGCTTAAATTGCTAAAAAGGTGACACGTTTGGATTTGTTTCGTAACATTTTAATCGTTTGATTTTGCTTTGTAACGTTTGTAAACATTCGGCTTAAAGCACTAAAAATGTGAAACGTTTGTATTTGTTTCGTAACGTTTGTAAACTTTTGGCTTAAATCGCTAAAAAGGTGAAACGTTTGGATTTGTATCATAACATTTGTAAACGTTTGGCTTAAATCGCTAAAAAGTGACATGCTTGGATTTTGTTTCGGAACCTTCGTAAAGGTTTGTCTTAAATCGATAAAAAGGGGAAACGTTTGGTTTTGTTTCATAAGATTTGTAAATGTTTGGCTTAAATCGCTAAATAGGTTAAACGTTTGGATTTGTTACGTAAAGATAGTAAACTTTTTGCATAAATGGCTAAAATGGTGACACGTTTGGTTTTGTTTCGTAACCTTTGTAAACGTTTGGCTTAAATCGTAAAAAGGTGAAACGTTTGGATTTGTTTCGTAACGTTTAAAAACGTTTGGCTTAAATCTCTAAAAATGTTAAATGTTTGAATTTGTTTCATAACGTTTGTATACATTTTGCTTAAATTTCTAAAAAGGTGAAACGTTTGGATTTGTTCCGTAACGTTTGAAAATGTTTCGTTTAAATCGCAAAAAAGGTGAAACGTTTGGTTTTGTTTCGTAACATTTGTAAACGTTCGGCTTAAATCACTTAAAATATGAAACGTTTGGATTTTTTTTGTAATGTTTGAAAATGTTTGGCTTAAATCGTTAAAAGGTGAAACGTTTAGATTTGTTGCGTAACATTTGTAATCGTTCGGTTTAAATTGCTAAAAAGGTGAAACACTTGGATTTATTTCATAACATTTGTAAACGTTTGGCTCAAATTGTTAAACGCTTGGATTTGTTTCGTAACATTCGCAAACGTTTGGCTTAAATCGCTAAAAATGGGAAACGTTTGGATTTGTTTCATAACTTTTGTACATGTTTGGCTTAAATTTCTAAAAAGGTGAAACGTTCGACTTAAATTGCTAAAAAGGTGAAACCCTTGGATTTGCTTCGTAACGTTTGTAAACGTTTGGCTTAAATTGCTAAAAAGTGGAACGCTTGGATTTGTTTCGGAACGTCTGTAAACGTTTGGCTTAAATTGCTAAAAAGGTGAAACACTTGAATTTCTTTCGGAACTTGTAAAGATTTGGCTTAAGTCGCTAAAAAGGTGAAACATTTGGATTTGTTTCGTAACGTTTGTAAAGGTTTGGCTTATATTGCTAAAAATGGGAAACGCTTGGATTTGTTTCGTAGTATTTGTAAACGTTTGGCTTAAATCGCTAAAAATATGAAACGCTAAATTTGTTTCGTAGCGTTTGTAAACTTTCGACTTAAATTACTAAAAATGCGAACCGTTTGGATTTGTTTCGTAACGTTTGGCTTGAATGCTAAAAAGGTGAAACGCTTCGATTTGTTTCGTAACGTTTGTAAACGTTTTGCATAAACTACTAATAGGTGAAATGCTTGGATTTGTTTTAGAACGTTTATAAACGTTTGGCTTTAGTTGCTAAAAAGATGAAACGCTTAAATTTGTTTCGTAACGTTTGTAAACGTTTGGCTTAAATTGCAAAAACGGTGAAACACTTGGTTTTGTTTTATAACGTTTGGATTTTTTTCGTAACGTTTTAAATGTTTGGTTTTGTTTCGTAACGTTTGTAAACGTTTGGCTGAAATTGCTAAAAAGGGGAAACGTTTGGATTTGTTTTGCAACGTTTATAAACATTTGGCTTAAATTGGTAGAACGCGAAACAATTTGGACTTGTCACGTAACATTTTGTAAACGTTTGGCTTAAATCGCTAAAAAGGTGAAACTTTTGGATTTGTTTCGTAACGTTTGTAAATGTTTGGTTTTGTTTTAAAATGTTTGTTTACGTTTGGCTTAAATCGCTAAAAATGTGAAACGCTTGGAATTGTTTCGTAATGTTTGTAAATGTTTGGCTTAAATTGCTAAAAAGGTGAAACGTTTGGATTTGTTTTGTAACGTTGTAAACGTATGGCTTAAATCACAAAAAAGGGGAAATGTTTGGTTTTATTTCGTAACATTTGTAAACGCTTGGCTTAAATCACTAAAAAGGTGAGACGTTTGGTTTTGTTGCGTAGCGTTTGTAAACTTCTGGATTTCCTTCGTAACATTTGTTTTGTAACGTTTTAAACGTTTAATTTTGTTTGGATTTATTTTGTAACTTTTGTATATGTTTGGCGTAAATTACTAAAAAGTTGAAAAGCTTGGGTTTGTTTCATTACGTTTGTAAACGTTTGGCTTAGTGAAAAATTTGGATTTGTTTCGTAACTTTTTTAAATGTTTGGCATAAATCGCTAAAAAAGTGAAACGTTTGGATTTGTTTCATACATTTGTAAATATTTGGCTTAAATTGCTAAAAAGGTGAAATGTTTGCATTTGTTTCGTAACGTTTGTAAACGATTTGCTTAAATTGCTAAAACGATGAAACACTTGGATTTAAACGTTTGGTTTTATTTCGTAAGGTTTTAAATGTTTGATTTTATTTCGTAACGTTTGTAAACATTTGGCTTACATCGCAAAAACGGTGAAACGTTTGGATTTGTTTCGTAATGTTTGTAAGCGCTTGGCTTAAATCGCTAATAATGTGAAATGTTTGAATTTTTTTCGTAACGTTTGTAAAGGTTTGGCTTAAATAGCTAAAAAGTTGAAATATTTGGATTTATTTCGTAACTTTTGTAAACATTTGGCTTAAATCACTAAAAAGATGAAACGTTTGGATTTGTTTCGTATCTTTGGTAATCGTTTGGCTTAAATCGCTAAAAATGTGAAACGTTTGGATTTGTTTCGTAACCTTTGTAAACGTTCGGCTTAAATACCTAAAAAGGTGAAACACTTCAATTTGTTTCGTATCGTTTGTATACGTTTGGCTTAAGTTGCTAAAAGGGAGAAACACTTGGATTTGTTTCATAATGTTTGTAAACGTTTGGATTTGGTTCGTAGCGTTTATAAACGTTTGGCATAAATCTCTAAAAAGGCGAAACGTTTGGATTTGTTTCGTACCGTTTGTAAACGTTTGGCTTAAATTGCTAAATAGGTGAAACGTTTGGATTTGTTTTGTAATGTTTGTAAACATTTTCCTTAATTTGCTAAAAAGGTGGTAATGCTTGGATTTGTTGCGTAACGTTTGTAAACGTTTGGCTAAAATTGTTGAAAAGGTGAAACACTTAGTTTTATTTCGTAACGTTTGTAATCGTTTGGCTTAAATTTCTAATAATGTAAAACATTTGGATTTGTTTCGTAACGTTTGTAAACGTTTGGCTTCAATCGCTAAAAAGGTTAAACGTTTGGATTTGTTTCGTAACATTTGTAAACGTTTGGCTTATATTGCCAAAAAGGTGAAACGTTTGGATTTGTTTCGTAACGTTTTAAACGTTTGGCTTAAATCATTAAATGGGAAAACGTTTGAATTTTTTTCGTAACGTTTGTAAACGTTTAGCTCAAATTGCTAAAAAGGTGAAACGTTTCGTTTTGTTTCGTAACGTTTGTAAACGTTCGTCTTAAATAGCTAAAAAGGTGAAACGTTTGGATTTGTTTCATTACGCTTGTAATCGTTTGGTTTAAATTGCTAAAAAGGTGAAACGCTTGGATTTTTTTCATAACATTTGTAAACTTTTGGCTTAAATTGCTAAAAACGTGCAACGCTTGGATTTGTTTCGTAACATTTGTAAACTTTTGGCTTATATTGCTAAAAAGGTGAAACTCTTGGATTTGCTTCGTAACGTTTGTAAAAGTCTGGCTTAAATTGTTAAAAAGGTGAAACATTTGAATTTGTTTTATAACCTTTGTAAATGTTTGGAATATATCGATAAAAGGGGAAACGTTTGGATTTTTTTTCGTAACGTTTCTAAACGTTTGGGTTAAATTGCTAAAAAGGTGAAGCACTTGGATTTGTTTTGTAACGTTTGTAAACGTTTAGTTTAAATTGCTAAATAAGGTGAAACACTTGGATTTGTTTCGTAACGTTTGTTAACGTTTGGCTTACAATTGCTAAAAAGGTGAAACGTTTGGATTTGTTTCGTAGCGTTTGTAAATGTTTGGCTTAAATCGCCAAAAAGGTGAAGCGTTTGGATTTATTACATACCGTTTGTAAACGTTTGGCTAAAAAGGTTAAATGTTTGGATTTGTTTCGTAACGTTTGTAAATGTTTGGCTTAAACTGCTAAAAAGATGAAACGCTTGGATTTATTTCGTATCGTTTGTAAACGTTTGACATAAATTTCTAAAAAGGGGAAACGCTTGGATTTGTTTCGTTATGTTTGTAAACGCTTTGCTTAAATTGCTAAAAATGTGATACGCTATGTTTTTGTTTCGTAACGTTCATAAACGTTTGGCTTAAATTGCTAAAAATATGAAACGTTTGGATTTATTTCATAACGTTTGTTAACGTTTGGTTTCAATCCTAAAAAGGGGAAACGTTTGGATTTGTTTCGTAACGTTAGTAAACGTTTGGCATGAACCGCTTAAAATAAGAAACCTTTGGATTTGTTTCGTAAAGTTTTATACGTTTGTCTTTTATCGCTAAAAAGGTGAAACGTTTGGATTTGTTTCGTAATGTTTGTAAATGTTTGGTTTTATTTCGTAAAGTTTGTAAATGCTCCACTTAAATCGCTAAAATGGTGAAACGTTTGGATTTGTTTCGTAACGTTTGTAAACGTTTGGCTTAAATTGCAAAAAAAATGAAACACTTGGATTTGTTTCGTAACGTTTGAAAACGTTTGGCTTAAATCGCTAAAAGGGGAAATGTATGGATTTGTTTCGTAATGTTTGTAAACATTTGAAATAAATCGCTAAAAAGGTTAAACGTTTAGATTTTTTTCGTAACGTTTGTAAACGTTGGCTTAAATTGCTAAAAAGGTGAAACGCTTGGATTTATTTTGTAACTTTTGTATATGTTTGGCGTAAATTCCTAAAAAGTTGAAAAGCTTGGGTTTGTTTCATTACGTTTGTAAACGTTTGGCTTAGTGAAAAATTTGGATTTGTTTCGTAACCTTTGTAAATGTTTGGCATAAATCGCTAAAAAGGTGAAACGTTTGGATTTGTTTCATACATTTGTAAATATTTGGCTTAAATTGCTAAAAAGGTGAAATGTTTGCATTTGTTTCGTAACGTTTGTAAACGATTTGCTTAAATTGCTAAAATGATGAAACACTTGGATTTAAACGTTTGGTTTTATTTCGTAAGGTTTTAAATGTTTGATTTTATTTCGTAACGTTTGTAAACATTTGGCTTAAATCGCAAAAACGGTGAAACGTTTGGATTTGTTTCGTAATGTTTGTAAGCGCTTGGCTTAAATCGCTAATAATGTGAAATGTTTGAATTTGTTTCGTAACGTTTGTAAAGGTTTGGCTTAAATAGCTAAAAAGTTGAAATATTTGGATTTATTTCGTAACTTTTGTAAACATTTGGCTTAAATCACTAAAAAGATGAAACGTTTGGATTTGTTTCGTATCGTTGGTAATCGTTTGGCTTAAATCGCTAAATGGGTGAAACGTTTGGATTTATTTCGTAACCTTTGTAAACGTTCGGCTTAAATACCTAAAAAGGTGAAACACTTCAATTTGTTTCGTATCGTTTGTATACGTTTGGCTTAAGTTGCTAAAAGGGAGAAACACTTGGATTTGTTTCATAATGTTTGTAAACGTTTGGATTTGGTTCGTAGCGTTTATAAACGTTTGGCGTAAATCGCTAAAAAGGCGAAACGTTTGGATTTGTTTCGTACCGTTTGTAAACGTTTGGCTTAAATCGCTAAATAGGTGAAACGTTTGGATTTGTTTTGTAATGTTTGTAAACATTTTCCTTAATTTGCTAAAAAGGTGGTAATGCTTGGATTTGTTGCGTAACGTTTGTAAACGTTTGGCTAAAATTGTTGAAAAGGTGAAACACTTAGTTTTATTTCGTAACGTTTGTAATCGTTTGGCTTAAATTTCTAATAATGTAAAACATTTGGATTTGTTTCGTAATGTTTGTAAACGTTTGGCTTCAATCGCTAAAAAGGTTAAACGTTTTGATTTGTTTCGTAACATTTGTAAACGTTTGGCTTATATTGCCAAAAAGGTGAAACGTTTGGATTTGTTTCGTAACGTTTTAAACGTTTGGCTTAAATCATTAAATGGGGAAACGTTTGAATTTTTTTCGTAACGTTTGTAAATGTTTAGCTCAAATTGCTAAAAAGGTGAAACGTTTCGTTTTGTTTCGTAACGTTTGTAAACGTTCGTCTTAAATAGCTAAAAAGGTGAAACGTTTGTATTTGTTTCATAACGCTTGTAATCGTTTGGTTTAAATTGCTAAAAAGGTGAAACGCTTGGATTTTTTTCATAACATTTGTAAACTTTTGGCTTAAATTGCTAAAAACGTGCAATGCTTGGATTTGTTTCGTAACATTTGTAAACTTTTGGCTTATATTGCTAAAAAGGTGAAACTCTTGGATTTGCTTCGTAACGTTTGTAAATGTTTGGCTTAAATTGTTAAAAAGGTGAAACATTTGAATTTGTTTTATAACCTTTGTAAACGTTTGGAATATATCGATAAAAGGGGAAACGTTTGGATTTTTTTTCGTAAGGTTTCTAAACGTTTGGGTTAAATTGCTAAAAAGGTGAAGCACTTGGATTTGTTTTGTAACATTTGTAAACGTTTGGCTTAAATTGCTAAAAAAGGTGAAACACTTGGATTTGTTTCGTAAAGTTTGTTAACGTTTGGCTTACAATTGCTAAAAAGGTGAAACGTTTGGATTTGTTTCGTAGCGTTTGTAAATGTTTGTCTTAAATCGCTAAAAAGGTGAAGCGTTTGGATTTATTTCATACCGTTTGTAAACGTTTGGCTAAAAAGGTTAAATGTTTGGATTTGTTTCGTAACGTTTGTAAATGTGTGGCTTAAACTGCTAAAAAGATGAAACGCTTGGATTTATTTCGTATCGTTTGTAAATGTTTGACATAAATTGCTAAAAAGGGGAAACGCTTGGATTTGTTTCGTTATGTTTGGAAACGTTTTGCTTAAATTGCTAAAAATGTGATATGCTTTGTTTTTGTTTTGTAACGTTCATAAACGTTTGGCTTAAATTGCTAAAAATATGAAACGTTTGGATTTGTTTCATAACGTTTGTTAACTTTTGGTTTCAATCCTAAAAAGGGGAAACGTTTGGATTTGTTTCGTTATGTTTGTAAACGTTTGGCATGAACCGCTTAAAATAAGAAACCTTTGGATTTGTTTCGTAAAGTTTTATACGTTTGGCTTTTATCGCTAAAAAGGTGAAACGTTTGGATTTGTTTCGTAATGTTTGTAAATGTTTGGTTTTGTTTCGTAAAGTTTGTAAACGCTCCACTTAAATCGCTAAAATGGTGAAACGTTTGGATTTGTTTCGTAACGTTTGTAAACGTTTGGCTTAAATTGCAAAAAAAATGAAACACTTGGATTTGTTTCGTAACGTTTGAAAACGTTTGGCTTAAATCGCTAAAAGGGGAAATGTATGGATTTGTTTCGTAATGTTTGTAAACATTTGAATTAAATCGCTAAAAAGGTTAAACGTTTAGATTTTTTTCGTAACGTTTGTAAACGTTGGCTTAAATTGCTAAAAAGGTGAAACGCTTGGATTTATTTTGTAACTTTTGTATATGTTTGGCGTAAATTCCTAAAAAGTTGAAAAGCTTGGGTTTGTTTCATTACGTTTGTAAACGTTTGGTTTAGTGAAAAATTTGGATTTGTTTCGTAACCTTTGTAAATGTTTGGCATAAATCGCTAAAAAGGTGAAACGTTTGGATTTGTTTCATACATTTGTAAATATTTGGCCTAAATTGCTAAAAAGGTGAAATGTTTGCATTTATTTTGTAACGTTTGTAAACGATTTGCTTAAATTGCTAAAACGATGAAACACTTGGATTTAAACGTTTGGTTTTATTTCGTAAGGTTTTAAATGTTTTATTTTATTTCGTAACGTTTGTAAACATTTGGCTTAAATCGCAAAAACGGTGAAACGTTTGGATTTGTTTCGTAATGTTTGTAAGCGCTTGGCTTAAATCGCTAATAATGTGAAATGTTTGAATTTGTTTCGTAACGTTTGTAAAGGTTTGGCTTAAATAGCTAAAAAGTTGAAATATTTGGATTTATTTCGTAACTTTTGTAAACATTTGGCTTAAATCACAAAAAAGATGAAACGTTTGGATTTGTTTCGTATCGTTGGTAATCGTTTGGCTTAAATCGCTAAAAAGGTGAAACGTTTGGATTTGTTTCGTAACCTTTGTAAACGTTCGGCTTAAATACCTAAAAAGGTGAAACACTTCAATTTGTTTCGTATCATTTGTATACGTTTGGCTTAAGTTGCTAAAAGGGAGAAACACTTGGATTTGTTTCACAATGTTTGTAAACGTTTGGATTTGGTTCGTAGCGTTTATAAACGTTTGGCGTAAATCGCTAAAAAGGTGAAACGTTTGGATTTGTTTCGTACCGTTTGTAAACGTTTGGCTTAAATCGCTAAATAGGTGAAACGTTTGGATTTGTTTTGTAATGCTTGTAAACATTTTCCTTAATTTGCTAAAAAGGTGGTAATGCTTGGATTTGTTGCGTAACGTTTGTAAACGTTTGGCTAAAATTGTTGAAAAGGTGAAACACTTAGTTTTATTTCGTAACGTTTGTAATCGTTTGGCTTAAATTTCTAATAATGTAAAACATTTGGATTTGTTTCGTAATGTTTGTAAACGTTTGGCTTCAATCGCTAAAAAGGTTAAACGTTTGGATTTGTTTCGTAACATTTCTAAACGTTTGGCTTATATTGCCAAAAAGGTGAAACGTTTGGATTTGTTTCGTAACGTTTTAAACGTTTTGCTTAAATCATTAAATGGGGAAACGTTTGAATTTTTTTCGTATCAAAACGTTTAGCTCAAATCGATAAAAAGGTGAAACGTTTCGTTTCGTTTCGTAACGTTTGTAAACGTTCGTCTTAAATAGCTAAAAAGGTGAAACGTTTGGATTTGTTACATTACGCTTGCAATCGTTTGGTTTAAATTGCTAAAAAGGTGAAACACTTGGATTTTTTTCATAACATTTGTAAACTTTTGGCTTAAATTGCTAAAAACGTGCAACGCTTGGATTTGTTTCGTAACATTTGTAAACTTTTGGCTTATATTGCTAAAAAGGTGAAACTCTTGGATTTGCTTCGTAACGTTTGTAAATGTTTAGCTTAAATTGTTAAAAAGGTGAAACATTTGAATTTGTTTTATAACCTTTGTAAACGTTTGGAATATATCGATAAAAGGGGAAACGTTTGGATTTTTTTTCGTAACGTTTCGAAACGTTTGGGTTAAATTGCAAAAAAGGTGAAGCACTTGGATTTGTTTTGTAACGTTTGTAAACATTTGGCTTAAATTGCTAAAAAAGGTGAAACACTTGGATTTGTTTCGTAACGTTTGTTAACGTTTGGCTTACAATTGCTAAAAAGGTGAAACGTTTGGATTTGTTTCGTAGCGTTTGTAAATGTTTGGCTTAAATCGCTAAAAAGGTGAAGCGTTTGGATTTATTTCATACCGTTTGTAAACGTTTGGCTAAAAAGGTTAAATGTTTGGATTTGTTTCGTAACGTTTGTAAATGTGTGGCTTAAACTGCTAAAAAGATGAAACGCTTGGATTTATTTCGTATCGTTTGTAAATGTTTGACATAAATTGCTAAAAAGGGGAAACGCTTGGATTTGTTTCGTTATGTTTGGAAACGTTTTGCTTAAATTGCTAAAAATGTGATATGCTTTGTTTTTGTTTTGTAACGTTCATAAACGTTTGGCTTAAATTGCTAAAAATATGAAACGTTTGGATTTGTTTCATAACGTTTGTTAACTTTTGGTTTCAATCCTAAAAAGGGGAAACGTTTGGATTTGTTTCGTAACGTTTGTAAACGTTTGGCATGAACCGCTTAAAATAAGAAACCTTTGGATTTGTTTCGTAAAGTTTTATACGTTTGGCTTTTATCGCTAAAAAGGTGAAACATTTGGATTTGTTTCGTAATGTTTGTAAATGTTTGGTTTTGTTTCGTAAAGTTTGTAAACGCTCCACTTAAATCGCTAAAATGGTGAAACGTTGGATTTGTTTCGTATCCTTTGTAAACGTTTGGCATAAATCGCTAAAAAGGTGAAAAGTTTGGATTTTTGTAACGTTTTAAACGTTTGCCTTAAATTGCTAAAATTGGGAAACATTTGGATTTGTTTCGTAACATTTGTAAACGTTTGGCATAAATCGCTAAAACGGTGAAATGTTTGGTTTTGTTTCGTAACGTTTGTAAACGTTCGGCTTAAATTGCTAAAAAGGTGAAACGCTTGGATTTGTTTTGTATCGTTTGTAAACGTTTGGTTTAATTTACTAAGAAGGTGAAACACTTGGATTTGTTTCAGAATGTTTGTAAACGTTTGGATCAAATTGCTTAAAAGGTGAAACGCTTGGATTTGTTTCGTAACGTTTGGCTCAAATTGCTAAATAAGTGAAACGCTTGGTTTTGTTTTGTAACATTTGTAAAGGTTTGGCTTAAATCGCTAAAAATGTGAAATGTTTGGTTTTGTTTCATAACGTTTTAATCGTTTGGTTTTGTTTTGTAAAGTTTTTAAACATTTGGCTTATATCGTTAAAAAGGTGAAACGTGTGGATTTGTTTTGTAACGTTTGTTAATGTTTGGCTTAAATTGCTAAAAAGGCGAAACATTTGGATTTGTTTCGTAAGGTTTGTAAACCTTTTGCGTAAATCGCTAAAAAGGTGAAATGTTTGGATTTGTTTCGTAACGTTTGTAAACATTTAGTTTAAATCGCTAAAAAGGAGAAACATTTGGGTTGCTTCGTGACGTTTGGAAACGTTTGGCTTAATTCGCTAAAAAGATGAAACGTTTGGATTTGTTTCATAACGTTTGTAAACGTTTGGCTTAAATCGATAAAAAGGTGAAACGCTTGGATTTATTTCGTAACGTTTGTAAACGTTTGGCTTAAATTGTTAAAAAGGTGAAACACTTGTTTTTGTTTTTGTGAAGTTTGTAAACGTTTGGCTTAAATTGCTAAAAAGATAAAACATTTGGATTTTTTTCATAACCTTTATAAACGATTGGCTTAAATCGCTAAAAATGTGAAACTTTTGGATTCGTTTCATAACGTTTGTAAACGTTTGGCATAAATCGCTAAAACGGTGAAATGCCTGGTTTAATTTCGTAACATTTGTAAACATTCTGTTTAAATTGCTAAAAAGGTGAAACGTTTCGATTTGTTTCATAACGTTTGTAAACGTTTGGAATAAATCGCTAAAAAGGTTCAACGTTTGGATTTGTTTTGTAACGTTTCTAAACGTTTGGGTTAAATCGCTAAAAAGGTGAAACGTTTTGATTTGTTTCGAAACTTTTGTAAACGTTTGGCTTAAATTGCTATAAAGGTGAAACGCTTGGATTTGTTTCGTAACGTTTCTAAACGTTCGGCTTATATTGCTAAAAAGGTGAAAAACTTAGATTTTTTTGGTAACGTTTGTAAACATTTGGATTTCTTTCATAACCTTCGTATATGTTTGCCTTAAATCGCTAAAAAGGGGAAACGTTTGGATTTGTTTCGTAACGTTTGGCTTAAATTGCTAAAAAGGTGAAACATCTAGATTTGTTTCGTAACGTTTGTAAACTTTTGGCTTCAATCTCTAAAAAGGTGAAACGTTTGGATTTGTTTCATAATGTTTTTGTAAAGGTTTTGCATAAATCGCGAAAAAGGTGAAATATTTGGATTTGTTTCGTAAAATTTTATACGTTTGCCTTAAATCGCTGACATGGGGAAACATTTGGATTTGTTTCGTAAAGTTTGTAAACATTTTGGCATAAATCGCTAAAAAAGTGTAATGTTTGGTTTTGTTTCGTAACGTTTGTAAACGTTCGACTTAAATCGCTTAAAAGGTGAAACGTTTGGATTTATTTTGTAACATTTGTAAACGTTCGGCTTAAATTGTTGAAAAGATGAACGCTTCGATTTGTTTCATAATGTTTGTAAACGTTTGGCTTAAATTGCTAAAAAGGTGAAATGCTTGGTTTTAGTTCGTAACATTTGTAAGGGTTTGGCTTAAATCGCTAAAAATGTGAAACGTTTGGATTTGTTTCGTAACGTTTTAAACGTTTGGTTTTGTTTCGTAACATTTGTAAATGTTTGGTTTAAATCGCTAAAAAGGTGAAATTTTTGGATTTGTTTGGTAACGTTTGCAAACTTTTGGCTTAAATTACTAAAAAGGTGAAACTGGGATTTGTTTCGTAATGTTTGTAAACGTTTGGCTTAAATTGCTAATAAGGTGAAAAGCTTGGATTTGTTTCGTAAAGTTTCTAAACTTTTGGCTTAAATAGCTAAAAAGGTGAAACGCTTCGATTTGTTTCGTAACATTTGTAAATGTTTTCCTTAAATCACTAAAAATGTTAAACGTTTGGATTTGTTTCTTAACGGTTTTAAACTTTTGGCTTCAATCGGTAAAAAGGTGAAACGTTTGGATTTGTTTCGTAACGTTTTTATAAACGTTTCGCATAAATCGCGAAAAAGTTGAAATGTTTGGATTTGTTTCATAACGTTGTAAACGTTTGCCTTAAATCGCTAAAATTGGGAAACATTTGAATTTGTTTCGTAACGTTTGTAAACGTTTGGCATAGATTGCTAAAAATGTGAAATGTCTGGCTTTGTTTCGTAACTTTTGTAATCGTTTTACTTAAATCGGTAAAAAGGTGAAACGTTTGGATTTATTTCGTTAATATTGTAAACGTTCGGCTTAAATCGCTTAAAAGGTGAAAGGCTTGGATTTGTTTCATAACATTTGTAAACATTTGGCTTAAATTTCTAAAAAGGTGAGACGCTTGGATTTGTTCCGGAACGTTTGTAAACATTTGGTTGAAATTACTAAAAAGGTGAAACGCTTGGATTTGTTTCGTAACGTTTGTAAACGCTTGGCTTAAATTGCCAAAAAGGTGAAACACTTGGATTTGTTTTGTAACGTTTATAAACGTTTGGCTTAAATTGCTATAAAGGAGAAGCATTTGGATTTGTTTCACAGCCTTTGTAAATGTTTGGCTTAAATTGCTAAAAAGGTTAAACGTTTAGTTTTGTTTTGTAACATTTGTAAACGTTTAGCTTAAATCGCTAGAAAGGTGAAACGTTTAGATTTGTTTTGTAACGTTTGTAAATGTTTTGCTTAAATTGCTAAAAAAGGTAAAACGTTTGGATTTGTTTCGTAAAGTTTTATACGTTTGGCTTATATCATTAAAAAGGTGAAACGTTTGAATTTGTTTCGTAACGTTTGTAAACGTTTAACTTAAATCGCTACAAAGGTGAAACATTTGAATTTATTTTGTAACTTTAGTAAACGTTTGGCTTAAATTGCTAAAAAGGTAAAACGTTTGGATTTGTTTCGTAAGGTTTGTAAACGTTTGGCATTAATCCTTAAAAATGAGAAACCTTTGGATTTGTTTCGTAAAATTTTATACGTTTGGCTTATATCGCTAAAAAGGTGAAATGTTTGGATTTGTTTCGTAATGTTTGTCAACGTTTGGCTTAAATTGCTAAAAAGGTGAAACCTTTGGTTTTGTTTCGTAACGTTTGTAAATGTTCGACTTAAATCGCTAAAATGGTGAAACGTTTGGATTTGATTCATAACCATTGTAAACGTTTAGCATAAATCGCTAAAAAGATGAAAAGTTTGGATTTGTTTCGTAACGTTTTAAACGTTTGCCTTAAATTGCTAAAATTGGGAAACATTTGGATTTGTTTCGTAACATTTGTAAACGTTTGGCATAAATCGCTAATAAGGTGAAATATCTGGTTTTGTTTTGTAATGTTTGTAAACGTTCGGCTTAAATTGCTAAAAAGGTGAAACGCTTGTATTTGTTTCGTATCTTTTGTCAACATTTGGTTTAAATTATTAAAAAGGTGTAACGCTTGGATTTGTTTCAGAACGTCTGTAAACGTTTGGCTCAAATTGCTAAAAAGGTGAAACGCTTGGATTTATTTCGTATCTTTTGTAAACGTTTGGGTCAAATTGCTAAATAGGTGAAACGCTTGGTTTTGTTTCGTAACATTTGTAAAGATTTGGCTTAAATCGCTAAAAATGTGAAACGTTTGGTTTTGTTTCATAACGTTTTAAGCGTTTGGTTTTGTTTTGTAACATTTGTAAACATTTGGCTTAGATCGCTAAAAAGGGAAAACGTGGGGATTTGTTTTGTAACGTTTGTAAACGTTTGGCTTAAATTGCTAAAAAGGCGAAACATTTGGATTTCTTTCGTAAGGTTTGTAAACGTTTGGCGTAAAACGCTAAAAAGGTGAAATGTTTGGATTTGTTTCTTAACGTTTGTAAACGTTTAGTTTAAATCGCTAAAAAGGTGAAACGTTTGGGTTGCTTCGTAACATTTGTAAACGTTTGGCTTAAATTGCTAAAAAGGTGAAACGCTTGGATTTGTTTCGTAACTTTTGTAAATGTTTGGCTTAAATTGCTGAAAAGGTAAAACACTTGGATTTGTTTCATAACATTTGTAAACATTTGGCTTAAATTGCTAAAAAGGTGAAAAAAATTGGATTTGTTTCGTAAGCTTTGTAAACGTTTGGCTTAAATCGCTAAAAAGGTGAAACGTTTGGATTTGTTTTATACGTTTGTAAACATTTGGGTTAAATCGCTAAAAAGGTGAAACGCTTGGATTTTTTTCGTAACGTTTGTATCATAAAATTTTAAATGTTTGGTTTTGTTTCAAAACGTTTGTAAACGTTCGGCTTAAATCGCTAAAAAGGTGAAACGTTTTGTTTTGTTTTGTAATGTTTGTAAACGTTTGGCTTAAATCGCTAAAAATGTGAAACTTTTGTTTTTTTTTGTAGCGTTTGTGAACGTTTGTCTTAACTTGCTATAAAGGGGAAACTCCTGGATTTGTTTCATAACGTTTGTACACGTTTGGCTTAAATCGCTAAAAAGGTGAAACATTTGGTTTTGTTTTGTAACTTTTGTAAATGTTTGGCTTAAATTGCTATATAGGTGAAACGCTTAGATTTATTTCGTAACGTTAATAAACGTTTGTCTTTGTTTCATAACGTTTTTAAACGTTTGGTTTAAATCACTAAAAAGGTGAAACGTTGGAAATTTGCTTCGTAACGTTTTAAACGTTTGGATTTCTTTCGAAATGTTTGGATTTGTTTCGTAACATTTGTAAACGTTTGGATTCAATCACTAAAAAGGTGAAACGTTTCGATTTGTTTCGTAACGTTTGCCTTAAACTGCTAAACAGGTGAAACACTTGGATTTATTTCATAAAGTTTGTAAACGTTTTGCTTAAATTGCTAAAAAGGTGAATTATTTGGATTTGTTTCAGAACCTGTGTAAATATTTAGCTTAAATTATAATAAGGGGAAACATTTGGATTTTTTTCGTATTATTTGTAAACATTTGGTTAGATATCTAAAACGGGGAAACATTTGGATTTGTTTCGTAATGTTTGTAAACGTTTGGCTTAAATTGCTAAAAAGGTGAAACACTTGGATTTGTTTCATAGGGTTTGTAAACATTTGTCATAAATTGCTAAAAAGGTGAAACGCTTGGATTTGTTTCTTAAAGTTTGTAAGCGTTCGGCTTAAATTGATAAAAAAAAAAGGTGAAAAGCTTGGTTTTGTTTCGTAACGTTAACATTTGTATACGGTTGGCTTAAATCGCTAAAAATGAGAAACGTTTGGATTTGTTTCGTAACGTTTTAACCGTTTGATTTTGTTTCGTAACGTTTGTAAACGTTTATCTTAAATCGCTAAAAAGGTGAAACATTTGGATTTGTTTCGTAATGTTTGTAAAACGTTTGGCTTAAATAGCTAATAAGGTGAAAAGTTTGGATTTTTTTGTAACGTTTGTAAACGTTTGACTTAAATCGCTAAAAAGGTGAAACGTTTAGATTTGTTTCATAACGTTTGTAAATGTTTGGCTTAAATTGCAAAAATAATGAAATGCTTGGATTTGTTTCGTAACGTTTGAAAACGTTTGGCTTAAATCGCTAAAAGGTGAAACGTATGGACTTGTTTCGTAACGTTTGTAAACATTTGGCTTAAATCGCTAAAAAGGTGAAACGTTTAGATTTTTTTCGTAACTTTTGTAAACATTGACTTAAATTGCTAAAAAGGTGAAACGCTTGGATTTATTTTGTAACTTTTGTATATGTTTGGCGTAAATTCCTAAAAAGTTGAAAAGCTTGGGTTTGTTTCATAACGTTTGTAAACATTTGGCTTAGTGAAAAATTTGGATTTGTTTTGTAACCTTTGTAAATGTTTGGCTTAAATCGCTAAAAAGGTGAAACGTTTGGATTTGTTTCATACATTTGTAAATGTTTGGCTAAAATTGCTAAAAAGGTGAAATGTTTAGATTTGTTTCGTAACGTTTGTAAACGATTTGCTTAAATTGCTAAAACGATGAAACACTTGGATTTAAACGTTTGGTTTTATTTCGTAAGGTTTTAAACGTTTGATTTTATTTCGTAACGTTTGTAAACGTTTGGCTTAAATCGCAAAAACGGTGAAACGTTTGGATTTGTTTCGTAATGTTTGTAAGCGCTTGGCTTAAATCGCTAATAATGTTAAAGGTTTGAATTTGTTTCGTAATGTTTGTAAAGGTTTGGCTTAAATAGCTAAAAAGTTGAAATATTTGGATTTGTTTCGTAACTTTTGTAAACATTTGTCTTAAATCACTAAAAATATGAAACGTTTGGATTTGTTTCGTATCGTTTGTAATCGTTTGGCTTAAATCGCTAAAAAGATGAAACGTTTGGATTTATTTCGTAACCTTTGTAAACGTTCGGCTTAAATACCTAAAAAGGTGAAACACTTCAATTTGTTTCGTATCGTTTGTATACGTTTGGCTTAAGTTGCTAAAAGGGAGAAACACTTGGATTCTTTTCATAATGTTTGTAAACGTTTGGATTTGGTTCGTAGCGTTTATAAACGTTTGGCGTAAATCGCTAAAAAGGTAAAACGTCTGGATTTGTTTAGTACCGTTTGTAAACGTTTGGCTTAAATCGCTAAATAGGTGAAACGTTTGGATTTGTTTCGTAATGTTTGTAAACATTTTCCTTAAATTGCTAAAAAGGTGGTAATGCTTGGATTTGTTGCGTAACGTTTGGCTAAATTTGTTAAAAAGGTGAAACACTTAGTTTTATTTCGTAACGTTTGTAATCGTTTGGCTTAAATTTCTAAAAATGTTAAACATTTGGATTTGTTTCGTAATGTTTGTAAACGTTTGGCTTTAATCGCTAAAAAGGTGAAACGTTTGGATTTGTTTCGTAACATTTGTAAACGTTTGGCTTATATTGCCAAAAAGGTGAAACGTTTGGATTTGTTTCGTAATGTTTTAAACGTTTGGCTTAAATTGTTAAATGGGAAAACGTTTGAATTTTTTTCATAACGTTTGTAAACATTTAGCTCAAATCGCTAAAAAGGTGAAACGTTTCGTTTTGTTTCGTAACGTTTGTAAACGTTCGTCTTAAATAGCTAAAAAGGTGAAACGTTTGGATTTGTTTCGTAATGCCTGTAATCGTTTGGTTTAAATTGCTAAAAAGGTGAAACGCTTGGATTTGTTTCATAACATTTGTAAACTTTTGGCTTAAATTGCTAAAAACGTGCAACGCTTGGATTTGTTTCGTATTATTTGTAAACTTTTGGCCTATATTGCTAAAAAGGTGAAACTCTTGGATTTGCTTCGTAACGTTTGTAAATGTTTGGCTTAAATTACTAAAAAGGTGAAACATTTGAATTTGTTTTATAACCTTTGTAAACGTTTGGAATATATCGATAAAAAGGGGAAACGTTTGGATTTTTTTCCGTAACGTTTCTAAATGTTTGGGTTAAATTGCTAAAAAGGTAAAGCACTTGGATTTCTTTTGTAACGTTTGTAAACGTTTGGCTTACAATTGCTAAAAAGGTGAAATGTTTGGATTTGTTTCGTAGAGTTTGTAAATTTTTGGCTTAAATCGCTAAAAAGGTGAAACGTTTGGATTTATTTCATACCGTTTGTAAACGTTTGGCTAAAAAGGTTAAATGTTTGGATTTGTTTTGTAACGTTTGTAAATGTTTGGCTTAAACTGCTAAAACGATGAAACGCTTGGATTTATTTCGTATCGTTTGTAAACGTTTGGCATAAATTGCTAAAAAAGGGAAACGCTTGGATTTATTTCGTTATGTTTGTAAACATTTTGCTTAAATTGCTAAAAATGTGATCCGCTTTGTTTTTCTTTCGTAACGTTCATAAACGTTTGGCTTAAATTGCTAAAAATGTGAAACGTTTGGATTTGTTTCGTAACGTTTGTTAACGTTTGGTTTCAATCCTAAAAAGGGGAAAACGTTTGGATTTGTTTCGTAACGTTTGTAAACGTTTGGCATGAACCTCTTAAAATAAGAAACCTTTGGATTTGTTTCGTAAAGTTTTATACGTTAGGCTTTTATCGCTAAAAAGATGAAATGTTTGGATTTGTTTCGTAATAATTGTAAAAGTTTGGTTTTGTTTCGTAAAGTTTGTAAACGCTCCACTTAAATTGCTAAAATGGTGAAACGTTCGGATTTGTTTCGTATCCTTTGTAAACGTTTGGCATAAATCGCTTAAAGGTGAAAAGTTTGGATTTGAATCGTAACGTTTTAAACGTTTGCCTTAAATTGCTAAAATTGGGAAACATTTGGATTTGTTTCGTAACATTTGTAAACGTTTGGCATAAATCGCTAAAAAGGTGAAATGTTTGGTTTTGTTTCGTAACGTTTGTAAACGTTCGGCTTAAATTGCTAAAAAGATGAAACTTTTGGATTTGTTTCGTATCATTTGTAAACGTTTGGTTTAAATTACTAAAAAGGTGAAACACTTGGATTTGTTTCAGAATGTTTGTAAACGTTTGGATTAAATTGCTAAAAAGGTGAAACTCTTGGATTTGTTTTGTAACGTTTGGCTCAAATTGCTAAATAAGTGAAACGCTTGGTTTTGTTTTGTAACATTTGTAAAGCTTTGGCTTAAATCGCTAAAAATGTGAAATGTTTGGTTTTTTTTTCATAACGTTTTAAACTTTTGGTTTTGTTTTGTAACGTTTGTAAACGTTTGGCTTAGATCGCTAAAAAGGTGAAACGTGTGGATTTGTTTTGTAACGTTTGTTAACGTTTGGCTTAAATTGCTAAAAAGGCGAAACATTTGGATTTGTTTCGTAAGGTTTGTAAACGTTTGGCGTAAATTGCTAAAAAGGTGAAATATTTGGATTTGTTTCGTATTGTTTGTAATCATTTAGTTTAAATCGCTAAAAAGGTGAAACATTTGGGTTGTTTCGTGACATTTGTAAAAGTTTGGCTTAAATCGCTAAAAAGATGAAACGTTTGGATTTGTTTCGTAGCGTTTGTAAACGTTTGACTTAAATCGATAAAAAGGTGAAACACTTGGATTGATTTCGTAACGTTTGTAAATGTTTGGCTTAAATTGCTAAAAAGGTGAAACGCTTGGATTTGTTTTGTGAAGTTTGTAAACGTTTGGCTTAAATTGCTAAAAAGGTAAAACATTTGGATTTGTTTCATAACCTTTGTAAACGATTAGCTTAAATCGCTAAAATTGTGAAACTTTTGGATTCGTTTCGTAACGTTTGTAAACGTTTGGCATAAATCGCTAAAACGGTGAAATGCTTGGTTTAATTTCGTAACGTTTGTAAACATTCGGCTTAAATTGCTAAAAAGGTGAAACGCTTGGATTTGTTTCGTAACGTTTGTAAACGTTTGGCTTAAATTACTAAAAGGGTGAAACACTTGGATTTTTTTCGCAACGTTTGTAAACGTTTGGCTTAAATAGCAAAAAAGGTAAAACGTTTTGATTTATTTTGTAATGTTTGGCCTAAATTGCTAAAAAGGAAAAACGTTTGGATTTGTTCAGTAACGTTTGTAAACGTTTGGCTTAAATTGCTAAAAAGATAAAACACTTGGATTTGTTTCGTAACGTTTGTAAACGTTTGGCTTCCAATTGCTAAAAAGGCGAAACGTTTGGATTTGTTTCGTAGCGTTTGTAAATGTTTGGCTTAAATCGCTAAAAAGGTGAAACGTTTGGATTTATTTCATACCGTTTGTAAACGTTTGGCTAAAAAGGTTAAATGTTTGGATTTGTTTCGTAACGTTTGTAAATGTTTGGCTTAAACTGCTAAAAAGATGAAACGCTTGGATTTATTTCGTATCGTTTGTAAACGTTTGGCATAAATTGCTAAAAAGGGGAAACGCTTGGATTTGTTTCGTTATGTTTGTAAACGTTTTGCTTAAATTGCTAAAAATGTGATACGCTTTGTTTAGTTTCGTAACGTTCATAAACGTTTGGCTTAAATTGCTAAAAATGTGAAACGTTTGGATTTGTTTCGTAACGTTTGTTAATGTTTGGTTTCAATCCTAAAAAGGGGAAACGTTTGACTTTGTTTCGTAACGTTTGTAAACGTATGGCATGAACCGCCTAAAATAAGAAACCTTTGGATTTGTTTCGTAAAGTTTTATACGCTTGGCTTTTATCGCTAAAAAGGTGAAACGTTTGGATTTGTTTCGTAATGTTTGTAAACGTTTGGTTTGGTTTCGTAAATTTTGTAAACGCTCCACTTAAATCGCTAAAATGGTGAAACGTTTGGATTTATTTCGTATCCTTTGTAAACGTTTGGCATAAATCGCTAAAAAGGTGAAAAGTTTGTATTTGAATCGTAACGTTTTAAACGTTTGCCTTAAATTGCTAAAATTAGGAAACATTTGGATTTGTTTCGTAACATTTGCAAACGTTTGGCATAAATCGCTAAAAAGGTGAAATGTTTGGTTTTGTTTCGTAACGTTTGTAAACGTTCGGCTTATATTGCTAAAAAGGTGAAACGCTTGGATTTGTTTCAGAATGTTTGTAAATGTTTGGATCAAATTGCTAAAAAGGTGAAACGCTTGGATTTGTTTCGTAACGTTTGGCTCAAATTGCTAAATAAGTGAAACGCTTGGTTTTGTTTTGTAACATTTGTAAAGGTTTGGCTAAAATCGCTAAAAATGTGAAATGTTTGGTTTTGTTTCATAACGTTTTAAACTTTTGGTTTTGTTTTGTAACGTTTGTAAACGTTTGGCTTAGATCGCTAAAAAGGTGAAACGTGTGGATTTGTTTTGTAACGTTTGTTAACGTTTGGCTTAAATTGCTAAAAAGGCGAAACATTTGGATTTGTTTCGTAAGGTTTGTAAACGTTTGGCGTAAATTGCTAAAAAGGTGAAATATTTGGATTTGTTTCGTATTGTTTGTAATCATTTAGTTTAAATCGCTAAAAAGGTGAAACATTTGGGTTGTTTCGTGACATTTGTAAAAGTTTGGCTTAAATCGCTAAAAAGATGAAACGTTTGGATTTGTTTCGTAGCGTTTGTAAACGTTTGGCTTAAATCAATAAAAAGGTGAAACGCTTGGATTGATTTCGTAACGCTTGTAAACGTTTGGCTTAAATTGCAAAAAAGGTGAAACGCTTGGATTTGTTTTGTGAAGTTTGTAAACGTTTGGCTTAAATTGCTAAAAAGGTCAAACATTTGGATTTGTTTCATAACCTTTGTAAACGATTGGCTTAAATCGCTAAAAATGTGAAACTTTTGGATTCGTTTCGTAACGTTTGTAAACGTTTGGCATTAATCGCTAAAACGGTGAAATGCTTGGTTTAATTTCGTAACGTTTGTAAACATTCGGCTTAAATTGCTAAAAAGGTGAAACGCTTGGATTTGTTTCGTAACGTTTGTAAACGTTTGGCTTAAATTACGAAAAGGGTGAAACACTTGGATTTTTTTCACAACGTTCGTAAACGTTTGGCTTAAATAGCAAAAAAGGTGAAACGTTTTCATTTGTTTTGTAATGTTTGGCCTAAATAGCTAAAAAGGCAAAACGTTTGGATTTGTTCATTAACGTTTGTAAACGTTTGGCTTAAATTGCTAAAAAGGTAAAACACTTGGATTTGTTTCGTAACGTTTGTAAACGTTTGGCTTACAATTACTAAAAAGGTGAAACGTTTGGATTTGTTTCGTAGCGTTTGTAAATGTTTGGCTTAAATCGCTAAAAAGGTGAAACGTTTGGATTTATTTCATACCGTTTGTAAACGTTTGGCTAAAAAGGTTAAATGTTTGGATTTGTTTCGTAACGTTTGTAAATGTTTGGCTTAAACTGCTAAAAAGATGAAACGCTTGGATTTACTTCGTATCGTTTGTAAACGTTTGGCATAAATTGCTAAAAAGGGGAAACACTTGGATTTGTTTCGTTATGTTTGTAAAAGTTTTGCTTAAATTGCTAAAAATGTGATACGCTTTGTTTTGTTTCGTAACGTTCATAAACGTTTGGCTTAAATTGCTAAAAATGTGAAACGTTTGGATTTGTTTTGTAACGTTTGTTAACGTTTGGTTTCAATCGTAAAAAGGGGAAACGCTTGGCTTTGTTTCTTAACGTTTGTAAACGTTTGGCATGAACCGCTTAAAATAAGAAACCTTTGGATTTGTTTCGTAAAGTTTTATACGTTTGGCTTTTATCGCTAAAAAGGTGAAACGTTTGGATTTGTTTTGTAATGTTTGTAAACGTTTTGTTTTCTTTCGTAAAGTTTGTAAACGCTCCACTTAAATCGCTAAAATGGTAAAACGTTTGGATTTGTTTCGTATCCTTTGTAAACGTTTGGCATAAATCGCTAAAAAGGTGAAAAGTTTGTATTTGAATCATAACGTTTTAAACGTTTGCCTTAAATTGCTAAAATTAGGAAACATTTGGATTTATTTCGTAACATTTGTAAACGTTTGGCATAAATCGCTAAAAAGGTGAAATGTTTGGTTTTGTTTCGTAACGTTTGTAAACGTTCGGCTTAAATTGCTAAAAAGGTGAAACGCTTGGATTTGTTTCGTATCGTTTGTAAACGTTTGGTTTAAATTACTAAAAATGTGAAACACTTGGATTTGTTTCAGAATGTTTGTAAACGTTTGGATTAAATTGCTAAAAAGGTGAAACACTTGGATTTGTTTCGTAACGTTTGGCTCAAATTGCTAAATAAGTGAAACGCTTGGTTTTGTTTTGTAACATTTGTAAAGGTTTGGCTTAAATCGCTAAAAATGTGAAATGTTTGGTTTTGTTTCATAACGTTTTAAACGTTTGGTTTTGTTTTGTAACGTTTGTAAACGTTTGGCTTAGATCGCTAAAAAGGTGAAACGTGTGGATTGTTTTGTAACGTTTGTTAAAGTTTGGCTTAAATTGCTAAAAAGGCGAAACATTTGGATTTGTTTTGTAAGGTTTGTAAACGTTTGGCGTAAATCGCTAAAAAGATGAAATGTTTTGATTTGTTTCGTAAAGTTTGTAAACATTTAGTTTAAATCGCTAAAAAGGTAAAACATTTGGGTTGTTTCATGACGTTTGTAAACGTTTGGCTTAAATCGCTAAAAAGATGAAACGTTTGGATTTGTTTCGTAACGTTTGTAAACGTTTGGCTTAAATCGATAAAAAGGTGAAACGCTTGGATTTATTTCGTAACGTTTGTAAATGTTTGGCTTAAATTGCTAAAAAGGTGAAACGCTTGGATTTGTTTTGTGAAGTTTGTAAACGTTTGGCTTAAATTGCTAAAAAGGTAAAACATTTGGATTTGTTTCATAACCTTTGTAAACGATTGGCTTAAATCGCTAAAAATGTGAAACTTTTCGATTCGTTTCGTAACGTTTGTAAACGTTTGGCATAAATCGCCAAAACGGTGAAATGCTTTGTTTAATTTCGTAACGTTTGTAAACATTCGGCTTAAATTGCTAAAAAGGTGAAACGCTTGGATTTGTTTCGTAAAGTTTGTAAACGTTTGGCTTAAATTACGAAAAGGGTGAAACACTTGGATTTTTTTCACAACGTTTGTAAACGTTTGGCTTAAATAGCAAAAAAGGTGAAACGTTTTAATTTGTTTTGTAATGTTTGGCCTAAATAGCTAAAAAGGCAAAACGTTTGGATTTGTTCATTAACGTTTGTAAACGTTTGGCTTAAATTGCTAAAAAGGTAAAACACTTGGATTTGTTTCGTAACGTTTGTAAACGTTTGGCTTACAATTGCTAAAAAGGTGAAACGTTTGGATTTGTTTCGTAGCGTTTGTAAACGTTTGGCATAAATCGCTAAAACGGTGAAATGCTTGGTTTAATTTCGTAACGTTTGTAAACATTCGGCTTAAATTGCTAAAAGGGTGAAACGCTTGGATTTGTTTCGTAACGTTTGTAAACGTTTGGCTTAAATTGCTAAAAGGGTGAAACACTTGGATTTTTTTCGCAACGTTTGTAAACGTTTGGCTTAAATAGCAAAAAAGGTGAAACGTTTTGATTTGTTTTGTAACGTTTGGCCTAAATTGCTAAAAAGGCGAAACGTTTGGATTTGTTTAGTAACGTTTGTAAACGTTTGGAATAAATCGCTAAAAAGGTTCAACGTTTGTATTTGTTTTGTAACGTTTCTAAACGTTTGGCTTAAATCGCTAAAAAGGTGAAACGTTTGGATTTGTTTCGTAACGTTTGTAAATGTTTGGCTTAAATCGCTAAAAAGGTGAAACGTTTTGATTTGTTTCGAAACTTTTGTAAATATTTGGCTTAAATTGCTATAAAGGTGAAACGCTTGGATTTGTTTCGTAACGTTTCTAATCGTTGGGCTTATATTTCTAAAAAGGTGAATCATTTAGATTTTTTTCGTAACGTTTGTAAATATTTGGATTTCTTTCATAACCTTCGTAAATGTTTGCCTTAAATCGCTAAAAAGGTGAAACGTTTGGATTTATTTCGTAACGTTTGGCTTAAATCACTAAAAAGGTGAAACGTCTAGATTTGTTTCGTAACGTTTGTAAACTTTTGGCTTCAATCTCTAAAAAGGTGAAACGTTTGGATTTGCTTCATAACGTTTTTGTAAAGGTTTGGCATAAATCGCAAAAAAGGTGAAATATTTGGATTTGTTTTGTAAAATTTTAAACGTTTGCCTTAAATCGCTAAAATGGGGAAACATTTGGATTTGTTTCGTAAAGTTTGTAAACGTTTGGCATAAATCGCTAAAAAGGTGTAATGTTTGGTTTTGTTTCGTAACGTTTGTAAACGTTCGACTTAAATCGCTAAAAAGGTGAAACGTTTGGATTTGTTTTGTAACATTTGTAAACGTTCGGCATAAATTGCTGAAAAGGTGAACGCTTCGATTTGTTTCATAATGTTTGTAAACGTTTGGCTTAAATTTCTAAAAAGGTGAAACGCTTGGTTTTAGTTCGTAACATTTGTAAGGGTTTGACTTAAATCGCTAAAAATGTGAAACGTTTGGATTTCTTTCGTAACGTTTTAAACGTTTGGTTTTGTTTCGTAACGTTTGTAAACATTTGGTTTCAATCGCTAAAAAGGTGAAATTTTTGGATTTGTTTGGTAACGTTTGCATACTTTTGGCTTAAATTACTAAAAAGTGAAACTTGGATTTGTTTCATAACGTTTGTAAACGTTTGGCTTAAATTGCTAATAAGGTGAAAAAGCTTGGATTTGTTTCGTAAAGTTTCTAAACGTTTGGCTTAAATAGCTAAAAAGGTGAAATGCTTCGATTTGTTTCGTAACATTTGTAAATGTTTGCCTTAAATCGCTAAAAATGTTAAACGTTTGTATTTGTTTCTTAACGGTTCTAAACTTTTGACTTCAATCGGTAAAAAGGTGAAACGTTTGGATTTGTTTCGTAACGTTTTTATAAACGTTTCACATAAATCGTGAAAAAGTTGAAATGTTTGGATTTGTTTCGTAACGTTGTAAACGTTTGCCTTAAATCGCTAAAATTGGGAAACATTTGAATTTGTTTCGTAACGTTTGTAAACGTTTGGCATAGATCGCTAAAAATGTGAAATGTCTGGCTTTGTTTCATAACTTTTGTAATCGTTTTACTTAAATCGCTAAAAAGGTGAAACGTTTGGATTTATTTCGTTAAGTTTGTAAACGTTCGGCTTAAATTGATAAAAAGGTGAAACGCTTGGATTTGTTTCACAACATTTGTAAACATTTGGCTTAAATTGCTTAAAGGGTGAAAGCTTGGATTTGTTTCGTAATGTTTGTAAATGTTTGGCTTAAATTGCTAAAAAGGAGACACGCTTGGATTTCTTTCGTATGGTTTGTAAACGTTTGGCTTAAATTTCTAAAAAGGTAAACGTTTGGTTTCGTTTCGTAACATTTGTAAAGGTTTCGCTTAAATCCTTAAAAATGTGAAACGTTTGGATTTGTTTCGTAACGCTTTTAGCGTTTTGTTTTGTTTCGTAACGTTTTGCTTAAATCCCAAAAAAGGTGAAACGTTTGGATTTGTTTTGTAACGTTTGGCTGAAATTACTAAAAAGGTGAAACGCTTGGATTTGTTTCGTAACGTTTGTAAACGCTTGGCTTAAATTGCCAAAAAGGTGAAACACTTGGATTTGTTTTGTAACGTTTATAAACGTTTGGTTTAAATTGCTATAAAGGAGAAGCATTTGGATTTGTTTCACAACCTTTGTAAATGTTTGGCTTAAATTGCTAAAAAGGTTAAAAGTTTTGATTTGTTTCATAACGTTTGTAAACGTTTAGCTTAAATCGCTAGAAAGGTGAAACGTTTAGATTTGTTTTGTAACGTTTGTAAACGTTTTGCTTAAATTGTTAAAAAAGGTAAAACGTTTGGATTTGTTTCGTAAAGTTTTATACGTTTGGCTTATATCACTGAAAAGGTGAAACGTTTGAATTTGTTTCGTAACATTTGTAAACGTTTAGCTTAAATCGCTACAAAGGTGAAACGTTTAAATTTGTTTTGTAACTTTAGTAAACGTTTGGCTTAAATTGCTAAAAAGGTAAAACGTTTGGATTTGTTTCGTAAGGTTTGTAAATGTTTGGCATTAATCCTTAAAAATGAGAAACCTTTGGATTTGTTTCGTAAAGTTTTATACGTTTGGCTTATATCGCTAAAAAGGTGAAATGTTTGGATTTGTTTCGTAACGTTTGTCAACGTTTGGATTAAATTGCTAAAAAGGTGAAACCTTTGGTTTTGTTTCGTAACGTTTGTAAGCGTTCGACTTAAATAGCTAAAATGGTGAAACGTTTGGATTTGATTCATAACCATTGTAAACGTTTAGCATAAATCACTAAAAAGGTGAAAAGTCTAGATTTGTTTCGTAACGTTTTAAAGTTTGCCTTAAATTGCTAAAATTGCGAAACATTTGGTTTTGTTTCGTAACATTTGTAAACGTTTGGCATAAATCGCTAATAAGGTGAAATATTTGGTTTTGTTTTGTAATGTTTATAAACGTTCCGCTTAAATTGCTAAAAAGGTGAAATGCTTGTATTTGTTTCATATCTTTTGTCAACGTTTGGTTTAAATTACTAAATAGGTGAAACGCTTGGATTTGTTTTACAACGTCTGTAAACGTTTGGCTCAAATTGCTAAAAAGGTAAAACGCTTGGATTTGTTTCGTAACGTTTGTAAACGTTTGGCTCAAATTGCTAAATAGGTGAAACGCTTGGTTTTGTTTCGTAACATTTGTAAAGGTTTGGCTTAAATCGCTAAAAATGTGAAACGTTTGGTTTTGTTTCATAACGTTTTAAACTTTTGGTTTTGTTTTGTAACGTTTGTAAGCATTTGGCTTAGATCGCTAAAAAGGGAAAACGTGTGGATTTGTTTCGTAACGTTTGTAAACGTTTGGCTTAAATTGCAAAAAGGCGAAACATTTGGATTTGTTTCGTAAGGTTTGTAAACGTTTGGCGTAAAACGCTAAAAAGGTGAAATGTTTGGATTTGTTTCGCAACGTTTATAAACGTTTAGTTTAAATCGCTAAAAAGGTGAAACGTTTGGGTTGTTTCGTAACGTTTGTAAACGTTTGGGTTAAATTGCTAAAAAGGTGAAACGCTTGGATTTGTTTCGTAACGTTTGTAAATGTTTGGCTTAAATTGCGGAAAAGGTAAAACACTTGGATTTGTTTCATAGCATTTGTAAACATTTGGCTTAAATTGCTAAAAAGGTAAAAAAATTGGATTTGTTTCGTAAGCTTTGTAAACGTTTGGCTTAAATCGCTAAAAAGGTGAAACGTTTGGATTTGTTTTATACGTTTGTAAACATTTGGGTTAAATCACTAAAAAGGTGAAACGTTTGGTTTTGTTTCGTAACGTTTGTAAACGTTTCGATTTTTTTCGTAACGTTTGTATCATAAAATTTTAAATGTTTGGTTTTTTTTTCCAAAACGTTTATAAACGTCCGGCTTAAATCGCTAAAAAGGTGAAACGTTTTGTTTTGTTTCGTAATGTTTGTAAACGTTTGGCTTAAATCGCTAAAAATATGAAACGTTTGTTTTTTTTTAGCGTTTGTGAACGTTTGGCTTAACTTGCTATAAAGGTGAATCGCTTGGATTTGTTTCATAAAGTTTGTACACGTTTGGCTTAAATCGCTAAAAAGGTGAAACATTTGGTTTTGTTTTGTAACTTTTGTAAATGTTTGGCTTAAATTGCTATATAGGTGAAACGCTTAGATTTATTTCGTAACGTTAAAAAACGTTTGACTTTGTTTCATAACGTTTGTAAACATTTGGTTTAAATCACTAAAAAAGTGAAACGTTTGAATTTGCTTCGTAACGTTTTAAACGTTTGGATTTGTTTCGAAATGTTTGGATTTGTTTCGTAACATTTGTAAACGTTTGGATTCAATCACTAAAAAGGGGAAACGTTTCGATTTGTTTCGTAACGTTTGGCTTAAACTGCTAAAAACGTGAAACACTTGGATTTATTTCGTAATGTTTGTAAACGTTTTGCTTAAATTGCTAAAAAGGTGAATTATTTGGATTTGTTTCAGAACCTGTGTAAATGTTTAGCTTATATTGCTAATAAGGGGAAACATTTGGATTTTTTTTGTAATGTTTGTAAATATTTGGTTAGATATCTAAAACGGGGAAACATTTGGATTTGTTTCGTAATGTTTGTAAACGTTTGGCTTAAATTGCTAAAATGGTGAAACTCTTGGATTTGTTTCATAGCGTTTGTAAACGTTTGTCATAAATTGCTAAAAAGGTGAAACGCTTGGATTTGTTTCTTAAAGTTTGTAAGCGTTCGGCTTAAATTGATAAAAAGGTGAAAAGCTTGGTTTTGTTTCGTAACGTTAACGTTTGTATACGTTTGGCTTAAATCGCTAAAAATGAGAAACGTTTGGATTTCTTTCTTAACGTTTTAACCGTTTGATTTTGTTTCGTAACGTTTGTAAACGTTTATCTTAAATCGCTAAAAAGGTGAAACATTTGGATTTGTTTCGTAATGTTTGTAAAATGTTTGGCTTAAATAGCTAATAAGGTGAAACGTTTTGATTTTGTAAACGTTTGGCTTAAATCGCTAAAAAGGTGAAACGTTTGGATTTGTTTCGTAACGTTTGTAAACGTTTGGCTTAAATTGCAAAAAAAAAATGGAACGCTTGGATTTGTTTCGTAACGCTTGAAAATATTTGGCTTAAATCGCTAAAAGGTGAAACGTATGGATTTGTTTCGTAACGTTTCTAAACATTTGGCTTAAATCGCTAAAAAGGTGAAACGTTTAGATTTTTTTCGTAACGTTTGTAAACGTTGGCTTAAATTGCTACGCTTGGATTTATTTTGTACCTTTTGTATATGTTTGGCGTAAATTCCTAAAAAGTTGAAAAGCTTGGGTTTATTTCATACCGTTTGTAAACGTTTGGCTTAGTGAAAAATTCGGATTTGTTTTGTAAACTTTGTAAATGTTTGGCTTCAATCGCTAAAAAGGTGAAACGTTTGGATTTGTTTCATACATTTGTAAATGTTTGGCTTAAATTGCTAAAAAGGTGAAATGTTTGGATTTGTTTCGTAACGTTTGTAAACGATTTGCTTAAATTGCTAAAACGATGAAACACTTGGATTTAAAGGTTTGGTTTTATTTCGTAAGGTTTTAAACGTTTGATTTTATTTCGTAACGTTTGTAAACGTTTGGCTTAAATCGCAAAAACGGTGAAACGTTTGGATTTGTTTCGTAATGTTTGTAAGCGCTTGGCTTAATTCGCTAATAATGTGAAACGTTTGAATTTGTTTCGTAACGTTTGTAAAGATTTGGCTTAAATAGCTAAAAGTTGAAATATTTGGATTTGTTTCGTAACTTTTGTAAACATTTGGCTTAAATCACTAAAAAGATGAAACGTTTGGATTTGTTTCGTATCGTTTGTAATCGTTTGACTTAAATCGCTAAAAAGGTGAAACGTTTGGATTTGTTTCGTAACCTTTGTAAACATTCGGCTTAAATACCTAAAAAGGTGAAACACTTCAATCTGTTTTGTATCGTTTGTATACGTTTGGCTTAAGTTGCTAAAAGGGAGAAACACTTGGATTTGTTTCATAATGTTTGTAAACGTTTGGATTTGGTTCGTAGCGTTTATAAACGTTTGGCGTAAATCGCTAAAAAGGTGAAACGTTTGGATTTGTTTCGTACCGTTTGTAAACGTTTGGCTTAAATCGCTAAATAGGTGAAACGTTTGGATTTGTTTCGTAATGTTTGTAAACATTTTCCTTAAATTGCTAAAAAGGTGGTAATGCTTGGATTTGTTGCGTAACGTTTGTAAACCTTTGGCTAAAATTGTTGAAAAGGTGAAACACTTAGTTTTATTTCGTAACGTTTGTAATCGTTTGGCTTAAATTTCTAAAAATGTTAAACATTTGGATTTGTTTCGTAATGTTTGTAAACGTTTGGCTTCAATCGCTAAAAAGGTGAAACGTTTGGATTTGTTTCGTAACATTTGTAAACGTTTGGCTTATATTGCCAAAAAGGTGAAACGTTTGGATTTGTTTCGTAACGTTTTAAACGTTTGGCTTAAATCGTTAAATGGGGAAACGTTTGAATTTTTTTCATAACGTTTGTAAACGTTTAGCTCAAATCGCTAAAAAGGTGAAACGTTTCATTTTGTTTCGTAATGTTTGTAAACATTCGTCTTAAATAGCTAAAAAGGTGAAACGTTTGGATTTGTTTCGTAACGCATGTAATCGTTTGGTTTAAATTGCTAATAAGGTGAAACGCTTGGATTTGTTTCATAACATTTGTAAACTTTTGGCTTAAATTGCTAAAAACGTGCAACGCTTGGATTTGTTTCGTAACATTTGTAAACTTTTGGCTTAAATTGCTAAAAAGGTTAAACTCTTGGATTTGCTTTGTAACGTTTGTAAATGTTTGGCTTAAATTGCTAAAAAGGTGAAACATTTGAATTTGTTTTATAACCTTTTTAAACGTTTTGAATATATCGATAAAAAGGGGAAACGTTTGGATTTTTTTTCGTAACGTTTCTAAACGTTTGGGTTAAATTGCTAAAAAGGTGAAGCACTTGATTTTGTTTTGTAACGTTTGTAAACGTTTGGCTTAAATTGCTAAAAATGTGAAACACTTGGATTTGTTTCGTAACGTTTGTAAACGTTTGGCTTACAATTTCTAAAAAGGTGAAACGTTTGGATTTGTTTCGTAGCGTTTGTAAATGTTTGGCTTAAATAGCTAAAAAGGTGAAACGTTTGGATTTATTTCATACCGTTTACGTTTGGCTAAAAAGGTTAAATGTTTGGATTTGTTTCGTAACGTTTGTAAATGTTTGGCTTAAACTGCTAAAAAGATGAAACGCTTGGATTTATTTCGTATCGTTTGTAAACGTTTGGCATAAATTGCTAAAAAGGGGAAACGCTTGGATTTGTTTCGTTATGTTTGTAAACGTTTTGCTTACATTGCTAAAAATGTGATACGCTTTTTTTTTGTTTCGTAACGTTCATAAACGTTTGGCTTAAATTGCTAAAAATGGGAAACGTTTGGATTTGTTTCGTAACGTTTGTTAACGTTTGGTTTCAATCTTAAAAAGGTGAAACGTTTGGATTTTTTTCGTAATGTTTGTAAGTGTTGGGTTTTATAGGTTCATAACGCAGCGGAATTTCAAAAATTTATCTAAAAACCCAAACCAAGATCCATGTAATTCGAATTAACAGGATAATTACTTACTTGTATGTCGAATTCAACAGCAATGTAGGAAGGAAGGAGGTGGTTCACTTTGGTGATACCTGGCCTCGGATCAGAAACGCCTCCAAAAGAATGCGTCCTCTACGAGTATCCACACGAACAGACCTTAGCCAAAACTAGTTCTTGTGTGCTAGCACTATTGCTTCACAAGCAATTTCGAATTTTAGTGATTTAGTGAATAATGAATTTCGTGATTCTCAAACCAACTGCTTAATGAGTATCTATAGTGATAAATAACACTAGGGTTTGAGACAAATTCGAATTTCAATCTCATTGCAATTCTACAAGTTTATGTTTATCAAAAACTCCTTTTTGATAATTATCCATATATATTAATTACTATATTTATTATCTTCCAAAAAATAATAAATTAAGGAAAACACTAATCCTTAAATTTCGAATTAATATATATATTACGAATTATATATATATATATATATAATTAATAACTTAATCACATTGTGCTTGTACAACCCATAACTGTTTTGGGCCTGTTCTTAGTGTGCGACCCTGTAGGTTCATATAACGTTGGCAGTAGGCTCGAAATCCCTATTTCAGCCCACAAGTCATAAGTGGCCTCTAGCAAGACATTATGACTACCCAAGTTATATGAATATCGATAATCCGATTTAACCATTTACAATAATATTTTAATCCCTTTGTCTCTCGATATCCAGATTGAATATAAGGCATAGTTATGTCATCCTTATAACATTCAATCATTAGTTTCTTGACTCTAAGTAGACTGAAAATGATAACTTCTTATCAATTAGCATGGCCATGCATTTTCTTCAGTCTATCTTCTTCAAGGGGCCCATAGATATCTTACTCAAATAAATGAGGGACAAATTCCTTCTCAGTCACTCACATTTCTCACATAGTTACTTTCATATCCAATGACAATCTATTCCATTATCCTGTTAAAGATAATGTAAGACTGTATCAAAATATGAAATAGCTATGTAGAAATCCATGATGATTTCAAGGTCAAAGGATTATACTAATAGAACTGTAATGAGAATTACTTATGACAGTGATCTATGTAGTATTCTCACAGTGGGTCATCCAGTGCCTTATTTCTCAAATAGCACCTATGATTTGACTTAATATCTCATATACATGATTAGTAAAACATAATCATCAGTCAACATCATACTAGTCTCAATGTTCTATTAAGACTAGGGATAGATGGTATATAATTCTTTTATTAAACCTAAGGGTTCTACTATCAAGTCACATACTCGATGACCTTAGAAAGAATTAACCATTCAAGTATTTTCAATCATTAATATAAAATGATAAAAACTGCCAATCAATAAATAATAAAATGATAAAGTCAAAACATGGTCAAACATGATTGACCTAGTGCATATCACTAACAGTAAGCGCTTGGCTTAAATCGCTAATAATGTGAAACGTTTGAATTTGTTTCGTAACGTTTGTAAAGATTTGGCTTAAATAGCTAAAAAGTTGAAATATTTGGATTTGTTTCGTAACTTTTGTAAACATTTGGCTTAAATCACTAAAAAGATGAAACGTTTGGATTTGTTTCGTATCGTTTGTAATCGTTTGACTTAAATTGCTAAAAATGTGAAACGTTTGGATTTGTTTCGTAACCTTTGTAAACGTTCGGCTTAAATACCTAAAAAGGTGAAACACTTCAATTTGTTTCGTATCGTTTGTATACGTTTGGCTTAAGTTGCTAAAAGGGAGAAACACTTGGATTTGTTTCATAATGTTTGTAAACGTTTGGATTTGGTTCGTAGCGTTTATAAACGTTTGGCGTAAATCGCTAAAAAGGTGAAACGTTTGGATTTGTTTCGTACCGTTTGTAAACGTTTTGCTTAAATCGCTAAATAGGTGAAACGTTTGGATTTGTTTCGTAATGTTTGTAAACATTTTCCTTAAATTGATAAAAAGGTGGTAATGCTTGGATTTGTTGCGTAACGTTTGTAAACGTTTGGCTAAAATTGTTGAAAAGGTGAAACACTTAGTTTTATTTCGTAATGTTTGTAATCGTTTGGCTTAAATTTCTAAAAATGTTAAACATTTGGATTTGTTTCGTAATGTTTGTAAACGTTTGGCTTCAATCGCTAAAAAGGTGAAACGTTTGGATTTGTTTCGTAACATTTGTAAACGTTTGGCTTATATTGCCAAAAAGGTGAAACGTTTGGATTTGTTTCGTAACATTTTAAACGTTTGGCTTAAATCGTTAAATAGGGAAACGTTTGAATTTTTTTCGTAACGTTTGTAAACGTTTAGCTCAAATCGCTAAAAAGGTGAAACGTTTCGTTTTGTTTCGTAACGTTTGTAAACATTCGTCTTAAATAGCTAAAAAGGTGAAACGTTTGGATTTGTTTCGTAACGCATGTAATCGTTTGGTTTAAATTTCTAAAAAGGTGAAACGCTTGGATTTGTTTCATAACATTTGTAAACTTTTGGCTTAAATTGCTAAAAACGTGCAATGCTTGGATTTGTTTCGCAACATTTGTAAACTTTTGGCTTAAATTGCTAAAAAGGTGAAACTCTTGGATTTGCTTCGTAACGTTTGTAAATGTTTGGCTTAAATTGCTAAAAAGGTGAAACATTTGAATTTGTTTTATAACCTTTGTAAACGTTTTGAATATATCGATAAAAAGGGGAAACGTTTGGATTTTTTTTCGTAACGTTTCTAAATGTTTGGGTTAAATTGCTAAAAAGGTGAAGCACTTGATTTTGTTTTGTAACGTTTGTAAACGTTTGGCTTAAATTGCTAAAAAGGTGAAACACTTGGATTTGTTTCGTAACGTTTGTAAACGTTTGGCTTACAATTGCTAAAAAGGTGAAACGTTTGGATTTGTTTCGAAGCGTTTGTAAATGTTTGGCTTAAATCGCTAAAAAGGTGAAACGTTTGGATTTATTTCATACCGTTTACGTTTGGCTAAAAAGGTTAAATGTTTGGATTTGTTTTGTAACGTTTGTAAATGTTTGGCTTAAACTGCTAAAAAGATGAAACGCTTGGATTTATTTCGTATCGTTTGTAAACGTTTGGCATAAATTGCTAAAAAGGGGAAACGCTTGGATTTGTTTAGTTATGTTGTAAACGTTTTGCTTACATTGCTAAAAATGTGATACGCTTTTTTTTTGTTTCGTAACGTTCATAAACGTTTGGCTTAAATTGCTAAAAATGTGAAACGTTTGGATTTGTTTCGTAACGTTTGTTAACGTTTGGTTTCAATCCTAAAAAGTGGAAACGTTTGGATTTGTTTCGTAACGTTTGTAAACGTTTGGCATGAACCGCTTAAAATAAGAAACCTTTGGATTTGTTTCGTAAAGTTTTATACGTTTGGCTTTTATCGCTAAAAAGGTGAAACGTTTGGATTTGTTTCGTAATGTTTGTAAACGTTTGGTTTTGTTTCGTAAAGTTTGTAAACGCTCCAGTTAAATCGCTAAAATGGTGAAACGCTTGGATTTGTTTTGTATCCTTTGTAAACGTTTGGCATAAATCGCTAAAAAGGTGAAAAATTTGGATTTGAGTCGTAACGTTTTAAACGTTTGCCTTAAATTGCTAAAATTGGGAAATATTTGGATTTGTTTCGTTACATTTGTAAACTTTTGGCTTAAATTGCTAAAAAGGTTAAACTCTTGGATTTGCTTTGTAACGTTTGTAAATGTTTGGCTTAAATTGCTAAAAAAGGTGAAACATTTGAATTTGTTTTATAACCTTTGTAAACGTTTTGAATATATCGATAAAAAGGGGAAACGTTTGGATTTTTTTTCGTAACGTTTCTAAACGTTTGGGTTAAATTGCTAAAAAGGTGAAGCACTTGATTTTGTTTTGTAACGTTTGTAAACGTTTGGCTTAAATTGCTAAAAATGTGAAACACTTGGATTTGTTTCGTAACGTTTGTAAACGTTTGGCTTACAATTTATAAAAAGGTGAAACGTTTGGATTTGTTTCGTAGCGTTTGTAAATGTTTGGCTTAAATCGCTAAAAAGGTGAAACGTTTGGATTTATTTCATACCGTTTATGTTTGGCTAAAAAGGTTAAATGTTTGGATTTGTTTCGTAACGTTTGTAAATGTTTGGCTAAAACTGCTAAAAAGATGAAACGCTTGGATTTATTTCGTATCGTTTGTAAACGTTTGGCATAAATTGCTAAAAAGGGGAAACGCTTGGATTTGTTTCGTTATGTTTGTAAACGTTTTGCTTACATTGCTAAAAATGTGATACGCTTTTTTTTTGTTTCGTAACGTTCATAAACGTTTGGCTTAAATTGCTAAAAATGTGAAACGTTTGGATTTGTTTCGTAACGGTTGTTAACGTTTGGTTTCAATCCTAAAAAGGGGGAACGTTTGGATTTGTTTCGTAACGTTTGTAAACATTTGGCATGAACCGCTTAAAATAAGAAACCTTTGGATTTGTTTCGTAAAGTTTTATACGTTTGGCTTTATCGCTAAAAAGGTGAAACGTTTGGATTTGTTTCGTAATGTTTGTAAACGTTTGGTTTTGTTTCGTAAAGTTTGTAAACGCTCCACTTAAATCGCTAAAATGGTGAAACGCTTGGATTTGTTTTGTATCCTTTGTAAGCGTTTGGCATAAATCGCTAAAAAGGTGAAAAGTTTGGATTTGAGTCGTAACGTTTTAAACGTTTGCCTTAAATTGCTAAAATTTGGAAATATTTGGATTTGTTTCATAACATTTGTAAACGTTTGGCATAAATTGCTAAAAAGGTGAAACGCTTGGATTTGTTTCGTATAGTTTGTAAACGTTGGTTTAAATTACTAAAAAGGTGAAACACTTGGATTTGTTTCAGAATGTTTGTAAACGTTTGGATCAAATTGCTAAAAGGTGAAACGCTTGGATTTGTTTCGTAACGTTTGGCTCAAATTGCTAAATAAGTGAAACGCTTGGTTTTGTTTTGTAACATTTGTAAAGGTTTGGCTTAAATCTCTAAAAATGTGAAATGTTTGGTTTTGTTTCATAACGTTTTAAACGTTTGGCTTACAATTTATAAAAAGGAGAAACGTTTGGATTTGTTTCGTAGCGTTTGTAAATGTTTGGCTTAAATCGCTAAAAAGATGAAACGTTTGGATTTGTTTCGTAACGTTTGTAAACGTTTGGGTTAAATCGATAAAAAGGTGAAACGCTTGGATTTATTTCATAACGTTTGTAAACGTTTGGCTTAAATCGTTAAATAGGGAAACGTTTGAATTTTTTTCGTAACGTTTGTAAACGTTTAGCTCAAATCGCTAAAAAGGTGAAACGTTTCGTTTTGTTTCGTAACGTTTGTAAACATTCGTCTTAAATAGCTAAAAAGGTGAAACGTTTGGATTTGTTTCGTAACGCATGTAATCGTTTGGTTTAAATTTCTAAAAAGGTGAAACGCTTGGATTTGTTTCATAACATTTGTAAACTTTTGGCTTAAATTGTTAAAAACGTGCAATGCTTGGATTTGTTTCGCAACATTTGTAAACTTTTGGCTTAAATTGCTAAAAAGGTGAAACTCTTGGATTTTCTTCGTAACGTTTGTAAATGTTTGGCTTAAATTGCTAAAAAGGTGAAACATTTGAATTTCTTTTATAACCTTTGTAAACGTTTTGAATATATCGATAAAAAGGGGAAACGTTTGGATTTTTTTTCGTAACGTTTCTAAATGTTTGGGTTAAATTGCTAAAAAGGTGAAGCACTTGATTTTGTTTTGTAACGTTTGTAAACGTTTGGCTTAAATTGCTAAAAAGGTGAAACACTTGGATTTGTTTCATAACGTTTGTAAACGTTTGGCTTACAATTGCTAAAAAGGTGAAACGTTTGGATTTGTTTCGTAGCGTTTGTAAATGTTTGGCTTAAATCGCTAAAAAGGTGAAACGTTTGGATTTATTTCATACCGTTTACGTTTGGCTAAAAAGGTTAAATGTTTGGATTTGTTTCGTAACGTTTGTAAATGTTTGGCTTAAACTGCTAAAAAGATGAAACGCTTGGATTTATTTCGTATCGTTTGTAAACGTTTGGCATAAATTGCTAAAAAGGGGAAACGCTTGGATTTGTTTAGTTATGTTGTAAACGTTTTGCTTACATTGCTAAAAATGTGATACGCTTTTTTTTTGTTTCGTAACGTTCATAAACGTTTGGCTTAAATTGCTAAAAATGTGAAACGTTTGGATTTGTTTCGTAACGTTTGTTAACGTTTGGTTTCAATCCTAAAAAGGGGAAACGTTTGGATTTGTTTCGTAACGTTTGTAAACGTTTGGCATGAACCGCTTAAAATAAGAAACCTTTGGATTTGTTTCGTAAAGTTTATACGTTTGGCTTTTATCGCTAAAAAGGTGAAACGTTTGGATTTGTTTCGTAATGTTTGTAAACGTTTGGTTTTGTTTCGTAAAGTTTGTAAACGCTCCACTTAAATCGCTAAAATGGTGAAACGCTTGGATTTGTTTTGTATCCTTTGTAAACGTTTGGCATAAATCGCTAAAAAGGTGAAAAATTTGGATTTGAGTCGTAACGTTTTAAACGTTTGCCTTAAATTGCTAAAATTGGGAAATATTTGGATTTGTTTCGTTACATTTGTAAACTTTTGGCTTAAATTGCTAAAAAGGTTAAACTCTTGGATTTGCTTTGTAACGTTTGTAAATGTTTGGCTTAAATTGCTAAAAAGGTGAAACATTTGAATTTGTTTTATAACCTTTGTAAACGTTTTGAATATATCGATAAAAAGGGGAAACGTTTGGATTTTTTTTCGTAACGTTTCTAAACGTTTGGGTTAAATTGCTAAAAAGGTGAAGCACTTGATTTTGTTTTGTAACGTTTGTAAACGTTTGGCTTAAATTGCTAAAAATGTGAAACACTTGGATTTGTTTCGTAACGTTTGTAAACGTTTGGCTTACAATTTATAAAAAGGTGAAACGTTTGGATTTGTTTCGTAGCGTTTGTAAATGTTTGGCTTAAATCGCTAAAAAGGTGAAACGTTTGGATTTATTTCATACCGTTTACGTTTGGCTAAAAAGGTTAAATGTTTGGATTTGTTTTGTAACGTTTGTAAATGTTTGGCTAAAACTGCTAAAAAGATGAAACGCTTGGATTTATTTCGTATCGTTTGTAAACGTTTGACATAAATTGCTAAAAAGGGGAAACGCTTGGATTTGTTTCGTTATGTTTGTAAACGTTTTGCTTACATTGCTAAAGATGTGATACGCTTTTTTTTTTGTTTCGTAACGTTCATAAACGTTTGGCTTAAATTGCTAAAAATGTGAAACGTTTGGATTTGTTTCGTAACGGTTGTTAACGTTTGGTTTCAATCCTAAAAAGGGGAAACGTTTGGATTTGTTTCGTAACGTTTGTAAACATTTGGCATGAACCGCTTAAAATAAGAAACCTTTGGATTTGTTTCGTAAAGTTTTATACGTTTGGCTTTTATCGCTAAAAAGGTGAAACGTTTGGATTTGTTTCGTAATGTTTGTAAACATTTGGTTTTGTTTCGTAAAGTTTGTAAACGCTCCACTTAAATTACTAAAATGGTGAAACGCTTGGATTTGTTTTGTATCCTTTGTAAGCGTTTGGCATAAATCGCTAAAAAGGTGAAAAGTTTGGATTTGAGTCGTAACGTTTTAAACGTTTGCCTTAAATTGCTAAAATTTGGAAATATTTGGATTTGTTTCGTAACATTTGTAAACGTTTGGCATAAATTGCTAAAAAGGTGAAACGCTTGGATTTGTTTCGTATAGTTTGTAAACGTTTGGTTTAAATTACTAAAAACGTGAAACACTTGGATTTGTTTCAGAATGTTTGTAAACGTTTGGATCAAATTGCTAAAAGGTGAAACGCTTGGATTTGTTTCGTAACGTTTGGCTCAAATTGCTAAATAAGTGAAACGCTTGGTTTTGTTTTGTAACATTTGTAAAGGTTTGGCTTAAATCGCTAAAAATGTGAAATGTTTGGTTTTGTTTCATAACGTTTTAAACGTTTGGTTTTGTTTTGTAACGTTTGTAAACGTTTGGCTTAGATCGCTAAAAAGGTGAAACGTGTGGATTTGTTTTGTAACGTTTGTTAACGTTTGGCTTAAATTGCTAAAAAGGCGAAACATTTGGATTTGTTTCGTAAGGTTTGTAAACGTTTGGCGTAAATCGCTAAAAAGGTGAAATGTTTGGATTTGTTTCGTAACATTTGTAAACATTTAGTTTAAATTGCTAAAAAGGTGAAACATTTGGGTTGTTTCGTGACGTTTGTAAACGTTTGGCTTAAATCGCTAAAAAGATGAAACGTTTGGATTTGTTTCGTAACGTTTGTAAACGTTTGGTTTAAATCGATAAAAAGGTGAAACGCTTGGATTTATTTCATAACGTTTGTAAACGTTTGGCTTAAATTGCTAAAAAGGTGAAACGCTTGGATTTGTTTTGTGAAGTTTGTAAACGTTTGGCTTAAATTGCTAAAAAGGTAAAACATTTGGATTTGTTTCATAACCTTTGTAAACGATTGGCTTAAATCGCTAAAAATGTGAAACTTTTGGATTCGTTGCGTAACGTTTGTAAACGTTTGGCATAAATCGCTAAAACGGTGAAATGCTTGGTTTAATTTCGTAAATTTTGTAAACATTCGGCTTAAATTGCTAAATAGGTGAAACGCTTGGATTTGTTTCATAACGTTTGTAAACGTTTGGCTTAAATTACTAAAAGGGTGAAACACTTGGATTTTTTTCGCAACGTTTGTAAACGTTTGGCTTAAATAGCAAAAAAGGGGAAACGTTTGGATTTGTTTTGTAACATTTGGCCTAAAATGCTAAAAAGGCGAAACGTTTGGATTTCTTTAGTAACATTTGCAAAAGTTTGGCTTAAATTGCTAAAAAGGTGAAACGTTTGGATTTGTTTCATAACGTTTGTAAACGTTTGGAATAAATCGCTAAAAAGGTTCAACGTTTGGATTTATTTTGTAACGTTTCTAAACGTTTGGCTTAAATTGCTAAAAATGTGAAACGTTTGGATTTGTTTCGTAACGTTTGTAAACGTTTGGCTTAAATCGCTAAAAAGGTGAAACGTTTTGATTTGTGTCGAAACTTTTGTAAACGTCTGGCTTAAATTGCTATAAAGGTGAAACGCTTGGATTTGTTTCGTAACGTTTCTAAACGTTTGGCTTATATTACTAAAAAGGTGAAACACTTAGATTTTTTTCGTAACGTTTGTAAAAAAATAAATTTCTTTCATAACCTTCGTAAATGTTTGCCTTAAATCGCTAAAAAGGTAAAACGTTTGGATTTGATTCGTAACGTTTGGCTTAAATCGCAAAAAAGGTGAAACTTCTGGATTTGTTTCGTAACGTTTGTAAACTTTTGGCTTCAATCTCTAAAAAGGTGAAACGTTTGGATTTGTTTCATAACGTTTTTGTAAAGGTTTGGCATAAATCGCGAAAAAGGTGAAATATTTGGATTTGTTTCGTAAAATTTTAATCGTTTTCCTTAAATCGCTAAAATGGGGAAACATTTGGATTAGTTTCGTAAAGTTTGTAACGTTTGGCATAAATCGCTAAAAAGGTGTAATGTTTGGTTTTGTTTCGTAACGTTTGTAAACGTTCGACTTTTAAATCGCTAAAAAGGTGAAACGTTTGGATTTATTTTGTAACATTTGTAAACGTTCGACTTAAATTGCTGAAAAGGTGAACGCTTCGATTTGTTTCATAATATTTGTAAACGTTTGGCTTAAATTGCTAAAAAGGTGAAACGGTTGGTTTTAGTTCGTAACATTTGTGAGGGTTTGGCTTAAATCGCTAAAAATGTGAAACGTTTGGATTTCTTTCGTAACGTTTTAAACGTTTGGTTTTGTTTCGTAACATTTGTAAACGTTTGGTTTAAATCGCTAAAAAGGTGAAATTTTTGGATTGTTTGGTAACGTTTTGCAAACTTTTGGCTTAAATTACTAAAAAGGTGAAACTTGGATTTGTTTCGTAACGTTTGTAAACGTTTGGCTTAAATTGCTAATAAGGTGAATAGCTTGGATTTGTTTCGTAAAGTTTCTAAACGTTTGGCTTAAATAGCTAAAAAGGTGAAACGCTTCAATTTGTTTCGTAACATTTGTAAATGTTTGCCTTAAATCGCTAAAAATGTTCAACGTTTGGATTTGTTTCTTGACGGTTCTAACCTTTTTGCTTTAATCGGTAAAAAGGTGAAACGTCTGGATTTGTTTTGTAACGTTTTTATAAACGTTTCGCATAAATCGCGAAAAAGTTGAAATGTTTGGATTTGTTTCGTAACGTTGTAAATGTTTGCCTTAAATCGCTAAAATTGGGAAACATTTGAATTTGTTTCGTAACGTTTGTAAACGTTTGGCATAGATCGCTAAAAATGTGAAATGTCTGGCTTTGTTTCGTAACTTTTGTAATCGTTTTACTTAAATCGCTAAAAAGGTGAAACGTTTGGATTTATTTCGTTAAGTTTGTAAATGTTCGGCTTAAATTGCTAAAAAGGTGAAACGCTTGGATTTGTTTCATAACATTTGTAAACATTTGGCTTAAATTTCTAAAAAGGTGAAACGCTTGGATTTGTTCCGGAACGTTTATAAACATTTGGCTTAAATTGCTAAAAAGGTGAATTGCTTGGATTTGTTTCGTAATGTTTGTAAATGTTTGGCTTAAACTGCTAAAAAGGAGAAACGCTTGGATTTCTTTCGTATGGTTTGTAAACGTTTCGCTTAAATTTCTAAAAAGGTGAAACGTTTGGTTTTGTTTCGTAACATTTGTAAAGGTTTGGCTTAAATCCTTAAAAATGTGAAACGTTTGGATTTGTTTCATAACGTTTTTAGCGTTTTGTTTTGTTTCGTAACGTTTGGCTTAAATCCCAAAAAAGGTGAAACGTTTGGATTTGTTTTGTAACGTTTGGCTGAAATTACTAAAGAGGTGAAACGCTTGGATTTGTTTCGTAACGTTTGTAAACGCTTGGCTTAAATCGCTACAAAGGTGAAACGTTTGGATTTGTTTTGTAACTTTAGTAAACGTTTGGCTTAAATTGCTAAAAAGGTAAAACGTTTGGATTTGTTTCGTAAGGTTTGTAAATGTTTGGCATTAATCCCTAAAAATAAGAAACCTTTGGATTTGTTTCGTAAAGTTTTATACGTTTGGCTTATATCGCTAAAAAGGTGAAATGTTTGGATTTGTTTCGTAACGTTTGGCTTAAATTACTAAAAAGGTGAAACCTTTGGTTTTGTTTCGTAACGTTTGTAAACGATCGACTTAAATCGCTAAAATGGTGAAACGTTTGGATTTGATTCATAACCATTGTAAACGTTTAGCATAAATCGTTAAAAAGGTGAAAAGTTTGGATTTGTTTCGTAACGTTTTAAACGTTTGCCTTAAATTGCTAAAATTTGGAAACATTTGGATTTGTTTCGTAACATTTGTAAACGTTTGGCATAAATCGATAATAAGGTGAAATATTTGGTTTTGTTTTGTAATGTTTGTAAACGTTCGGCTTAAATTGCTAAAAAGGTGAAATGCTTGTATTTGTTTCGTATCTTTTGTCAATGTTTGGTTTAAATTACTAAAAAGGTGAAACGCTTGGATTTGTTTCAGAACGTCTGTAAACGTTTGGCTCAAATTGCTAAAAAGGTGAAACGCTTCAATTTGTTTCGTAACGTTTGTAAACGTTTGGCTCAAATTGCTAAATAGGTGAAACGCTTGGTTTTGTTTCGTAACATTTGTAAAGGTTTGGCTTCAATCACTAAAAATAGGAAACGTTTGGTTTTGTTTCATTACGTTTTAAACGTTTGGTTTTGTTTTGTAACGTTTGGCTTAGATCGCTAAAAAGGGGAAACGTGTGGATTTGCTTTGTAACGTTTGTAAACGTTTGGCTTAAATTGCTAAAAAGGTGAAACATTTGGATTTGCTTCGTAAGGTTTGTAAACGTTTGGCGTAAAATGCTAAAAAGGTGAAATGTTTGGATTTGTTTCGTAACGTTTGTAAACGTTTAGTTTAAATCGCTAAAAAGGTGAAACGTTTGGGTTGTTTCGTAACATTTGTAAACGTTTGGCTTAAATCGCTAAAAAGGTGAAATGTTTGGATTTGTTTCGTAACGTTTGTAAACGTTTGGCTTAAATCGATAAAAAGGTGAATCGCTAGGATTTATTTCGTAATTTTTGTAAACGTTTGGCTTAAATTGCTAAAAAGGTGAAACGCTTGGATTTGTTTTGTGAAGTTTGTAAACGTTTGGCTTAAATTGCTAAAAAGGTGAAACATTTGGATTTGTTTCATAACCTTTGTAAATGATTGGCTTAAATCGCTAAAAATGTGAAACGTTTGGATTCGTTTCGTAACGTTTGTAAACGTTTGGCATAAATCGCAAAAAAGGTGAAATGTTTGGATTTGTTTTTTAATGTTTTAAACGTTTGCCTTAAATCGCTAAAATGGGGAAACATTTGAATTTGTTTCGTAACATTTGTAAACGTTTGGCATAAATCGCTAAAACGGTGAAATGCTTGGTTTAATTTCGTAACGTTCGCAAACATTCGGCTTAAATTGCTAAAAAGGTGAAACGCTTGGATTTATTTCGTAACGTTTGTAAACGTTTGGCTTAAATTACTAAAAGGGTGAAACACTAGGATTTGTTTCGGAATGTTTGTAAACGTTTGGCTTAAATAGCTAAAAATGTGAAACGCTTGGATTTATTTTGTAACGTTTGTAAATGTTTGGCTGAAGTTGCTAAAAAGATGAAAAGCTTGGTTTTGTTTCGTAACAATTGTAAAGGTTTGGTTTAAATCGTTAAAAATGTAAAATGTTTGGATTTGTTTCATAACGTTTTAAAAGTTTTGTTTTGTTTTGTAACATTTGTAAACGTTTGGCTTAAATGGCTAAAAAGGTGAAGCATTTGGATTTGTTTTGTAACGTTTGTAAACGTTTGGCTTAAATGGCTAAAAAGGGGAAACGTTTGGTTTTGTTTCGTAACGTTTGTAAACGTTTGGCTTAAATGGCTAAAAAGGTGAAACGTTTGGATTTGTTTTAAACGTTTGGCTTAATTTGCTAAAAAGGCGAAACGTTTGGATTTGTTTTGTAACGTTTGTAAACGTTTGGCTTAAATTGTCAAAAAGGTGAAACATTTGGATTTGTTTCGTAACGTTTGTAAACGTTTGGAATAAATCGCTAAAAAGGTTCAATATTTGGATTTATTTTGCAACATTTGTAAACGTTTGGCTTAAATCGCTAAAATAGTCAAACGTTTGGATTTGTTTTGCAACATTTGTAAACATTTGGCTTAAATCGCTAAAAAGGTGAAACGTTTTGATTTGTTTCGAGACGTTTGTAAACGTTTGGCTTAAATTGCTATAAAGGGGAAACACTTGGATTTGTTTCGTAACTTTTGTAAACGTTTGGCTAAAATTGCTATAAAGGAGAAACACTTGGATTTGTTCCGTAACGTTTCTAAACATTTGGCTTATATAGCTAAAAAGGTGAAACACTTAGATTTGTTCTGTAACGTTTGTAAACATTTTGATATTTTTCATATCCTTCGTAAATGTTTCCCTAAAATCGCTAAAAAGGTGAAAAGTTTGGATTTGTTTCGTAAAGTTTGGCTTAAGTCGCTAAAAAGATGAAACGTTTGGACTTGTTTCGTAACGTTTGTAAACTTTTGGCTTCAATCGCTAAAAAGGTGAAACGTTTGGATATGTTTCATAACGTTTTTGTTATGGTTTGGCATAAATCGCGAAAAAGGTGAAATATTTGGATTTGTTTCGTAAAATTCTAAACGTTTTCCTTAAATCGCTAAAATGGGGAGACATTTGGATTTGTTTCGTAAAATTTGTAAACGTTAGGCATATATCGCTAAAAAGGTGTAATGTTTGGTTTTGTTTCGTAACGTTTGTAAACGTTCGACTTAAATCGCTAAAAAGGTGAAACGTTTGGATTTGTTTCGTATTGTTTGTAAACGTTTGGCTTAAATTGCTAAAAAGGTGAAACGCTTGGTTTTAGTTTGTAACATTTGTAAAGGTTTGGCCTAAATCGCTAAAAATGTGAAACGTTTGGATTTCTTTCGTAAAGTTTTAAACGTTTGGTTTTGTTTTGTAACTTTTGTAAACATTTGGTTTAAATTGCTAAAAAGGTGAAATTTTTGGATTTGTTTGGTAACATTTGTAAACTTTTGGCTTAAATTACTAAAAAGGTGAAACTTGGATTTGTTTCGTAACATTTGTAAACGTTTGGCTTAAATTGCTAATGAGGTGAAACTGTTGGATTTATTTCGTAACCTTTGTAAACGTTTGGCTTAAATTCCTAAAAAGGTGAAACACTTCAATTTGTTTTGTATCGTTTATATAAGTTTGGCTTAAGTTTGCCTTAAATCGCTAAAAATGTGAAACGTTTGGATTTGATTTGTAACGATTCTAAATGTTTGGCTTCAATCGATAAAAAGGTGAAACGTTTTGATTTGTTTCGTTCCGTTTTTATAAACGTTTCACATAAATCGCGAAAAAGTTAAAATGTTTGGATTTGTTTCGAAACGTTGTAGACGTTTTCCTTAAATCGCAAAAATGGGTAAACATTTGAATTTGTTTCGTATCGTTTGTAAACGTTTGGCATAGATCGCTAAAAAAGTGAAATGTTTGGCTTTGTTTCGAAACGTTTGTAATCGTTTTACTTAAATCGCTAAAAAGTTTGTTTGGATTTGTTTCGTTAAGTTTGTAAACGTTCGGCTTAAATTGCTAAAAAGGTGAAACGCTTGGATTTGTTTCGTGACGTTTGTAAATATGTGGCTTAAATTCCTAAAAAGGTGAGACGCTTGGATTTGTTCCGGAACATTTGTAAACATTTGGCTTAAATTGCTAAAAAGGTGAAACGCTTGGATTTGTTTCGTAACGTTTGTAAATGTTTGGCTTAAATTGCTAAAAAGGAGAAACGCTTGGATTTCTTTCGTAACGTTTGTAAACGTTTGGCTTAAATTTCTAAAAAGGTGAAATGTTTGGTTTTGTTTCGTAGTTTTTGCAAAGGTTTGGCTTAAATCCTTAAAAATATGAAACGTTTGGATTTGTTTCGTAACGTTTTTAGCGTTTTGTTTTGTTTCGTAACGTTTGGCTTAAATCCCAAAAAAGGTGAAACGTTTGGATTTGTTTTGTTACGTTTTGCTGAAATTACTAAAAAAGGTGAAACGCTTGGATTTGCTTCGTAACGTTTGTAAAAGCTTGGCTTAAATTGCCAAATAGGTGAAACACTTGGATTTGTTTCGTAACGTTTGTAAACGTTTGGCTTAAATTGCTATAAAGGTGAAGCATTTGGACTTTTCTCACAACCTTTGTAAATGTTTGGCTTAAATTGCTAAAAAGGTTAAACGTTTGGATTTGTTTCGTAACGTTTGTAAATGTTTAGCTTAAAATCGCTAAGAGTTAAAACGTTTGGATTTATTTCGTAAAGTTTTGTATGTTTGGCTTATATCGCTAAAAAGGTGAAACGTTTGGATTAGTTTCGTAACGTTTGTAAATGTTTAGCTTAAATCGCTACAAAGGTGAAACGTTTGAACTTGTTTTGTAACATTAGTAAACGTTTGGCTTAAATTTCTAAAAAGGTAAAACGTTTGGATTTGTTTCGTAACGTTTGTAAACGTTTGGCATTAATCCCGAAAAAGGAGAAACCTTTGGATTTGTTTCGTAAAGTTTTATACGTTTGGCTTATATCGCTAAAAAGGTGAAACGATTGGATTTGTTTCGTAACGTTTGTAAATGTTTGACTTAAATTGCTAAAAAGGTGAAACGTTTGGTTTTGTTTCGTAACGTTTGTAAACATTCGACTTAAATGGCTAAAATGGTGAAACGTTTGGATTTGTTTCGTAACCTTTGTAAACGTTTGGCATAAATCGCTAAAAAGGTGAAAAGTTTGGATTTGTTTCGTAACGTTTTAAAATTTTGCCTTAAATTGCTAATATTGGGAAACATTTGGATTTGTTTCGTAACATTTGTAAACGTTTTGCATAAATCGCTAATAAGGTGAAATGTATGGTTTTGTTTTGTAATGTTTGTAAACGTTCAGCTTAAATTGCTAAAAAGGTGAAACGCTTGGATTTGTTTCGTATCGTTTGTAAACGTTTGGTGTAAATTACTAAAACAGTGAAACTCTTGGATTTGTTTCAGAACGTTTGTAAACGTTTGGCTCAAATTGCTAAAAAGGTGAAACGCTAGGATTTGTTTCGTAACATTTTTAAACGTTTGGCTCAAATTGCTAAATAGGTGAAACGCTCGGTTTTGTTTCGTAACATTTGTAAAGGTTTGGATTAAATTGCTAAAAATGTGAAACGTTTGGTTTTGTTTCATAACGTTTTAAACGTTTGGTTTTGTTTTGTAACGTTTGTAAACATTTGGCTTAGATCGCTAAAAAGGAGAAACGTGTGGATTTGTTTTGTAACGTTTGTAAACGTTTGGCTTAAATTGCTAAAATGGCAAAACATTTGGATTTGTTTCGAAAGGTTTGTTAAAGTTTGGCGTAAATCGCTAAAAAGGTGAAATGTTTGGATTTGTTTCGTAACATTTGTAAACGTTTAGTTTAAATCGCTAAAACGGGGAAACGTTTGGGTTGTTTCGTAACTTTTGTAAACGTTTGGCTTAAATCGCTAAAAAGGTGAAACATTGGGATTTGTTTCGTAACGTTTGTAAACGTTTGGCTTAAATCGATAAAAAGGTGAAACGCTTGGATTTATTTCGTAACGTTTGTAAACGTTTGGCTTAAATTGCTAAAAAAGGGAAACGCTTGGATTTGTTTTGTGAAGTTCGTAAACGTTTGTCTTAAATTGCGAGAAAGGTGAAACATTTGGATTTGTTTCATAAACTTGGTAAACGATTGGCTTAAATCGCTAAAAATGTGAAACGTTTGGATTCGTTTCGTAACGTTTGTAAACGTTACGCATAAATCGCAAAAAAGGTGAAATGTTTGGATTTGTTTTTTAAAGTTTTAAACGTTTGCCTTAAATCGCTACAATGGGGAAACATTTGGATTTGTTTAGTAACATTTGTAAACGTTTGGCATAAATCGCTAAAACGGTGAAATATTTGGTTTAATTTCGTAACGTTTGTAAACATTCGGCTTAAATTGCTAAAAAGGTGAAACCCTTGGATTTGTTTCGTAACGTTTGTAAACGTTTGGCTTAAATTACTAAAAGGGTGAAACACTTGGATTTGTTTCGGAACGTTTGTAAATGTTTGGCTTAAATAGCTAAAATTATGAAACGCTTGGATTTGTTTCGTAACGTTTGTAAACGTTTGGCTTAAATTGCTAAAAAGATGAAACGCTTGGTTTTGTTTCGTAACATTTGTAAAGGTTTGGTTTAAATCGCTAAAAATGTAAAATGTTTTGATTTGTTCCGTAACATTTAAAACGTCTGGTTTTGTGTCCTACCATTTGTAAACATTTGGCTTGAATGGCTAAAAAAGGTGAAGCATTTGGATTTGTTTTGTAACGTTTGTAAACGTTTGGCTTAAATGGCTAAAAAGGGGAAACGTTTGGTTTTGTTTCGTAACGTTTGTAAATGTTTGGCTTAAATGGCTAAAAAGGTGAAATGTTTGGATTTGTTTTAATCGTTTGGCCTAAATTGCTAAAAAGGCGAAACACTTGGATTTGTTTTGTAACGTTTGCAAACGTTTGGCTTAAATTTCCAAAAAGATGAAACGTTTGGATTTATTTTGTAACATTTGTAAACGTTTGGATGAAATTGCTAAAAAGATGAAACGCTTGGTTTTGTTTTGTAACATTTGTAAAGGTTTGGTTTAAATCGTTAAAAATGTAAAATGTTTGGATTTGTTTCGTAACGTTTTAAAAGTTTTGTTTTGTTTTGTAACATTTGTAAACGTTTGGCTTAAATGGCTAAAAAGGTGAAGCATTTGGATTTGTTTTGTAACGTTTGTAAACGTTTGGCTTAAATGGCTAAAAAGGGGAAACGTTTGGTTTTGTTTCGTAACGTTTGTAAACGTTTGGCTTAAATGGCTAAAAAGGTGAAACGTTTGGATTTGTTTTAAACGTTTGGCTTAATTTGCTAAAAAGGCGAAACGTTTGGATTTGTTTTGTAACGTTTGTAAACGTTTGGCTTAAATTGCCAAAAAGGTGAAACATTTGGATTTGTTTCGTAGCGTTTGTAAACTTTTGGAATAAATCGCTAAAAAGGTTCAATATTTGGATTTATTTTGCAACATTTGTAAACGTTTGGCTTAAATCGCTAAAAAGGTCAAACGTTTGGATTTGTTTTGCAACATTTATAAACGTTTGGCTTAAATCGCTAAAAAGGTGAAACATTTTGATTTGTTTCGAGACGTTTGTAAACGTATGGCTTAAATTTCTATAAAGGGGAAACACTTGGATTTGTTTCGTAACTTTTGTAAACATTTGGCTAAAATTGCTATAAAGGTGAAACACTTGGATTTGTTCTGTAACGTTTCTAAACATTTGGCTTATATAGCTAAAAAGGTGAAACACTTAGATTTGTTCTGTAACGTTTGTAAACATTTTGATATTTTTCATATCCTTCGTAAATGTTTCCCTTAAATCGCTAAAAAGGTGAAAAGTTTGGATTTGTTTCGTAACGTTTGGCTTAAGTCGCTAAAAAGATGAAACGTCTGGACTTGTTTCGTAACGTTTGTAAACTTTTGGCTTCAATCGCTAAAAAGGTGAAACGTTTGGATATGTTTCATAACGTTTTTGTTATGGTTTGGCATAAATCGCGAAAAAGGTGAAATATTTGGATTTGTTTCGTAAAATTTTAAACGTTTTCCTTAAATCGCTAAAATGGGGAGATATTTGGATTTGTTTCGTAAAATTTGTAAACGTTTGGCATGTATCGCTAAAAAGGTGTAATGTTTGGTTTTGTTTCGTAACGTTTGTAAACGTTCGACTAAAATCGCTAAAAAGGTGAAAAGTTTGGATTTGTTTCGTAATGTTTGTAAACGTTTGGCTTAAATTGCTAAAAAGGTGAAACACTTGGTTTTAGTTTGTAACATTTGTAAAGGTTTGGCTTAAATCGCTAAAAATGTGAAACGTTTGGATTTCTTTCGTAACGTTTTAAACGTTTGGTTTTGTTTCGTAACTTTTGTAAACATTTGGTTTAAATTGCTAAAAAGGTGAAATTTTTGGATTTGTTTGGTAACATTTGTAAACGTTTGGCTTAAATTACTAAAAAGGTGAAACTTGGATTTGTTTCGTAACATTTGTAAACGTTTGGCTTAAATTGCTAATGAGGTGAAACTGTTGGATTTATTTCGTAACCTTTGTAAACATTTGGCTTAAATTCCTAAAAAGGTGAAACACTTCAATTTGTTTCGTATCGTTTATATACGTTTGGCTTAAGTTTGCCTTAAATCGCTAAAAATGTGAAACGTTTGGATTTGATTTGTAACGATTCTAAATGTTTGGCTTCAATCGATAAAAAGGTGAAATATTTTGATTTGTTTCGTTACGTTTTTATAAACGTTTCGCATAAATCGCGAAAAAGTTAAAATGTTTGGATTTGTTTCGTAACGTTGTAGACGTTTTCCTTAAATCGCTAAAATGGGTAAACATTTGAATTTGTTTCGTATCGTTTGTAAACGTTTGGCATAGATCGCTAAAAAAGTGAAATGTTTGGCTTTGTTTCGAAACGTTTGTAATCGTTTTACTTAAATCGCTAAAAAGTTTGTTTGGATTTGTTTCGTTAAGTTTGTAAACGTTCGGCTTAAATTGCTAAAAAGGTGAAACGCTTGGATTTGTTTCGTAACGTTTATAAATATTTGTCTTAAATTCCTAAAAAGGTGAGACGCTTGGATTTGTTCCGGAACATTTGTAAACATTTGGCTTAAATTGCTAAAAAGGTGAAACGCTTGGATTTGTTTCGTAACGTTTGTAAATGTTTGGCTTAAATTGCTAAAAAGGAGAAACGCTTGGATTTCTTTCGTAACGTTTGTAAACGTTTGGCTTAAATTTCTAAAAAGGTGAAATGTTTGGTTTTGTTTCGTAGTATTTGCAAAGGTTTGGCTTAAATCCTTAAAAATATGAAACGTTTGGATTTGTTTCGTAACGTTTTTAGCGTTTTGTTTTGTTTCGTAACGTTTGGCTTAAATCCCAAAAAAGGTGAAACGTTTGGATTTGTTTTGTAACGTTTTGCTGAAATTACTAAAAAAGGTGAAACGCTTGGATTTGTTTCGTAACGTTTGTGAAAGTTTGGCTTAAATTGCCAAATAGGTGAAACACTTGGATTTGTTTCGTAACGTTTGTAAACGTTTGGCTTAAATTGCTATAAAGGTGAAGCATTTGGATTTGTTTCACAACCTTTGTAAATGTTTGGCTTAAATTGCTAATAAGGTTAAATGTTTGGATTTGTTTCGTAGCATTTGTAAATGTTTAGCTTAAAATCGCTAAGAGTTAAAACGTTTGGATTTGTTTCGTAAAGCTTTGTACGTTTGGCTTATATCGCTAAAAAGGTGAAACGTTTGGATTTGTTTCGTAACGTTTGTAAACGTTTAGCTTAAATCGCTACAAAGGTGAAACGTTTGAACTTGTTTTGTAACATTAGTAAACGTTTGGCTTAAATTTCTAAAAAGGTAAAACGTTTGGATTTGTTTCGTAACGTTTGTAAACGTTTGGCATTAATCCCGAAAAATGAGAAACCTTCGGATTTGTTTCGTAAAGTTTTATACGTTTGGCTTATATCGCTAAAAAGGTGAAACATTTGGATTTGTTTCGTAACGTTTGTAAATGTTTGACTTAAATTGCTAAAAAGGTGAAACGTTTGGTTTCGTTTCGTAACGTTTGTAAACGTTCGACTTAAATGGCTAAAATGGTGAAACGTTTGGATTTGTTTCGTAACCTTTGCAAATGTTTGGCATAAATCGCTAAAAAGGTGAAAAGTTTGGATTTGTTTCGTAACGTTTTAAAATTTTGCCTTAAATTGCTAATATTGGGAAACATTTGGATTTGTTTCGTAACATTTGTAAACGTTTTGCATAAATCGCTAATAAGGTGAAATGTATGGTTTTGTTTTTTAATGTTTGTAAACGTTCAGCTTAAATTGCTAAAAAGGTGAAACGCTTGGATTTGTTTCGTATCGTTTGTAAACGTTTGGTGTAAATTACTAAAAAGGTGAAACGCTTGGATTTGTTTCAGAAGGTTTGTAAACGTTTGGCTCTAATTGCTAAAAAGGTGAAACGCTAGGATTTGTTTCGTAACGTTTGTAAATGTTTGGCTCAAATTGCTAAATAGGTGAAACGCTCGGTTTTGTTTCGTAACATTTGTAAAGGTTTGGCATAATTTTCTAAAAATGTGAAACGTTTGGTTTTGTTTCATAACGTTTTAAACGTTTGGTTTTGTTTTGTAACGTTTGTAAACATTTGGCTTAGATCGCTAAAAAGGAGAAACGTGTGGATTTGTTTTGTAACGTTTGTAAACGTTTGGCTTAAATTGCTAAAATGGCAAAACATTTGGATTTGTATCGAAAGGTTTGTAAACGTTTGGCGTAAATCGCTAAAAAGGTGAAATGTTTGGATTTGTTTCGTAACATTTGTAAACGTTTAGTTTAAATCGCTAAAATGGGGAAACGTTTGGGTTGTTTCGTAACTTTTGTAAACGTTTGGCTTAAATCGCTAAAAAGGTGAAACGTTCATATTTGTTTCGTAAAGTTTGTAAACGTTTGGCTTAAATCGATAAAAAGGTGAAACGCTTGGATTTATTTCGCAACGTTTGGCTTAAATTGCTAAAAAAGTGAAACGCTTGGATTTGTTTTGTGAAGTTCGTAAACGTTTGTCTTAAATTGCGAAAAAGCTGAAACATTTGGATTTGTTTCATAAACTTGGTAAACGATTGGCTTAAATCGTTAAAAATGTGAAACGTTTGGATTCGTTTCGTAACGTTTGTAAACGTTACGCATAAATCGCAAAAAAGGTGAAATGTTTGGATTTGTTTTTTAAAGTTTTAAACGTTTGCCTTAAATCGCTAAAATGGGGAAACATTTGGATTTGTTTAGTAACATTTGTAAACGTTTGGCATAAATCGCTAAAACGGTGAAATATTTGGTTTAATTTCGTAACGTTTGTAAACATTCGGCTTAAATTGCTAAAAAGGTGAAACCCTTGGATTTGTTTCGTAACGTTTGTAAACGTTTGGCTTAAATTACTAAAAGGGTGAAACACTTGGATTTGTTTCGGGACGTTTGTAAATGTTTGGCTTAAATAGCTAAAAGTATGAAACGCTTGGATTTGTTTCGTAACGTTTGTAAACGTTTAGCTTAAATTGCAAAAAAGATGAAACGCTTGGTTTTGTTTCGTAACATTTGTAAAGGTTTGGTTTAAATCGCTAAAAATGTAAAATGTTTTGATTTGTTCTGTAACATTTAAAACGTCTGGTTTTGTGTCCTAACATTTGTAAACATTTGGCTTGAATGGCTAAAAAAGGTGAAGCATTTGGATTTGTTTTGTAACGTTTGTAAACGTTTGGCTTAAATGGCTAAAAAGGGGAAACGTTTGGTTTTGTTTAGCAACGTTTGTAAATGTTTGGCTTAAATGGCTAAAAAGGTGAAATGTTGGGATTTGTTTTAAACGTTTGGCCTAAATTGCTAAAAAGGCGAAACGCTTGGATTTGTTTTGTAACGTTTGCAAACGTTTTGCTTAAATTGCCAAAAAGGTGAAACGTTTGGGATTATTTTGTAACGTTTGTAAATGTTTGGCTTAAATCGCTTAACAGGTCAAACGTTTGGATTTGTTTCGTGACGTTTGTAAACGTTTGGCTTAAATCGCTAAAAAGGTGAAACGTTTTTGATTTGTTTTGAAACTTTTCTAGAGATTCTAGGCTTGCTACGGGTTTCGGAACAACCATTCCCATTCCCTAGCGTCGGTCGTGACTTGGATTAGGGTGGAATTCGGGTCGTGACAAAGTTGGTATCAGAGCAACGTTTTAAGTACTCGAGCATCCAAAGTACTGTTGCTGATACTGTTAAGTAAGATGTATTAAGAACTGTGAGGATTTCTAGTAGACTATTGCAGCAACATAGGATTCGAGTCATGTCTTGATCAGTTTTCAGTTGTTGAAAATATTCAGCTACAAGTAGAAATCTGTATACATGTGTAGTGTACATGTGATGTTTGATCAGGAACACGTGAGATGTTCTTGTGTTTGAAACGCGACACTAACGAAGGGACATATAAGATGTTCCTGTGTTCGAGACGCTCTATTAGAATAGTACGCAGTGGTCAGATCAATTGACCAATATTTAAAGAAGTTGATTCCGTTCGAATACAGAACAAGGCGAAGATTCTAGAAGAATCGTTTGTGCGAGAAATAGTTAGATTTCTCTGAACTATATGTGTAATTGTTGTGTGTTTTGTTCTATGTGTTCATGTTGTGTTACTTGTTATATGAAAAATGTGTTTTTGTGAGAGATTTGTGAGAGGCTTGGGTCAAAAGTTCGAGGAACTATTGGCAGAGCAATCTGACTCAGCGATGTATTTGGCTGGACGTGCCAGACAGATTGAGCAGCGATTGAGCTAGTCGCCTATGAGCTGTCGCTAAGTGGAACAACCCTTTCTCTGTACAACGAGGAGGGAAAGGAAAAAGGGATAATTAAACCCCGATGTGGACGAGGATAAGGTCTGATGATTTGAGAGGCAATACCGCCTCGACAATCATCCTCAGGTAACATTTAGATATGCGTCTTATGTTTAAGTTAAGTACGTTTATGTGTTTTAGTATAAAATACTAAAACTAAAAAAACATAAAGTATAGATAGAGAATATCCTTAAACAAGAACACAGATAGCTAATGAATAATAACTGTTAATAAACAGCCTGATAATGAATAATAACATAAAATGTTGAATAAAGAATGATAAATCCTAATGTGAGGATTAGGAAACCTTGAAATGACACAGAGAAGTAGTTTGAAAAGAAACTTGTTAATGTTTTGTTTCACAGTTGAACGTATAATTGTGCTCAGATGCATTAAAGGTGCATGTTGCGAAAATCACTATAGAAGAAGCATACCTGAATTTTATATATATGATATATATTACATAAAATGATTTTGATTAGGGCATGCATCATATATCTTGATATATCAGTATATCAAAGAGAAGTGAATTGAGATAGCAACTCTTTGGGGATGAGAGATGTCATCACCCTGAAGCACAATTGTATGAAAAATGTTTTGAACCGTGAATTTGAGAATTCACAATTTGTTTGAAAAGTGAGATTTAAAAAGGCCTGCCGGCAGGGTCAAATCATAATTGTCTCAGAAGGGACAACTTGATTTGTTTAACAAATTGATTTGAAATTGTTGAGCGTCAGTGTACGCGAGACAAAACTGTATTTGTTTAAACGAAAACTCTGTGATAGTGACAAGGTAGATGGGAAAAAGGGGTTAAAGAATAACAGTTTTTATTATAAAAATAAATAATAAAGACCTAATATTAATGTTTCATACCGAGACATTAGAGATTAATGAAAGTATGGGAAGATTAGAGGAAGTGAGAATTTATATTCTTACTCAGAAATTGACTGTTAAAAGTCTAGTACTGAACTTTTAAGGTAAGTAAAAGTTCGAGAGTAGACAATAGAAATTGTCGCGATTAAGATAAGAGAGTAGGATCTAATTGAACACGACTCGGTTTGTTTGACTTTAAGTAGCTATATGTGAACAAAGTCATACGTACGTGTTTAATTAATCGGATTGGAGATCAGTCTTACAGACAGAACAGATGTCAGTAATGGACATATCTCTTAAATCCATACGAGTGGTTAGATAGAACCAAAATTAATAAGTCTGAGAAGAGTAAACCTCAGCACTTAAATAATAAACAACAACGAAACATCTACAAGAAAGATGGTAAAAGAAAGTATGAGTATTCTCAGAACCAAGTAGGTACACTACTAGTTCTGATATGAGTAAAGAGGATCAATGAATATGTTAACGACTGATGTAGTTGTCAAGTCGTGTTAACAGATATTCATTAATGAAAATGATTAATAAATCATAAAACGAACAAACAATATACTTAAAAGTATATCAAACCTGGAATCAACATAAGGTAAAGATGTTATCAAGGTGAAACGGGGATGAAGACAGTAAATTGAGAAATAAATTTCAGATGTTGTCTGAAAGCTAACAAGGTGTAGTAAAACCCTAATAACTTATGATCGAACCGTTAGATCGGTTTGATATTGGGATATGACAATCCCAAGACGGTTATCTAAGTTTTAACCGTTGCGAGCGAACGGAGAGATAGGAGATGCTCGATGATGGAGATGTTGTCATGGAACTTGCGTGAAATTTTGGCGGTAAGCCAAAAGTGCAAGTGACAATGATGAGAAGTGTAAACTTTAATTAACTTGGAATTATCAACATAAGCTCCATATATGTATGTAAATGAATTTGAAAACTATGATGAGACGGTAGTTTCAAAAGATGAAAATTCCGAGAACCGAGCCTTATGACTATGAGGTCTAGGCTGCCTGGTAACGGAATATACATATAGTGTACATGTATTTTCAATGTCGGGTCAGAAATACGTTAAGTATGGCCGACTAAAAGTGGAAAATGTTTAATGAACATTTTTGTTTTCAAAGTGAAATGTTTTGAAAACGGAGCTAGAGTTGATAGTCAGTTAGTTAAATACGATAGTAACAGCTATAGTACAGTTTTGATAACTGTTAGCTGTGAACAAGGAAGCTAGATATATGGGGAAAAGAGGTTAAAAATTACAATTAACCTTGGAAATACCGAAAACTAGTGACGAAACAGAGTTTTGCGGTGACTGTGGAGCAAGTTAGAAGATGTTCTACAGGGAGATAGTTAGGTTATAATTTACACCGACACCTAGATGACCACATCATTAGTGAGAGGAACCCAGTAATTCAATCTGTAACAGGAAGTTACTATAGATTGATGAGGAAATAAAATACATTCTATACAAGATATAGAATCATGATAGAAATATATGATGAGTAGTCTGTTTGTGGAATAAGAGTTCAGACAGATGAAGAGGGTAAGGTTAGAGATTAAAAATACTTAACCAACATTACCCTAAAACGAGTAAAAGATATGAAAAATTTATAATAGAATTAAAAATCTTAATGATAAAAGGTACAGTAAAAATGTAAAACCAATAATAAACAGTGAACTATAAAGTTCAAGAAATAAAAAAAAAGTGAATTCAAAGGTGATATCATAAGACTTAGTAACAAGCTGATATCCCAGAAATGAGTTGAAAGCTTGTACTGTCTATAAAGAAGTACAACAAAAAAAAAGAAAAGTAATAAGATGTAATAAGAATACAAGTTTGGCTAGTAGCCAACTTCAAGGATGATTTCGGAAACCGAAAAGAGGTCGGATTAAGTTCGACTCTTCACAAAAGTTGTAGATTGAATGTTAAATTATATGAATATGAAATAATATTTGGAAAAAGACTAGTTTAAATGCTTGGTTCATTGGCTTCAATAACAGCCATGCCGGCAGTTTCGAAGTCTTTTAAAATTAGCTCAAAGAGCCAACTTTGAGGTCAATTTTCGATACCTTCGAGAAAGAATCTTAACTCGAAGTTTAAACGGAAGTTGTAGAACGCATTGTCGACTATAAGAATACCAAATTTATTTGGTAAACAGACGCTTCAGGATAAGCGATTTGGGTAGCCGAAGTAGGCTCGAAGTGAAATAACATAAGGGAATAACATGAGGTTAATAAGTTTAAAGATTTCTGATAACAGAAGTCAAGGTTATAGGTTGAGACCTATAAATGAAAGTGCAGTGAGGTAAATTGGACAGTGATTGAGAGTTATGAGACGCAGTTAGAAAAGAACTATGAGGTTTAAATAACCAGTGCTCGTATACTAATAAAGTAAAGTATAAGGTCTATAAGGACAAGTAAAGTAGAGATGGAAAAGTGAATAAAAGAAAGGTAGTGAGTTGACAATAGTGCACAGCTGTGCAATTGTGCCATAGACGACATCAATTGTGCCATAAATGACAGCAGTGATGCCACAGACGATGGCAGTAATGTTTATGCTCTGAAAAGCATAGAATAAGGAATATAAAAAGTATTGTTGGCTATAAAAGTAAAAGAAAAAGTGTATGTAAATTCGAGGACGAATTTATATAAGGGGGAGAGAATGTAATACCCCGTATTTTATAAGCCACGTATAAAGCTTTTATTAGCCGGGAATAAGTAAATTAAATTTAAGCGTAAATTTAATTTATAAGTATTTCTAAAAATATATTATAATAATAGAAGTTTAAAATTTAAATCGGTGATTTAAATTTTAATAAAGGGATATAAACGGGATTATAATTTAAAAAATACGACTGGAGTCATAAGATAAACATATATTGATAATTAATATATCAATATACCACTTTAAGTGGAGAGTTTAATATTTCGGAATAAACCCCGAAATTAAAATGTTGAAACTCGGAAGTTTTGACGTGTAATTAACGAATATAAGTTAAGATATATATAAATATATATTATATATATTAAAGAAAAGAAAAGAAAAATAAAGATGATAAGAAGAAGATGAGAAGCGGTTAGAAGTGGAGGGGAAGTAAGGAGAAATGCTTCTTTAATCCCTAAACTTTTACTTTAATTAGTTTTAATTATAAACTAATTAGGTATTATTCGTTAGTCCAAATTAAAATAAAATAATTTATAAGTCCCGAGTGAATAATTTTGGTGTTATTATTCACGAAATAATTTGACGAAGTTACCGTCAAAATTTTATGAAATTTGGACGTAGAAAGTTTAATCAAGTGGGACTGATTTGGACCTAATAAATCTTCAGAGATTTATTAAAGATAAAATATAAGTCGGATAAGAATAAAAATTATATTTTTATTCTTTTTATATTTTATTAGATCTATGGGTAATTTTTCACGAAACTCGGAAGTCGTTTCCGTTTGAGCTACGGACGACTAGTTTAGAAGTTGGTTTAAAGTGCATGATTGAGCTAGTACTAAACTGCACTTTAACCATTATTATATATATAACATTTCATAACCAAAATAGGGCATCAGCGCCCATTTCTTTCATTTGAAAGAAATAAGAGAGCTGCTTGCTCTCTGAGAAGCAGGCGAGAATTAGGTCTCGCGCCGATCCGTCCGTTTCTCGATTCTAACTCCGTTTCTTCGGCGATTACTCAAGTAATCGAGGTATTAATCTAGTATTAAACGTTTATTTCGATATATTTCGATATATTTCGAATATATATTCGTTTATAAACGGTTACCGAATCGATTAATCGTTTTAAACGTCCGAATTGCATTTTGATTGCGTTTTTGTGAACTAAGACGTTTATATACACGTTTGCAGCGATCCGGGCGTTCCGAGCACGTCGGAATGCCCGGGAAAATGAATTTCCACGGGCTGGAAATAGGCTGCACGAACGTGCAGCTGAGCTACACGAACGTGCAGCTTGGTAGCTGCACGAACGTGCAGCAATGCTGCACGAACGTGCAGCGACCTGCTGTGCCATGCACAGCAGGTCCGACGCCAAATGGGGGGAGGACTTTTAGGGTTTTTGCCCTACTTGTTTGACGTAGTTTTTGTCGAACGAAAAGTGTTTAAAAACGATGATTTGTTTAAAAGTAAAGTGAAAAGAGATTTAAACCTAAACCTATATACTTTTAAAATGAGATTTTAAAAGTAAAGTTAAACGTTTAAAAAGGACTTTAAAAGAGTTATAGTCGACGTTTAACTGGTTTTAAATATTTAGCAAACGATGTTGCTAAATAATTAGTATACGACTGTGAATTGTTTTGGCAATCAAGTCTATACTATTAAATAATTTTATTTAGGTATAGCTATACCTAAAGGGACTTCTAGAGTGAAGTTTAAACGTTTTCTCGAGGTGAAAACAATTTAAATGGTCTTTAAAGAGAAAGAGACCATACGTGCTATGTGTTATGTGAATTGAATGATTTGATTAAACCTAGGTTTCAGGACCTAGATGTTTATACCAGAAATGAGTATTGATGTTTGGCTTGTGTGTTTTGTATGTTTGATCCGACTAGCTGTCCAGCAGTCAGACCAGGACTCAGGAGAGTCTGTCACACCTACGACGGTGCTAAGTAGTAACTTAGCAGTACTGTGAGTTTACGTGTTTACTTTTGAATATCAGTATTCAATTATTTTAAATCCATAAATCGCAGTAGTATAAACTAGCCAAGAGAGGTCCATTGGAACGAGTTACCTATTAGGCAGCAATAGGGTTGTGTGATCACCAACACCGATTTTTAGATGTACTTATGTCAAGGTATAGAGGTATGCATGTCGTGTAAGTCATTGGGAAAGTAGATGCCCTGACTTCACGGGTAAACCCTGAGACGGCAGTAATACAGTTATGGTCGCGGAATAAGCCGCGAAGGCAGTTTCTGATTACGGTCCAGGTACCAGAGATACAGAATTGGACGGCAGTGATTCAGTTCACGGTCTTTATTCTGTTGTAAATAAGCTCGTAAGATGAGTGTGTCTGTTAGGACATTTGTGAACTAGGGTTTCATATGGATCGACGTAATTGGTCATATTTTATATATAACTGTTTTATATATATAATGCGATTTTGGTATTTATATGTAAACTGTTTACTCACTCAGAAATATTTATATTTCTGATCCCGTTGTTGTTTCCTAATTTTCAGGCAATGAGCTTTGAGGTCAGTCGAGCTTCCACATCCCTTCTTCAGGAAAGCTCTTCTTTGGTAATATACATAGAATTTTGTACTCTTAGTATGCTGCAATAGTATAAGTGTAATATGTCAGCAGCCGTGCCACTAGTCCTCTGTTTGTAGATACTCTGATAGGATCTAGTGCACGTTTGTACCTTTAGGGTGGCTGCTTAGTGACATATTGTGTCTAGTTACCGAGTCGGCCTCGTGTGTTTTTGTGAGGGTCAAAAACAATATGTTTTATATACGCCGGCTACGTGTAACCGGTCCGCTGTGTATTTTAATATGTTTAATACCACCGTTGCGAGGCGCAGAGCAGTCCGCATTATTTTATTAAACATATTAACAAGTGGCGTGTGGTTGGGAACGGGGCTGCCTATATGTTAAGGCAAGCGAAAGATAAGTCCCTGGTTTTCCAATGCTTATACGCCAGGTTTTCAGAGGGAAGCAAGGGTTGAGATAACGAGGTTATCCAACCAGTACTTCTGAAAACCATATTTCGCTTATATGTATATTTTCAGAAATATGTTTGCGTTAAACGAGAAAGGTATTAACGGTGTTTTCTGAAAATAGATCGCACGCGAGGTGTGGTCTTTTAATAATATTTGCGAAAAATTTCTAGAGATTCTAGGCTTGCTACGGGTTTCGGAACAACCATTCCCATTCCCTAGCGTCGGTCGTGACTTGGATTAGGGTGGAATTCGGGTCGTGACAGAGACGTTTGTAAACGTTTGGCTTAAATTGCTATAAAGGGGAAACACTTGGATTTGTTTCGTAACTTTTGTAAACGTTTGGCTAAAATTGCTATAATGGTGAAACACTTGGATTTGTTCCGTAACGTTTCTAAACGTTTGGCTTATATAGCTAAAAAGGTGAAACACTTAGATTTGTTCTGTAACGTTTGTAAACATTTTGATATTTTTCATATCCTTCGTAAATGTTTCCCTTAAATCGCTAAAAAGGTGAAAAGTTTGGATTTGTTTCGTAACGTTTGGCTTAAGTCGCTAAAAAGATGAAACGTTTGGACTTGTTTCGTAACGTTTGTAAACTTTTGGCTTCAATCGCTAAAAAGGTGAAACGTTTGGATATGTTTCATAACGTTTTTGATATGGTTTGGCATAAATAGCGAAAAAGGTGAAATATTTGGATTTGTTTCGTAAAATTTTAAACGTTTTCCTTAAATCGCTAAAATGGGGAGACATTTGGATTTGTTTCGTAAAATTTGTAAACGTTTGGCATATATCGCTAAAAAGGTGTAATGTTTGGTTTTGTTTCGTAACGTTTGTAAACGTTCGACTTAAATCGCTAAAAGGGTGAAACATTTGGATTTGTTTCGTAATGTTTGTAAACGTTTGACTTAAATTGCTAAAAAGGTGAAACGCTTGGTTTTAGTTTGTAACATTTGTAAAGGTTTGGCTTAAATCGCTAAAAATGTGAAACGTTTGGATTTCTTTCGTAAAGTTTTACACGTTTGGTTTTGTTTTGTAACTTTTGTAAACATTTGGTTTAAATTGCTAAAAAGGTGAAATTTTTTGATTTGTTTGGTAACATTTGTAAACTTTTGGCTTAAATTACTAAAAAGGTGAAACTTGGATTTATTTCGTAACATTTGTAAACGTTTGGCTTAAATTGCTAATGAGGTGAAACTCTTGGATTTATTTTGTAACCTTTGTAAACGTTTGGCTTAAATTCCTAAAAAGGTGAAACACTTCAATTTGTTTCGTATCGTTTATATAAGTTTGGCTTAAGTTTGCCTTAAATCGCTAAAAATGTGAAACGTTTGGATTTGATTTGTAACGATTCTAAATGTTTGGCTTCAATCGATAAAAAGGTGAAACGTTTTGATTTGTTTCGTTACGTTTTTATAAACGTTTCACATAAATCGCGAAAAAGTTAAAATGTTTGGATTTGTTTCGAAACGTTGTAGACGTTTTCCTTAAATCGCTAAAATGGGTAAACATTTGAATTTGTTTCGTATCGTTTGTAAACGTTTGGCATAGATCGCTAAAAAAGTGAAATGTTTGGCTTTGTTTTGAAACGTTTGTAATCGTTTTACTTAAATCGCTAAAAAGTTTGTTTGGATTTGTTTCGTTAAGTTTGTAAACGTTCGGCTTAAATTGCTAAAAAAGGTGAAACGCTTGGATTTGTTTCGTAACGTTTGTAAATATTTGGCTTAAATTCCTAAAAAGGTGAGACGCTTGGATTTGTTCCGGAACATTTGTAAACATTTGGCTTAAATTGCTAAAAAGGTGAAACGCTTGGATTTGTTTCGTAACGTTTGTAAATGTTTGGCTTAAATTGCTAAAAAGGAGAAACGCTTGGATTTCTTTCGTAACGTTTGTAAACGTTTGGCTTAAATTTCTAAAAAGGTGAAATGTTTGGTTTTGTTTCGTAGTTTTTGCAAAGGTTTGGCTTAAATCCTTAAAAATATGAAACGTTTGGATTTGTTTCGTAACGTTTTTAGCGTTTTGTTTTGTTTCGTTACGTTTGGCTTAAATCCCAAAAAACGTGAAACATTTGGATTTGTTTTGTAACGTTTTGCTGAAATTACTAAAAAAGGTGAAACGCTTGGATTTGTTTCGTAACGTTTGTAAAAGCTTGGCTTAAATTGCCAAATAGGTGAAACACTTGGATTTGTTTCGTAACGTTTGTAAACGTTTGGCTTAAATTGCTATAAAGGTGAAGCATTTAGATTTTCTTCACAACCTTTATAAATGTTTGGCTTAAATTGCTAAAAAGGTTAAACGTTTGGATTTGTTTCGTAACGTTTGTAAACGTTTAGCTTAAAATCGCTAAGAGTTAAAACGTTTGAATTTATTTCGTAAAGTTTTGTACGTTTGGCTTATATCGCTAAAAAGGTGAAACGTTTGGATTTGTTTCGTAACGTTTGTAAACGTTTAGCTTAAATCGCTACAAAGGTGAAACGTTTGAACTTGTTTTGTAACATTAGTAAACGTTTGGCTTAAATTTCTAAAAAGGTAAAACGTTTGGATTTGTTTCGTAATGTTTGTAAACGTTTGGCATTAATCCCGAAAAAGGAGAAACCTTTGGATTTGTTTCGTAATGTTTTATACGTTTGGCTTATATCGCTAAAAAGGTGAAACGTTTGGATTTGTTTCGTAACGTTTGTAAATGTTTGACTTAAATTTCTAAAAAGGTGAAACGTTTGGTTTCGTTTCGTAACGTTTGTAAACGTTCGACTTAAATGGCTAAAATGGTGAAACGTTTGGATTTGTTTCGTAACCTTTGTAAATGTTTGGCATAAATCGCTAAAAAGGTGAAAAGTTTGGATTTGTTTCGTAACGTTTTAAAATTTTGCCTTAAATTGCTAATATTGAGAAACATTTGGATTTGTTTCGTAACATTTGTAAACGTTTTGCATAAATCGCTAATAAGGTGAAATGTATGGTTTTGTTTTGTAATGTTTGTAAATGTTCAGCTTAAATTGCTAAAAAGGTGAAACGCTTGGATTTGTTTCGTATCGTTTGTAAACGTTTGGCGTAAATTACTAAAACAGTGAAACGCTTGGATTTGTTTCAGAACGTTTGTAAACGTTTGGCTCAAATTGCCAAAAAGGTGAAACGCTAGGATTTGTTTCGTAACATTTTTAAACGTTTGGCTCAAATTGCTAAATAGGTGAAACGCTCGGTTTTGTTTTGTAACATTTGTAAAGGTTTGGATTAAATTGCTAAAAATGTGAAACGTTTGGTTTTGTTTCATAACGTTTTAAACGTTTGGTTTTGTTTTGTAACGTTTGTAAACATTTGGCTTAGATCGCTAAAAAGGAGAAACGTGTGGATTTTTTTTGTAACGTTTGTAAACGTTTGGCTTAAATTGCTAAAATGGCAAAACATTTGGATTTGTTTCGAAAGGTTTGTAAAAGTTTGGCGTAAATCGCTAAGAAGGTGAAATGTTTGGATTTGTTTCGTAACATTTGTAAACGTTTAGTTTAAATCGCTAAAACGGGGAAACGTTTGGGTTGTTTCGTAACTTTTGTAAACGTTTGGCTTAAATCGCTAAAAAGGTGAAACGTTGGGATTTGTTTCGTAACGTTTGTAAACGTTTGGCTTAAATCGATAAAAAGGTGAAACGCTTGGATTTATTTCGTAACGTTTGTAAACGTTTGGCTTAAATTGCTAAAAAAGTGAAACGCTTGGATTTGTTTTGTGAAGTTCGTAAACGTTTGTCTTAAATTGCGAGAAAGGTGAAACATTTGGATTTATTTCATAAACTTGGTAAACGATTGGCTTAAATCGCTAAAAATGTGAAACGTTTGGATTTGTTTCGTAACGTTTGTAAACGTTACGCATAAATCGCAAAAAAGGTGAAATGTTTGGATTTGTTTTTTAAAGTTTTAAACGTTTGCCTTAAATCGCTAAAATGGGGAAACATTTGGATTTGTTTAGTTACATTTGTAAACGTTTGGCATAAATCGCTAAAACGGTGAAATATTTGGTTTAATTTCGTAACGTTTGTAAACATTCGGCTTAAATTGCTAAAAAGGTGAAACCCTTGGATTAGTTTCGTAACGTTTGTAAACGTTTGGCTTAAATTACTAAAAGGGTGAAACACTTGGATTTGTTTCGGAACGTTTGTAAATGTTTGGCTTAAATAGCTAAAATTATGAAACGCTTGGATTTGTTTCGTAACGTTTGTAAACGTTTGGCTTAAATTGCTAAAAAGATGAAACGCTTGGTTTTGTTTCGTAACATTTGTAAAGGTTTGGTTTAAATCGCTAAAAATGTAAAATGTTTTGATTTGTTCCGTAACATTTAAAACGTCTGGTTTTGTGTCCTAACATTTGTAAACATTTGGCTTGAATGGCTAAAAAAGGTGAAGCATTTGGATTTGTTTTGTAACGTTTGTAAACGTTTGGCTTAAATGGCTAAAAAGGGGAATCGTTTGGTTTTGTTTCGTAACGTTTGTAAATGTTTGGCTTAAATGGCTAAAAAGGTGAAATGTTTGGATTTGTTTTAATCGTTTGGCCTAAATTGCTAAAAAGGCGAAACGCTTGGATTTGTTTTGTAACGTTTGCAAAAGTTTGGCTTAAATTGCCAAAAAGGTGAAACGTTTGGATTTATTTTGTAACGTTTGTAAACGTTTGGATGAAATTGCTAAAAAGATGAAACGCTTGGTTTTGTTTTGTAACATTTGTAAAGGTTTGGTTTAAATCGTTAAAAATGTAAAAAGTTTGGATTTGTTTCGTAAAGTTTTAAAAGTTTTGTTTTGTTTTGTAACATTTGTAAACGTTTTGCTTAAATGGCTAAAAAGGTGAAGCATTTGGATTTGTTTCGTAACGTTTGTAAACGTTTGGCTTAAATGTCTAAAAAGGGGAAACGTTTGGTTTTGTTTCGTAACGTTTGTAAACGTTTGGCTAAAATGGCTAAAAAGGTGAAACGTTTGGATTTTTTTTAAACGTTTGGCTTAATTTGCTAAAAAGGCGAAACGTTTGGATTTGTTTTGTAACGTTTGTAAACGTTTGGCTTAAATTGCCAAAAAGGTGAAACATTTGGATTTGTTTCGTAACGTTTGTAAATGTTTGGAATAAATCGCTAAAAAGGTTCAATATTTGGATTTATTTTGCAGCATTTGTAAACGTTTGGCTTAAATCGCTAAAAAGGTCAAACGTTTGGATTTGTTTTGCAACATTTGTAAACGTTTGGCTTAAATCGCTAAAAAGGTGAAACGTTTTGATTTGTTTCGAGACGTTTGTAAACGTTTGGCTTAAATTTCTATAAAGGGGAAACACTTGGATTTGTTTCGTAACTTTTGTAAACGTTTGGCTAAAATTGCTATAAAGGTGAAACACTTGGATTTGTTCTGTAACGTTTCAAAACATTTGGCTTATATAGCTAAAAAGGTGAAACACTTAGATTTGTTCTGTAACGTTTGTAAACATTTTGATATTTTTCATATCCTTCGTAAATGTTTCCCTTAAATCGCTAAAAAGGTGAAAAGTTTGGATTTGTTTCGTAACGTTTGGCTTAAGTCGCTAAAAACATGAAACGTCTGGACTTGTTTCGTAACGTTTGTAAACTTTTGGCTTCAATCGCTAAAAAGGTGAAACGTTTGGATATGTTTCATAACGTTTTTGTTATGGTTTTGCATAAATCGCGAAAAAGGTGAAATATTTGGATTTGTTTCGTAAAATTTTAAACGTTTTCCTTAAATCGCTAAAATGGGGAGATATTTGGATTTGTTTCGTAAAATTTGTAAACGTTTGGCATATATCGCTAAAAAGGTGTAATGTTTGGTTTTGTTTCGTAACGTTTGTAAACGTTCGACTTAAATCGCTAAAAAGGTGAAAAGTTTGGATTTGTTTCGTAATGTTTATAAACGTTTGGCTTAAATTGCTAAAAAGGTGAAACGCTTGGTTTTAGTTTGTAACATTTGTAAAGGTTTGGCTTAAATCGCTAAAAATGTGAAACGTTTGGATTTCTTTCGTAACGTTTTAAACGTTTGGTTTTGTTTCGTAACTTTTGTAAACATTTGGTTTAAATTGCTAAAAAGGTGAAATTTTTGGATTTGTTTGGTAACATTTGTAAACGTTTGGCTTAAATTACTAAAAAGGTGAAACTTGGATTTGTTTCGTAACATTTGTAAACGTTTGGCTTAAATTGCTAATGAGGTGAAACTCTTGGATTTATTTCGTAACCTTTGTAAACGTTTGGCTTAAATTCCTAAAAAGGTGAAAAACTTCAATTTGTTTCGTATCGTTTATATAAGTTTGGCTTAAGTTTGCCTTAAATCGCTAAAAATGTGAAACGTTTGGATTTGATTTGTAACGATTCTAAATGTTTGGCTTCAATCGATAAAAAGGTGAAATATTTTGATTTGTTTCGTTACGTTTTTATAAACGTTTCGCATAAATCGCGAAAAAGTTAAAATGTTTGGATTTATTTCGTAACGTTGTAGACGTTTTCCTTAAATCGCTAAAATGGGTAAACATTTGAATTTGTTTCGTATCGTTTGTAAACGTTTGGCATAGATCGCTAAAAAAGTGAAATGTTTGGCTTTGTTTCGAAACGTTTGTAATCGTTTTACTTAAATTGCTAAAAAGTTTGTTTGGATTTGTTTCGTTAAGTTTGTAAACGTTCGGCTTAAATTGCTAAAAAGGTGAAACGCTTGGATTTGTTTCGTAACGTTTGTAAATATTTGGCTTAAATTCCTAAAAAGGTGAGACGCTTGGATTTGTTCCGGAACATTTGTAAACATTTGGCTTAAATTGCTAAAAAGGTGAAACGCTTGGATTTGTTTCGTAACGTTTGTAAATGTTTGGCTTAAATTGCTAAAAAGGAGAAACGCTTGGATTTGTTTCGTAACGTTTGTAAATGTTTGGCTTAAATTGCTAAAAAGGAGAAACGCTTGAATTTCTTTCGTAACGTTTGTAAACGTTTGGCATAAATTTCTAAAAAGGTGAAATGTTTTGTTTTGTTTCGTAGTATTTGCAAAGGTTTGGCTTAAATCCTTAAAAATATGAAACGTTTGGATTTGTTTCGTAACGTTTTTAGCGTTTTGTTTTGTTTCGTAACGTTTGGCTTAAATCCCAAAAAAGGTGAAACATTTGGATTTGTTTTGTAACGTTTTGCTGAAATTACTAAAAAAGGTGAAACGCTTGGATTTGTTTCGTAACTGTAATAACCCGAAAATTTAAGAGTTAAAATATAGCCACGTGTCTAATATTTTATTAGACGGGAGTAGGTAAATTAAATTTAAAGATAAATTTAATTTACAAGTGTCCCTAAATTTTTAATATGGCTATAGGATTACAAATTTAAATTTTTAGAATTTAAATTTGATTAGTTATATAGTTAACGGAGAGAATATGGATTTATGAATTGGGTGCAGAATAATTCATAAGTCTCTAGCGAATATTTTTGGTGCCAATATTCGCGGAATAATTTAAAAAGGTTATCGTGAAAATTTGATAAAATTTGGAAGCAGAAATTTTATCAAGCGCAGTCAATGCGGGCTTAATAAATCGAAAATGATTTATTAAGAATAAAATATAAGTCGGATGGGAATAAAAATAATATTTTTACTCTTTCTATATTTTATTAGATTTTTGGTAAAATTTTCACGAAATTTGGAAGTCGTTTCCGTTTAGGCTACGAACGACTAGTTTAAAAGTTGGTTTAAAGTGCATGATTGAGCTAGTACTAAAACGCACTTTAACCAATACTATATATATCATTCATTAGCTATCAAATAAGAGGCAGAGCCTCATTTCCTTCTTTGAAGAAAGAAGATAGAGCTGCTTAAGCTCTCAGTGCACGCGAAACTTAGGGTTTCGGCCGCTTCGCTCGTTTCTCGATTCTAACTCCATTTCTTCAACGATTACTCAAGTAATCGAGGTAGTATACCCGTATTAAATGTTTATTTTGATATATATCGATATATTTCGAATATATATTCGTTTATAAACGGTTACCGTATCGAATCGAACGTAAACGTATTAGTTTTACGTTTCGAACGTGAATATGGATAGATTGGAATGTGTATACGTGTTAGGGGCGGAAAAATGGAGTTAAAGCACGTCGGAAAGCCCGGAAAATTGACTTTTCCGGGGCTGTGCACTCGGGTGCACGAACGTGCACCATTTGGTGCACGAACGTGCACCATGAGAGGGTGCACGAACGTGCACCCAAGGTGCACGAACGTGCACCATCTGGGGTGCACGAACGTGCACCAATTGTGCACGATCGTGCACTGCCCTGGGTTGCACGATCATGCACCCAAGGTGCACGATCGTGCACCATGCCGAGATGTCGATAAGGGGGGACTTTTCGGGGCTTTTTGCCCTAAGAACTTGACGTAGTTTCGTTGATTCGAAAACGTTTTAAAACAATAACTTGTGTTAGAAGAAATTGAAAAGGTTTTATATACTAAACCTAAAGACTTTTAAAAGGAGATTTTAAAAGTAAAGTTAAACGTTTATAATGGACTTTAAAAGAGTTAAAGTCAACGTTTAAACGGTTTTAAAGATTTAGCAATCGGTTTTGCTAAATACTTAGTATATGACCGAGAATTGTTTTGACAATTAGGTCTATACTATAAATGGTTTTCTTAGGGTATTGTGATACCTAAAATAACTTCCAGAGAGAAGTTAGAAAGTTTTCTCAAAACGATGGTTTTAAAAGAAAACAGACCATAAGTGTTACGTGTTTGAATGATTATATGTTTAACCTAGATCTGGGTTTAAGGACCTAGAAGTTTTATAGGAAACATATATTGATGTGTTTTATCCTGTTTGCTTTGTGTGTTTAGTCCGACCAGCTAGCCAGCAGTCTGACCACAACCACAGGATTAAGTTCCAGACCTAGCGGTGTTTGTGAGTTCATTTGTTTACTTTTGAATATTAGTATTCAATTGTTTTAACTCCATAAATCGCACTAAGTATGAAACTTAGCCAAGGAAGATCCACTGAAACGAGCTATCTATTGGGCAACAATAGGACTGTGTGATCACCTGTGTTAATGAACTAGATGAGAGGTAAATATTATAAGCATACATATTGAGATTAGGTTTTAAGCCAGATGCTTATAAAGCGGCTTAAACCTAATGGGTAGTCCTGAGGTGGCAGTGATTTAAGTTCCGGCCCAGCAACCCTATACAGAGTCAAGATGGCTGTGATACATATGTATACAGCTCATCCTGTATTAAACAAGAGTTGTGCATATGCATTATATATATGATAGCACTATAACGTAATCAGGATTAGGGTTTCATTTGGATCGAGGACTGGTAATATTTTTATATATCGACATTTTGTCTATACGCGATTTTGGTATTTAACTGTAAACTTATCTACTCACTCAGAAATATTTATATTTCTGACCCCGTTGTTGTTTATCATTTTCAGGTACCTAGCTACCGGGTTTGGTCGAGCTTCCACCCTTTTTCATCAGGGAAGCTTATTCTGTTGTTATGTAAATAACACTTTAAACTTTTAGATGCTGCAATAGTGTATATAGGTTTGATATGCCTGTGGCCACGTCATGGTTCCTTTGTCTATATACTCTGATAGGAACCTGACTTTGTCTATCTCTAATAAGTGGCTACTTAATAGGCATATGGTGTTTTATAGTGTCCCCTACGGGTGGGCCAAGCTTCGTGTCTTTGGTCTGCAAAGACACTGTATGTAGTTTTAGCTGGCCTTGCGTTTGTGTGCCTGCTGTGCATATTTTTAAATATGTTTGATATAACGCTTTGAAAAGGAAAGTGTTCGATATATTTTATTAAACATATTGTTCGGGTGCGCGGTTTGAAACAGGGCTGCCTGCGAGGCAAGGCACGTGAGCTAAGTCCCTGTACCACCGCACCGGTTTTCAGAAATGCGTGTGGGTCAGAATAACCAGGGTTATTCAACCAGCATTTCTGAAAGCGCGATATCGCCTATATGAATATTTCAGAATGTGTTTTCCACGTTAAACGAAAAAAATGTTTTAACGGTGTTTTCTGAAAACGGGTCGTACGCGAGGTACGATCTAGATTTATATATATTTATATTTAGGAGGCGAAAAATTTATAGAGGTTTTAGGCTTGCTACGGGTTTCGGAACAACCATTCCCATTCCCTAGCGCCGGTCTCGGCTCGGGTTTCGAGGCGGAAATCGGGTCGTGACAGTAACGTTTGTAAAAGTTTGGCTTAAATTGCCAAATAGGTGAAACACTTGGATTTGTTTCGTAACGTTTGTAAACGTTTGGCTTAAATTGCTATAAAGGTGAAGCATTTGGATTTGTTTCACAACCTTTGTAAATGTTTGGCTTAAATTGCTAATAAGGTTAAACGTTTGGATTTGTTTCGTAGCGTTTGTAAACGTTTAGCTTAAAATCGCTAAGAGTTAAAACGTTTGGATTTGTTTCGTAAAGTTTTGTACGTTTGGCTTATATCGCTAAAAAGGTGAAACGTTTGGATTTGTTTCGTAACGTTTGTAAACATTTAGCTTAAATCGCTACAAAGGTGAAACGTTTGAACTTGTTTTGTAACGTTAGTAAACGTTTGGCTTAAATTTCTAAAAAGGTAAAACGTTTGGATTTGTTTCGTAACGTTTGTAAACGTTTGGCATTAATCCCGAAAAATGAGAAACCTTCGGATTTGTTTCGTAAAGTTTTATACGTTTGGCTTATATCGCTAAAAAGGTGAAACGTTTGGATTTGTTTCGTAACGTTTGTAAATGTTTGACTTAAATTGCTAAAAAGGTGAAACGTTTGGTTTCGTTTCGTAACGTTTGTAAACGTTCGACTTAAATGGCTAAAATGGTGAAACGTTTGGATTTGTTTCGTAACCTTTGTAAATGTTTGGCATAAATCGCTAAAAAGGTGAAAAGTTTGGATTTGTTTCGTAACGTTTTAAAATTTTGCCTTAAATCGCTAATAAGGTGAAATGTATGGTTTTGTTTTTTAATGTTTGTAAACGTTCAGCTTAAATTGCTAAAAAGGTGAATTGCTTGGATTTGTTTCGTATCGTTTGTAAACGTTTGGTGTAAATTAATAAAAAGGTGAAACGCTTGGATTTGTTTCAGAAGGTTTGTAAACGTTTGGCTCTAATTGCTAAAAAGGTGAAACGCTAGGATTTGTTTCGTAACGTTTGTAAACGTTTGGCTCAAATTGCTAAATAGGTGAAACGCTCGTTTTGTTTCGTAACATTTGTAAAGGTTTGGCTTAAATTGCTAAAAATGTGAAACGTTTGGTTTTGTTTCATAACGTTTTAAACGTTTGGTTTTGTTTTGTAACGGTTGTAAACATTTGGCTTAGATCGCTAAAAAGGAGAAACGTGTGGATTTGTTTTGTAACGTTTGTAAACGTTTGGCTTAAATTGCTAAAATGGCAAAACATTTGGATTTGTTTCGAAAGGTTTGTAAACGTTTGGCGTAAATCGCTAAAAAGGTGAAATGTTTGGATTTGTTTCGTAACATTTGTAAACGTTTAGTTTAAATCGCTAAAACGGGGAAACGTTTGGGTTGTTTCGTAACTTTCGTAAACGTTTGGCTTAAATCGCTAAAAAGGTGAAACGTTCAGATTTGTTTCGTAACGTTTGTAAACGTTTGGCTTAAATCGATAAAAAGGTGAAACGCTTGGATTTATTTCGCAACGTTTGGCTTAAATTGCTAAAAAAAGTGAAACGCTTGGATTTGTTTTGTGAAGTTCGTAAACGTTTGTCTTAAATTGCGAAAAAGCTGAAACATTTGGATTTGTTTCATAAACTTGGTAAACGATTGGCTTAAATCGCTAAAAATGTGAAACGTTTGGATTCGTTTCGTAACGTTTGTAAACGTTACGCATAAATCGCAAAAAAGGTGAAATGTTTGGATTTGTTTTTTAAAGTTTTAAACGTTTGCCTTAAATCGCTAAAATGGGGAAACATATGGATTTGTTTAGTAACATTTATAAACGTTTGGCATAAATCGCTAAAACGGTGAAATATTTGGTTTAATTTCGTAACGTTTGTAAACATTCGGCTTAAATTGCTAAAAAGGTGAAACCCTTGGATTTTTTTCGTAACGTTTGTAAACGTTTGGCTTAAATTACTAAAAGGGTGAAACACTTGGATTTGTTTCGGAACGTTTGTAAATGTTTGGCTTAAATAGCTAAAAGTATGAAACGCTTGGATTTGTTTCGTAACGTTTGTAAACGTTTGGCTTAAATTGCAAAAAAGATGAAACGCTTGGTTTTGTTTCGTAACATTTGTAAAGGTTTGGTTTAAATCGCTAAAAATGTAAAATGTTTTGATTTGTTCCGTAACATTTAAAACGTCTGGTTTTGTGTCCTAACATTTGTAAACATTTGGCTTGAATGGCTAAAAAAGGTGAAGCATTTGGATTTGTTTTGTAACGTTTGTAAACATTTGGCTTAAATAGCTAAAAAGGGGAAACGTTTGGTTGTGTTTAGCAACGTTTGTAAATGTTTGGCTTAAATGGCTAAAAAGGTGAAATGTTTGGATTTGTTTTCAACGTTTGGCCTAAATTGCTAAAAAGGCGAAACGCTTGGATTTGTTTTGTAACGTTTGCAAACGTTTTGCTTAAATTGCCAAAAAGGTGAAACGTTTGGGATTATTTTGTAATGTTTGTAAATGTTTGGCTTAAATCGCTTAAAAGGTCAAACGTCTGGATTTGTTTCGTGACGTTTGTAAACGTTTGGCTTAAATCGCTAAAAAGGTGAAACGTTTTGATTTGTTTCGAAACTTTTGTAAACGTTTGGCTTAAATTGTTATAAAGGGGAAACACTTGGATTTGTTTCGTAACGTTTCTAAACGTTTGGCTTATATTGCTAAAAAGGTGAAACACTTAGATTTGTTCTGTAACGTTTGTAAACATTTTGATATTTTTCATAACCTTCGTAAATGTTTCCCTTAAATCGCTAAAAAGGTGAAAAGTTTGGATTTGTTTCGTAACGTTTGGCTTCAGTCGCTAAAAAGATGAAACGTCTGGACTTGTTTCGTAACGTTTGTAAACTTTTGGCTTCAATCGCTAAAAAGGTGAAACGTTTGGATATGTTTCATAACGTTTTTGTTATGATTTGGCATAAATCGCGAAAAAGGTGAAATATTTGGATTTGTTTCGTAAAATTTTAAACATTTTCCTTAAATCGCTAAAATGGGGAGACATTTGGATTTGTTTCGTAAAGTTTGTAAACGTTTGGCATAAATCGCTAAAAAGCTGTAGTGTTTGGTTTTGTTTCGTAACGTTTGTAAGCGTTCGACTTAAATCGCTAAAAAGGTGAAACATTTGGATTTGTTTCGTAATGTTTGTAAATATTTGGCTTAAATTGCTAAAAAGGTGAAACACTTGGTTTTAGTTCGTAACATTTGTAAAGGTTTGGCTTAAATCGCTAAAAATGTGAAACGTTTGGATTTCTTTCGTAACGTTTTAAACGTTTGGTTTTGTTTCGTAACGTTTGTAAACGTTTGGTTTAAATCGCTAAAAAGGTGAATTTTTTGGATTTGTTTGGTAACGTTTGTAAACTTTTGGCTTAAATTACTAAAAAGGTGAAACTTGGATTTGTTTCGTAACGTTTGTAAACGTTTGGCTTAAATTGCTAATAAGGTGAAATGCTTGTATTTGTTTCATAACTTTTGTAAACGTTTGGCTTAAATTCCTAAAAAGGTGAAACACTTCAATTTGTTTCGTATCGTTTGTATACGTTTGGCTTAAGTTTGCCTTAAATCGATAAAAATGTGAAACGTTTGGATTTGATTCGTAACGCTTCTAAACATTTGGCTTCAATCGGTAAAAAGGTGAAACGTTTGGATTTGTTTCTTTATGTTTTTATAAACGTTTCGCATAAATCGCGGAAAAGTTGAAATGTTTGGATTTGTTTCGCAACGTTGTAGACGTTTGCCTTAAATCGCTAAAATGGGGAAACAATTGAATTTGTTTCGTATCGTTTGTAAACGTTTGGCATAATCGCTAAAAATGTGAAATGTTTGGCTTTGTTTCGTAACGTTTGTAATCGTTTTACTTAAATCGCTAAAAAGTGAAACGTTTGGATTTGTTTCGCTATGTTTGTAAATGTTCGGCTTAAATTGCTAAAAGGGTGAAACGCTTGGATTTGTTTCGTAACGTTTGTAAAGATTTGGCTTAAATTCCTAAAAAGGTGAGACGCTTGGATTTGTTCCTGAACGTTTGTAAACATTTGGCTTAAATTGCTAAAAACGTGAAACGCTTGGATTGTTTCGTAACGTTTGTAAATGTTTGGCTTAAATTGCTAAAAAGGAGAAACGCTTGGATTTCTTTTGTAACATTTGTAAACGTTTCGCTTAAATTTCCAAAAAGGTGAAACTGTCACGACCCAATCTCAGGGTCGAGACCGGCGCTAGGGAATGGGAGTGGTTGCTCCGAAACCCGTAGCAAGCCTAAAAACGTAAAATAATTTTTCGCAAATATAAATGTCATGCATGACGTAAATAAACACGTGTCATGCAGAAACACACATGCCAGGCACACATACCCTCTGGCAATCACAATATAAATAACGCAGCAGGCGTAAAGCGTTTAAAACTTTAAAACATTAAAGTTATATTTACAGAAAACTATATATTACAAGCTGACTGACAAAATACTTATCTACTGCAGCTCTAAGAGTAAAGTACTGTTTCTTTACATACTCAAAAATACAGACTTCTGGGAGTAGGATAGAAGTCCGTTGCTTCAAAGCGTCTTTATCCTGAAAGGAAATCTGTAAGGGGTCAGTATATTGGGATATACTGAGTGAGTTCATACATTTACTAATAAGTATTCAAATAAAACATAAAATCGTAATCAATTATATGCAGCCAAGTACAGGATCCGATTGAAACCTTAATCCTCAAACATACTAATAATCAATCTATCAACCCAATCATAATTATCAATTGCGAGTCCAACTCGCTGGTGGCCCAGCCACTAGATACGGGGACTTCCAGGCTACACCGTAGCCGAGTTCACTCTGCGTATCTACATCATAACCCAATCGTAAATTTCATATTCATCATCAGCTCCCAGCTGAGTTATATCAAAACTGGTGATCACACAGTCCTATTGTCGCCCAATAGGTAGCACGTTCCATCGGATCAATACTGGTTTCAAATCAGACATATGCAATTCATAAAAAGAATTCGCAAACTAAACATGAAATTCAAATACAAAGCAATATAAAATAATTGCTTAAATACTTTAAAAGCAAATCGTATAAACTCACTGAAAACGCTTATCCAAAAATACGTCGGGGCTTTAGAACGTCAAGCTTCCCGAACTCCTGGTCCAGCTCCTTCTTGCCTTGCTGGATCTAAAACAAATTTCAAAACATTTGACTCACATCAGAATCCTATTCTAAGATTGACTCTAGACTCGAGATTCAATACGTTTTTCTTTCATTAATCATCGTGCTTCTCACGTATATTCCGATAAACGATATCAAACTCGTTTACGGACCGTATACCACTTCAAATTCTATTCACGTTTAACCTCATTAGGTTAACTATTCAAGCTAATCGATAACTAATCGATTCCGACAATCCTACGCGAAACGGGGTAAGATTTGAAAATAAAACGGCCGGGCGAACTGCTGTGCGAGAGCACGTCCCACTGTGCGTTCGCACAGCTGACTGTGCGTTCGCACAGTCTGTTTCAGACTGTGCGATCGCACAGTCTTGCTGTGCGTTCGCACAGCACCTGTGCGAACGCACAGGGTGCTATGTGTTCGCACAGCTAAGCTGTGCTACGCACAGTACGGGTTTTCAACCCCGGACCCGATTCCGACATGCTTTCAACGATCCGACATCCAAACGAAGCGTAAACGTGCCAAAAACACTAATTCTAAACTCTAAACGCTATAATCGAATCCAATAATCAATAAAACGATAAAATCGTTTCGTGGCATAAAACTTTGAATCGATATAACTCAAAATATAATCAACGAAACGGTAAAACGTCAAGCTTACCGTGATTCGCCTCGTGAATACGATCAATTCGAGTTATTAAACGTCGAAAATGGACGAGAAACGGAATCGAGCGACGGAAACGTACGTTATCGCCGTTTATGATCGAAAGAAATGGAAAGGAGATGAAGTCTGGATGGTTCCTTCATCTGAAGGAAAATATATATATAATCTGGCTAATTTGCACTTTGGTCCTTGAAACTTTTCAAAAGTTTCAATTCAGTCCAAAACCTATTCGCGTCCAAATTTTAAACAGTCTTCGATTGACTTGAAACTTTTACCATAAATACTATAAATTATTTCGCGGACTTTGGCGAAATAAAATTTCTTACGGGATTTATAAATTACTTTATATTAATTTTCAAACTTAAATCCTCAAATCCCGCTATTTAACTTATTAAAATTTATTCAAATTTCCCGATATAATTAAATTAAATTCTTCTTAATTTAATTTATCGGAAATCACGACACGTGGCACGACGTAATTATCTTAAAATATTTTGGGGTATTACATTCACCCCCCCTTAAAATAAATTCGTCCTCGAATTTAAAAGTTAGCCACGTACCTTGCGTAAATAGATATGGGTACTTCTGCCTCATATCCTCTTCTGTCTCCCACGTGCACTCTTCTATGGACTGACTCCTCCAAAGAACTTTCACCATCGGGATTCTCTTGGTTCGCAATTGTCGTATCTGGGTATCGACAATCTGCACTGGCCGTTCTTCGTACGTTAGCTCTTCGCTCACGTCTACCGCTTGCGGTTGAATTATTCGAGAAGGGTCTGGTACATATTTCCTAAGCATGGAAATATGAAAGACAGGATGAACTTGCGACATCTCCTGTGGCAAGTCTAGCTTATAGGCAACTGAGCCTATACGCTCCACGATCTGATATGGTCCGACATATCTCGGAGCCAATTTACCCTTCTTTCCGAAACGAATTACTCCCTTCATCGGTGACACTTTGAGAAACACGTAGTCTCCGGGCTGAAATTCGATATCCTTCCTCTTGGGGTCCGCGTAACTCTTCTGTCGACTGGAAGCAGTATTCAGACGCTGCTTTATCAATGGTACTTTTTCTGACGTAATCTGGATGATCTCTGCTCCGGTGAGCTTTCGTTCACCGACTTCGTCCCAACAGATAGGGGAACGACATTTTCGCCCGTATAATGCTTCGTAAGGAGCCATCTCGATGCTTGAATGATAGCTGTTGTTGTAGGCAAACTCGACTAGGGGTAGGTACGTATCCCAACTACCTCCGAAGTCTAATACGCAAAGTCGAAGCATATCTTCTAACGTTTGAATCGTCCGTTCAGACTGACCGTCTGTTTGGGGATGAAACGCAGTGCTAAAATTCAATCGCGTTCCTAGCGCATCTTGTAAAGTCTTCCAGAAATGAGAGGTGAATACGGAACCTCTGTCGGAAACGATTGACACGGGAACTCCGTGTAGGCTCACAATCTTAGCGATATAAATCTCCGCTAACTTTGTTGCAGAATAAGTCGTCTTGATAGGAATGAAGTGCGCTGACTTCGTTAAACGATCCACGATTACCCAAATAGAATCAAAACCTTTCTGCGTCTTGGGTAATCCGATTACGAAATCCATCGTAATTTGCTCCCACTTCCACTCCGGAATGGGTAATGGCTGAAGAAATCCGTAAGGCCGTTGATGCTCCAATTTGACTTGCTGACAAGTCGGGCATTTCGCCACGAACTCTGCAATGTCTTTCTTCATTCCGCTCCACCAATACGTTGATTTGATATCGTGATACATCTTCGTAGAACCCGGATGAACGCTATAAATCGTTCCATGAGTCTCTTCCATGATCTTCTGTCTTAAGTCTTCCACGTCTGGAACGCACATTCGATTACCATATTTCAAGATTCCGTTGACAATACTGAAATCTTGACTCTTTCCTTGTTGCACTTCCTCAATTAGATGCTTCAATTGAGGATCGTCTGCTTGCAACTCTTTGATCTGATCTATCAACGTCGATCGTATCGTTAACTGAGCCATTAGGTTTCCGAGAGATGAGATCTCGAACTCCACTCCTTGGCTACATCGTATGTATCTCGTTGATTAATGGCCTCCGCCATGTCGTTGTAACGTGCGCGAGACTTCCAGCTGACTTCCTGCTTAAGGCATCTGCCACTACGTTGGCCTTGCCTGGATGGTATTGTATCGTGCAGTCGTAATCTTTCAGTAGTTCCATCCATCTCTGCTGTCTGAGGTTTAACTCTCGTTGGTCAAAAATGTACTTGAGACTCTTATGATCTGTAAAGATCTCGCACGTAGCGCCGCATAAATAATGTCTCCAGATTTTTAACGCAAAAATCACCGCTGCTAGCTCTAGATCATGCGTGGGATAGTTCGTTTCGTGCTTCTTGAGCTGTCGCGAAGCGTATGCAATCACTCGACCGTGTTGCATAAGAACACATCCTAGCCCAACTCTTGACGCGTCACAGTAAACTGTGAATCCTTCCGTTCCTTCTGGTAACGTTAGGACTGGTGCCGTCGTCAGACACTCTTTCAATTTCAGAAAACTGAGTTCACACTGATCTGTCCAGTTGAATTTTGCGTTCTTCTGAGTTAACTTCGTCAATGGTACAGCGATTTTCGAAATGTCCTGTACGAATCGTCTATAATATCCTGCTAAACCAAGGAAACTTCTAACTTCCGTAACAGATTCAGGTCGTTTCCATTCTATCACAGCTTCGATCTTCTTTGGGTCAACCTTAATGCCGCTTTGTGAAACCACATGACCTAAGAAAGCCACTTCCGTTAGCCAAAATTCACATTTAGAGAATTTGGCGTAAAGCTGATGCTCTCTTAGCGTCTGTAGTACTATCCGCAAATGTTGTGCGTGCTCTTCTTCTGTACTCGAATAGATTAAAATGTCGTCAATGAACACGATCACGAACTGATCCAAGTACGGTTTGAATATTCTATTCATCAAATCCATGAAGGCTGCTGGGGCGTTCGTCAATCCGAATGACATAACGAGAAATTCGTAATGTCCATATCGAGTTCGGAAAGCAGTCTTCTGAACATCGTCATCGCGAATCTTTAGCTGATGATAACCTGATCTCAGATCAATCTTGGAAAAGTATTTCTCTCCTTGTAACTGGTCGAACAAATCGTCGATCCTAGGTAACGGATACTTATTCTTAATCGTCACCTTGTTCAGCTGTCGATAGTCAATACATAATCGAAGCGATCCATCCTTCTTTTTCATAAATAGCACTGGTGCACCCCATGGGGATACACTCGGTCTGATGAAACCACGATCAAACAACTCTTCTAGCTGATCCTTAAGTTCTTTGAGCTCTGCTGGCGCCATTCGATAAGGTGGTATCGATATCGGCTTCGTGCCAGGAGCCAATTCGATACAGAACTCAATCTCGCGGTCTGGGGGTAATCCAGGTAATTCCTCTGGAAAAACGTCTGTATATTCTGACACAACTGGCACGTCACTTAAATTTATACTTTTCTTCTCCATGTCTCGTACTATCGCTAAAAATCCTTGACATCCCTTCTTCAACATACTACAAGCTTTAATAGCTGAAATAATACTTGCAGAAGATTCCATTCTATCACCCTGAATTGAAACTGCTTCAATTCCAGGCGTGTTAAACGTTACCGTCTTCTTCCGGCAATCCACATTGGCATAGTGCTGAGCTAGCCAATCCATTCCTAATATGACATCAAAAGCTGATACTTCGAGTAAAATTAAGTCAACTAACAAATCTCGTCCTTGAACTTTCACAGGACAGGACGGATAAACGATACTAACTTCCACACTCTCGCCAATTGGGGTAGCTACAGATAAAGGGTTCCTAAGGTACGCTGGTTGCACTCCTAACTTACTAGCAAAACTAGGTGAAACAAACGAATGCGTAGCGCCCGGATCAAATAAAATTAGAGCGTCTTGAGAAGCGATAGAAAAGGTACCTTGCACCACCGCATTGGAAGCCTGAGCCTCCTGAGGATTCAGTGCAAAGACTCTGGCCTGACTCCCGCCAGCCTGCGAAGTCTGACCAGTACCGCGTCCTCCGCCATTTCTTCCTCCTCGATTTGCATAACCACGGCCTCTCTGGCCAGTAAAGGTACTTCCTGTCTGATCGTATCCTGATGCTGTTTGCTGTGCAGTCCTCTGCTGCTGATAAGAAGGTTGTACTACAATAGTCATCGAACCCTGAGGCATCTGCCTCGGACAATCTCTAGCAAAATGGCCCCGTTGACCACAGTTAAAACATGCTCCATTAGCAGTGTAACACGCGCCATAGTGCCTCCTATTACAGTTCAGACATATAGGAACTCCGCCTCCCATGTCACTCATCGATCTGACACTAAATCCAGTGCCTGAAGTACTGACTCTAGTTCCATATCGAGCTCTCTTATTTCTCTGCTGACGTGATGGAGGTCGAGAATAATTCCCAGCATATGATCGGGTAGGTGCGCTCTGTACGCTACGAAACGTATTATCTCTCACAGGTACAACATTGGAAGGGTCAGGAATCCTCCCAAAACGGATCAGAGAAATTTCCATTTGCCTAGCGCTATCAATCAGTTGCACTAGGGTTCTTCCGATATCAGACGTTAGACTCACAAATTCAGCTCCTAGACCCTCTACAAATCTTGAGTTCACTCTAACTGGGTCTGTAGTCAGGTCTGGTGCAAACCTACTCACTCTAGTGAACTCCGTCACATACTCCTGCACAGACTGATTGCCTCTATTCAGGGTCAACCACTGGCTACGATAACTCTCTGTCACCGCATAAGGTAAAAAGTATTCCCTAAAATGGTTCACGAATTCAGCCCAGGTCATAGTATCCATGGTTGGCTGAATATGCTGCTGAAACCAATCTTTCGCAGGTCCTTTCAATGACATTTCCACCATAATGATGGTCTGTCTCTCATTGGCTTGCAGGCGTAGAGCATTACGTTCTACTTCTTCGAGGAAATCGAGAGCATCACCTGTACTGTCAAACTTAGTTGGCTTGAGGCGCATATAAGCCAAAACGATATCTCGATCGGTGAAAGCCACGTTACGCAACTGTTGCTGCTGTAGTTGCTCACGATGCATATTCTGCACCTCAGCCTGATTGGCTTGCATAGCCGCAATTCCCGTAAGGAACTGATTCAGATCAAAACCCACAACATTAGGTTGCTGGGCTTGCGCTTGCACTCCAGGTGCCTGCGCCTGGGCCTCTTGGCCACCTCCTCCTCCGTGAACAGAAGACTCATCTCGAGCTTCTGGATGGACGTCATGCGCCCCTTCTATAACATTTCGCGCTGCAACGGCAGCTCGCTCTACTTCTTGTCGTTGGTAAGACATCCTGACCAAGACAAACAGCGTTACTCAGCCACATAATCGCATACTATCGCAAACACATACCGTATTAAACACGCATCTCGTCACATGCGAACACACACGTATAACAGACTCACATCCTAGAGGGAAAGCTGAAAGTTTGAAAATCAAACGAATACGTAACAAAGACAAGACTCGAGTCCTATGTGCTGCAGTAGAATCCTATGAAAATCAATCACTCTTCTAACATAAGCAATGGTAACTGGACCATGCTCTGATACCAACTTTGTCACGACCCAATCTCAGGGTCGAGACCGGCGCTAGGGAATGGGAGTGGTTGCTCCGAAACCCGTAGCAAGCCTAAAAACGTAAAATAATTTTTCGCAAATATAAATGTCATGCATGACGTAAATAAACACGTGTCATGCAGAAACACACATGCCAGGCACACATACCCTCTGGCAATCACAATATAAATAACGCAGCAGGCGTAAAGCGTTTAAAACTTTAAAACATTAAAGTTATATTTACAGAAAACTATATATTACAAGCTGACTGACAAAATACTTATCTACTGCAGCTCTAAGAGTAAAGTACTGTTTCTTTACATACTCAAAAATACAGACTTCTGGGAGTAGGATAGAAGTCCGTTGCTTCAAAGCGTCTTTATCCTGAAAGGAAATCTGTAAGGGGTCAGTATATTGGGATATACTGAGTGAGTTCATACATTTACTAATAAGTATTCAAATAAAACATAAAATCGTAATCAATTATATGCAGCCAAGTACAGGATCCGATTGAAACCTTAATCCTCAAACATACTAATAATCAATCTATCAACCCAATCATAATTATCAATTGCGAGTCCAACTCGCTGGTGGCCCAGCCACTAGATACGGGGACTTCCAGGCTACACCGTAGCCGAGTTCACTCTGCGTATCTACATCATAACCCAATCGTAAATTTCATATTCATCATCAGCTCCCAGCTGAGTTATATCAAAACTGGTGATCACACAGTCCTATTGTCGCCCAATAGGTAGCACGTTCCATCGGATCAATACTGGTTTCAAATCAGACATATGCAATTCATAAAAAGAATTCGCAAACTAAACATGAAATTCAAATACAAAGCAATATAAAATAATTGCTTAAATACTTTAAAAGCAAATCGTATAAACTCACTGAAAACGCTTATCCAAAAATACGTCGGGGCTTTAGAACGTCAAGCTTCCCGAACTCCTGGTCCAGCTCCTTCTTGCCTTGCTGGATCTAAAACAAATTTCAAAACATTTGACTCACATCAGAATCCTATTCTAAGATTGACTCTAGACTCGAGATTCAATACGTTTTTCTTTCATTAATCATCGTGCTTCTCACGTATATTCCGATAAACGATATCAAACTCGTTTACGGACCGTATACCACTTCAAATTCTATTCACGTTTAACCTCATTAGGTTAACTATTCAAGCTAATCGATAACTAATCGATTCCGACAATCCTACGCGAAACGGGGTAAGATTTGAAAATAAAACGGCGGGCGAACTGCTGTGCGAGAGCACGTCCCACTGTGCGTTCGCACAGCAGACTGTGCGTTCGCACAGCTGACTGTGCGTTCGCACAGCTGACTGTGCGTTCGCACAGTCTGTTTCAGACTGTGCGATCGCACAGTCTTGCTGTGCGTTCGCACAGCACCTGTGCGAACGCACAGGGTGCTGTGCGTTCGCACAGCTAAGCTGTGCTACGCACAGTACGGGTTTTCAACCCCGGACCCGATTCCGACATGCTTTCAACGATCCGACATCCAAACGAAGCGTAAACGTGCCAAAAACACTAATTCTAAACTCTAAACGCTATAATCGAATCCAATAATCAATAAAACGATAAAATCGTTTCGTGGCATAAAACTTTGAATCGATATAACTCAAAATATAATCAACGAAACGGTAAAACGTCAAGCTTACCGTGATTCGCCTCGTGAATACGATCAATTCGAGTTATTAAACGTCGAAAATGGACGAGAAACGGAATCGAGCGACGGAAACGTACGTTATCGCCGTTTATGATCGAAAGAAATGGAAAGGAGATGAAGTCTGGATGGTTCCTTCATCTGAAGGAAAATATATATATAATCTGGCTAATTTGCACTTTGGTCCTTGAAACTTTTCAAAAGTTTCAATTCAGTCCAAAACCTATTCGCGTCCAAATTTTAAACAGTCTCCGATTGACTTGAAACTTTTACCATAAATACTATAAATTATTTCGCGGACTTTGGCGAAATAAAATTTCTTACGGGATTTATAAATTACTTTATATTAATTTTCAAACTTAAATCCTCAAATCCCGCTATTTAACTTATTAAAATTTATTCAAATTTCCCGATATAATTAAATTAAATTCTTCTTAATTTAATTTATCGGAAATCACGACACGTGGCACGACGTAATTATCTTAAAATATTTTGGGGTATTACAGAAACGTTTGGTTTTGTTTCGTAACATTTGTAAAGGTTTGGCTTAAATCCTTAAAAATGTGAAACGTTTGGATTTGTTTCGTAATGTTTTTAGCGTTTTGTTTTGTTTCGTAACGTTTGGCTTAAATCCCAAAAAAGGTGAAACGTTTGGATTTGTTTTGTAACGTTTGGCTGAAATTACTAAAAAGGTGAAACACTTGGATTTGTTTCATAACGTTTGTAAACGCTTGGCTTAAATTGCCAGAAAGGTGAAACACTAGGATTTGTTTCGTAACGTTTGTAAACGTTTGGCTTAAATTACTATAAAGGTGAAGCATTTGGATTTGTTTCACAACCTTTGTAAATGTTTGGCTTAAATTGCTAAAAAGGTTAAACGTTTCGATTTGTTTTGTAACGTTTGTAAACGTTTAGCTTAAATCGCTACAAAGGTGAAACGTTTCGATTTGTTTTGTAACGTTTGTAAACGTTTTGCTTAAATTGCTAAAAAGGTAAAACGTTTGGAATTGTTTCGTAAAGTTTTGTACGTTTGGCTTATATCGTTAAAAAGGTGAAACGTTTGGATTTGCTTCGTAACGTTTGTAAACGTTTAACTTAAATCGCTACAAAGGTGAAACGTTTGGACTTGTTTTGTAACGTTAGTAAACGTTTGGCTTAAATTGTTAAAAAGGTAAAACGGTTGGATTTGTTTCGTAATGTTTGTAAACGTTTGGCATTAATCCCTAAAAATGAGAAACCTTTGGATTTGTTTTGTAAAGTTTTATACATTTGGCTTATATCTCTAAAAAGGTGAAACGTTTAAATTTGTTTCGTAACGTTTGTAAACGTTTGGCTTAAATTGCTAAAAAGGTGAAACATTTGGTTTTGTTTCGTAATGTTTGTAAACGTTCGACTTAAATCGCTAAAATGGTGAAACGTTTGGATTTGTTTCGCAACCTTTGTAAATGTTTCGCATAAATCGCTAAAAAGGTGAAAAGTTTGGATTTGTTTCGTAACATTATAAAAGTTTGCCTGAAATTGCTAATATTGGTAAACATTTGGATTTGTTTCGTAGCATTTGTAATCGTTTGGCATAAATCGCTAATAAGGTGAAATATTTGGTTTTGTTTTGTAATGTTTGTAAACGTTCGGCTTAAATTGCTAAAAAGGTGAAACGCTTGGATTTGTTTCGTATCGTTTGTAAACGTTTGATTTAAATTACTAAAAAGGTGAAACGCTTGGATTTGTTTCAGAACATTTGTAAACGTTTGGCACAAATTGCTAAAAAGGTGAAACGCTAGGATTCTTTTCATAACGTTTGTAAACGTTTGGCTCAAATCGCTAAATAAGTGAAACGCTTGGTTTTGTTTCGTAACATTTGTAAAGGTTTGGCTTAAATCGCTAAAAATTTAATACATTTGGTTTTGTTTCATAATGTTTTAAACGTTTGGTTTTGTTTTGTAACTTTTGTAAACGTTTGGCTTAGATCGCTACAAAGGGGAAACGTGTGGATTTGTTTTGTAACGTTTGGCTTAAATTGCTAAAAAGGCGAAACATTTGGATTTGTTTCGTAAGGTTTGTAAACGTTTGGCGTCAATCGCTAAAAAGGTGAAATGTTTGGATTTGTTTCGTAACATTTGTAAACGTTTTGTTTAAATCGCTAAAAAGGGGAAGCGTTTGGGTTGTTTCGTAACATTTGTAAATGTTTGGCTTAAATCGCTAAAAAGGTGAAACGTTTGGTTTTGTTTAGCAACGTTTGTAAATGTTTGGCTTAAATGGCTAAAAAGGTGAAATGTTTGGATTTGTTTTCAACGTTTGGCCTAAATTGCTAAAAAGGCGAAACGCTTGGATTTGTTTTGTAACGTTTGCAAACGTTTTGCTTAAATTGCCAAAAAGGTGAAACGTTTGGGATTATTTTGTAATGTTTGTAAATGTTTGGCTTAAATCGCTTAAAAGGTCAAACGTTTGGATTTGTTTCGTGACGTTTGTAAACGTTTGGCTTAAATCGCTAAAAAGGTGAAACGTTTTGATTTGTTTCGAAACTTTTGTAAACGTTTGGCTTAAATTGTTATAAAGGGGAAACACTTGGATTTGTTTCGTAACGTTTCTAAACGTTTGGCTTATATTGCTAAAAAGGTGAAACACTTAGATTTGTTCTGTAACGTTTGTAAACATTTTGATATTTTTCATAACCTTCGTAAATGTTTCCCTTAAATCGCTAAAAAGGTGAAAAGTTTGGATTTGTTTCGTAACGTTTGGCTTCAGTCGCTAAAAAGATGAAACGTCTGGACTTGTTTCGTAACGTTTGTAAACTTTTGGCTTCAATCGCTAAAAAGGTGAAACGTTTGGATATGTTTCATAACGTTTTTGTTATGATTTGGCATAAATCGCGAAAAAGGTGAAATATTTGGATTTGTTTCGTAAAATTTTAAACATTTTCCTTAAATCGCTAAAATGGGGAGACATTTGGATTTGTTTCGTAAAGTTTGTAAACGTTTGGCATAAATCGCTAAAAAGCTGTAGTGTTTGGTTTTGTTTCGTAACGTTTGTAAGCGTTCGACTTAAATCGCTAAAAAGGTGAAACATTTGGATTTGTTTCGTAATGTTTGTAAATGTTTGGCTTAAATTGCTAAAAAGGTGAAACGCTTGGTTTTAGTTCGTAACATTTGTAAAGGTTTGGCTTAAATCGCTAAAAATGTGAAACGTTTGGATTTCTTTCGTAACGTTTTAAACGTTTGGTTTTGTTTCGTAACGTTTGTAAACGTTTGGTTTAAATCGCTAAAAAGGTGAATTTTTTGGATTTGTTTGGTAACGTTTGTAAACTTTTGGCTTAAATTACTAAAAAGGTGAAAGTTGGATTTGTTTCGTAACGTTTGTAAACGTTTGGCTTAAATTGCTAATAAGGTGAAACGCTTGTATTTGTTTCATAACTTTTGTAAACGTTTGGCTTAAATTCCTAAAAAGGTAAAACACTTCAATTTGTTTCGTATCGTTTGTATAGGTTTGGCTTAAGTTTGCCTTAAATCGATAAAAATGTGAAACGTTTGGATTTGATTCGTAACGCTTCTAAACATTTGGCTTCAATCGGTAAAAAGGTGAAACGTTTGGATTTGTTTCTTTATGTTTTTATAAACGTTTCGCATAAATCGCGGAAAAGTTGAAATGTTGGGATTTGTTTCGCAACGTTGTAGACGTTTGCCTTAAATCGCTAAAATGGGGAAACATTTGAATTTGTTTCGTATCGTTTGTAAACGTTTGGCATAATCGCTAAAAATGTGAAATGTTTGGCTTTGTTTCGTAACGTTTGTAATCGTTTTACTTAAATCGCTAAAAAGTGAAACGTTTGGATTTGTTTCGCTATGTTTGTAAATATTCGGCTTAAATTGCTAAAAGGGTGAAACGCTTGGATTTGTTTCGTAACGTTTGTAAAGATTTGGCTTAAATTCCTAAAAAGGTGAGACGCTTGGATTTGTTCCGGAAAGTTTGTAAACATTTGGCTTAAATTGCTAAAAAGGTGAAACGCTTGGATTGTTTCGTAACGTTTGTAAATGTTTGGCTTAAATTGCTAAAAAGGAGATACGCTTGGATTTCTTTTGTAACATTTGTAAACGTTTCGCTTAAATTTCTAAAAAGGTGAAACGTTTGGTTTTGTTTCGTAACATTTGTAAAGGTTTGGCTTAAATCCTTAAAAATGTGAAACGTTTGGATTTGTTTCGTAATGTTTTTAGCGTTTTGTTTTGTTTCGTAACGTTTGGCTTAAATCCCAAAAAAGGTGAAACGTTTGGATTTGTTTTGTAACGTTTGGCTGAAATTACTAAAAAGGTGAAACGCTTGGATTTGTTTCGTAACGTTTGTAAACGCTTGGCTTAAATTGCCAGAAAGGTGAAACACTAGGATTTGTTTCGTAACGTTTGTAAACGTTTGGCTTAAATTACTATAAAGGTGAAGCATTTGGATTTGTTTCACAACCTTTGTAAATGTTTGGCTTAAATTGCTAAAAAGGTTAAACGTTTCGATTTGTTTTGTAACGTTTGTAAACGTTTAGCTTAAATCGCTACAAAGGTGAAACGTTTCGATTTGTTTTGTAACGTTTGTAAACGTTTTGCTTAAATTGCTAAAAAGGTAAAACGTTTGGAATTGTTTCGTAAAGTTTTGTACGTTTGGCTTATATCGTTAAAAAGGTGAAACGTTTGGATTTGCTTCGTAACGTTTGTAAACGTTTAGCTTAAATCGCTACAAAGGTGAAACGTTTGGACTTGTTTTGTAACGTTAGTAAACGTTTGGCTTAAATTGCTAAAAAGGTAAAACGGTTGGATTTGTTTCGTAATGTTTGTAAACGTTTGGCATTAATCCCTAAAAATGAGAAACCTTTGGATTTGTTTTGTAAAGTTTTATACATTTGGCTTATATCTCTAAAAAGGTGAAACGTTTAAATTTGTTTCGTAACGTTTGTAAACGTTTGGCTTAAATTGCTAAAAAGGTGAAACATTTGGTTTTGTTTCGTAATGTTTGTAAACGTTCGACTTAAATCGCTAAAATGGTGAAACGTTTGGATTTGTTTCGCAACCTTTGTAAATGTTTCGCATAAATCGCTAAAAAGGTGAAAAGTTTGGATTTGTTTCGTAACATTATAAAAGTTTGCCTGAAATTGCTAATATTGGTAAACATTTGGATTTATTTCGTAGCATTTGTAATCGTTTGGCATAAATCGCTAATAAGGTGAAATATTTGGTTTTGTTTTGTAATGTTTGTAAACGTTCGGCTTAAATTGCTAAAAAGGTGAAACGCTTGGATTTGTTTCGTATCGTTTGTAAACGTTTGATTTAAATTACTAAAAAGGTGAAACGCTTGGATTTGTTTCAGAACATTTGTAAACGTTTGGCTCAAATTGCTAAAAAGGTGAAACGCTAGGATTCTTTTCATAACGTTTGTAAACGTTTGGCTCAAATCGCTAAATAAGTGAAACGCTTGGTTTTGTTTCGTAACATTTGTAAAGGTTTGGCTTAAATCGCTAAAAATTTAATACATTTGGTTTTGTTTCATAATGTTTTAAACGTTTGGTTTTGTTTTGTAATTTTTGTAAACGTTTGGCTTAGATCGCTACAAAAGGGAAACGTGTGGATTTGTTTTGTAACGTTTGTAAACGTTTGGCTTAAATTGCTAAAAAGGCGAAACATTTGGATTTGTTTCGTAAGGTTTGTAAACGTTTGGCGTAAATCGCTAAAAAGGTGAAATGTTTGGATTTGTTTCGTAACATTTGTAAACGTTTAGTTTAAATCGCTAAAAAGGGGAAGCGTTTGGGTTGTTTCGTAACGTTTGTAAATGTTTGGCTTAAATCGCTAAAAAGGTGAAACGTTTGGATTTATTTCGTAATGTTTGTAAACGTTTGGCTTAAATCGATAAAAAGGTGAAACCCTTGGATTTATTTCGTAACGTTTATAAACGTTTGGATTAAATTGTTAAAAAGGTGAAACGCTTGGATTTGTTTTGTGAAGTTTGTAAACGTTTGGCTAAAATTGCTAAAAAGGTGAAACATTTGGATTTGTTTCATAACCTTGGTAAACGATTGACTTAAATTGCTAAAAATGAGAAATGTTTGGCTTCATTTCGTAACGTTTGTAAACGTTTGGCATAAATCGCAAAAAAGGTGAAATGTTTGGATTTGTTTTTTAAAGTTTTAAACATTTGCCTTAAATCGCTAAAATGGGGAAACATTTGGATTTTTTTCGTAACATTTGTAAACGTTTGGCATAAATCGCTAAAACGGTGAAATGTTTGGTTTAATTTTGTAACGTTTGTAAACATTCGGCTTAAATTGTTAAAAAGGTGAAACGCTTGGATTTGTTTCCTAACGTTTGTAAACGTTTGGCTTAAATTACTAAAAGGGTGAAACACTTGGATTTGTTTCGGAAAGTTTGTAAATAATGGCTTAAATAGCTAAAAATATGAAACGCTTGGATTTGTTTCGTAACGTTTGTAAACGTTTGGCTTAAATTGCTAAAAAGATGAAACGATTGGTTTTGTTTCGTAACATTTGTAAAGGTTCGGTTTAAATCGCTAAAAATGTAAAATGTTTGGATTTGTTTTGTAAAGTTTTCAAAGTTTGGTTTTGTTTCGTAACATTTGTAAACATTTGACTTAAATGGCTAAAAAGGTGAAGCACTTGGATTTGTTTTGTAACGTTTGTAAACGTTTGGCTTAAATGGCTAAAAAGGGGAAACGTTTGGTTTTGTTTCGTAACGTTTATAAATGTTTGGCTTAAATGGCTAAAAAGATGAAACGTTTGCATTTGTTTTAAATGTTTGGCCTAAATTGCTAAAAAGGCGAAACGTTTGGATTTGTTTTGTAACGTTTGTAAATGTTTGGCTTAAAATGCCAAAAAGGTGAAACATTTGGATTTGTTTCGTAACGTTTGTAAACGTTTGGAGTAAATTGCTAAAAAGGTTCAACGTTTGGATTTATTTTATAACGTTTGTAAACGTTTGGCTTAAATCGCTAAAAAGGTCAAACGTTTGGATTTGTTTCGTGACGTTTGTAAACGTTTGGCTTAAATCGCTAAAAAGGTGAAACGTTTTGATTTGTTTCGAAACTTTTGTAAACGTTTGGCTTAAATTGCTATAAAGGGTAAACGCTTGGATTTGTTACGTAACGTTTCTAAATGTTTGGCTTATATTGCTAAAAAGGTGAAATACTTAGATTTGTTTCGTAACGTTTGTAAACATTTGGATTTCTTTCAGAACCTTCGTAAATGTTTCCCTTAAATTGCTAAAAAGGTGAAACGTTTGGATTTGTTTCGCAACGTTTGGCTTAAGTCACTAAAAAGGGGAAGCGTCTGAATTTGTTTCGTAACATTTGTAATCTTTTTGCTTCAATCGCTAAAAAGGTGAAACGTTTGGATTTGTTTCATAACGTTTTTGTAAAGGTTTGGCATAAATCGGGAAAAAGGTGATATATTTGGATTTTTTTCGTAAAGTATTAAACGTTTGCCTTAAATCGCAAAAATAGGGAAACATTTGGATTTGTTTCGTAACGTTTGTGAACGTTTGGCATAAATCGGTAAAAAAGTGTAATGTTTGGTTTTGTTTCGAGACGTTTGTAAACGTTCAACTTAAATCGCTTAAAAGGTGAAACGTTTGGATTTGTTTCGTAACATTCGTAAACGTTCCGCTTAAATTGCTGAAAAGGTGAACGCTTGGATTTGTTTCGTAATGTTTGTAAACGTTTGGCTTACATTACTAAAAAGCTGAAACACTTGGATTAGTTTTGTAACGTTTGTAAAAGTTTGGCTTAAATTGATAAAAAGGTGAAACGCTTGGATTTTTTTTCGTAACGTTTGTAAACGTTTGGCTTAAATTGCTAAAAAGGTGAAACGCTTTGTTTTAGTTCGTAACGTTTGTAAAGGTTTGGCTTAATTCGCTAAAAATGTGAAAAGTTTGGATTTCTTTCGTAACGTTTTAAACGTTTGGTTTTGTTTCGTAACGTTTGTAAACGTTTGGTTTAAATCGCTAAAAAGGTGACATTTTTGGATTTGTTTGGTAACGTTTGTAAACTTTTGGCTTAAATTACTAAAAAGGTGAAACGCTTGGATTTGTTTCGTAACGTTTCTAAACGTTTGGCTTAAATAGCTAAAAAGGTGAAACGCTTCGATTTGTTTCGTAAGATTGTAAATGTTTGCCTTAAATCGCTAAAAATGTGAAACGTTTGGATTTGTTTCGTCACGTTTGTAAATGTTTGGTGTAAATCGCTAAAAAGGTGAAACGTTTGGATTTTTTCGTAATGGTTCTAAACTTTTGGCTTCAATCGGTAAAAAGGTCAAACGTTTGGATTTGTTTTGTAACTGTTTTGTAAACGTTTCGCATAAATCGCGAAAAACTTGAAATGTTTGGATTTGTTTCATAACGTTTTAAACGTTTGCCTTAAATCGCTAAAATGGGTAAACATTTAGATTTGTTTCGTATCGTTTGTAAACGTTTGGCATATATCTCTAAAAATGTGAAATGTTTGGCTTGGTTTCGTAACCTTTGTAAACGATCGACTTAAATCGCTAAAAAAGTGAAACGTTTGGATTTATTTCGCTACGTTTGTAAACATTCGGCTTAAATTGCTAAAAATGTGAAACGGTTGGATTTGTTTCGTAACATTTGTAAACGTTTGGCTTAAATTACTAAAAAGGTGAATTGCTTAGATTTGTTTCGGAACGTTTGTAAATGTTTCGCTTAAATTGCTAAAAAAGTGAAACGCTTGGATTTGTTTTGTAACGTTTGACTTAAATTTCTAAAAAGGGGAAACGCTTGGATTTCTTTCGTAACGTTTGTAAACGTTTGGCTTAAATTTCAAACAAGGTGAAACGCTTGGTTTTGTTTCGTATAATTTTTAAAGATTTGGCTTAAATCCTTTAAAATGTGAAACGTTTGGATTTGTTTCGTAACGTTTTTAACGTTTTGTTTTGTTTAGTAACGTTTGTAAACGTTTGGATTAAATCGCTAAAAATGTGAAACGTTCGGATTTGTTTTGTAACGTTTGTAAACGTTTGACTTAAATTACTAAAAAGATGAAACGCTTGGATTTGTTTCGTAACGTTTGTAAACGCTTGGCTTAAATTGCCAAAAAGGTGAAACACTCGGATTTGTTTCGTGACGTTTGTAAATGTTTGGCTTCAATTTCTATGAAGGTCAAGCATTTGGATTTGTTTCATATCCTTTGTAAATGTTTGGCTTAAATTGCAAAAAAGGAGAAACGTTTGGATTTGTTTCGTAATGTTTGTAAACGTTTGTCTTAAATCTCTAAAACGGTGAAACGTTTGGATTTGTTTCGTAAAGTTTATTAACGTTTGGCTTAAATTTCTAAAAAAGTGAAATGCTTGGATTTGTTTCGTAACCTTTGTAAACGTTTAGCTTAAATTGCTAAAAAGATGAAACACTTGGATTTGTTTTGTAATGTTTGTAAACGTTTGGCCTAAATTGCTAAAAGGGGGAAACGCTTGGTATTGCTTCCTAACGTTTGTAAACGTTTGGCTTTAATCGCTAAAAATATGAAACGTTTGAATTGGTTTTGTAACGTGTTAATCGTTTGGTTTTGTTTAGTAACGTTTGTAAACGTTTGGCTTAAATCGCTAAAAAGTTGAAACATTTGGATTTGTTTCATAATGTTTGTAAACATTTGGCTTAAATCGCAAAAAAGGTAAAACAATTGGATTTGTTTCATAGCGTTTGTAAACGTTTGGCTTAATTCGCTAAAAAGGGGAAATGTTTGGATTTATTTCGTAATATTTGCAAACTTGGCTGAAATTGATAAAAAGGTGAAACGTTTGGATTTGTTTCGTAGTGTTTGTAAACGTTTGGCTTAAATCGCTAAAACGGTGAAATGTTTGTATTTGTTTCGTAACGTTTGTAAACGTTTGGCTTTAATTGCTAAAAAGGTGAAACGCTTGGATTTGTTTCGTAACTTTTGTAAACGTTTGGCTTAAATTGCTAAAAAGGTGAAACACTTGGATTTGTTACATAACATTTATAAACGTTTGGCTTAAATCGTTAAAAAGGTGAAACGCTTGGTTTTGTTTCGTACTGTTTGTAAACGCTTGGCTTAAATTGCTAAATATGGGAAATGTTTGGATTTGTTTCGTAACGTTTGTAAACGTTTGGCTTAAATCGCTAAAAAGGCGAAACGTTTGGATTTGTTTCGTAACGTTTGAAACGTTTCGCTTAAATCGCTAAATTGGTAAAATGGTTGGATTTGTTTCGTAACGTTTGTAAACGTTTGGCTTAAATCGCTAAAAAGGTGAAACGTTTGGTTTTGTTTCATAACGTTTGTAAACATTTTACTTAAATTGCTAAAAAGGTGAAACGCTTGGATTTGTTTTGTAAAGTTTGTAAACGTTTGGCTTAAATCACTACTAAGTTGAAATGTTAGGACATGATTCATAATTTTTGTAAACGATTGGCCTATATCGTTAAAAAGGTGAAACGTTTGGATTTGTTTCACAACATTTATAAACATTTGGCTTATACTGCTAAAAAAGTGAAACGCTTGGATTTGATTCATAACGTTTTGTTTTTTTTTGTTTCACAATGTTTGTAAATGTTTGGCTTAAATCACAAAAAAGGTGAAATATCCTTTTTTGTTTCATAACGTTTGTAAATGTTGGCTTAAATCGCTAAAAAAGGTGAAACGTTTGGATTTGTTTCGTAAAGCTTGTACACGTTTGGCGTAAATCTCTAAAAATGTGAAACGTTTGGATTTGTTTCGTAACGTTTTTAAGCGTTTGGCTTAAATCACTAAAAAGGTGAAACGCTTGGATTTGTTTCGTATCATTTGTAAACTTTTGGCTTAATTCGCTAAAAAGGTGTAATGTTTGGATTTGTTTCGTAACGTTTTAAACGTTTGGCTTAAATCGCTAAAATGGGGAAACATATGGATTTGTTTTGTAAAGTTTGTAAACGTTTGCCTTAAATCGCTAAAAAGGTGAAACGTTTAGATATATTTTATAACGGTTGTAAACGTTTGGCTTAAATCGCTAAAAAGGTGCAACGTTTGGATTTGTTTCGTAATGTCTGTAAACTTTTTGCTTAAATCGCTTAAAAGGTGAAACGTTTGGTTTTGTTTCGTAACGTTTGTAAACGCTTGGCTTAAATCTCTAAAAAGGTGAAATGTTTGGATTTGTTTCGTAACATTTGTAAACGTTTGTTTTAAATCGCTAAAAAGTTGAAACATATGGATTTGTTTCGTAACGTTTGTAAATATTTGACTTAAATCGCTAAAAAGGTGAAACGTTTATATTTGTTTCGTAACGTCTGTTAATGTTTGGCTAAAATTGTTAAAAAGGTGAAACGTTAGAATTTGTTTCGTAACGTCTCTAAACGTTTGGCTTAAATCGCTAAAAAGGTGGAACATTTGGTTTTGTTTTGTAACGTTTGTAAACGTTTATCTTAAATCGCTAAAAAGGTGAAATGTTTGGAATTTTTTCGTAACATTTGTAAACGTTTGTTTTAAGTCGCTAAAAAGGTGAAACATTTGGATTGGTTTCGTAACGTTTGTAAACGTTTGGCTTAAATTGCTAAAAAGGGTTTCTTAACGTTTTAAAGGTTTGGATTAATTTCGTAACATTTGTAGACGTTTGGCTTAACTCGCTAAAAAGATGAAACATTTGGATTTGTTTCATAACGTTTGTAAACGTTTGGCTTCAATCGCTAAAAAGGTGAAACGTTTATAAACGTTTAGCTTAAATCGCTAAAGAGGTGAAACGTTTGGATTTAAATTGCTAAAAATGTGAAACGTTTGGATTTACTTCGTAACGTTTGTAAATGTTTGGCTTAAATTGCTAAAAAGGGTTTCGTAACGTTTTAAACGTTTAAATTAATTTCTTAAAGTTTGTAAACGTTTGACTTAAATCTCTAAAAAGGTGAAACGTTTGGATTTGTTTCGTAACGTTTGTAAAAGTTTGGCTTAATCGCTAAAGAGGTGAAACGTTTGGATTTAAATTGCTAAAAAGGTGAAACGTTTGGATTTTGTTTCGTAACGTTTGTAAACGTTTGGCTTAAATCGCTAAAAAGGTGAAACTTTTGGCTTATATCTCTAAAGAGGTGAAACGTTTGGATTTGTTTCGTAACGTTTGTAAACGTTTGGCTTAAATTGCTAAAGAGGTGAAACGTTTGGATTTAAATTGCTAAAAAGGTGAAACGTTTGGATTTGTTTCGTAACGTCTGTAAACGTTTGGCATAAATCGCTAAAGAGTTGAAACGTTTGGATTTGTATTGTAACGTTTGTCAACGTTTGGCTTAAATTGCTAAAATAGTGAAACATTTGGTTTTGTTTCGTAACGTTTGTAAACGTTTGGTTTAAATTGCTAAAAAGGTGAAACGCTTGGATTTGTTTCGTAGCGTTTGTAAACATTTGGCTTAAATCACTAAAAAGGTGAAACGTTTGGATTTGTTTCGTAACGTTTGTAAACGTTTGGTTTAAATAGCTAAAAATATGAAAAGTCTTGTTTTGTTTCGTAATGTTTGTATAAGTTCGGTTTAAATCTCTAAAAAGTGGAAATGTTTGGATTTTTTCCGTAACGTTTGTTAATTTTTGGCTTAAATTGCTAAAAAAGTGAAACATTTGGATTTATTTTGTAACGTTTGTAAACGATTGGTTTTGTTTCGTAATATTTGTAAATGTTTGGCTTAAATCGCTAAAAATTGGAAACGTTTAGATTTTTTTTATAATGTTTTAAACGTTTGTAAACATTTGGCTTATATTGCTAAAAACGTGAAACGCTTGGATTTGTTTCCTAACGTTTGTAAACGTTTGGCTTAAATCGCTAAAAAGGTGAAACGTTTGGATTTGTTTTGTAATGTTTGTAAACGTTTGGCTTCAATCGCAAAAAAGGAGAAACGTTTAAATTTGTTTCGTAATGTTTGTATACGTTTGGTTTAAATCTTTAAAATGGGTGTCACAACCCGATTTCATGAATCGTGACCGGCGCTAGGGTATGGGTTGGGTCGTACCGAAACCCGTAGCAAGCCTTGCGGAAAACAATCAAACATATAAACCTGCAGAAACACTGCTCTGGGGCAACCGAGACTCCAACCAAAGTCTAGTAATTTGTATCACAGTTCTAATATAAAGAACTTAAATATCTGAAATGCTCAACAGCATGCCGTAAATATATAACAATAAAATAATCTAGAGTAAACATGACAGTAATAATCAATCGGACAAACCGACAATCTCAATGTGCAATAACCAAAGTAATATATAAACTAGTTCTACTGCGGTCTAAGAGTTTGAAAGCAGTGACTAGTTTAATAACATAAAACCTCCGAGGAATCAAAAGGATCGGAGTGGACCAGCTTTCAAATCATAAACATGGAAAATTTGGGAAAACAACGGGGTCAGATATATTGAGATGAGTTCCCAATACTACTTACATTTATTAACTTTAAACCCTTAAATAAAAATCTTTTATACTAATATAATATGATTATGGTAAACAATATTCAAATGATCCCAGCGTAAGTATGACATAGCATACTGATAACCCAGAGTGGACGGGAACAAATCCTCATCATATACCAGCGTAAGCAAGACATTAGTCTGCCAATCCCATAGTACTTACCGATGCAAACAGTCTCGATGCAAGCCTATCGAGCAGCTCGTTTCAATCCATATCCATAATCGCTTAAAACAATTTAAAAACATTTATGATACTAAAATATGATGCGGTACTTAATAAAGCGGTAAATAGCACTACAAACTCACTGCTTGCTTATCCACATGAATCTTGGCAAACAGCTAACCCTGGTTCGACTCCTGAGCGTGAGTAGTCGAAAAGTCTAAAATTAAATAATAAGTTAAACTCCAACCCCTAACTCTGAGAATACTAGACACCATGTAGGACTAGTACAATTAATCGGGCAAATAAATACTACACAGAGAATACAATCCTTAAATAAACTATAATGCTGTAAAACAATTCAAGTATATTGAGTTCACACTTAAAATCCAATCCAAAAATATTATTAAAATAATATTTAAATATTACTTAAATAAATTCCTCAAATAGTGTGTTAGCCGAGTTTCTTATAACTACCAAGCTAAACCCACATGTCGGCGACCAAAGTCTTAACCGACCTAACTGATATTTCCAAAATTATAAACCACAGTTTATAATTATAATTTTAATGAAATATTAATTAATATCAAGGTAGAACTCAATATCTTGAAACCCAAACAATTAATAATTTCCGGTAAAATATATCATTAAATAAATAAATGGCTAAATCATAATTTAGCCAAATTGGCACGGTAAGCCAAAATCTCAAACTAATAATTATTATCCGAGAATCTATAAAAAAATATAGATTATAAATAAAGATACACCTTTCATTTATAATAAAAATAACGATTTAATTATAAATGAATTTAAAATATTATTTTTAGATTTTTTTTTAAAATAAAATTATCTAGTTGTTATATTTCAATTTAAATTGAAATCCCCGAGTTAAAATTAAAACAATTAATCAAAAGCCAACTGAATACGAATAATCTAGAAAACGGTAAAACGGCGGCGGCTATAACGGAAAGGATAACGTACCGTTTTGCAAAATTAAAGATGGGATTTGTAGAGGCGAGTGTCTACTTTGACTAGGATGAATTGGAATTGAAATAAACGCTATAATGAGTGAGAACGATTAAGTATACGGAGATGTCGTTTTTTATCCAAAACTGAAATAACACTTAACTTATCGATAATTTCACCAAACTTTGGTTGATGATTGGAGCAACGATTCTACATAGAATTAACAAGAGAATGACGGCTAAGGCTAGATAGTAGTGAGGTGAATAGATTAGGGTTAAATAATAAGGTTTTTGTAGTACGTAGCTAGGTTAAGTTCGAAGGCAAAGTAGGGTGGTTGAAGCGGTAAAAATGCTCTTTGCGCATCAGCAGCTGGTCTCGAACGAGACCAGCCAAAATGGCTGAGGTCTCGTTCGAGACTAAAATGTCTCGAACAAGACATCACGAAGAATTCAGGTCTCTTTTGAGACCTGAGCAGGTACTTGTGGTTCAACCATTTGGTTGAACCACAACCCAAAAGAAACCTGCGCCAAACCTAAAATTGAACCGAACCATGAATCGAACCCCCAAACGAATTGCAAAAACGTAAACGATTGAAATATTGCTATAAACTCATAAACTAAAATAAATAAATTTTATGGGTTATTACATTCTCCCCAACTAATTAAAAATTCGCCTTCGAATTTAACACAATAAACACATACCACAAAAATAACACAAGACTCATAAAAATCACCTGAAGATCAATTTCGTACCTCAACGAAAAAGAAAAGGATAGCGACTCTGCATATCCGACTCGGTCTCCCAAGTGCACTCCTCAACAGAATGGTTCCGCCAAAGAACCTTGACCATTGGGATCTCCTTGAACCGCAACTTCCGCACCTGCGTATCAACAATCTTGACGGGCTGCTCCTCGTAAGATAACTCATGGTCAATCTCAACACTCTGTGGTACAATCACGTGACAAGGATCAGAAATACACTTCCGCAACATGGAAATGTGAAACACTGGGTGAACCAATGACATTTCTGGTGGCAGCGCTAACTTGTACACCACCGCTCCAATACGATCAATGATCTTATAATGAACAACATACCTCGGTGCTTAATTCCCCTTAAAACCAAAAAGCACAAAGCCCTTCATAGGCAAAACCCGAAGAAACACGAATTCTCCAACCAGAAACTCAATGTCTTTCCTCTTCGGATCAACATAACTCTTATGCCGACTAAAAGCTGTCTCTAACCTTCGCTTGATCAATGGTACCTTCTTTGAGGTAATCTGAATAATCTCTGCTCCCGAGAGCTTACGCTCGCCAACCTCCTCCCAACAGATAGCAGATCGACACTTGCGCCCGTACAAAGCCTCATAAGGTGCCATCGCGATACTAGCATGGTAACTGTTGTTATAAGAAACTCAATCAAAGGAAAATGAGTATCCCAGCTACGCTGAAAATCCAGAACACACATCCTGAGCATGTCCTCCAAAGTTTGAATAGTTCTCTCAGACTGACCGTCAGTCTGAGGATGAAAAGCAGTACTGAATCCAACCGCGAACCCAAAGATTCCTGCAACGCCTTCCAAAATTGAGAGGTGAAAACTGAACCTCTGTCCAAAATAATCGACACTGGTACACCATGGAGACTAACAATCCGATCGATGTACAACTGTGCCAAATTCGAAGCCTGATAAGTAACCTTGATCGGTAAGAAGTGAGCTGACTTGATCAAATGGTCAACTATCACCTATATCGAATCAAACCCATATTGGGTACGTTGAAAACCAACCACAAAATCCATAGCAATTCGCTCCCATTTTCACTCTGGAACAGGTCGCGGTTGTAGATATCCAAACGGTCTTTGATGTTCCAACTTTACCTGCTAGCAAGTCAAACACTTAGACACAAGCTCTACAACATCCTTTTTTATTCCGCTCCACCAGTACATACCATTGAGATCATGATACATCTTGGTAGAGCCCGGATGAACACTGTAAGCTGACTTGTGCGCTTCCTCCAGAACCTGGTCTCTCAAAACATCAAAATCTGGAACGCGCAGTCGAGAACCGTACCTAAAAAGGTGAATTGATTTGATTTGTTTCACAACGTTTATAAACATTTGGCTTATATTGCTAAAAAGGTGAAACACTTGGATTTGTTTCGTAACGTTTTAAACGTTAGGTTTTGTTTTGTAATGTTTGTAAACGTTTGGCTTAAATCACAAAAAAGGTGAAATGTCCTGCTTTGTTTTGTAGTATTTGTAAAGGTTTGGCTTAAATCGCTAAAAAGGTGAAACGTTTGGATTTGTTTCGTAACGTTTGTAAACGTTTGGCTTAAATTGCTAAAAAGGTGAAACATTTGGATTTGTTTCGTAACGTTTTTAAAAGTTTAGCTTAAATCACTAAAAAGGTGAAACGCTTGGATTTGTTTCGTAACGTTTGCAAATGTTTGGCTTAAATTGCTAAATAGGGGAAACGTTTGGATTTGTTTCGCAACGTCTGTAAAGGTTTGGTTTAAATGGCCAAAAACCTGAAACGGTTGGTTTTGTTTCGTAACATTTATAAACGTTGGCTCAAATCGATAAAAAGGTGAAATGTTTGGATTTGTTTCGTAATGTTTGTAAACGTTTGTTTTAAATCTCTAAAAAGGTGAAACGTTTAGATTTGTTTCGTAACTTTTGTAAACTTTTGGCTTAAATTGCTAAAAAGGGTTATGTAACGTATTAAACTTTTGATTAGTTTCGTAGCGTTTGTAAACATTTGGCTTAAATCGCTAAAAAGGTGAAACATTTGGAGTTGTTTCGTAACATTTGTAAACGTTTGGCTTAAATCGCTAAACAGATGAAACATTTGGCTTAAATCGCTAAAAAGGTGAAACATTTGGCTTAAATCGCTAAAAGGTGAAATATTTGAATTTATTTTGTAACGATTGTAAACGTTTGGCTTAAATCGCTAAAGAGGTGAAACGTTTGGATTTAAATTACTAATAAGGTGAAACACTTGGATTTGTTTCGTAACGTTTGTAAACGTTTGGCTTAAATCGCTAAAAAGGTGAAACGTTTGGATTTGTTTGCTAACTTTTGTAAACGTTTGGCTTAAATCGCTAAAAAGGTGAAACATTTGATTTTGTTTCGTAAGATTTATAAACGCTTGGTTTAAATTGCTATAAAGGAGAAACGCTTGGATTTATTTCGAAGCTTGTGGAAACATTTGGCTTAAATCGCTAAAAAAACGTGAAACATTTGGCTTAAATCGCTAAAAAAGTGAAACGTTTGGATTTGTTTCCTAATGTTTGTAAACGTTTAGCTTAAATCGCTAAAGAGGTGAAACGTTTGGATTTGTTTTGTAACGTTTGTAAACGTTTGGCTTAAATCGCTAAAAAGGTGAAACATTTGGTTTAGTTTCGTAACGTTTGTAAACGTTTGGATTCAATCGCAAAAAAGGGGAAACGTTTGGATTTTTTCGTAACGTTTGTAGATGTTTGGCTTAATTCGCTAAAAAGGTGAAACGTTTGGATTTGATTCGTAATGTTTGTAAACGTTTAGCTTAAATCGCTAAAAAGGTGAAACGTTTGGTTTTGTTTCGTAACATTTGTAAACATTATGCTTAAATCGTTAAAAAGGTGAAACGTAGGATTTGTTTCGTAACATTTGTAAAAGTTTTTCTTAAATTGCTAAAAAGGTGAAACGCTTGGATTTGTTTGGTAACGTTTGTAAACGTTTGGCTTAAATCGCTAAAAAGGTGAAACATTTGGTTTTATTTCGTAATGTTTGTAAATGCTTGGTTTAAATTGCTAAAAAGGTAAAAGGGTGGGATTTATTTTGTAGCTTTTGGAAACATTTGGTTTAAATCGCTAAAAATGTGAAACGTTTTCATTGTTTCATAACGTTTGTAAATATTTGGCTTATATTGCTAAAAAGGTGAAACGCTTGGATTTGTTTCGTAATATTTTTTAACGTTTGGCTTTAATCGCTAAAACGGTGAAACGTTTGGATTTGTTTCGTAACGTTTGTAAACGTATGGCTTTAATCGCTAAATAGGTGAAACGTTTAGATTTAAATTGCTAAAAAGGTGAAACGTTAGGATTTGTTTCGTAATGTTCGTAAACGGTTGACTTAAATCGCTAAAAAGGTGAAACGTTTGGATTTGTTTTGCAACGTTTGTAAACGTTTGGCTTAAATCGCTAAAAAGGTGAAACATTTGGTTTGGTTTCGTAATGGTTGTAAACGTTTGGTTTAAATTGCTAAAAAGGTGAAACGCTTGGATTTGTTTGGTAACGTTTGTAAACGTTTGACTTAAATCGTTAAAAAGGTGAAACATTTTGTTTTGTTTCTTAACTTTTTAAACGCTTGGTTTAAATTGCTAAAAGGTGAAACGCTTGGATTTATTTCGTAGCTTTTGGAAACATTTGGTTTAAATCGCTAAAAAGGTAAAACATTTGCATTTGTTTCGTAACGTTTGTAAACGTTCAACTTAAATAGCTAAAAAGGCGAAACGTTTGCTTTTGTTTCGTTACGTTTGTAAACATTCGGCTTAGATCGCTGAAAAGGGGAAACGTTTGGATTTGTTTCGTAATATTTGTAGACGATTAGTTTTGTTTCGTAATATTTGTAAACGTTTGTCTTAAATCGCTAAAAATGTGAAACGTTTGGATTTGTTTTGTAACGTTTTAAACATTTTGTTTTGTTTTGTAACGTTTATAAATGTTTGGCTTAAATCGCTAAAAAGGTGAAACTTTTGGATTTGTTTCGTAACGTTTGTAAACGTTTGGCGTAAATTGATAAAAACATGAAACGTTTGGATTTGTTTCGAAACATTTGTAAACGTTTGGGTTCAATCGCTAAAAAGGTGAAACGTTTGGATTTTTCCGTAACATTTGTATACGTTTGGATTTGTTTCGCAACATTTGTAAACGTTTGGGTTCAATCACTAAAAAGGTGAAACGTTTGGATTTTTTTCGTAACATTTGTAAACATTTGGCTTAAATCGCTAAAAAGGTGAATTGTTTGGATTTGTTTCGTAACGTTTTAAACGTTTGGCTTAAATCGCAAAAATAGGGAAACATTTGGATTTGTTTCCTAACGTTTGTAAACGTTTGACTTAATCACTAAAAAGGTCAAACGTTTGGATTTGTTTCGTAACGTTTGAAAAAGTTTGACTTATATTGCTAAAAAGCTGAAACGCTTGGATTTGTTTCATAAAGTTTGTAAACGTATGGCTTAAATAACTAAAAAGGGGAAACATTTGGATTTGTTTCGTAATGTTTGTAAACGTTTGGCTTCAATCGCAAAAAAAGGGAAACGTTTGGATTTGTTTTGTAAGGTTTGTAAACTTTTGGCTTAAATCGCTAAAATGGGGAAACGTTTGGATTTTTTTCGTAACATTTGTAAATGCTTGGCTAAAACTGCTAAAAAGGTGAAACGTTTAGATTTGTTTTGTAAGGTTTGTAAACTTTTGCCATAAATCACTAAAATGGGGAAATGTTTGGATTTGTTTCGTAACGTTTGTAAACATTTGGATTTGTTTCTTAACATTTGTAAACGTTTGGTTTTGTTTCGTAACGTTTATAAATTTTTGGCTTAAATCACTAAAATGGGGAAACATTTGGATTTATTTCTTAACGTTTGTAAAAATTTGGCTTCAATCGCTATAAAGGTGAAACATTTCGATTTGTTTCGTAAAGTTTGTAAACATTTGGCTTAAATTGCTAAAAATGTGAAAAGTTTGCTTTTGTTCCGTAATGTTTGTAAACGTTTGGATTTGTTTGGAAACGTTTGTAAACGTTTGGCTTAAATCACTGAAAAGGTGAAACATTTGGATTTGTTACGTAACGTTTGTAAACGTTTGGCTTAATTCGCTAAAATGGGGAAACATTTGGATTTGTTTCGTAACGTTTGTAAACGTTTGGATTTGTTTCGTAAAGTTTATAAACGTTTGGTTTTGTTTCGTAACGTTAAATATAGTTTGGCTTAAATCGCTAAAATGGGGCAACGTTTGGATTTGTTTCGTAACGTTTGTAAACATTTCGCTTCAATCGCTAAAAAGGTGAAACGTTTGGATTTGTTTCGTAACGTTTGTAAACGTTTGGCTTAAATTGCTAAAAAGGTGAAATGTTTGGATTTCTTACGTAATGTTTGTAAATGTTTGGATTTATTTCGTAACGTTTAAAAGATTTGGCTTAAATCGCTCAAAAAGTTAAATGTTTGGTTTAGTTTCGTAACGTTTGTAAGTATTTAGCTTAAATCTCTATAAAGGGGAAACGTTTGGATTTGTCTCGTATCTTTTGTAAATGTTATGCTTAAAGTTCTAAAAAGGTGAAACGCTTAGATTTGTTTCGCAACTTTTGCAACGTTTGACTTAAATCACTGAAAAGGTGAAACACTTGGATTTGTTTCGCAACGTTTGTAAACATTTGGTTTAAATCGATAAAAATGAGAAACGTTTGGTTTTGTTCCGTAACGTTTGTAAACGTTTGGCTTAAATCGCAAAAAATGTGAAACGTTTGGATTTGTTTCGTAACGTTTTAAACGTTAGGATTAATTTCGTAACGTTTTAAAGATTTGGCTTAAATCGCTAAAAAGTTTAAACGTTTGGTTTTGTTTCGTAAAGTTTGTAAATGTTTGGCTTAAATCGCTAAAAAGGTGAAACGTTTGGATTAGTTTCTTAACGTTCGTAAACGTTTGGCTTAAATTGCTAAAAAGGTGAAGCGCTTGGAATTGTTTCGTAACTTTTGTAAACGTTTTGCTTAAATTGCTAAAAAGGTGAAACTCTTGGATTTGTTTCCGTTTGGCTTAAATCGCAAAAAATGAGAAACGTTTGGTTTTGTTCCGTAACGTCTGTAAACGTTTCGCTTAAATCGCTAAGAAGGTGAAACGTTTGGATTTGTTTCGTGATGTTTGTAAACGTTTGGCTTAAATTGCTAAAAAGGTAAGACGCTTGGATTTGTTTTGTAACGTTTGTAAACGTTTGGCTTAAATCGCTAAAAAGGTGACACGTTTGGATTTGTTTCGTAACGTTTGTAAACGTTCGGCTTAAATCGCTTAAAAGGTGAAACATTTGGATTTGTTTCGTAAAGTTTGTAAACGTTTGGCTTCAATCGCTAAAAAGGTGAAACTTTGGGATTTCTTTCGCAATGTTTGTAAACGTTTGGCTTAAATCGTTAAAAAGGTGAAACATTTGGATTTGTTTCGTAAAATTTGTAAACGTTTGGCTTCAATCGCTAAAAAGGTGAAACTTTTGGAGTTGTTTCGTAACATTTATAAACATTTCCCATTAATTACTAAAAAGGTGAAATGTTTGGATTTGTTTCGTAACATTTTAAACGTTTGGCTTAAATCGCTAAAATGGGGAAACGTTTGGATTTGTTTCGCAATGTCTGTAAACGTTTGGCTTAAACTGCTAAGAAGGTGAAATGTTTGGTTTTGTTTCGTAATATTTGTGAACATTCGACTTAAATCGCTAAAAAGGTGAAACTTTTGGATTTCTTTTGTAACGTTTGTAAACGTTTGGCTAATATTGCTAACAATTGGAAATGTTTGTTTTTGTTACGTAATGTTTGTAAACGTTTGGATTTATTTCGTAACGTTTTAAAGATTTGGCTTAAATCGCTAAAAAAGGTTAAACATTTGGTTTTGTTTCGTAATGTTTGTAAATGTTTAGCTTAAATCGCTAAAAAGGTGAAACGTTTGGTTTTGTTTTGTAACGTTTGAAAACATTTGGCTTTAATTGCTAAAAAGGTGAAACGCTTGGATATGTTTCATACCTTTTGTGAAACGTTTGGATTTGTTTTGTAACGTTCGTAAACGTTTGGCTTAAATCGCTAAAAATGTCAAACATTTGGTTTTGTTCCGTAAAGTTGGTAAACGTTTGGCTTAAATCGCTAAAGAGGGGAAACATTGGGATGTATTTCGTAACGTTACTAAACGTTTGGCTTAAATTGCAAAAAAGGCGAAACGCTTGGATTTGTTTCGTAACGTTTGTAAACATTTGGCTTAAATCGCTAAAAAGGTGAAACATTTGGATTTGTTTCGTAACGTTTGTAAATGTTTGGCTTAAATTACTAAAAAGGTGAAACGCTTGAATTTGTTTCAGAACGTTTGCATACGTTTGGCTTAAATTGCTAAAAAGGTGAAAGGCTTGGATTTGTTTCGCAGCGTTTGTAAACGTTTGGCTTAAATCGCTAAAAAGGTGAAACATTTGGATTTGTTTCATAACATTTGTAAACGTTTGGCTTCAAATTGCCAAAAAGGCGAATTGTTTGGATTTGTTTCGTAACGTTTGTAAATGTTTGGCTTCAATTGCTAAAAATGTGAATCGTTTGGATTTGTTTCATAACGTTTGTAGACATTTGCTAAAAAGGTGAAATGTTTGGATTTGTTTCGTAACGTTTTGAATGTTTGGCATAAATTGCTAAAATGGGGAAACGTTTGGATATGTTTCATAACGTTTGTAAACGTTTGGCTTTAATTGCTAAGAAGGTGAAATATTTGGTTTTGTTTCGTAAAGTTTGTAAACGTTCGTCTTAAATCGCTAAAGTGGTGAAACATTTGGATTTCTTTCGTAAAGTCTTTAAACGTTTGGTTTAGATTGCTAAAAAGGTGAAACACTTTGATTTGTTCTCTATCGTTTGTAAACGATTGGCTTAAATTACTAAAAAGTTAAATGCTTGGATTTGTTTCGGAACGTTTGTAAACGTTTGGCTTAAATTGCTAAAAAGGTGAAACACTTGGATTTGTTTCATAACGTTTGCAACCGTTTGGCTTAAATTGCTAAAGGTGAAATGCTTAGTTTTGTTTCGTAACGTTTGTAAAGATTTGGCTTAAATCGCTAAAAATCTGAAACGTTTGGATTTGTTTCGTAACGTTTTAAACGTTTGGTTTTGTTTCGTAACGTTTGTAAATGTTTTGCTTAAATCGCTAAAAAGGTGAAACGTTTGGATTTGTTGCGTAACGTTTGTAAACGTTTGGCTTATATCTCTATAAAGGTGAAACGTTTTGATTTGTTTCGTAAAGTTTGTAAACGTTTAGCTTAAATCACTAAAAAGGGAAACGTTTGGATTTGTTTTTTAACGTTTGTAAATTGCTAAAAAAAGTGAAACGTTTGGATTTGTTTGGCTTAAATTGCTAGAAAGGAGAAACGGTCGGATTTGTTTCGTAACGTTTGTATACGTTTGGCTTAAATTGCTAAAAAGGGAAACGTTTGGATTTGTTTTTTTGCGTTTAAAAACGTTTGGCTTAAATAGCTAAAAAGGGGAAACGTTTGTATTTGTTTGGTAGCGTTTGTAAACGTTTGGCTTAAATTGCTAAAGAGGTGAAATGTTTGAATTTATTTCTTAACGTTTTATAGGTTTGACTTAAATAGCTAAAATGGGGAAACTTTTGGATTTGTTTCATAACGTTTGTAAACATTTGGCTTAAATTGCTAAAAAGGTAAAACGTTTACAAACGTTCCGAAACGAATCCAAACGTTTACCTTTTTAATAATATAAGCCAAACGTTTACAAATGTTACGAAACAAATCTAAGCGTTTCACATTTTTAGCGATTTACGACAAACCTTTACAAACTTTACGAAACAAAACCAAGCATTTCACCTTTTTAGCAATTTAAGCCAAACGTTTACAAACGTTTCGAAACAATTTCAAGCGTTTCACCTTTGTAAGAATATAAGCCAAACCTTCATAAACGTTGCAAAACAAATCCAAGCATTTCACATTTTTATTTATTTAAGCCAAACGTTTACAAACATTACGAAACAAATCCAAGCGTTTCACCTTTTTAGTAATTTAAGCCAACATTTACAAACGGTACGAAACAATTCCAAGCGTTTCACCTTTTTAGCGATTTAATCCAAACGTTTATAAACGCTACGAAACAAATCCAAACGTTTCACCTTTTTAGCAATGTAAGCTAAATGTTTACAAACGTTATGAAACAAATCCAAGCGTTTCACCGTTTTAGCAAATTAAGCCAAACATTTACAAATGTTACGAAACAAATCCAAGCGTTTCACCTTTTTATTAATTTAAACCAAACCTTTACAAATATTACGAAAAAAATACAAACGTTTCACCTTTTTTGCGATTTAAGCCAAACATTTACAAAGGTTATAAAAATAATCCAAATGTTTCTCCTTTTTAGTAATTTAAGCGAAACATTTACAAACGTTACGAAACAAATCCAAGCGTTTTACCTTTTTAGCTATTTTAGTCAAACATTTACAAACTTTACGAAACAATTCCAAGAGTTTTACCTTTTTAGCAATTTAAGCCAAATGTTTACAAATGTTACCAAACAAATCCAAATGAACGTTACGAAACAAATTTAAATGTTTCCCTATTTAAGCGATTTATGCCAAACGATTAAAACGTTACGAAACAAATCCAAACGTTTAATATTTTAAGCAATTTAGCCAAACGTTTACGAACGTTACGAAACAAAACCAAGCGTTTCACATTTTTAGCGATTTAAGTCAAACGTTTAAAAACGTAGCGAAACAAATCCAAGAGTTCCACCTTTTTTGAAATTTAAGCAAAACGTTTACAAAGGCTACGAAAGAAATCCAAACGTTTCACTGTTTTAGCGATTTAAGCCAAACATTTAAACATGTTACGAAACAAATCAAAAGGTTTCACCTTCTTAGCGATTTAAGCCAAAGTTTACAAACGGTACGAAACAAATCCAAACGTTTCACCTTTTTAGAGATTTAAGCCAAACGTTTATAAACGCTACGAAAAAAATCCAAACATTTCACCTGTTTAGAAATTTAAGCCAAACGTTTACAAACGTTACGAAACAAATCTAAGCGTTTCTCCATTTTAGCAATTTAAGCCAAATGTTTACAAACGTTACACAACAAATAAAACCGTTTCACATTTTTAGCAGTTTAAGCCAAATGTTACAAAGGTTACGAAACAAATCCAAACGTTTCACCTTTTTAGCGATTTAAGCAAACCTATAGAAACGTTACGAAACAAATCCTTAACATTTGTAAACGTTTGACTTAAATCGCTAAAAAAGGGAAACATTTGGTTTAATTTCAAAATGTTTGGCTAAAATCGCTAAAATGGGAAAACGTTTGGATTTGTTCCGTAACGTTTATAAATGTTTGGCTTAAATCGCTAAAAATATCTAACATTTGGATTTGTTTCGTAACATGTGTAAATGTTTGGCTTTAATCACTAAAAAGGTGAAAAAGTTGGATTTGCTTCATAACGTTTTAAACGTTTTTCTTAAATCACTAAAATAGGCAAACATTTGGATTTGTTTCGTAACGTTTGTAAACGTTTGACTTAAATTGCTAAAAAGGTGAAACGTTTGGATTTGTTTAATAATGTTTGTAAACGTTTGGCTTATATTGCTAAAAAGGAGAAACGCTTGGATTTGTTTCGTAATGTTTTGCCAACATTTGGCTTAAATAGCTAAAAAGGGGAAACGTTTGGCTTTGTTTCGTAATGTTTGTAAACGTTTGGCTTCAATCGCAAAAAAGAGGAAACGTTTGGATTTGTTTCGTAACCTTTGTAAATGTTTGGCATAAATCGCTAAAATGAGGAAACGTTTGGATTTGTTTCGTAACGTTTGTAAACGTTTGGCTTAAATCGCTCAAAAGGTGAAACGTTTGGCTTAAATCGCTTAAAAGGAGAAGCGTTTGGATTTGTTTCCTAACGTTTATAAACGATTGGCTTAAATCGCTAAAGAGGCCAAACGTTTGGATTTAAATTGCTAAAAAGGTGAAACGTTTGGATTTTTTTTTGTAATGTTTGTAAACGTTTAGCTTAAATCGCTAAAAAGGTGAAACGTTGGATTTATTTTGTAACGTTAATAAACATTTGGCTTAAATCGCTAAAAAGCTGAAACATTTGGTTCTGCTTCGTAACGTTTGTAAATGCTTGGTTTAAATTGCTTAAAAGCTGAAATGCTTGGATTTGTTTCGTAGGGTTTGTAAATATTTGGTTTAAATCGCTAAGAAGGTGAAACATTTGGATTTTTTTCGTAACGTTTGTAAACGTTCGGCTTAAATAGCTAAAAAGGTGAAACGTTTGGTTTGTTTCGTAACGTTTGTAAACGTTTGGCTTATATTGCTAAAAAGGTGAAACGCTTGGACTTGTTTCGTAATGTTTCTCAACGTTTGGCTTAAATCGCTAAAAAGGTGAAACGTTTGGATTTTTTTCGCGACGTTTGTAAACGATTAGCTTAAATCGCTAAAAACGTGAAACATTTGGCTTAAATCGCTAAAAAAGTGAAACGTTTGGATTTGTTTCCTAATGTTTGTAAACGTTTAGCTTAAATCGCTAAAGAGGTGAAACGTTTGGATTTGTTTTGTAACGTTTGTAAACGTTTGGCTTAAATCGCTAAAAAGGTGAAACATTTGGTTTAGTTTCGTAACGTTTGTAAACGTTTGGATTCAATCGCAAAAAAGGGGAAACGTTTGGATTTTTCGTAACGTTTGTAGATGTTTGGCTTAATTCGCTAAAAAGGTGAAACGTTTGGATTTGATTCGTAATGTTTGTAAACGTTTAGCTTAAATCGCTAAAAAGGTGAAACATTTGGTTTTGTTTCGTAACATTTGTAAACGTTACACTTAAATCGTTAAAAAGGTGAAACGTAGGATTTGTTTCGTAACATTTGTAAAAGTTTTTCTTAAATTGCTAAAAAGGTGAAACGCCTGGATTTGTTTCGTAACGTTTGAAAAAGTTTGACTTATATTGCTAAAAAGCTGAAACGCTTGGATTTGTTTCATAAAGTTTGTAAACGTATGGCTTAAATAACTAAAAAGGGGAAACGTTTGGATTTGTTTCGTAATGTTTGTAAACGTTTGGCTTCAATCGCAAAAAAAGGGAAACGTTTGGATTTGTTTCGTAACTTTTGTAAACGTTTGGCTTAAATCGCTAAAATGGCGAAACGTTTGGATTTTTTTTCGTAACATTTGTAAATGCTTGGCTAAAACTGCTAAAAAGGTGAAACGTTTAGATTTGTTTTGTAAGATTTGTAAACTTTTGCCATAAATCGCTAAAATGGGGAAATGTTTGGATTTGTTTCGTAACGTTTGTAAACATTTGGATTTGTTTTGTAACATTTGTAAACGTTTGGTTTTGTTTCGTAACGTTTATAAATTTTTGGCTTAAATCACTAAAATGGGGAAACATTTGGATTTATTTCTTAACGTTTGTAAAAATTTGGCTTAAATCGCTATAAAGGTGAAACATTTCGATTTGTTTCGTAAAGTTTGTAAACATTTGGCTTAAATTGCTAAAAATGTGAAAAGTTTGCTTTTGTTCCGTAATGTTTGTAAACGTTTGGATTTGTTTGGAAACGTTTGTAAACGTTTGGCTTAAATCACTGAAAAGGTGAAACATTTGGATTTGTTACGTAATGTTTGTAAACGTTTGGCTTAATTCGCTAAAATGGGGAAATATTTGGATTTGTTTCGTAACGTTTGTAAACGTTTGGATTTGTTTCGTAAAGTTTATAAACGTTTGGTTTTGTTTCGTAACGTTAAATAAAGTTTGGCTTAAATCGCTAAAATGGGGCAACGTTTGGATTTGTTTCGTAACGTTTGTAAACATTTCGCTTCAATCTCTAAAAAGGTGAAACGTTTGGATTTGTTTCGTAACGTTTGTAAACGTTTGGCTTAAATTGCTAAAAAGGTGAAATGTTTGGATTTCTTCCGTAGTGTTTGTAAATGTTTGGATTTATTTCTCAACGTTTAAAAGATTTGGCTTAAATCGCTAAAAAAGTTAAATGTTTGGTTTAGTTTCGTAACGTTTGTAAGTATTTGGCTTAAATCTCTATAAAGGGGAAACGTTTGGATTTGTCTCGTATCTTTTGTAAACGTTAGGCTTAAATTTTTAAAAAGGTGAAACGCTTAGATTTGTTTCGCAACTTTTGCAACGTTTGACTTAAATCACTGAAAAGGTGAAACACTTGGATTTGTTTCGCAACGTTTGTAAACATTTGGTTTAAATCGATAAAAATGTGAAACGTTTGGTTTTGTTCCGTAACGTTTGTAAACGTTTGGCTTAAATCGCAAAAAATGTGAAACGTTTGGATTTGTTTCGTAACGTTTTAAACGTTAGGATTAATTTCGTAACGTTTTAAAGATTTGGCTTAAATCGCTAAAAAGTTTAAACGTTTGGTTTTGTTTCGTAAAGTTTGTAAACGTTTGGCATAAATCGCTAAAAAGGTGAAACGTTTGGATTAGTTTCGTAACGTTCGTAAACGTTTGGCTTAAATTGCTAAAAAGGTGAAACGCTTGGAATTGTTTCGTAACTTTTGTAAACGTTTTGCTTAAATTGCTAAAAAGGTGAAACTCTTGGATTTGTTTCCGTTTGGGTTAAATCGCAAAAAATGAGAAACGTTCTAGGAGTGCTCCGTACAATTCTAGTAGCAGTGGGAGTAATTGTGGTTCAGGACGCGGGTACAGTGGTGGATCGAAGGGTCAGTGTCATTTAGCTCCTGGAGGTTGTTTCTCTTGTGGCCAGCCGGGTCATTTTTCCAGGGAGTATCCGACATCTGGGCAGCAGATGTCTAACTCTAGTGTGGCGCAGTCGTCTTACCAGCAGCAGAGACCTACGTTTACACCGTCTGTAGGGTACTCTCAACCTGCAGCATCTTTTGGTGGCCAGCGAGGCCGAGGTTCTGGTGGCAGGGGTTTTGGTGGCCGTGGTAACGATGGTAGAGGTTCCAACATTTATGGTACTGGGCAGAGTTCGCAGCAGCAGCCGCAGGGTCAGGCCAGAGTGTTTGCTCTTACTCCTCAGGATGCGCATGCATCAAACGCTATTGTGCAAGGTACCATTCCGATTTCTTTTACTGGTGCTTTGGTGTTATTTGATGCGGGTGCAACCCATTCGTTTGTTTCTACTTGTTTTGCGGGAAAATTGGGTATTGCACCATCTGTTTTGAGTGAACCTCTAGCTGTGTCTACACCTATGTCTTAAGGTGTAGTAGTGAACGTCGTTTATCCTTCTTGTCCAGTGGTTATTCAGGGTAGAGAATTATATGCTAATTTGATTGTGCTTGACGTTATTTCTTTTGATGTCATCTTGGGGATGGATTGGCTATCACGTCATCTTGCTTCTATTGACTGTCGAGGGAAGTCAGTCGAGTTTCAGATTCCAGGTGATCTACCTTTTTCCTTTCAGGGAGAAAAGGCGGAGACACCTAAGAATCTGATTTCCGCCATCAAGGCGAAGAAGATGTTAGGCAAGGGTTTCCAGGGCTTTCTTGCTGTGGTTTGTGATTTGGAGACTGGTAGTGGTGATATGCATAGTGTTCCGATAGTGAATGAGTTCACTGATGTGTTTCCAGAGGAATTTCCTGGATTACCACCTGACCGTGAGATTGAGTTTTGCATTGATGTGGTTTCTAGTACAGCTCCGATTTCGATACCGCCGTATCGGATGACTCCTGCAGAGCTGAAGGAGTTGAAGGACCAGTTACAAGAGTTGTTGGATAGCGGGTTCATCAGACCGAGTACTTCCCCATGGGGTGCTCCAGTTCTGTTTGTGAAGAAGAAAGACGGTTCCTCTCGACTGTGTGTCGACTACAGACAATTGAACAAGGCTACTGTCAAGAACAGATATCCTCTTCCTCGCATCGATGATTTGTTTGACCAGTTGCAGGGTGCGAAGTGTTTTTCCAAGATTGATTTGAGGTCTGGGTATCATCAACTTCGGATCCGTGATGTAGATGTGCCTAAGACTGCTTTTCGGACGCGGTATGGACATTTTGAGTTTCTGGTTATGTCCTTTGGTCTGACGAACGCACCAGTAGAGTTTATGGATATGAAGAACAGAGTGTTCAAGCCGTTTCTGGATCAATTCATTATCGTTTTCATTGATGACATTTTGATCTACTCTCAGAGTGAGGAGGAGCATGCTTACCATTTGAGGACTATACTACAGACATTGCGTGAGCATCAGTTGTATGCTAAGTTATCACAATGTGAGTTCTGGTTGGATCAGGTTACCCTTCTAGGACACGTAGTGTCGAAAGATGGGATCAAGGTTGATCCGAAGAAGATTGAGGCAGTGATGGATTGGCAGAGGCCGAGGTCAGTTACCGAGATCAGAAGTTTTCTGGGTTTAGCTGGCTACTATCGTCGGTTCGTGCAAGATTTCTCCAGAATATTTGCACCGTTGACTAAACTGACACAGAAGGGTGTTAAGTTTGAGTGGACTGACAAGTGCGAGGCGAGTTTTGAGAAACTCAAGGAGATTTTGACTACAGCTCCGGTTTTGGCATTGCCTTCTAGCATCGACGGTTTCATAGTGTATTATGATGCGTCTCAGATTGTTTTGGGTTGCGTTCTGATACAACATGGACAGGTGATTGCCTATGCTTCCCGTCAGTTGAAGAAGCATGAGGTGAATTACCCTACTCATGACTTAGAGTTGGCAGCTGTGGTTTTTGCGCTGAAAATCTGGAGACATTATTTGTATGGTGCTACTTGTGAGATTTTCACTCATCACAAGAGTTTGAAGTATATCTTTGATCAGAGAGAGTTGAACTTGAGACAGAGGAGATGGTTAGAATTGCTGAAAGACTACGACTGTACTATTCAGTACCATCCTGGTAAGGCTAATGTGGTAGCCGATGCGTTGAGTCGCAAGTGTTCGGGCAGTTTGTCCCATATTTCTGAGATTGGGCGTAGACCCATGGTTAGAGAGTGGCACAGTTTGATAGCTTTAGGCTATGGTTTTCAGGTTTCTCAGGCTGATTGTTTATTGGCACAGTTGCAAGTACATCCTGTTTTGATTGATCGGATCAAAGCTTTACAAGCTGAGGATCCACAGTTAAAACGGATTATTGAGGAGGTTCAGCAGGACGGTAACTCTGAGTTTACTTTTGTGGATGGTGTTCTGAGACATGGTTCGAGATTGTGTGTTCCGGATTCAGATGGTTTGAGAGACCAGATTCTGGAAGAAGCGCACAAGTCTGCTTATAGTGTTCATTCGGGTTCTACTAAGATGTACCATGATCTTAAGGGTACCTACTGGTGGAGCGGGATGAAGAAGGATGTCGCTGAGTATGTTTCTAAGTGTCTGACGTGCCAGCAGGTGAAGCTGGAGCATCAGAGACGTTTTGGCTATTTGCAACCACTACCTATTCCAGAGTGGAAGTGGGAGCGGATTGCCATGGATTTTGTGGTTGGTTTACCACGTACTCGATAGGGGTATGATTCCATCTGGGTTATAGTTGACCGTATGACCAAGTCAGCTCATTTCCTTCCGATTAAGGTTTCGTATCCTGCTTCGAGGTTGGCTCAGTTGTACATCGACAGGATTGTCAGTTTGCATGGTGTACTGGTTTCTATTGTTTCAGACAGAGGTTCTGTGTTTACTTTGAGGTTCTGGAAAGCGTTATAGGAATCCTTGGTTTCTCGATTGGATTTTAGTACAACTTTTCATCCTCAGACTGACGGTCAGTCTGAGAAGACTATTCAGACATTGGAGGATATGCTCAGGATGTGTGTTCTCGATTTTCAGGATAGCTGTGATACTCATTTGCCGTTGATTGAGTCTTACAACAACAGTTACCACGCGAGTATCGAGATGGCGCCGTATGAGGCTTTGTACGGGCGCAAGTGTAGATCTCCTATCTATTGGGAGGAGGTTGGAGAGCGTAAACTCTCGGGAGCAGAGATTATTCAGATTACCTCAGAGAAAGTACCGTTGATTAAGCGGAGATTAGAGACCGCTTTTAGTCGGCATAAGAGTTATGCTGATCCGAAGAGAAAAGACATTGAGTTTCATGTTGGTGATTTCGTGTTTCTTCGGGTTTCGCCTATGAAAGGCGTGGTTCATTTTGGTGTCAAGGGAAAGTTGGCACCGAGGTATATTGATCCTTATGAGATTTCAGAGAGAATTGGAGCGGTGGCTTATCGTCTGGTTTTGCCGCCAGACATGTCTTTAGTACATCCTGTGTTTCATGTTTCTATGTTGAGAAAGTGCATTTCTGATCCTTCGCACGTGATTGTGCCTCAGAGCGTTGAGATTGACCAAGAGCTGTCCTATGAGGAACAGCCAGTTGAGATTGTTGATACGCAAGTGCGTAAATTGCGAAACAAGGAGATTCTGATGGTCAAAGTTCTTTGGAGCAATCATTCTGTAGAGGAGTGCACTTGGGAGACCGAGTCGGATATGCGGAATCGCTATCCTTTTCTTTTTCCATGAGGTACGATGCTTTATTTTTATGTGATTAAATGGCTGTTATCTGTATACGTGTTATTCTGGTATTAATTGTTTATCGTGTTAAATTCGAGGACGAATTATTAATTATTTGGGGAGAATATAATACCCCGTGTTTTCTGTTTATATTTCCGGTAGTTGTTCGTTCGTTTCATCGTCCGTATCTCGCGTGTTTGGGCTCGAATAGTTCATTTTTGAAGTTCGGAATCGGTTTCGTTTCGTCGGCGGGTTCGGGCCCAAGTTTGGGCCGTTTTAAAATTTTGCCTGCAGGGCGCGACGGAAGGCACCACAGCTCCGGCGCGCCTCGCGTCGCGCCCTGCCTTAAAATTTGATAAGACGGCGCGATTGTTGGCGCAGCGGGAGGCGCGGCTACGGATCATATATTTCAATTCAAAATCGAAATTCCAATAATCCGAATCCTAAAGTTGATCATACCAACAACAAATGGATCGTCGTATCATTTAGTAAAAAGGACGCATCTAGGAATCATAAGAAGAATACCTATGTCGATTCTCCAACGATTCTTGTAGTCCCGAAAGTACGGTGACCTCAAGCTCGTCCACACGAGTATGCGTCCGATTGAATCCTCGCCTTGAAGTAATCTGCAAGAGTTCCTCTTGTTGAGCAGCCCTAAGCTCAAACTCTCACCACGATCACTACCTTGCTCGGATATGTGAAAAACGTCGCCAAGTTTTTCCCGTGATTGATGACTCCTTGAACTCCTTCAAGTGATTTCTCTTTCTACAACTTTGTAGTGAGATGTGTGTTGTGTGGTGTGAAATGAGCAAGGACATGCTCTATTTATAGGCTAGAGCATGTCTTAAGAATGCAACACCTTGCATGCTAGGTGTCACACACCAAGCAAAGGTGTTGCCACCACATGACACCTTTCATGTGTTGACATCACATAGGTGACATCATATAGGTGATGTCATCATATGACATCCCATATATGACATAAGTTTATCTCATTACATCATCACCATGACATCATCATTCCATTAGCTTATGATTGATGATTTAAGTATCATTAATTACACTAATTAATTACTTAAACCTTTTAATCATAAAACTTGGTTAAAAATATAGTTAGGTTCCTACTAATTTATAACTCTTATAAATTAGTCCCTAATTAACTTGAACATAGTACAATTAGGTTCCTACTAATTTATAACTCTTACAAATTAGTCCCTAATTTGTACTTGTTTTTCATCTTAGATTAATTTCCGAGATATGCTAGTATCCATATGAAATTGATCTTTCGTAAACTCAATCGGTTGCACACTCTATTGAGTGTGACTAACTAGGTTCACATCTATATGGCAACGAGAGACATAAGAAACGCATATCTTATATTAAATAATTAAATCCCATTTAATTATTAATTCTCGTAGATCGAGAGTGACGTCTAGCAACATATCACGACCCCCAAATAGAGATGAATGTTTCGATGCATTCTTTATGAACCAATGTTCATAATACCGTACACTCAAAATTCCCTTCATCTAAGATTCCAATCTCTACTAGTGTCACGGTTAAGTCAAACACTGTTTGTCTTGATCATATGACCTCATCTCTCAGTTCTAATTCTTGATAAATATGACTTCCACTAGAAACAACTTTCTATGTAAGTCATATACACCTGCTCAGGTTTTATCCTCCATCAAGAACAATTCGAGATAGCATAAAATCTTGTCTCCGTTCATCCAGAGTGATGAATCCTTTCTAGGTTAAACCACTATCACCATATACAACTAATTAGAGCCAACACATCCCGCGGCCCTAGCTCATGAAAGATCTAGGGTTAAGGAGTATCAAACTCTAATCACCTATATACAAGATACTGTCACTGCAAGTCAAAGGATATATGTACAATTATGAACCAGATGACAGTAAATTGACTTTGATGAATTACCATGTATAAGTCATCTATCGTCACTTGTTCGACTCACTCAACAACTTGAGTGTCCACATGTTTATTCAGATCCCCATTAAGTAGTATGAGACTCACTACTTCCTATAATTAGTAACTCTTTACTTATCATGAGAATAAACCGGGGTGACGATCTTTTCGGGATAATGCGATGCCCTTATTCGTAGGACCACATCGATCGTGAACGATTATTTAGATCACTTGTATAATAGAATCTGTCACTCATATTCTTACTACCTTAAGAATAGATTCTATCACAATATGATAAGGACAATATGTATTAAATAAACACTTAGTTGATGAGACACTTAGTTCAAATAAAAACATATATATCATTTCCAATGGGATTTGTTTATACAAGAATAAATACAAAATGGCCCTAGGGCACAAACTACTAACAGCGATGGCCCGTCGCGCCTCGCGACGCGCCTGCCATCATGCCCTGCGAGTAAATTCCGACGTGGGGTCTATAAATAGACCCCTTAACCTAACCTAATCGTGTTTTTTCCATTTCTACTAAAACCCTAGCCGACACTCTTCCTTTGCAATCCTGAAACTTCATCTTCATCATTCAAATCATCCCAAATTCGATAAGCTCTTCACCTATGCTCTTTATGTTATGTACGATATCGTCTCGCCGCTCGTAACTCGTGGTGTTCATTGGTTAGCTTGCGTATTAACATAACTTCACGTCCAAACCGATTCATATTGCCCCCGGAATCACTGAGCTTCATTATAATACAAGTCGGTACGTAAATCTCTTGGCTTGAGCTGCGATTACGGTTACGTGTTGTGAGTTTCATTACTGTCGAATAGTTCTTGATTTCTATGTTGTTATTTTAGCCTTATCGGGTTTGTTCTTCGTCGATCCTTATCGATCCAACGATCGCTACGAACCTCACGTTTTGAAATCGATAACGGTACGTTAAAATCCTTCGTTCTATGCATTATGGTTCACTGTAACCTTACTTTGTTTTTCTGCCGTTACTTAGGCTGCGAGTTCTTGATGTTGTAGTTGATTATTAGGCCTTGAATTGGTGTTTATTGTTTGAGAATCATTGATGTGTTTGTGGTTAAGGGTTCAAGATTTGGTTTTGTCAAGAAGTTGCCCGAATGTGTTGCTTTCGTTATTGCAGTACTGTGTATGGGTAGTTGTTCATAATCTGCTTTCATTGAAGGGGATGGTCAAAAGACCAAAATGATCATTTCATTATTTTGGTTAAATAAATTTAATCCTTCAACTTAGTTTTACCTATTGATTTTGGTTTGGATAATAACTTGAACTCGCTTGTTCTTATATAGACAATTTGAATACGTTATATAATTTACAACTTAAATTAATGTAATTACTCGGGTAGTTATATCAAAAATTCAAATTGGCGTGAATATGGCTAAATTACAATTTAGCCCCTGAACATTTTTATAACTTATATAAGTAAGTTTTTGATTAGTAACTTTATATTTTGTTTTAATTACAAACAAAAATAATTAATTTGATTTCAAATATCAAATTGGCTAAAGTACAGTTTAGTCCCTAATTGGATAAAGTATAGTTTAGTCCCTAAACTTTATAAACTTAAAATGGTTAAGTTTTGGTTGTAACTCGGGTTACTTGAAATTGAAGTTGTTGAGTTCCGCTTTTAAAATGAATTATTATTTTATCGAATTATTTTATAAATATAAACTCGGGTTTATATTTGATAAACGTTTTGAGTCGGGTTAGACTTGGGTCACCCGACAAGTGAGGTTAAGTTGATAGTTAATGATAACTCGGCTAACCCACTATTTGGAAATTAATTATTATTTAAAGATTATTAAATAATATTTATAAATTGGATTTTAAGCGAGAACTCAATAGACTTGTATTAATTGTACATTGTTACCTTTTGGGTATTTTTGTGTTGCTCTGGATTATTTAATTCCGACGTGTTAATTGTGCTTGTCCTATGTGGTGTCTAGTACTCTCTAGAGTTAGGGTCTATTTTTAATAATTATTTTATTTGTCTAGACCCGTCTATTGTTCGTGCTCCAGAGGCGCTTGCCGGTTATCACGTGGATTACCAAGCAGTGAGTTTGTACTTACTATTTACCGCTTTATTAAGTAAATTGTTATTTTAATAATAAATATATATACTGTACGTATATTTCGAACTGTTTTTATATTATGGCTTCTAGTTGGAACATGCTACCTAATGGGCATCATTTAGGACTGCGTGCGCACCGGTATTGATCTGGGTAAGGTATATATGGAAATGTGGTAACTTGGTAAGAGCGTAGCTCTCGGGACCAGGTAGAGGAACTCGGTGTAGCTCAGCTCTCGGGACTCTGGTATAAGAGTGGTCAGTGGTAACTCGGTGTAGCTCAGCTCTCGGGACCACACCTATTGGATTATGTTATGTATTTAGAATTGTGGATTAGGGTTCCAACTATTATTCGTAATATCATTATTAAATGTTTTATACGGTTTTAAAGGTTTTCCACTTAATAAATGTCGATAGTGGTATAAATTCATCTCATTATATCTGACCCTGTTGTTTTCCCAATTTTTTACAGGGTTATGATCTGAGAGAGTCTGGTGATCTCCGTATTTACTTTTATTCGGAGGTTCCATTTATTTTTGATAAACTGTAAAACTGTTTTATTCTTAGACCGCAGTAGTAATTAGATGTCTTTATAATTATTATAATTTTTGTCGGATTGGTTCGACTGGTTATATTGCTTTGGCATGTTATATTATTTACATTGGTTTATGATAAATCTATTTTAAACTCAGAATTGGATAAGCATGTTATATTAACTTTTGAATATTGTCACTGCTAGATTTAGGCTGAAGTCTCGGATGCCCCAGAGCATTGGTTTTCTGCAGGTTTATGTGTTTTTATGTTAATTGAAAGGCTAGCTACGGGTTTTGGTACTACATTACCCATACCCTAGCGCCAGTCGCGATTCATGAAAATGGGTCGTGACAGAAACAAATCCAAACATCTCACCTTTTTAGTGATTTATGCCAAACGTGTGCAAACGTTACGAAACAAATCCAAACGTTTCTCCTTTTTAGAGATTAAAGCTAAACGTTTACAAACGTTACGAAACAAATCTAAACGTTTCACCTTTTTAGCGATTTAAGCCAAACGTTTACAAACGTTACGTAACAAATCCAAACGTTTCATCTTTTTAGTGATTTAAGCGAAACGTTTACAAACGTTACGTAACAAATCCAAGCGTTTCACCTTTTTAGCAATTTAAGCCAAACGTTTACAAAAGTTACAAAATAAATCCAAGAATTTCACCTTTTTAGCAATTTAAGCCAAACTTTTACAAACGTTACGAAACAAATTCAAACATTTCACCTTTTTAGCGATTTAAGCCAAACGTTTACAAACGTTACGAAACAAATCAAATTATTTCACGTTTTTAGCGATTTAAGCCAAACGTTTACAAAAGTTACGAAACAAATCCAAGCGTTTCATCTTTTTAGCGATTTAAGCCAAACGTTTACAAACGTTATGAAACAAATTCAAACTTTTTGCCTTTTTAGCAATTTAAGCCAAACATTTATAAAGATTACGAAACAAATCCCAGCGTTTCACCTTTTTATCAATTTAAGCCAAATGTTTACAAACATTACGAAAAAAATCCAAATGTTTCACCTTTTTAGCGACTTAAGCCAAACGTTTACAAAGGTTATAAAAATAATCCAAATGTTTCACCTTTTTAGTAATTTAAGAGAAACGTTTACAAACGTTACGAAACAAATCCAAGCGTTTTACCTTTTTAACAATTTAAGTCAAACATTTACAAACGTTACGAAACAATTCCAAGCATTTTACCTTTTTAGCAATTTAAGCCAAATGTTTACTAACGTTACAAAACAAATCCAAATGAGCATTACGAAACAAGTTCAAACGTTTCCCCATTTAAGTGATTTATGCCAAACGATTAAAACGTTACGGAAAAAATCCAAACATTTTACCTTTTTAATTAGCAATTTAAGCCAAAAGTTTTCAAACAATAGGAAAAAAATCCAAACGTTTAATATTTTTAGCAATTTAAGCCAAACGTTTACGAACGTTACGAAACAAAACCAAGCGTTTCACATTTTTAGCAATGTAAGACAAACGTTTAAAAACGTAACGAAACAAATCCAAGCGTTCCACCTTTTTTGAAATTTAAGCAAACCGTTTACAAAAGTTACGGAAGAAATCCAAATGTTTCACCGTTTTAGCGATTTAAGCCAAACGTTTACATACGTTACGAAACAAATCAAAAGGTTTAACCATTTTAGCGATTTAAGCCAAACGTTTACAAACGGTACGAAACAAATCCGAATATTTCGCCTTTTTAGCGATTTAAGCCAAACGTTTATAAATGCTACGAAACAAATCCAAACATTTCACCTTTTTAGCAATTTAAGCCAAACGTTTACAAACGTTACGAAACAAATCCAAGCGTTTCTTCTTTTTAGCAATTTAAGCCAAACGTTTACAAACGTTACAAAACAAATCAAAGCGTTTCACCTTTTTAGCAGTTTAAGCCAAATGTTACAAAGGTTACGAAACAAATCCATACGTTTCACCTTTATAACGATTTAGACGAAACATTTACAAACGATACGAAACAAATCCAAATGTTTCACCTTTTTAGCGATTTAAGCCAAATGTTTACAAACGTTACGAAACAAATCCAAATGTTTCGCCTTTTTAGCAATTTAAGCCAAACGTTTACAAACGATACGAAACAAATCCAAACGTTTCTCCTTTTTACCGATTTAAGCCAATCGCTTACAAACGTGACGAAACAAATTCAAACGTTTCACCTTTATCGCGATTTAAGCCAAACATTTACAAACGTTACGAAACAAATCCAAATGTTTCGCCTTTTTAGGAATTTAAGCCAAACTTTTACAAGCGTTACGAAACAAATCCAAGCGTTTCCCCTTTTAGCAATTTAAGCCAAACATTTACAAACGTTCCGAAACAAATCCAAGCATTTCACGTTTTTAGCAATTTAAACCAAACGTTTACAAACATTCCGAAACAAATCCAAGCATTTCACCTTTTTAGCAATTTAAGCAAACGTTAACAAACGTTACGAAACAAATCCAAACGTTTCACCTTTTTAGCGATTTAAGGCAAACGTTAACAAACGTTAAGAAACAAATCCAAACGTTTCACCTTTTTAGTAATTTAAGCCAAACGTTTACAAACGTTACGAAACAAATCCAAGTGTTTCACCTTTTTAGTAATTTAAGCCAAACGTTTACAAACGTTACGAAACAAATCCAAGTGTTTCACCTTTTTAGCAATTTAAGCAAAACGTTTACAAACGTTACGAAAAAAATCCAAATTTTTCTCCATTTTAGCGATTTAAGACAAACGTTTAAAACGTTATGAAACAAATCCAAACATTTCACCTTTTTAGTGATTTATGCTAAACGTTTACAAACTTTACGAAACAAATCCAAACGTTTCGCCTTTTTAGCGATTGAAGCCAAACGTTTACAAACGTTACGAAACAAATCCAAACATTTCTCCATTTTAGTCATTTAAGCAAAACATTTACAAACGTTACGAAACAAATCCAAGCGTTTCCCTTTTTTAGCAATTTAAGCCAAACGTTTACAAGCGTTAAGAAACAAATACAAGCGTTTCACCTTTTTAGTAATTTAAGCCAAACCTTTGCAAACGTTACGAAACAAATCCAAGCGTTTCACCTTTTTAGCAATATAAGCCAAATGTTTACAAAAGTTACGAAACAAATCCAAACGTTTCCGATTTTTAGCTATTGAAGCCAAACGTTTACAAACGTTACGAAACAAAACCAAATGTTTAAAACGTTACGAAACAAATCCAAATGTTTCATATTTTTACGATTTAAGCAAAACCTTTACAAACGTTCCGGAACAAATCCAAACGTTTCATATTTTTAACGATTTAAGCCAAACCATTACAAACGTTACGAAACAAAACCAAGCGTTTCACCTTTTTTGCAAATTAGGTCAAACGTTTACAAACGTTACGAAACAAATCGAAGCGTTTCACCTTTTTAGCAATTTAAGCCAAATGTTTACAAACGTTCCGAAGCATATCCAAGTGTTTCACCTTCTTTGCAATTTAAGCCAATTGTTTACAAAAGTTACGAAACAAATCCAAACGTTTCCCTTTTTTTAGCGATTTAAGCCAAATGTTTACAAACGTTACAAAAAAAACCAATCGTTTCACCTTTTTAACGATTTAAGCCAAACGTTTATAAACGCTACTAAGCCAATCTAAACGTTTCACCTTTTTAGCAATTTAAGCCAAACATTTACAAAAGTTACGAAACAAATCCAAGAGTTTCTCCTTTTTAGTAATTTAAGCCAAGAGTTTACAAATGTTACGAAACAAATCAAAGTGTTTCACCTTTTTAGCAATATAAGCAAAATATTTACAAAGATTATGAAAAATATCCATACGTTTCACCTTATTAGAAATTTAAGCCAAAACGTTTATAAACGCTACGAAACAAATCCAAATGTTACACCTTTTTAGCAATTTAAGCCAAACGTTTACAAACGTTACGAAACAACTCCAAGAGTTTCTCCTTTATAGCAGTGTAAGCCAAGAGATTGCAAACATTAGGAAACAAATCCAAGCGTTTCACCTTTTTAGCAATTTAAGCCAAATGTTTACAAACGTTACAATAGAAATCCAAGCGTTTCACCTATTTAGAGATTTAAACCGAACGTTTACAAACATTACGAAACAAAACAAAACATTTCACCTTTTTAGCAATTTAAGCCAAACGTTTACAAACGTTACGAAACAAATCCAAACGTTTCCCCATTTTAGCATTTTAAACCAAACGTTTAAAACATTACGAAACAAATCCAAACATTATACCAAACATTTGCAAACGTTACGAAACAAATCCAAACGTTTCACCTTTTTAGCGATTGAAGCTAAACGTTTACAAACGTGACGAAACAAATCAAACGTTTCACCTTTTTAGCGATTTAAGCCAAACGTTTACAAATGTTACGTAACAAATCCAAACGTTTCACCTTTTTAGCGATTTAAGCCAAACGTTTACAAACGTTACGTAACAAATCCAAGTGTTTCACCTTTTTAGCAATTTAAGCCAAACGTTTACAAAAGTTACGAAACAAATCCCAGTGTTTCACCTTTTTAGCAATTAAAGCCAAACGTTTACAAACGTTACGAAAGAAATCCAGACATTTCATCTTTTTAGCGATTTAAGCCAAACATTTACAAACGGTACGAAACCAATCCAAATGTTTCACGTTTTCAGCGATTTAAGCCAAACTTTTACAAAAGTTTCACCTTTTTAGCGATTTAAGCCAAACGTTTACAAATGTTATAAAACAAATCCAAACTTTTCACCTTTTTAGCAATTTAAGCCAAACGTTTACAAGCGTTACGAAACAAATCCAAACGTTTCACCTTTTTAGCACTTTAAGCCAAATGTTACAAAGGTTACGAAACAAATCCAAACATTTCACCTTTTTAACGATTTAAACGAAACATTTACAAGCGATATGAAACAAATCCAAACGTTTCACCTTTTTACCGATTTAAGCCAAACGTTTACAAACGTTACGAAACAAATTCAAACGTTTCACCTTTATAGCGATTTAAGCCAAACGTTTACAAACTTTACGAAACAAATCCAAACGTTTCGCCTTTTTAGGAATTTAAGCCAAACGTTTACAAGCTTTACGAAACAAATCCAAGCGTTTCACGTTTTTAGCAATTTAAGTCAAACGTTTACAAACGTTCCGAAACAAATCCAAGCGTTTCACCTTTTAAGCAATTTAAGCCAAACGTTTACAAACGTTACGAAACAAATCCAAACGTTTCACCTTTTTAGCGATTTAAGTCAAACATTAACAAACGTTAAGAAACAAATTCAAACGTTTCACCTTTTTAGTAATTTAAGCCAAACATTTACAAACTTTATGAAACAAATCCAAGTGTTTCACCTTTTTAGCGACTTAAGCCAAACGTTTACAAAGGTTATAAAAAATAATCCAAATGTTTCACCTTTTTAGTAATTTAAGAGAAACGTTTACAAACGTTACGAAACAAATCCAAGCGTTTTACCTTTTTAACAATTTAAGTCAAACATTTACAAACGTTACGAAACAATTCCAAGCATTTTACCTTTTTAGCAATTTAAGCCAAATGTTTACTAACGTTACAAAACAAATCCAAATGAGCATTACGAAACAAGTTCAAACGTTTCCCCATTTAAGTGATTTATGCCAAACGATTAAAACATTACGGAAAAAATCCAAACATTTTACCTTTTTAATTAGCAATTTAAGCCAAAAGTTTTCAAACAATAGGAAAAAAATCCAAACGTTTAATATTTTTAGCAATTTAAGCCAAACGTTTACGAACGTTACGAAACAAAACCAAGCGTTTCACATTTTTAGCAATGTAAGACAAACGTTTAAAAACGTAACGAAACAAATCCAAGCGTTCCACCTTTTTTGAAATTTAAGCAAACCGTTTACAAAAGTTACGGAAGAAATCCAAATGTTTCACCGTTTTAGCGATTTAAGCCAAACGTTTACATACGTTACGAAACAAATCAAAAGGTTTAACCATTTTAGCGATTTAAGCCAAACGTTTACAAACGGTACGAAACAAATCCGAATATTTCGCCTTTTTAGCGATTTAAGCCAAACGTTTATAAATGCTACGAAACAAATCCAAACGTACCTTTTTAGCAATTTAAGCCAAACGTTTACAAACGTTACGAAACAAATCCAAGCGTTTCTTCTTTTTAGCAATTTAAGCCAAACGTTTACAAACGTTACGAAACAAATCAAAGCGTTTCACCTTTTTAGCAGTTTAAGCCAAATGTTACAAAGGTTACGAAACAAATCCATACGTTTCACCTTTATAACGATTTAGACGAAACATTTACAAACGATACGAAACAAATCCAAATGTTTCACCTTTTTAGCGATTTAAGCCAAATGTTTACAAACGTTACGAAACAAATCCAAATGTTTCGCCTTTTTAGCAATTTAAGCCAAACGTTTACAAACGATACGAAACAATTCCAAACGTTTCTCCTTTTTACCGATTTAAGCCAATCGCTTACAAACGTGACGAAACAAATTCAAACGTTTCACCTTTATCGCGATTTAAGCCAAACATTTACAAACGTTACGAAACAAATCCAAATGTTTCGCCTTTTTAGGAATTTAAGCCAAACTTTTACAAGCGTTACGAAACAAATCCAAGCGTTTCCCCTTTTAGCAATTTAAGCCAAACATTTACAAACGTTCCGAAACAAATCCAAGCATTTCACGTTTTTAGCAATTTAAACCAAACGTTTACAAACATTCCGAAACAAATCCAAGCATTTCACCTTTTTAGCAATTTAAGCAAACGTTAACAAACGTTACGAAACAAATCCAAACGTTTCACCTTTTTAGCGATTTAAGGCAAACGTTAACAAACGTTAAGAAACAAATCCAAACGTTTCACCTTTTTAGTAATTTAAGCCAAACGTTTACAAACGTTACGAAACAAATCCAAGTGTTTCACCTTTTTAGTAATTTAAGCCAAACGTTTACAAACGTTACGAAACAAATCCAAGTGTTTCACCTTTTTAGCAATTTAAGCAAAACGTTTACAAACGTTACGAAAAAATCCAAATTTTTCTCCATTTTAGCGATTTAAGACAAACGTTTAAAACGTTATGAAACAAATCCAAACATTTCACCTTTTTAGTGATTTATGCTAAACGTTTACAAACTTTACGAAACAAATCCAAACGTTTCGCCTTTTTAGCGATTGAAGCCAAACGTTTACAAACGTTACGAAACAAATCCAAACATTTCTCCATTTTAGTCATTTAAGCAAAACATTTACAAACGTTACGAAACAAATCCAAGCGTTTCCCTTTTTTAGCAATTTAAGCCAAACGTTTACAAGCGTTAAGAAACAAATACAAGCGTTTCACCTTTTTAGTAATTTAAGCCAAACCTTTGCAAACGTTACGAAACAAATCCAAGCGTTTCACCTTTTTAGCAATATAAGCCAAATGTTTACAAAAGTTACGAAACAAATCCAAACGTTTCCGATTTTTAGCTATTGAAGCCAAACGTTTACAAACGTTACGAAACAAAACCAAATGTTTAAAACGTTACGAAACAAATCCAAATGTTTCATATTTTTACGATTTAAGCAAAACCTTTACAAACGTTCCGGAACAAATCCAAACGTTTCATATTTTTAACGATTTAAGCCAAACCATTACAAACGTTACGAAACAAAACCAAGCGTTTCACCTTTTTTGCAAATTAGGTCAAACGTTTACAAACGTTACGAAACAAATCGAAGCGTTTCACCTTTTTAGCAATTTAAGCCAAACGTTTACAAACGTTCCGAAGCAAATCCAAGTGTTTCACCTTCTTTGCAATTTAAGCCAATTGTTTACAAAAGTTACGAAACAAATCCAAACGTTTCCCTTTTTTTAGCGATTTAAGCCAAATGTTTACAAACGTTACAAAAAAAACCAATCGTTTCACCTTTTTAACGATTTAAGCCAAACGTTTATAAACGCTACTAAGCCAATCTAAACGTTTCACCTTTTTAGCAATTTAAGCCAAACATTTACAAAAGTTACGAAACAAATCCAAGAGTTTCTCCTTTTTAGTAATTTAAGCCAAGAGTTTACAAATGTTACGAAACAAATCAAAGTGTTTCACCTTTTTAGCAATATAAGCAAAATATTTACAAAGATTATGAAAAATATCCATACGTTTCACCTTATTAGAAATTTAAGCCAAAACGTTTATAAACGCTACGAAACAAATCCAAATGTTACACCTTTTTAGCAATTTAAGCCAAACGTTTACAAACGTTACGAAACAACTCCAAGAGTTTCTCCTTTATAGCAGTGTAAGCCAAGAGATTGCAAACATTAGGAAACAAATCCAAGCGTTTCACCTTTTTAGCAATTTAAGCCAAATGTTTACAAACGTTACAATAGAAATCCAAGCGTTTCACCTATTTAGAGATTTAAACCGAACGTTTACAAACATTACGAAACAAAACAAAACATTTCACCTTTTTAGCAATTTAAGCCAAACGTTTACAAACGTTACGAAACAAATCCAAACGTTTCCCCATTTTAGCAATTTAAACCAAACGTTTAAAACATTACGAAACAAATCCAAACATTATACCAAACATTTGCAAACGTTACGAAACAAATCCAAACGTTTCACCTTTTTAGCGATTGAAGCTAAACGTTTACAAACGTGACGAAACAAATCAAACGTTTCACCTTTTTAGCGATTTAAGCCAAACGTTTACAAATGTTACGTAACAAATCCAAACGTTTCACCTTTTTAGCGATTTAAGCCAAACGTTTACAAACGTTACGTAACAAATCCAAGTGTTTCACCTTTTTAGCAATTTAAGCCAAACGTTTACAAAAGTTACGAAACAAATCCCAGTGTTTCACCTTTTTAGCAATTAAAGCCAAACGTTTACAAACGTTACGAAAGAAATCCAGACATTTCATCTTTTTAGCGATTTAAGCCAAACATTTACAAACGGTACGAAACCAATCCAAATGTTTCACGTTTTCAGCGATTTAAGCCAAACTTTTACAAAAGTTTCACCTTTTTAGCGATTTAAGCCAAACGTTTACAAATGTTATAAAACAAATCCAAACTTTTCACCTTTTTAGCAATTTAAGCCAAACGTTTACAAGCGTTACGAAACAAATCCAAACGTTTCACCTTTTTAGCACTTTAAGCCAAATGTTACAAAGGTTACGAAACAAATCCAAACATTTCACCTTTTTAACGATTTAAACGAAACATTTACAAGCGATATGAAACAAATCCAAACGTTTCACCTTTTTACCGATTTAAGCCAAACGTTTACAAACGTTACGAAACAAATTCAAACGTTTCACCTTTATAGCGATTTAAGCCAAACGTTTACAAACTTTACGAAACAAATCCAAACGTTTCGCCTTTTTAGGAATTTAAGCCAAACGTTTACAAGCTTTACGAAACAAATCCAAGCGTTTCACGTTTTTAGCAATTTAAGTCAAACGTTTACAAACGTTCCGAAACAAATCCAAGCGTTTCACCTTTTAAGCAATTTAAGCCAAACGTTTACAAACGTTACGAAACAAATCCAAACGTTTCACCTTTTTAGCGATTTAAGTCAAACATTAACAAACGTTAAGAAACAAATTCAAACGTTTCACCTTTTTAGTAATTTAAGCCAAACATTTACAAACTTTATGAAACAAATCCAAGTGTTTCACCTTTTTAGTTATTTAAGCCAAACGTTTACAAACGTTACGAAACAAATCCAAGCGTTCCATCTTTTTAGCAATTTAAGTGAAACGTTTACAAACGTTATGAAACAAATCCAAACATTTCCCTATTTTAGCGATTTAAGCTAAACGTTTAAAACGTTACGAAACAAATCCAAACATTTCACCTTTTTAGCGATTTATGCTAAACGTTTACAAACTTTACGAAACCAATCCAAACGTTTCGCCTTTTTAGCAATTGAAGCCAAACTTTTATAAACATTACGAAACAAAGCCAAACGTTTCACCATTTTGATCATTTACACCAAACGTTTACAAACGATACGAAACAAATCCAAGCGTTTCCCTTTTTTAGCAATTTAAGCCAAACGTTTACAAACGTTATGAAACAAATCCAAGCGTTTCACCTTTTTAGTAATTTAAGGCAAACCTTTACAAACGTTACGAAACAAATCCAAGCGTTTCACCTTTTTAGGAATATAAGCCAAACGTTTACAAACGTTACAAGATAAATCCAAACGTTTCCCATTTTTAGCAATTTAAGCAAAACGTTTACAAACGTTGCGAAACAAAACCAAACGTTTAAAACGTTACGAAACAAATCCAAATGTTTCACATTTTTAGCGATTTAAGCAAAGCCTTTACAAATGTTACGAAACAAATCCAAACGTTTCACATTTTTAGCGATTTAAGCAAAGCCTTTACAAATGTTACGAAACAAATCCAAACGTTTCACATTTTTAGCGATTTAAGCCAAACCATTACAAACGTTACGAAACAAAATCAAGCGTTTCACCTGTTTTGCAAATTAAGCCAAACGTTTACAAACGTTACGAAACAAATCGAAGCGTTTCAACTTTTTATCAATTTAAGCCAAACGTTTACAAACGTTCCGAAAAAAATCCAAGCGTTTCACCTTCTTTGCAATTTAAGCCAATTGTTTACAAATGTTATGAAACAAATCCAAATGTTTCCTTTTTTAGCGATTTAAGCCAAACGTTTACACTGCTATCTAAGCCAAACGTTTCACCTTTTTAGCTATCTAAGCCAAACGTTTATAAACGCTACGAAACAAATCCAAACGTTTCACCTTTTTAGCAATTTAAGCCAAACGTTTACAAACGTTACAAAACAAATCCAAAAGTTTCTCCTTTTTAGCAATTTAAGCCAAGAGTTTACAAATGTTACGAAACAAATCAAAGTGTTTCACCTTTTAAAGTGAAACGTTTACAAATGTTACGAAAATAATCCATACGTTTCACCTTATTAGCGATTTATGCCAAATGTTGATAAACGCTACGAAACAAATCCAAATGTTTCACCTTTTTAGCAATTTAAGCCAAACGTTTATGAACATTACGAAACAAACCCAAGAGTTTCTTATTTATAGCAATATAAGCCAAGAGATTACAAACATTAGGAAACAAATCCAAGCATTTCCCCTTTTTAGCAATTTAAGCCAAACGTTTACAAACGTTACAAAAGAAATCCAAATTTTTCACCTTCTTAGAGATTTAGGCCGAACGTTTACAAACATTACGAAACTGTAATACCCCAAAATATTTTACGATAATTAAGTCGTGCCACGTGTTGAGATTTTCGATAAATTAAATTAAGAAGAATTTAATTTAATTATATCGAGAATTTAGAATGAATTTTAATAAGTCAATTAGCGGGATTTGAGGGTATAACTTAGAAAATTAATATAAAATAAAATATAAATTCCGTAATGATAATTATTTCGCCAAAGTCCGCGAAATAATATATATTATTAGTGGTAAAAGTTTCGAGTCGATCGGAGACTGTTAAAAATTTGGACGCGGATTGGTTTTTGGCTAAATTGTAACTTTTGAAAAGTTTGAAGGACCAAAGTGTAATTTAGCCATTCCTATATAAGAAATGAGAGGAGAAGAGAATGATCCAGAAGCCTTCATCATCTATTTCTTTCATTCTCTTCATCGATCGATTACGATTTCGCCGCACGATCTCGTTTCTCGTCCGTTTTCGACGTTCTATAACTCCAAACGATCGTACTTCAACGGGTAATCACGGTAAGCTCGACGTTTTATCGTTTAAACGAATATATTTTGAGTTATATCGAGTTAAAATTTTAGGCCACGAAACGTATATATCGTTTTAATTGATATTAGGATTAAATTATAGCGTTTTGAAGCTAGAATAGGCGTTTGGGATGGTTAGGAGCGTTTTTACGTATGTAGCAGGTCGGAAACCCCGGAAATCGATTCCGGGGGATCGTGCACGACATCATGCACGTATGGTGCACGAACGTGCACCAATACATGGTGCACGAACGTGCACCACCGAGGTGCACGATCGTGCACCCCCCCTGCACGAACGTGCACCCCCAACCCTCACACCCTGATTTTCAGTTGTTCAATGCCCGTTGTATACGCGTGTCGAGGTTGGAAATCGATTGATTGTCAATGTTAAACGGGAGTCGAATTAGAAAAGAAATACGATCCGTAAACGAGTTAGATATCGTTTAACGGGATATGCGTGAAAAGCACGACGGTTAATGAGAGTTTAGGGTGTCGAGTCTCGAGTCTAAAATTAATTTTAGATCCGATGAGGCAAGAAGCAGCTGGACCACTAGTTTGGGAAGCTTGATGTTACAAAACCCCGACGTATTTTTGGATAAGCGTTTTCTGTGAGTTTATACGATTTGCTTTTAAAGTATTTATCGAAGCAATTATTTTATATTTCTTATTATTTGAACTGCGGCACCGTTTGGATTGAGGGTTTTTAAAATCCATGGATTTTAATAAAATCGATGGATTTTAAATCAATGGAATTTAAATCCATAGATTTTAAAATTCCATCGTTTGGATTGAAAATAAAATCAATGGTTTTTAACATTATTTATGGAAAAAAATAAATAGTATAACAATCCATCATTCATAAAAAATGGTGGATTTGGACTTTCCCACCTAGTAGGTGGGAAATAAAAACCCTCAAAAATGATGGATTGTAGAAAATGAGGGAATCTATAAATCCATGGATTCTATTAAATTTTTTTTGAGGCAAACGATGGATTTTGTCCAAATCCATTGATTGTTTAAAATCCATCGTTTAAAATCCATCAATCCAAACGGTGCCTGCATGTTTTATATGCGAAACTTTTATATGAATTGCGCATACGCTTGATTTTAAACAAGTATCGATCCGATGGAACGTGCTACCTATTGAGCGGCAATAGGACTGTGCGATCACCAGTTTTGATTTGATGCAGCTATGAGCTAATTATGATTATGAAATTTGAGATTTGAGGTATAGTTTGATACGAGCGAATACTCGGCTACGGTGTAGCCTGGAGTCTCCGTATCTAGTGGGTTGGACCCATCAGTGAGTTGGACTCACAATTTGTCATTAATGATTGGGTTACTTGATCGATAATTAGTATGTTTGAGGACTAAGGTTTCAGTCGGATCTCGTACTTGGCTGCATATGATTGAATATCGTTTTATGTTTTATTTGGATACTTATTAGTAAATGTATGAACTCACTCAGTATATCCCAATATACTGACCCCTCACAGATTTCCTTTCAGGATAAAGATGCTTCGAAGCAACGGACTTCTATCCTACTTCTAGAAGTCTGTATTTTTGAGTATGTAAAGAAACAATACTTTACTCTTAGAGCTGCAGTAGATAAGTATTTTGCAAGTCAGCTTGTAATATATGGTTTTCTGTAAATATAACTTTAATGTTTTAAAGTTAAAAATGTTTTACGCTTACTGCGTTATAATGTTTGAGATTGCCAGAGGATATGTATGCCTGGCATGTGTTTAGCATGACACGCGTTGTTGTCTGACATGCATGGCGTATATGATTCGTGAAAAATTATTTTACGTTTTTAGGCTTGCTACGGGTTTTGGAGTAACCACTCCCATTCCCTAGCGCCGGTCTCGGCCCATGAGATTGGGTCGTGACAATGTTGGTATCAGAGAATGGTCCAGATACCATTGCTTATTTAGTAAAGTGTTATATGATTAAGATTTTCCTAGGAATTCTACTGCAGCACATAGGACTTGAGTCTTGGCTTTGTTACGTATTCATTTGATTTTCAAACTTTCAGCTTTCCCTCTAGGATGTGAGTCTGTCCTACGTGTGTGTTCGCATGTGTTGAGATGCGCGTTTAATACGATATGCGTTTGTGATGATATGCGATTATATGGCTAAGTAACGCTGTTTGTCTTGGTCAGGATGTCTGACCAAAGACAAGAAGAAGAGCGAGCTGCCGCTGCAGCACGAAACGTTATAGAAGGGGCGCATGACGTCCATCCAGAAGCTCAAGATGAGTCTTTTGTTCACGGAGGAGGTGGTGGCCAAGAGGCCCAAGCGCAGGCTCCTGGAGTGCAAGCGCAAGCCCAGCAACCTAATGTTGTGGGTTTTTATCTGAACAAGTTTCTTATTGGAATCGCGGCCATGCAAGCTAACCAGGCTGAGGTGCAGAATATGCATCGTGAACAGCTACAGCAGCAACAGTTACGCAATGTTGCTTTTACTGACCGAGATATCGTCCTGTCTTATATGCGCCTCAAGCCAACTAAGTTTGACGGCTCAGGCGATGCTTTAGTTTTTCTCGAAGAAGTAGAACGTAACGCTCGACGTCTGCAAGCTAACGAGAGACAGACCATCATTATGGTGGAAATGTCAATGAAAGGACTTGCGAAAGATTGGTTTCAACAGCACAACCAGCCAACCATGGATACTATTTCCTGGGCTGAATTTGCAAATCACTTTAGAGAATATTTCTTACCATATGCAGTGACGGAGAGTTATCGTAGTCAGTGGCTGACCTTGAGTAGAGGCAATCGGTCTGTGCAAGAGTTTATAACAGAGTTTACCAGAGTGAGTAGGTTTGCACCAGACCTGACTGCAGACCTAGCCAGGGTGAACTCGAGGTTTGTAGAGGGTCTAGGAGCTGAATTTGTGAGTCTGACGTCTGATATTGGAAGAACCCTAGTGCAGTTGATCGATAGCGCTAGGCAAATGGAAGTTTCTCTGATCCGTTTTGGGAAGATTCCCGATCCTTCCAATGTTGCGCCTGTCAGGAGTGATGTGTTCCGCAGCGTACAAATCTCACCTACCCAATCATACGTTAGGAGTTATTCTCAACCCCCATCACGTCAGTAGAGAAATAAGAAAGCTCGGTATGGAACTAGAGTGAGTACTTCAGGCACTGAATTTAGTGCCAGATCTATGAGTGATATGGGAGGCGGAGTTCCCATATGTCTGAACTGTAATAGGAGACACTACGGCGCATGTTACCTTGCTAGTGGAGCATTTTTTAACTGTGGTCAACGGGGCCATTTTGCTAGAGATTTTCCGAGGCAGATGCCCCAGGGCTCGATGACTACTGTGATGCAACCTTCTTATCATCAGCAGAGAAATGCACATCAAACAGCGTCAGGATATGATCAAACAGGAAGTACCTTCACTGGTCAGAGAGGCCGTGGTTATGCAAATCGAGGAGGAAGGAACGGCGGAGGTCGTGGTACTGGCCAGACTTCGCAGGCTGGCGGGAGTCAGGCGAGGGTCTTTGCACTGAATCCTCAGGAGGCTCAGGCTTCCAATGTTATGGTGGAAGGTACCTTTCTTATCGCTTCTCAAGACGCACTAATTTTATTTGATCCGGGCACTACGCATTCATTTGTTTCGCCTAGCTTCGCTAGTAAGTTAGGAGTGCAACCAGCGTATCTTAGGAATCCTTTGTCCGTAGCTACTCCAGTCGGTGAGAGTGTGGAAGTTAGTATCGTTTATCCGTCTTGTCCTGTCAAAGTTCAAGGGCGAGACTTATTAGTGGACTTGATTTTACTCGAGGTATTAGCTTTTAACGTCATACTAGGAATGGATTGGCTAGCTCAGCACTACGCCAATGTGGATTGCCGGAAGAAGACGGTAACGTTTAGCAAGCCTGGAATTGAACCAGTTTCAATTCAGGGTGATAAGACAGAATCTCATGCGAGTATCGTTTCAGCTATTAAAGCTTGTCGTATGTTGAAGAAGGGATGTCAAGGAATCTTAGCGATAGTACGAGACGTGGAGAAGAAAACTGTAAACTTAAGTGACGTACCAGTGGTGTCAGAATATCCGGATGTTTTTCCAGAGGAATTACCTGGATTACCCCCAGATCGTGAAATTGAGTTTTGTATCGAATTGGCTCCTGAACGAAGCCGATATCGATACCTCCTTATCGAATGGCGCCAGCAGAGCTCAAAGAACTTAAGAATCAGCTAGAAGAATTGTTTGATCGCGGTTTCATCAGACCGAGTGTATCCCCGTGGGGTGCACTAGTGCTATTCGTGAAAAAGAAGGATGGTTCGCTTCGACTTTGTATCGATTATCGACAGTTGAACAAGGTGACGATCAAGAACAAGTATCCGTTACCTAGAATCGACGATTTATTCGACCAGTTACAAGGAGCGAAGTATTTCTCTAAGATCGATTTGAGATAAGGCTATCATCAGCTAAAGATTCGCGACAAGGATATTCAAAAGACTGCATTTCGAACTCGATACGGACATACAAATTTCTCGTTATGTCATTCGGACTGACGAATGCGCCAGCAGGCTTCATGGATATGATGAATAGAATATTCAAACCGTACTTAGATCGGTTCGTGATTGTGTTTATCGACGACATTTTGATTTATTCTCGTTCAGAAGAAGAGCACGCACATCATCTGCGGATAGTACTACAGACACTAAGAGAGCATCAGCTTTACGCCAAATTCTCTAAATGTGAATTTTGGCTAACGGAAGTGGCTTTCTTGGGTCATGTGGTATCACAAAGCGGCATCAAGGTTGACCCAAAGAAGATCAAAGCTGTATTAGAATGGAAACGTACTGAATCAGTTACGGAAGTTCGAAGTTTCCTCGGCTTGGCAGGGTACTACAGACGATTCGTACAAGATTTTTCAAAGATCGTTGTACCATTGACAAAATTAACTCAGAAGAACGCGAAATTCAACTGGACGGAGCAATGTGAGCTCAGTTTTCTGAAACTGAAAGAGTGTCTAATGACAGCACCAGTCTTAGCCCTACCAGAAGGAACTGAAGGATTTACAGTTTACTCTGATGCGTCAAGAGTTGGACTAGGATGCGTCCTTATGCAACACGGTAGAGTGATTGCATACGCTTCGCGACAGCTTAAGAAGCACGAAACAAATTATCCGACGCATGATATGGAGTTAGCGGCAGTGATTTTTGCGCTAAAGATTTGGAGACATTATTTATACGGCGCCACCTGCGAGATCTTTACAGATCATAAAAGCTTGAAGTACATTTTCGATCAACGAGAGTTGAACCTCAGACAGTGAAGGTGGATGGAGTTACTAAAAGACTACGATTGTACGATATAATACCATCCAAGCAAGGCCAACGTAGTGGCGGATGCCTTAAGCAGGAAGTCGACAGGAAGTCTCCCGCATGTTGGAACGACATGGCGGAGACCATTAATTAACGAGATTCATGCGATGTTTAGCCAAGGAGTGGAGTTCGAGATTTCATCTCTCGGAAACCTAATAGCCCAGTTAACGATACGATCGACGTTAATAGATCGAATTAAAGAGTTGCAAGCGGATGACCCTCAGTTAAAGTATCTAATTGAGGAAATACAACAAGGAAAAAGTCAAGATTTCAGTATCGTCAACGGAATACTGAAGTATGGCAATCGAATGTGTGTACCAGACATTGAAGACTTCAGACAGAAGATCATGGAAGAGACTCATGGGACGATTTATAGTGTTCATCCAGGTTCCACGAAGATGTATCACGACATCAAGACGACGTATTGGTGGAGCGGAATGAAGAAGGACATCGCGGAGTTTGTGGCTAAATGCCCGACTTGTCAGCAAGTCAAATTGGAACATCAGCGGCCTTACAGATTTCTTCAACCGTTACCCATTCCGGAGTGGAAGTGGGAGCAAATCACGATGGATTTCGTAGTCGGATTGCCCAAGACGCAAAAAGGTTTTGATTCTATTGGGGTAATCGTGGATCGTTTGACGAAGTCAGCACACTTTATACCGATCAAGACGACGTATTCTGCAGCAAGGTTAGCTCAGGAGTACATTGATAAGATCGTGAGTCTACACGGAGTCCCCGTGTCAATCGTTTCAGACAGAGGTTTTGTATTTACCTGTAACTTTTGGAAGAGCCTAAACCCTAAAATATAAATCCCGTAATGATAATTATTTCGCCAAAGTCCGCGAAATAATATATATTATTAGTGTTAAAATTTCGAGTCGATCGGAGACTGTTTAAAATTTGGACGTGGATAGGTTTTCGGCTAAATTGTAACTTTTGAAAAGTTTCAAGGACTAAAGTGTACTTTAGCCATTCCTCTATAAGAAATCAGAGGAGAAGAGAATGATCCATAAGCCTCCATCATCTCTTTCTTTCATTCTCTTTATCGATCGATTATGATTTCGCCGCACGATCTTGTTTCTCGTCCGTTTTCGACGTTCTATAACTCCAAACGATCGTACTTCAACGGGTAATAACGGTAAGCTCGACGTTTTATCGTTTAAATGAATATATTTTGAGTTATATCGAGTTAAAATTTTAGGCCACGAAACGAATGTATCGTTTTAATCGATATTATGATTAAATTATAGCGTTTTGAAGCTAGAATAGGCGTTTGGGATGCTTTTGGAGCATTTTTACGTATGTAGCAGGTCGGAAACCCCGGAAATCGATTCCGGGGGATCGTTCATGACAGTGCACAATCGAGCATTAAGGTGCACGACCGTGCATCAAGGTGCACGAACGTGCACCACTGAGGTGCACGATCGTGCACCCCCCTGCACGAACGTGCACCCCCGACCCTCGCACCCCGATTTTCAGTTGTTCAATGCCCGTTGTATACGCGTATCGAGGTTGGAAATCGATTGATTTTAACAGTTAACCTAATGAGGTGAAACAGGAGTCGAATTAGAAAAGAAATACGATCCGTAAACGAGTTAGAGTTCAGTGTGTCGAGTCTCGAGTCTAGAGTCAATCTTAGAATAGGATTCTGATACCAGTCAAATGTTTTAAAATTTATATTAGATCCGGCGAGGCAAGAAGCAGCTAGACCAGTAGTTCGGGAAGCTTGACGTTATAAAGCCCCGACGTATTTTTGGATAATCGTTTTCTGTGAGTTTATACGATTTGCTTTTAAAGTATTTATCTAAACAATTATTTTATATTGCTTATTATTTGAACAACATGTTTTATATGCAAAAATTTTATATGAATTGCGCATACGCTTGATTTAAAACCAGTATCGATCCGATGGAACGTGCTACCTATTGAGCGGCAATAGGACTGTGTGATCACCAGTTTTTATTTGATATAGCTATGAGCTGATTATGATTATGAAATTTGAGATTTGAGGTATAGTTCGATACGAGTGAGCACTCGGCTACGGTGTAGCCTGGAGTCTCTGTATCTAGTGGGTTGGACTCACAATTTGACATTAATGATTGGGTTACTTGATCGATAATTAGTATGTTTGAGGACTAAGGTTTCAGTCGGATCTCGTACTTGGCTGCATATCATTTAATATCGTTTTACGTTTTATTTGGATACTTATTAGTAAATGTATGAACTCACTCAGTATATCCCAATATACTGACCCCTCACAGATTTCCTTTCAGGATAAAGATGCTTTGAAGCAACGAACTTCTATCCTACTTCCAAAAGTCTGTATTTTTGAGTATGTAAAGAAACACTACTTTACTCTTAGAGCTGCAGTAGACAAGTATTTTGCAAGTCAGCTTGTAATATATGGTTTTCTGTAAATATAACTTTAATGTTTTAAAGTTAAAAATGTTTTACGCTTGCTGCGTTATAATGTTTGAGATTGCCAGAGGATATGTATGCATGGCATGTGTTTAGCATGACACGTGTTGTTGTCTGACATGCATGGCGTATATGATTCGTGAAAAATTATTTTACGTAATTAGGCTTGCTATGGGTTTCGGAGTAACCACTCCCATTCCCTAGCGCCGGTCTCAGCACATGAGATTGGGTCGTGACAGAAATAAAACCAAACATTTCACCTTTTTAGCAATTTAAGCCAAACGTTTACAAACGTTACGAAACAAATCCAAACGTTTCCCCATTTTAGCGATTTAAGCCAAACGTTTAAAACGTTAAGAAACAAATCCAAACTTTCACCTTTTTAGCGATTTATGCCAAACGTTTGCAAACGTTACGAAACAAATCCAAACGTTTCACCTTTTTAGCGATTGAAGCTAAACGTTTAGAAACGTGACGAAACAAATCCAAACGTTTCCCCTTTTTAGCGATTTAAGCCAAACGTTTAAAAACGTTACGTAACAAATCCAAACGTTTCACCTTATTAGCAATTTAAACCAAACGTTTACAAGCGTTACGAAACAAATCCAAGCGTTTCTCCTTTTTAGCAATTTAAGCCAAACATTTACAACCTTACGAAACAAATCCAAGCGTTTCACGTTTTTAGCAATTTAAGCCAAACGTTTACAAACGTTACGAAACAAATCAAAATGTTTCACCTTTTTAGCGATTTAAGCCAAACATTAACAAACGTTAAGAAACAAATCCAAACGTTTCACCTTTTTAGGAATTTAAGCCAAACGTTTAGAAATGTTAAGAAACAAATCCAAGAGTTTCACCAAAACGTTTACAAACGTTACGAAACAAATCCAAATGTTTCACCTTTTTAGCGATTTAAGCAAAACGTTAACAAACGTTAATAAACAAATCCAAATGTTTCACCTTTTTAGTAATTTAAGCCAAACGTTTACAAACGTTACGAAACAAATCCAAGCGTTTCAACTTTTTAGTAATTTAAGCCAAACGTTTACAAACGTTACGGAACAAATCCAAGCGTTTCACTTTTTTAGCAATTTAAGCGAAACGTTTACAAACGTTACGAAACAAATCCAAACATTTCCCAATTTTATTGATTTAAGACAAACGTTTAAAACGTTACGCAACAAATCCAAACATTTCACCTTTTTAGCGATTTATGCTTAACGTTTACAAACTTTACGAAACAAATCCAAATGTTTCGCCTTTTTAGCGATTGAAGCCAAACGTTTACAAACGTTGCGAAACAAATCCAAACATTTCACCATTTTAGTCATTTAAGCCAAACGTTTACAAACGTTACGAAACAAATCCAAACGTTTCCCCATTTTAGCAATTTAAGCCAAACGTTTAAAACGTTAAGAAACAAATCCAAACATTTCACCTTTTTAGCGATTTATGCCAAACGTTTGCAAACGTTACGAAACAAATCCAAACGTTTCACCTTTTTAGCGATTGAAGCTAAACGTTTAGAAACGTGACGAAACAAATCCAAACGTTTCCCCTTTTTAGCGATTTAAGACAAACGTTTAAAAACGTTACGTAACAAATCCAAACGTTTCACCTTATTAGCAATTTAAACCAAACGTTTACAAGCGTTACGAAACAAATCCAAGCGTTTCTCCTTTTTAGAAATTTAAGCCAAACATTTACAACCTTACGAAACAAATCCAAGCGTTTCACGTTTTTAGCAATTTAAGCCAAACGTTTACAAACGTTACGAAACAAATCAAAATGTTTCACCTTTTTAGCGATTTAAGCCAAACATTAACAAACGTTAAGAAACAAATCCAAACGTTTCACCTTTTTAGGAATTTAAGCCAAACGTTTACAAATGTGATGAAACAAATCCAAGCGTTTCACCTTTTTAGCAATTTAAGCAAAACGTTTACAAACGTTACGAAACAAATCCAAATGTTTCACCTTTTTAGCGATTTAAGCAAAACGTTAACAAACGTTAATAAACAAATCCAAATGTTTCACCTTTTTAGTAATTTAAGCCAAACGTTTACAAACGTTACGAAACAAATCCAAGCGTTTCACCTTTTTAGTAATTTAAGCCAAACGTTTACAAACGTTACGAAACAAATCCAAGCGTTTCACCTTTTTAGCAATTTAAGCGAAACGTTTACAAACGTTACGAAACAAATCCGAACATTTCCCCATTTTATTGATTTAAGACAAACGTTTAAAACGTTATGAAACAAATCCAAACATTTCACCTTCTTAGCGATTTATGCTTAACGTTTACAAACTTTACGAAACAAATCCAAATGTTTCGCCTTTTTAGCGATTGAAGCGAAACGTTTACAAACGTTGCGAAACAAATCCAAACATTTCACCATTTTAGTCATTTAAGCCAAACGTTTACAAACGTTACGAAACAAATCCAAGCGTTTCCCTTTTTTAGCTATTTAACCCAAACGTTTACAAACGTTAAGAATCAAATCCAAGCATTTCACCTTTTTAGTAATTGAAGCCAAACCTTTACAAACGTTACGAAACAAATCCATGCGTTTCACCTTTTTAGCAATATAAACCAAACGTTTCTAAACGTTACGAAACAAATCCAAACGTTTCCCATTTTTAGCAGTTTAAGCCAAACGTTATGAAACAAAACCAAACGTTTAACCTTTTTAGTGATTTTAGCCAAATCTTTAAACATTATGAAATAAATCCAAACATTTACAAACATCATGGAACAAAAACAAACGTTCCACATTTTTAGAAATTTAAGCTAAACGTTTACAAACGTTACGAAACAAATCCAAACGTTTCCCCTTTTTAGCGACTGAAGCCAAACGTTTACAAACATTACGAAACAAATCCAAACTTTTCCCCATTTTAGCGATTTAAGCCAAACGTTTATTAACGATATGAAACAAAACCAAACGTTTACAAACGTTACAAAACAAATCCAAACATTTACAAATTTTACGAAACAAATCAAACGTTTCCCCATTTCTGCGATTTAAGCCAAACGTTTACAAACATTACGAAACAAATCCAAACGTTTCATATTTTTAGCGATATAACCAAAACGTTTAGAAACGTAACGAAACAAATCTAACTATTTAAAAACATTACGAAACAAAAATAATCTTTTCACATTTTTTGCAATTTAAGCTAAACGTTTATAAATGTTACCAAACAAATCCAAACGTTTCACTTTTTAGCGATTGAAGCCAAACATTTACAAACGTTAAGAAACAAGTCCAAACGTTTCCCCATTATAGATATTTAAGCCAAATGTTTATAAACGTTACGAAACAAAACCAAATGTTTACCAACATTACGAAACAAATCCAAATGTTTACAAATGACACGAAACAAATCCAAACGTTTCCCCATTTTAGCGATTTAAGCAAAACGTTTACAAACGTTACGAAACAAATCCAAACGTTTCACCTTTTTAGCGATTTAACCCAAACGTTTAGAAACGTTACAAAACAAATCTAAACGTTTCCCCATTTTAGCGACTTAAGCCAAACTTTTACGAACGTTACAAAACAAATCCAAATGTTTCCCCTATTTTCGTGATTGAAGCCAAACGTTTACAAACATTATGAAACAAATCCAAACGTTTCACCTTTTTAACGATTTAGGCCAAACGTTTACAAACATTACGAAACAAATCCAAGCGTTTCACCTATTTAGTAATATAAGCCAACGTTTACAAACGTTACGAAACAAATCCAAACATTTCACCTTTTTAGCGATTTAATTCAAACATTTACAAACGTTATGAAACAAATCCAAATGTTTCACCTTTTTAGCAATTTCATCCAAACTTTACAAACGTTACGAAACAAATCCAAATGTTAAACCTTTTTAGAGATTTAAGCCAAACGTTAACAAACGTTACGAAACGAATCCAAATGTTTTTCAATTTTAGCGATTTAAGCCAAACATTTTGAAATTAAACCAAACGTTTCACCTTTTTAGCGATTTAAGTCAGACGTTTACAAATGTTACGGAACAAAAATAAACGTTTCACCTTTTTAGCAATTTAAGCCAAACGTTTAAAACGTTACGAAAAACCAAATGTTTCACCTTTTTAGCAATTTAAGCCAAACATTTACAAACGTTAGGAAACAAAGCCAAACGTTTTGCCTTTTTAGCAATTTAAGCCAAACGTTTACAAACGTTACGAAACAAATCCAAACGTGTTTTATTTTAGCAATTTAAGCCAAACGTTTACAAACGTTACGAAATAAATTCAAGCGTTTCACCTTTTTAGCGATTTAAGCCAAACTTTTACAAACGATACGAAATAAAACAAAATGTTTAAAACGTTATGAAACAAATCCAAACATTTCACATTTTTAGCAATTTAAACCAAACGTTTACAAACGTTACGAAACAAAGCCAAACGTTTACAAACGTTTCGAGATAAATCCAAGTGTTTCACCTTTTTAGCAGTTTATGCCAAACGTTTACAAACGTTACGAAACAAAACTAAACGTTTAACCTTTTTAGTGATTTAAGCCAAATCTTTAGGACGTTACGAAATAAATCCAAACGTTTACAAACATTACGAAACAAAAACAAATGTTTCATATTTTTAGCAATTTAAGCCAAACGTTTACAAACAAATCCAAACGTTTCACCTTTTTAGCGATTGAAGCCAAACGTTTACAAACATTACAAAACAAATCCAAACGTTTTCCTATTTTAGCGATTTAAGCCAAACATTTATAAATGTTACGAAAGAAAACCAAACGTTACGAAACAAGTGACGCTAGATGACTTATACATGGTATTTCATCAAAGTCAATTTAATGTCATCTATTTCATAATTGTACATATGTTCTTTGACTTGCGGTGACACTGTCTTGTATATAGGTGAATAGAGTTTGATACTTCTTATCCCTAGATCTTTCATGAGCTAGGGTCGCGGGATGTGTTGGCTCTAGTTAGTTGTATATGGAGATAGGGGTTTAACCAAGAGAGGATTTATCACTCCGGATGAACGGAGAAAAGATTCTATGTTATCTTAAATTGTTCTTGATGGATGATAAAACCTGCGCAGGTTTATATGATTTACTTACAAAGTTGTTTCTAGTGGAAGTCATATTTATCAAGAATAAGAATTGAGATGAGGTCATATGATCAAGACAAACAGTGTTTGACTTAACCGTGACACTGGTCGAGATCAGAGTCTTAGATTGAGGGAATTTTGAGTGTACGGTAATTATGGACATTGGTTCATAAAGAATGCATCGAAACATTCATATCTATTTGGGGGTCGTGATACGTTGCTAGACGTCACTCACGATCTACGAGAATTAATAATTAATGGGATTTAATTATTTAATATAATAAAGGCGTTTCTTATGACTCTCGTTTCCGTATAGATGTGAACCTAATTAGTCACACACAATAGGGTGTGCAACCGATTGAGTTTACGAGAAATCGATTTCATATAGATACTAGCATATCTCGGAAATTAATCTAAGATAAAAAAAAAAACAAATACAATTAGGGAATAATTTGTAAGAGTTATAAATTAGTAGACACCTAATTGTATTTTATCCAAGTTAATGTGATGATGTCACGATGATGTCATGTGATGATATCATGTATGTCTCTATGTGTGACACCTAGCATCTGATGTGTCAGAAGATGGCAACACCTATGCTTGATGTGTGACACCTAATATCTGATGTGTCAGATGGCGGTAACACCTATGCTTGGTGTGTGACACCTAGCATGTGAGGTGTTTAATGGTGGCAACACCTTTGCTTGGTGTGTGACACCTAGCATGTGAGGTGTTGCATTCATAAGCAAAGCTCTACCATATAAATAGTGGTTGCCTTTGCTCATTCTACACACACCACACTTAAGAGAGCATATTTGAAGGAGTTTAAGTAGTCATCAACCACAGAAAAGCATGGAGAAAGTTTTTCATACATCCCAGCAAAGACGTAATCGAGGTGAGAGTTTGAGCTTAGGGTTGCTCGGCAAGAGAAACTCTTGCAGATTACTTAAAGGCGAGGATTCAATCGGACGCATACTCGTGTGGACGAGCTTGCGGTCGTCGTACTATCGGGACTACAAGAACCGTTGGAGAATCGACATAGGTATTCTTCTTATGGTTTCCAGATGCGTGCTTTAATTACTAGATGATACGACGATCCATTTGTTATTGATATGATTAATTTTCTGGATCCGAATTGTTGGAATTCCAATTTTGAATTGAAATATACGATGCGGACCCTCACGTCCCACTGTACAAACAGTGGTATCAAAGCTATCGTATCAGCAAGTATTAAAGATTTACGATTGAATGCATGTATTAATAATCATGGACTTAGGAACTATTAATTGGCATGTAATTTATAATTCCGAGGGCTTAGGTCTTGTTTGCAAAACGAGCAAACGGTATTATGACATTAATTACATTTGATTAAATTTTGTTTAGGAGATTGGTACTTAAGTGGTCCGCTCGTGACTCTCCAGTCTATCCTGGGAATTTTTCTAATGTGATTATTTAACACAATGCGTGACTCGCTTGTGCATTATATTGTCATCAACAGAACATGTGGAACAAGTAATAGTTTGATAATTCTTTTGTGGCTAAAGAATGAGACCTAGGAAGTCCATGATCATACATGTGTGATTGCATGATTCATTTTAGCTTTAATATGTATGAGATGTATGCTAAAATGTGTTGTGTGCTTAGTGAGACCGGAATAGCTGAAAACCCTAAGAAATCTTCCTAAATATTAAAAGATTAAGTTTATATTGATTAATCATTAAATTGATTTATCAATGGCTTTCCATTGGAGCAATAAACTAACACGCTTTGAGTTATCATCTTGTCGGCTATGGATACATAGGGGTGAGATGATATCGTCAAGAGGCTGTTGTTGAGTTTATGGTTAAACATGAGATGTTACGAGTGTATCGATATAGTACATGGCAATAACGGCAATTAGGCGTACCTGAGTCGTGTATTATTCAAATTGATACATCTTAGTTGATTCAATGGGTTAAACTTAACTAATGCTTGAACCCAATAACAACAATAGGTATCTGAGGGTGAATATATTAGGAGCTGGAAATGATTGAACCTCATATGAGATATCATGAACAAGTGTTGTTCACTTGTATTACATTGTGATCCCAATAACGGCAATTAGGCGTACCTGAGGGAAAGAACAATGACTATAAGAATTCAATCACCCGCTTGAAATCTTTTCCATCAAATATTTACGTTTCCTATTTTGAAAGTGTAGGATTCGAAAAAGATAGTGGGAGGCCATTTTAATAAAGACCAAATCATCATGGTTTAAATATACAAGACAATAATACTAATTAGAGATATTTGCTATCTATAGGTTGATAAGATAAGATGAAATCAAATCCGTTAAGTAGTATTCTCGACAATAATCGCTTAATGGGTCCTAACTTTGTTGATTGGTTAAGAAATCTCAAAATAGTTCTTGCAAGTGAACACATAGCATATGTTCTTGAGACAAATGTTCCGGTACATTGCCGATCGAGGCACCTCTCGAGGAACATGAGGCATTGCGCAAGTGGAAGTTAGATGACGAACAAGCCAAGTGCTATATGTTGGCATCTATGAATAACGAGTTGCAAAAGCAACACGAGAAATATCCGGGAGCTCGAGAAATATTGTTTCACTTACAAGAGTTGTATGGTGAATCAATTCGTTTTGCTAGATATGAGATATCTAAGCAATTATTTCGGGCAAAGCATTCCGAGGGAAAGTGTGTTGGAGAACATGTGAACATGATGATTCGATGTATCGAACGGCTAGAGGGTCTAGACTTCATCATGGACTTCAATCCCCAAACGGATATGATCCTTCAATCCCTTCCGGAATCGTATGGTAATTTCATCACGAATTACTATATGAATCGGATAGAATGTAGACTTGCTGAGTTATCAAATATGTTGATAACTGCTTAAAAGAATAATGTTAAGGGAAAGGAAGTTTCTCTTGTGGTTGCTTCTTCTAGTAAGACTAAGAAGAAGAAAACTAAGAAGAATGTTTTGAAGGCCCAAAAGGCCATTGCAAAAAAGAAGGGCACCTCGGAGAACAAAAGAAAGTGTTTGTTTTGTGAAGGCGAGGGACATTCGAAACGAAATTGCCCCAAGTATTTGGAATCCAAGGGCAAGAACAAGAAGAATGAAAATCCCGGTAAGGGTGTGTCAATTTCTTGTTATTTCAATTCCAATAACGATATCTCGTCCAACGCTTGGGTATTAGATACCGGAGCTAGTTCTCACATTTGTTCATCCTTACAGGATCTAGCAAATGAGAGGAAGTTGGACAAGGACAAAGTGATCTTGAAGCTTGGAAATAACGCAAGCGTTGCGGCTAAAGCTGTAGGATCATCTCCTATTTTGTTATATAAACATGTTTTGTATTTGAACAATGTTTTGTACTTACCAAACGCTTATAGAACTATCATGTCCATTTCTTGTATGACAAGATTAGGATATGATTTCCTATTTACAAAGAATGTTTGTAAAATTATCTATAATAATGAAATCGTTGGTTATGGTTATGTAAAAAATGGTCTTTATTGCTTAAACAAAGTTGTTCGCAATACAAATAATGTTTTAGAAATTAATAACGTCAGTGATCTAACCTCGAAACGATTAGGAATATTGCGGAAGATAGACTTAACAAGTTCGATAAGATAGGAATCTTGAGTAATCTTGATTCCGCATCAATTTCAACTTGTGAGTCATGTCTTAAAGGCAAGATGACCCGATCACCCTTTGTGGGATAAAGAGGTAGAGCCAAAGATGTTTTGGAAATCATACATAGTGATGTATGTGGTCCTTTTAAAGAAATGGCACGAGGTGGTTATTTATACTTCATTACCTTCACCGATGATCTATCACGGTATGGGTATGTTGTTCTTATGAAGAACAAGAGTGAAGCTTTTTAAAAATTTAAAGACTTCAAAAATGAAGTAGAAAACCAAATTGGAAAAAGTATTAAAATTCTTCGATTTGATCGAGGAGGTGAATACTTGAGTACGGGATTTGGTACATTCTTAAAAGAATGCGGTATTATTTCCCAACTGACTCCTCCAGGAACACCACAATTGAATGGTGTATCGGAACGGAGGAATCGTACATTGCTAGACATGGTACGATCAATGATGAGCTATACTGATTTACCCATTTCATTATGGGGTCATGCACTTCTTAGTGCAAATTATATTCTAAATCGCGTACCAACTAAATCCGATCCGAGAATACCTTACGCGATATGGTATGGTAAGGAACCAAGTTTTAAGCATATTAAGATTTTGGGATGTTCGACATAGATTGAAAAATTGATAACCGACAAGTTGGAATCAAGATCAATCATAGGAAGATTCGTTGGTTATCCTAAAGACAGTTTAGGATATTATTTCTATATTCCATCCGAGCAAACAATTGTTGTCAGTCGGGATGCAGTCTTTCTTGAAATACAATTTATTCAAGAAGTGGGCAAAGGAAGAAATATAGAATTAGATGAGGAATCGTCTAAAAATCAACAAAATGATACAATGGAGATTGATCAAACCCATAGTGAACCAGAAACACCTCGAAGATCAAGTAGAGTATCTCATCAACAAAAAAGATATGGTTTTCTTCATGATATACAAGAGTTGTTTATTCATGGAGAAAATGATCAAATTGTTGATCCCTCTACTTATGAGGAAGCTATATGTGATATAGATTCTTCAAGATGGCATGAAGCTATGAAATCCGAAATGGATTTCATTTACAGTAACCAAGTTTGGGAGCTAGTCGATCCACCCGATGGTATTATACCAATAGGGAACAAATGGATATTCAAGCGTAAAATTGGTGCTGATGGAAAAGTTGGAAACAAAACCAAATGTTTCACCTTTTTGCAATTTAAGCCAAACATTTACAAACGTTACAAAACAAATCCAAATGTTTCACCTTTTTAGCGATTTAAGCCAAACGTTTACAAACATTACAAAACAAATCCAAATGTTTCCCCTTTTTAGCAATTTAAATCCAAACGTTTCACCTCTTTAGCTATTTAAGCCAAAAGTTTACAAATGTTACGAAACAAATCCAAACATTTCACCTTTTTAGCGTTTTAAGTCAAACATTTCAACTTTTTAGCGATTTAGGCCAAATGTTTACAAACATTACAAAACAAATCCAAATGTTTCACCTTTTTAGCTATTTAAGCCAAAAGTATACAAACGCTACGAATCTAATCTAAACGTTTAAAATATTACGAAACCCTTTTTAGCAATTTAAGCCAGATTTTTACAAACGTTACGAAACAAATCCAAACGTTTCACCTCTTTAGCGACTTAAAACAAACGTTTACAGACATTACGAAACAAATCCAAACGTTTCAACTTTTTAGCGAATTAAGCCAAACGTTTACAAACGTTCCGTAACAAAACCACACGTTTCATCTTTTTAGCGATTTAAGCCAAACGTTTATAGACGTTACAAAACAAATCCAAACGTTTTACCTTTTTAGCGATTTAAGCCAAACTTTTACAAACGTTACGAAACAAATCCAAACGTTTCCTCATTTTAGCGATTTAAGCCAAACGTTTACAAACATTATGACTCAAATCCATATGTTTCCCCTATTTTGCGATTGAAGCCAAACGTTTACAAACGTTAAGAAACAAATCCAAACGTTTCCCCATTTTAGCGATTTAAGCAAAACAATTAGAAACGTTACAAAACCAAACCAAACGTCTACAAACGTTACGAAACAAATCCAAAAGTTTACTAACGTTACGAAAAAATCCAAACATTTCTCCATTTTAGCAATTTAAGCCAAACATTTACAAATGTTACGAAACAAATCCAAACGTTTCACCTTTTTAGCGATTTAAGCCAAACGTTTACAAACGTTACGATACAAATTCAAACGTTTCCTCATTTTAGCGATTTAAGCCAAACGTTTACAAGCGTTACGAAACAAATCCATACGTTTCTCCTTTTTTGCCATTGAAGCCAAACGTTTGCAAACATTAAGAAACAAATACAAACGTTTCCCCTTTTTAGAGATTTAAGCCAAACGTTTATAATCGTTACGAAACAAATCCAAACGTTTACAAACGTTATGAAACAAATCCAAACGTTACCCCTTTTTTAGCAAAATAAACCAAACGTTTACAAACATTACGAAACAAATCCAAACATTCCACCTTTTTAGCGATTTAAGTCAAACATTACAAAAAAATCCAAATATTTCCCCATTTAATCGATTTAAGCCAAACGTTTAAAACTTTACAAAACAAATCCAAACGTTTCACCTTTTTAGCTATTTAAGCCAAACGTTTACAAACGTTACGAAACAAATCCAAAAGTTTCTCCTTTTTAGCAATTGAAGCCAAACGTTTACAAATGTTACGAAACAAATCCAAACGTTTCACCTTTTTAGCAATATAAGCCACACGTTTACAAACGTTACGAAACAAATCCAAACGTGTCACCTTTATAGCGATTTAAGCCAAACGTTTACAAACGTTACAAAACAAAAACCAAACGTTTAAAACATTACAAAACAAATCCAAACTCCGCAATTTTAGCGGTTTAAGCCAAACGTTTACAAACATAACGGAAAAAAAACCAATCGTTTACAAACGTTACGAAACAAATCCAAACGTTTCACCTTTTTAGCAATTTAATCCAAACATTTACAAACGTTACATAACAAATCCAAATGTTTCCCCTTTTTGGCGATTTAAGGCGAATGTTTACAAACGTAACAAAACAAAACCAAACGTTTCACCTTTTTAGCGATTTAAGCCGAAAGTTTACAAACGTTACGAAACAAATCCAAACGTGTCTCCTTTTTAGCGATTTAAGCTAAATGTTTACAAACTCTACGAAACAAATCAAAGCCTTTCACCTTTTTAGCAATTTAAACCAGACGTTTACAAACGTTGCGAAACAAAACTAAATGTTTCACCTTTTAGCGATTTAAGCAAACCATTTACAAACGTTACAAAAGAAATACAAACGTTTCCCCTTTTTAGCGATTTAAGCCAAACGTTTACAAAAGTTACGAAACAAATCCAAACGTTTCACCTTTTTAGCAATTTAAATACAGAAGTTTCCCCTTTTTTGCGATTTAGGCCAAACGTTTACAAACATTACGAAACAAATTTAAATGTTTCACCTTTTTAGCGATTTAGATTTAATCCAAACGTTTACAAACGTTACAAAACAAATCCAAATGTTTCACATTTTAAGCGATTTAAGCCAAACGTTTACAAACATTATGAAACAAAACCAAGTGTTTCACCTTTTTAGCAATTTAAGCCAAACGTTTACAAACGTTACGAAACAAATCCAAGCGTTTTACATATTTAGCAATTTAAGCCAAACGTTTACAAACATTACGAAACAAATCCAAATGTTTCACCTTTATTAGCGATTTATGCCTAACATTAACAAACGGTACGAAACAAATCCAAACGTTTCACCTTTTTAGCGATTTAAGCAAAACATTTACAAAGGTTATGAAACAAATCCAAATGTTTCACCTTTTTAGCGATTTATGCCAAACGTTTACAAATGTTACAAAATAAATCCAAGCGTTTCACTTTTGTAGAAATTTAAGCCAAACGTTTACAAACTTTACGAAACTAATCCAAGCATTTCACCTTAATAGCAATTTAAGCCAACGTATACAAACGTTATGAAACAAATCTATGCGTTTCACCTTTTTAGCAATTTTAGCCAAACGTGTACAAACGTTACGAAACAAATCCAAACGTTTCACCTTTTTAGGGATATAAGAAAAAAATTTACAAACATTACGAAACAAAATCAAGCGTTTCACCTTTTTAGCAATTTAAGCCAAATGTTTACAAACGTTACGAAACAAATCCAAGCGTTTCACCTTTTTAGCAATTTAAGCCAAACATTTAAAAACGTTACGAAACAAATCCAAATGTTTCCCCTTTTTAGCAATTTAAGCCAAACGTTTACAAACGTTACGAAACAAATCCAAACGTTTCACCTTTTTAGCGATATAAGCCAAAAGTTTACAAACGTTACCAAACAATCTAAACGTTTCACCTTTATTAGCGATTTAAGCCAAACATTTGCAATTGTTACGAAACAAATCCAAACGTTTCCCCTTTTTAGGGATTTAAGCCAAACGTTTACAAACGTTAAGAAACAAATTCAAACGTTTCGCCTTTTTAGCGATTTAAGCCAAACGTTTACAAACATTACGAAACGAATCCAAACGTTTACAAACGTTACGAAACAAATTCAAAAGTGTCGCCTTCTTAGCGATTTAAGCCAAACGTTTACAAACGTTACGAAACGAATCCAAACGTTTACATACGTTACGAAAGAAATCCAAACGTTTCACCTTTTTAGCGATTTAAGCCAAATGTTTACAAACATTACAAAACGAATCCAAACATTTACAAACGTTACGAAAGGAATTCAAATGCTTCGCCTTTTTAGCGATTTAAGCCAAAATTTTACAAACGTTACGAAACGAATCCAAACGTTTTCAAACGTTACGAAACAAATCCAAATGTTTCACCTTTTTAGCGATTTAAGCCAAACGTTTACAAACGTTAAGAAAACATTCAAACGTTTCGCCTTTTTAGCGATTTAAGTCAAACATTTACAAACGTTACGAAACGAATCCAAACGTTTACAAACGTTACGAAACAAATTCAAACGTTTCGCCTTCTTAGCGATTTAAACCAAACGTTAAGAAATGTTATGAAACAAATCCAAACGTTTCACCTTTTTTGTGATTTAAGCCAAACGTTTACAAACGTTACGAAACAAAACCAAACATTTCGCCTGTTTAGCAATTTAAGCCCAACGTTTACAAACGTTACGAAACAAATCAAAATATTTCCCCATTTTAGCAATTTAAGCCAAACGTTTAAAACGTTAAGAATTAAATCCAAACATTTCACCTTTTTAGCGATTTATGCCAAACGTTTATAAACATTAGGAAACAAATCGAAACGTTTCATCTTTTTAGCGATTGAAAGGCAAACGTTTACAAACGTTACGAAACAAATCCAAATGTTTCATATTTTTTAGCGATTTAAGCCAAACGTTTACAAACATTACAAAACAAATCCAAGCGTTTCCCCTTTTTAGCGATTTAAGCCAAACGTTTACAAAGGTTATGAAACAAATCTAAATGTTTCACCTTTTTAGCAATTTAAGACAAACATTTACAGACGTTACGAAACAAATCAAAGCGTTTCCCCTTTATAGAAATTTAAGCCAAACGTTTACAAACGTTACAAAACAAATTCCATAGCGATTTAAGCCAAATATTTACAAATATTATGAAACAAAACCAAGCGTTTCACCTTTTTAGCAATTTAAGCCAAACGTTTACAAACGTTACAAAACCAATCAAAGCGTTTTACCTATTTAGCAATTTAAGCCAAATGTTTATAAATGTTACAAAACATATCCAAGCATTTCATCTTTTTAGCAATTTAAGCCAAACATTTACAAACGTTACGAAAAAAATCCAAACATTCCACCCATTTAGCGATTTAAGCCAAACGTTTACAAACGTAAGAAACAAATCCAAGCGTTTTACCTTTTTAGCTATTTAAGCCGAACGTTTACACACGTTATGAAACAAAACCAAATGTTTCACCTTTTTAGCAATTTAAGCCCAACGTTTACAAACGGTACGAAACAAATCCAAACTTTCTCCTTTTTAGCGATTTAAGCCAAATGTTTACAAACGCTACGAAACAAATCAAAGCGTTTCACCTTTTTAGCAATTTAAACCAAACATTTACAAACATTGGAAACAAAACCAAATGTTTCCCCTTTTTGCAATTTAAGCCAAACATTTACAAACGTTACAAAACAAATCCAAATGTTTCACCTTTTTAGCGATTTAAGCCAAACGTTTACAAACATTACGAAACAAATCCAAATGTTTCCCCTTTTTAGCAAACGTTTCACCTCTTTAGCTATTTAAGCCAAAAGTTTACAAATGTTATGAAACAAATCCAAACATTTCACCTTTTTAGCGTTTTAAGTCAATCATTTCAACTTTTTAGCGATTTAGGCCAAATGTTTACAAACATTACAAAACAAATCCAAATGTTTCACCTTTTTAGCTATTTAAGCCAAAAGTATACAAACGTTACGAATCTAATCCAAACGTTTAAAATATTACGAAAACTTTTTTAGCAATTTAAGCCAGATTTTTACAAACATTGCGAAACAAATCCAAACGTTTCACCTCTTTAGCGACTTAAAACAAACGTTTACAGACATTACGAAACAAATCTAAACGTTTCAACTTTTTAGCGAATTAAGCCAAACGTTTACAAACGTTCCGTAACAAAACCACACGTTTCATCTTTTTAGCGATTTAAGCCAAACGTTTATAGACGTTACAAAACAAATCCAAACGTTTTACCTTTTTTGCGATTTAAGCCAAACTTTTACAAACGTTACGAAACAAATCCAAACGTTTCCTCATTTTAGCGATTTAAGCCAAACGTTTACAAACATTATGACTCAAATCCATATGTTTCCCCTATTTTGCGATTGAAGCCAAACGTTTACAAACGTTAAGAAAAAAATCCAAACGTTTCCCCATTTTAGCGATTTAAGCAAAACAATTAGAAACGTTACAAAACCCAACCAAACGTCTACAAACGTTACGAAACAAATCCAAAAGTTTACTAATATTACGAAAAAATCCAAACATTTCCCCATTTTAGCAATTTAAGCCAAACATTTACAAATGTTACGAAACAAATCCAAACGTTTCACCTTTTTAGCGATTTAAGCCAAACGTTTACAAACGTTACGATACAAATTCAAACGTTTCCTCATTTTAGCGATTTAAGCCAAACGTTTACAAACGTTACGAAACAAATCCATACGTTTCTCCTTTTTTTCCATTGAAGCCAAACGTTTGCAAACATTAAGAAACAAATACAAACGTTTCCCCTTTTTAGAGATTTAAGCCAAACGTTTATAATCGTTACGAAACAAATCCAAACGTTTACAAACGTTATGAAACAAATCCAAACGTTTCCCCTTTTTAGCAAAATAAACCAAACGTTTACAAACATTACGAAACAAATCCAAACATTCCACCTTTTTAGCGATTTAAGTCAAACATTACAAAAAAATCCAAATATTTCCCCATTTAATCGATTTAAGCCAAACGTTAAAAACTTTACAAAACAAATCCAAACGTTTCACCTTTTTACCTATTTAAGCCAAACGTTTACAAACATTACGAAACAAATCCAAACGTTTCTCCTTTTTAGCAATTGAAGCCAAACGTTTACAAATGTTACGAAACAAATCCAAACGTTTCACCTTTTTAGCAATATAAGCCACACGTTTACAAACGTTACGAAATAAATCCAAACGTGTCACCTTTATAGCGATTTAACCCAAACGTTTACAAACTGTAATATCCCTTATTTTATTTTTTTTCATTTTTTTTATTTTTGACTTTTTTTCCGTCGAGCTTTCAATAATTTTGTGAGTTTTTCGTTGATTTGGTCGAGGTTCGATCGTGTTAATTTCGTTTACCATTTTGCATTCGAGCTGTAGAAACATATGCATACATTGGCCCATGCACTTTGTCTTTCCTTCTTACTCATGCATTGGGCCATTCATTCAGCCCACGTTAACATCTTGCAAGGGTCCAAGACCATTTCTATTGTTAAAGGAGCAGCATTGTTTACTGCGTATTCCATTCCTCTTCATAATTATGTATATTTAACTTTTTAAAACCGTTTTAAAACCATAATTCATTCCACACTTTACACAAAACCCTAGCCGTCACTTAATACCTCAAGTTCTCTGAAATTATTCGTTCAACCCATCTCTTATTAGTTTTGAATCGGTAAGTTTTAATCTTGTTTTCAGTTTTTGTTAATAATCGATACTTCCATTTCTTAACTCGTTCTCGTTCGTTTTAGAACCAAATCGAGATCCTTCTCGTCCCAGCGATAGAAGACTATGTCCTCTTTATTCTTTAACTTTCGGAATTGAAATCGGTACGTTAATCTCTCCGTTATCCGTGCCGTCGTTTCATAGTTTTATTAGTATTTTAGCTGAGTTTGAATTCTATTTTTTTCTGCCGATAATTCCTTAATTTCTAGGACTACTCAAGCTCTTATCTTAATTATGATCTAAGAGAGTCTTCAATTGATATGTTGTTGTTAAGATTGAGACGTGATCAGTTGTTTTTTTGGAAGTCAAGAAAGCTATTAATATGTTATTTGGTTTGTCACTGTGATTTGTTTAAGTTCATGATTTAATTCTAAATTTTGCTTAAGGATGATGATTGTAAGGAATGGGTTTTGTTCAAATATGATTTGGGGTCTCAGTTGTTCAACTGATTTTCGGTCACTGTATGGTAATATTCAAATGGCAAAGAAAACGTTTGGGCGGGGATTGTGTTGTTAAGCATGCGTTGGTTTTTTTTCTAATTCATTTATATTAGGTTGATGATGAGGGTGGGCCACTAAATTTTATTATGACGGCTGGACAAATTTCATTAAGTGTTGGGCTAATTCTTGATTTTTAAAATGTGAAGTGTAATTGGCAGAATTATTTGGTTAATTTGGGTGGCCATTATTTTATTTTGGTTTGTTTATTTTGTTTCATTATGGAATTAATTTTCCTTAAATGTTATTGGTTGATACTTATTTATGAGTAATCAAAGGATATTAATTTATTTTATTTGCCGACTAAAACCGAACTTTCTAATATCGTTTCGATTTCTAATTTGACAATTTGATAGCATTATTTTAAAATCTAAAAATAATATTATTTTTATTTATTAATAAATTTATTTTGTTTATTATAAATGGGAGGCGATAATTATATTTTTAACCAATTATTTATAATTACTCGGGTAATTATGAAATTTTGGAATTTATTAACTAGACGTGTCAATTTGACGTTTTAAGATTTTAAACGTTTTTTTTTAATTTATTTTTAATTAAATAAATTATTAGTAACTATTGATTACTTGGATTTTAAGTTATTGAGTTCCGTTTTAAACATTAACCAATTGGTTATTTTTAAATTATAAACCGTGGTTTATAATTTGGAACAAATGTGTGGGTCAGGTTAGACTTGGGTCGCCGGCCATTTGAGGTTAGCCTGGCAGTTATCGGTAACTCGGCTAACCCATTATTTTTGGAATTTAAATTAATTTATTATTTAAATAATATTTTATGAAATGGATTTTAAAATAAGAACTCAATAGACTTGTATTGATTGAACGTTTCTACCTATTGGGTATTTTGTGTTGTTTTGGACTGTTTATTCCAGCGTGTTAATTGTGCTAGTCCTATGTGGTGTCTAGTACTCTCTAGAGTTAGGGTCTGTTTTTAATAATCATTTTATTTGTCTAGACCCGTCTATTGTTCGTGCTTCAAAGGCGAACCAGGATTAGTTGCTTGCCGGTTATCACGTGAATTAGCAAGCAGTGAGTTTGTACTTACTATTTACCGCTTTATTAAGTAAATTGTTATTTTAATATTAAATATATATACTGTACGTATATTTCGAACTGTTTTTATATTATGACTCTTAGTTGGAACATGCCACCTAATGGGCATCATTAGGACTGCGTGCGCACCGGTAATGATCTGGGAAAGGTAATTATGGTAATGTGGTAACTCGGTGTGAGCATAGCTCTCGGGACAAGTAGAGTAACTCGGTGTAGTTCAGCTCTCGGGACTCTGGTATAAGTGTGGTCAGTGGTAACTCGGTGTAGCTCAGCTCTCGGGACCAGACCTGTTGGATTATGTTTATTATTTAGAATTGTGGATTAGGGTTCCAACTATTATTCGTAACATCGTTATTAAATGTTTTAAACGGTTTTAAAGGTTTTCCACTTAATAAATGTAGATAGTGGTATAAACTCATCTCAGTATATCTGACCCCGTTGTTTTCCCAATTTTCCCCAGGGTTATGATCTGAGAGAGTCTGGTGATCTCCGCATTTACTTTTCCTCGGAGGTTCCATTTATTTTTGATAAACTGTAAAACTGTTTTATTCTTAGACCGCAGTAGTAACTAGACGTCTTTATTATTATTATATATTTCGCCGGATTGGTTCGACTGGTTATATTGCTTTGGCATGTTATATTATTTACATTGGTTTATGATAAATCTATTTTAGACTCGGAATTGGATAAGCATGTTATATTAACTATTGAATATTATAACTGCTAAATTTAGGCTGAAGTCTCGGTTGCTCCCGAGCATTGGTTTTCTGCAGGTTTATGTGTTTATATTGTTAATTGAAAGGCTAGCTACGGGTTTTGGTACTACATTACCCATACCCTAGCCCCGGTCGCGATTCATGAAAATGGGTCGTGACAAACTTGGTATCAGAGCTTTGGTTTCAAACCAAGGCCTTATGCATGTTAATTGTTATGTGTTTTTGGCATGATAAGTTGATATCGTGCCTTAGGAACTACTGCGGAATTAGGATTCGTGTCTTGTCTTTTAAACGTCATCATTTGTTTTCAAACCTTCAGCCTACATCCTATAGGTGATGTCTGTCTGTCCTTATTTGGTATTGATGCTTTGATTGACAATTTATTTCATTTGGATGTTAATTGCTGTGTTTTATCATGTTGAGATTATTTCACTTGGGTGATTATAATTGCTTTTGATTTCTCGGGAAATCATAGGTTGGTAAATTTTCCTAAAGACTCATACTTGGGTATGATGTTTGATAAAACTTGTCGTTTATGCCTAAAACGATTTAGAATTTATGGTAATGTTACAGTTATTTTACGTGATGCGTTGAACTACTTTTGCCTTGTTAATAAAGTACATCTTGGCTTTGGCCTCAATTGTTGATGTTAAATGTGATCGTATGTTGGACGTTAGCCTTATTTTTCAATTAAAGAGATTTTGGGTTAAACCTTAAAACGTGTTTGATGGTCATGCATTGTTTGACCACATGTTGATTTAGAGATTTTTATCGAGAATATTGTTTTATCCGATTTGTGTTTCGACATAGAATTATAAGAGAAGTTTAATTTTAAATTCTTAAAAAGATGATTTTTGGTTGAGTTGCTAGTAAATATTTTGAAATATTATGTTTGGTCTGGTGTTAACAAGCGATGGTTTCAAATGATATTTTATGAGATAAGTCATTGTTTTAAGAATTTAACGTTGAAGTTATTTTATCATGTTGTAGTATGCCAGCATTTTAAATTTTTGGGATTTACAGAATAGATGTTTGAAATCAAAGATTTCTCACTTGAGTTTTAAATTACCGTTTAGCGGTTGGTTTAAATTGAGCTCCCAAAATTTGAAGGGATGGAAATTTTATTAAAATACTTTTCCGGATTTACAAATATTTTAAATACGTTTTATAAACGATTGTTTTGGGTTCGACTTGGGTCACCCAAATTTAGGAGTTGAGCTTGGTAGTTGTAATGACTCGGCTAGCTCGATAATTTTATTGTCTGAGATACTTGGGTATCCGTTTTAAAGCAACTGATTAATAAGAAGAGATTTTTACAAATTGTGATTTTGTTTTAACCTTGGGGCTCAGCAAAATTTGGAAGTTTTCGTATTTGTTTTTAATTTTGAAAACGAATTTTGAAGCGTACTATTAAAGGACGATATATTTACATGGTAAATTTATAATGAGATTTCAAGGAAATGTTGTGGCATATCCTGATTTGTTTTAAGAATGCTTGAGTAAATTGTGTTCAATGGCATGGTTTCGTGGTTTTCGATTTTCAGATTTGTTATCTTGCGAACATTATTTGTGTTTTATAACTCGCTTGTCTGTTGGACTAAGTTGATTGTTTTAGTTTTGTCTCTTCGTGCGGTGTAGCACGTGAGATGATCTAATCATGTGGTTATGGTTGCCTTACCTCGATGTATAGTTTTGACCTTTGAGTAAGATCTTCTTTTAGATCTTCTTTCTCTTTTGTTCGGTTTTGGGTTGCGCCGGGCTTTGCTGTTTCTGTTTCGTGGATCGAAACCTTGGGGTTTCGATATCGAGGAATACGAGGGAAGTACTTCCTTCGGATTGGCTGATGATATCTGATTATCCTAGATCGGATATTGAAAACTCTGAACCGAGAAGATAGATCGGTGTATTAATGCACTGGTGTTTCCATCAAGTCTGATGATGCGATGCGGGAGCTGGCGGTAGATTTGGTAAGAACGTTTGATGTGTTATTTCTTTGGGAATGAGTTTCAATTAGGGTTTAGGGTAGTGTGATATTTATGCAGAAGAGTTGTAACAGAATTTTAGGTTGAATTATTTTATAGCATCGAATGTTGCTAGGTTGCAAGGAATTTTGAGAAATATTTTGAGGTCATCGAGTGCACATCTCACAGAGTGCAACGTCTAGCAAATGTTTTATTAAGAAATGGATTTCAAAGATTGATTTGCTGAAATTTGAAATATTTTCAACACGTAATTGTGCCCAGACATATCATGAACATGCATGTTGAATGTCACGAATAGGGTTGCATTGAACACAGAGTATGTTCACTAAACTATAAGATAAATTAATAATTAATACATGCACAATAGTACATGCATCACGTGCATAGAAATTATTAGGGTTGGATTCAACTCTTTGGGGATGAGAGATGTCATCACCCTGGCGCACAATTATGTAAAATAGATTTTATCGACAAAGTGTTTTTAGAAAGATGTCTTAGAACAAACTCGCGAGTTCCTTTGGGGTAAATGTATTTATAAAGTTGTGGAATTTCAAATGATTTTGAAACTGTTACCGGAAGGTAGCTAGACAAATACTCTGTGATGATGATGATGATTATTAGATGTTTTTGCTGTGAGATTATGGTCTGTAGAATCAGAATCTTGTGGTTGTGAGTAAGAATGATTTTGAGGTTGCGCTCGAGACATAGTTGTGCCAAGTGCGGTTTATGGTTAGAGTCAGAGTAGGAAGAGTTCATGATAATTTTCGATTCGTGATTTAAGGATTTGTGAATTAAGGATATTGGTTTTGCTCATGTGTGTGTGTACACTGTATTTTTAAAAGAAACCTTATCTTTCCAGATTGAAATTGTCCAAAGTATTTTGGTGTACTGATATAAGGTATGTTTATAAACAAGAGATTTACATTGCTGATTTTATCTTTCTATGAAAAGGGAGAATTTTTGTCAAAATTGATTTAAAAGAGATAATAAATTTTTCGCTTGAGCGATTTCTTCAATTTTGTTTTTGTTCGGGAAAATTTAAAAGCGACTTAAATTTTGGATGTTTGAAACATCAATATGCATTTTGGATACGGGAATCTTGCCACAGTTTGATTTTTTCGAGAAAAGTATAAACTATTTAAAAAGCGTTTTAACAAGTTTGAATTAAAGAGAATATAAATTTTGCCAATTGAACTTTTTATAGATTTGTAAATGTATTGGAAAGTAAGAGGAAATTTCGGATCTAAAATGTGAATATTTTGAAAAATTTCAAGGGTTTGCAAACCGACGGGTTTTCAACGGTAAAGGTATTTTGATTTGAATGAAAAAGGAGGTGTAAGACGTTAAGTATTTTAAACAGGGTGGAAATAATTTTGTATATAAAATATTTTATACCCACAAGGGTTGGTTTTGGGCATAGCTGATAATCCGGTCGTGGTGATTTGATCGTAATGATCTCTCGTTGTATACGAGGCAATAGTCAATCTAGGGGATAATTTTGTGAATTTGAGTTTAATTTGGATATATGAGTTAACTGATTCGAGAATCGAGGATCGCGGTTAATAGGTCTCGACAACCCGGATTGGTTGATCGATTTTGTTGATCGATGGTATTACTGTAATGTTTGGATATCGTTTGGGCAGCAGTTGAATCCTTGGTGTGGGGATAAAATTTTAAGTTGTGTAATATAAGTAAAATGTAGTCTATGTTCAGTTAGATGTGCCGTTGGGTTTCTAAATGATTGGAGGAATCATTGGGATCGAGATTGGTTATTACTAATATGGAGATTTTATTATCATGAGATAAGTTCACATCTTCTTGGGAATAACTGTGCGCGTTTTCGTAATTTATGATTCACAAGTTAATGGTATTATCGTGTTGGTATTAATCATGAAGGTTGGATGGTTATTATAATGTTTGTTGTGGAACCGAAATATTATCTGAAGTTTATTGGGTTTTGTTATTTTGATGTCGAGATGTTATAAGTGGAAGTAATTAAGTGCTGTATAACGCAAGAATTTATTAGCTTGTATTTTTTTTTGTATTCCTGTTTCGATGATAGTATTTGGAGTTGTAAGAACTGTAGTCGAGCTTAGTGCTTGATCTTGTATATAATATTGAGGATTTTATAATATATGAGTTTCGAGCTGGTTTTGGAAGCCACTCCGGTATAGTGTAATTGTGACGCTTAGTTGAATAATTGTTGTTATTTCTCGTTGCGTTGAACTAGTATTAGTTGGAGCACCTAATTGTTAGAAGCAGAATTTGGTGCATATGTGTGTTGTGATCGCTTAAATTGCGAATCAGTGTCAATTTTGAGATTCGAGATTCGTTCTTATTTATCCTAAGTATATCAGTCAAGTGTTGTGTAATAGAATTTGTTTTATCTTAGTCGATCTCACCTATAGTTGCATTATCGTTTATGCCTATTGGAAGTTGTGTCGTTATTTTGGTGACCTTTGAGTGTGTTCGGTTTATGCAACTGGAGGTATTGAATTGTTTTGAGGGACAACCTGTTGAGTTTTGTTTACGCAAGTGCGTTGGTCTCTAAGCACGGAGTACTATTGATTTCAGTTGGGTTGGTTTCTTGGTTGAGGACTGTTCTTGAAAGACAGAGTTTTTTTTTTTTTTGGCAGTTTTGTTGATTTTATTGTCCTTGTTATGTTGGGTATTTTGTTGATACGTTTTCATATTAGTTTTGTTCATTTTGTTCAACTAGACGTGTAGTTTTATGATATGTTGTTCGACGATTGTTTTTGTTTTAAATTCAAGGACGAATTTTTTTATTATTTGGGGAGAATGTAATATCCCTTATTTTTTTTTTTCATTTTTTTTTATTTTTGACTTTTTTTCCGTCGAGCTTTCAATAATTTTGTGAGTTTTTCGTTGATTTGGTCGAGGTTCGATCGTGTTAATTTCGTTTACCATTTTGCATTCGAGCTGTAGAAACATATGCATACATTGGCCCATGCACTTTGTCTTTCCTTCTTACTCATGCATTGGGCCATTCATTCAGCCCACGTTAACATCTTGCAAGGGTCCAAGACCATTTCTATTGTTAAAGGAGCAGCATTGTTTACTGCGTATTCCATTCCTCTTCATAATTATGTATATTTAACTTTTTAAAACCGTTTTAAAACCATAATTTATTCCACACTTTACACAAAACCCTAGCCGTCACTTAATACCTCAAGTTCTCTGAAATTATTCGTTCAACCCATCTCTCATTAGTTTTGAATCGGTAAGTTTTAATCTTGTTTTCAGTTTTTGTTAATAATCGATACTTCCATTTCTTAACTCGTTCTCGTTCGTTTTAGAACCAAATCGAGATCCTTCTCGTCCCAGCGATAGAAGACTATGTCCTCTTTATTCTTTAACTTTCGGAATTGAAATCGGTACGTTAATATCTCCGTTATCCGTGCCGTCGTTTCATAGTTTTATTAGTATTTTAGCTGAGTTTGAATTCTATTTTTTTCTGCCGATAATTCCTTAATTTCTAGGACTACTCAAGCTCTTATCTTAATTATGATCTAAGAGAGTCTTCAATTGATATGTTGTTGTTAAGATTGAGACGTGATCAGTTGTTTTTTTGGAAGTCAAGAAAGCTATTAATATGTTATTTGGTTTGTCACTGTGATTTGTTTAAGTTCATGATTTAATTCTAAATTTTGCTTAAGGATGATGATTGTAAGGAATGGGTTTTGTTCAAATATGATTTGGGGTCTCAGTTGTTCAACTGATTTTCGGTCACTGTATGGTAATATTCAAATGGCAAAGAAAACGTTTGGGCGGGGATTGTGTTGTTAAGCATGCGTTGGTTTTTTTTCTAATTCATTTATATTAGGTTGATGATGAGGGTGGGCCACTAAATTTTATTATGACGGCTGGACAAATTTCATTAATTGTTGGGCTAATTCTTGATTTTTAAAATGTGAAGTGTAATTGGCAGAATTATTTGGTTAATTTGGGTGGCCATTATTTTATTTTGGTTTGTTTATTTTGTTTCATTATGGAATTAATTTTCCTTAAATGTTATTGGTTGATACTTATTTATGAGTAATCAAAGGATATTAATTTATTTTATTTGCCGACTAAAACCGAACTTTCTAATATCGTTTCGATTTCTAATTTGACAATTTGATAGCATTATTTTAAAATCTAAAAATAATATTATTTTTATTTATTAATAAATTTATTTTGGTTATTATAAATGGGATGCGATAATTATATTTTTAACCAATTATTTATAATTACTCGGGTAATTATGAAATTTTGGAATTTATTAACTAGACGTGTCAATTTGACGTTTTAAGATTTTAAACGTTTTTTTTTAATTTATTTTTAATTAAATAAATTATTAGTAACTATTGATTACTTGGATTTTAAGTTATTGAGTTCCGTTTTAAACATTAATCAATTGGGTATTTTTAAATTATAAACCGTGGTTTATAATTTGGGACAAATGTGTGGGTCAGGTTAGACTTGGGTCGCCGGCCATTTGAGGTTAGCCTGGCAGTTATCGGTAACTCGGCTAACCCATTATTTTTGGAATTTAAATTAATTTATTATTTAAATAATATTTTATGAAATGGATTTTAAAATAAGAACTCAATAGACTTGTATTGATTGAACGTTTCTACCTATTGGGTATTTTGTGTTGTTTTGGACTGTTTATTCCAGCGTGTTAATTGTGCTAGTCCTATGTGGTGTCTAGTACTCTCTAGAGTTAGGGTCTGTTTTTAATAATCATTTTATTTGTCTAGACCCGTCTATTGTTCGTGCTTCAAAGGCGAACCAGGATTAGTTGCTTGCCGGTTATCACGTGAATTAGCAAGCAGTGAGTTTGTACTTACTATTTACCGCTTTATTAAGTAAATTGTTATTTTAATATTAAATATATATACTGTACGTATATTTCGAACTGTTTTTATATTATGACTCTTAGTTGGAACATGCCACCTAATGGGCATCATTAGGACTGCGTGCGCACCGGTAATGATCTGGGAAAGGTAATTATGGTAATGTGGTAACTCGGTATGAGCATAGCTCTCGGGACCAAGTAGAGTAACTCGGTGTAGTTCAGCTCTCGGGACTCTGGTATAAGTGTGGTCAGTGGTAACTCGGTGTAGCTCATCTCTCGGGACCAGACCTGTTGGATTATGTTTATTATTTAGAATTGTGGATTAGGGTTCCAACTATTATTCGTAACATCGTTATTAAATGTTTTAAACGGTTTTAAAGGTTTTCCACTTAATAAATGTAGATAGTGGTATAAACTCATCTCAGTATATCTGACCCCGTTGTTTTCCCAATTTTCCCCAGGGTTATGATCTGAGAGAGTCTGGTGATCTCCGCATTTACTTTTCCTCGGAGGTTCCATTTATTTTTGATAAACTGTAAAACTGTTTTATTCTTAGACCGCAGTAGTAACTAGACGTCTTTATTATTATTATATATTTCGCCGGATTAGTTCGACTGGTTATATTGCTTTGGCATGTTATATTATTTACATTGGTTTATGATAAATCTATTTTAGACTCGGAATTGGATAAGCATGTTATATTAACTATTGAATATTATAACTGCTAAATTTAGGCTGAAGTCTCGGTTGCTCCCGAGCATTGGTTTTCTGCAGGTTTATGTGTTTATATTGTTAATTGAAAGGCTAGCTACGGGTTTTGGTACTACATTACCCATACCCTAGCCCCGGTCGCGATTCATGAAAATGGGTCGTGACAAACTTGGTATCAGAGCTTTGGTTTCAAACCAAGGCCTTATGCATGTTAATTGTTATGTGTTTTTGGCATGATAAGTTGATATCGTGTCTTAGGAACTACTGCGGAATTAGGATTCGTGTCTTGTCTTTTAAACGTCATCATTTGTTTTCAAACCTTCAGCCTACATCCTATAGGTGATGTCTGTCTGTCCTTATTTGGTATTGATGCTTTGATTGACAATTTATTTCATTTGGATGTTAATTGCTGTGTTTTATCATGTTGAGATTATTTCACTTGGGTGATTATAATTGCTTTTGATTTCTCGGGAAATCATAGGTTGGTAAATTTTCCTAAAGACTCATACTTGGGTATGATGTTTGATAAAACTTGTCGTTTATGCCTAAAACGATTTAGAATTTATGGTAATGTTACAGTTATTTTACGTGATGCGTTGAACTGCTTTTGCCTTGTTAATAAAGTACATCTTGGCTTTGGCCTCAATTGTTGATGTTAAATGTGATCGTATGTTGGACGTTAGCCTTATTTTTCAATTAAAGAGATTTTGGGTTAAACCTTAAAACGTGTTTGATGGTCATGCATTGTTTGACCACATGTTGATTTAGAGATTTTTATCGAGAATATTGTTTTATCCGATTTGTGTTTCGACATAGAATTATAAGAGAAGTTTAATTTTAAATTCTTAAAAAGATGATTTTTGGTTGAGTTGCTAGTAAATATTTTGAAATATTATGTTTGGTCTGGTGTTAACAAGCGATGGTTTCAAATGATATTTTATGAGATAAGTCATTGTTTACAAATCCAAACGTGTCTCCTTTTTAGAGATTTAAGCCAAATGTTTACAAACGCTACGAAACAAATCAAAGCCTTTCACCTTTTTAGCAATTTAAGCCAAACGTTTACAAACGTTGCGAAACAAAACTAAATGTTTCACCTTTTAGCGATTTAAGCAAAACATTTACAAACGTTACAAAAGAAATACAAACGTTTCCCCTTTTTAGCGATTTAAGCCAAACGTTTACAAAAGTTACGAAACAAATCCAAACGTTTTACCTTTTTAGCAATTTAAATACACACGTTTTCCCATTTTTGTGATTTAGGACAAACGTTTACAAACATTACGTAACAAATTCAAATGTTTCACTTTTTTAGCGATTTAGATTTAAGCCAAACGTTTACAAACGTTACAAAACAAATCCAAATGTTTCACATTTTAAGCGATTTAAGCCAAACGTTTACAAACATTATGAAACAAAACCAAGTGTTTCACCTTTTTAACAATTTAAGCCAAACGTTTACAAACGTTACGAAACAAATCCAAGCGTTTTACATATTTAGCAATTTAAGCCAAATCTTTACAAACATTACGAAACAAATCCAAACGTTTCACCTTTATTAGCGATTTATGCCTAACATTTACAAACGTTACGAAACAAATCCAAACGTTTCACCTTTTTAGCAATTTAAGCAAAACATTTACAAAGGTTATGAAACAAATCCAAATGTTTCACCTTTTAGCGATTTATGCCAAACGTTTACAAATGTTACAAAACAAATCCACGCGTTTCACTTTTGTAGAAATTTAAGCCAAATGTTTACAAACTTTACGAAACTAATCCAAGCATTTCACCTAAATAGCAATTTAAGCCAACGTATACAAACGTTATGAAACAAATCTATGCGTTTTACCTTTTTAGCAATTTTAGCCAAACGTGTACAAACGTTACGAAACAAATCCAAACGTTTCACCTTTTTAGGGATATAAGAAAAAAATTTACAAACATTACGAAACAAAATCAAGCGTTTCACCTTTTTAGCAATTTAAGACAAATGTTTACAAACGTTACGAAACAAATCCAAGCGTTTCACCTTTTTAGCAATTTAAGCCAAACGTTTAAAAACGTTACAAAACAAATCCAAATGTTTCCCCTTTTTAGCAATTTAAGCCAAACGTTTACAAACGTTACGAAACAAATCCAAACGTTTCACCTTTTTAGCGATATAAGCCAAAAGTTTACAAACGTTACCAAACAAATCTAAACGTTTCACCTTTATTAGCGATTTAAGCCAAACGTTTGCAAATGTTACGAAACAAATCCAAACGTTTCACCTTTTTAGGGATTTAAGCCAAACGTTTACAAACGTTAAGAAACAAATTCAAACGTTTCGCCTTCTTAGCGATTTAAGCCAAACGTTTACAAACATTACGAAACGAATCCAAACTTTTACAAATGTTACGAAACAAATTCAAAAGTGTCGCCTTCTTAGCGATTTAAGCCAAACGTTTACAAACGTTACGAAACGAATCCAAACGTTTCACCTTTTTAGCGATTTAAGCCAAATGTTTACAAACATTACGAAACGAATCCAAACGTTTACAAACGTTACGAAAGAAATTCAAATGCTTCACCTTTTTAGCGATTTAAGCCAAAAGTTTACAAACGTTACGAAACGAATCCAAACGTTTACAAACGTTACGAAACAAATCCAAACGTTTCACCTTTTTAGCGATTTAAGCCAAACGTTTACAAACATTAAGAAAACATTCAAACGTTTCGCCTTTTTAGCAGTTTAAGTCAAACATTTACAAACGTTACGAAACGAATCCAAACGTTTACAAACGTTACGAAACAAATTCAAACGTTTCGCCTTCTTAGCGATTTAAGCCAAACGTTAAGAAATGTTATGAAACAAATCCAAACGTTTCACCTTTTTTGTGATTTAAGCCAAACGTTAACAAACGTTACGAAACAAAACCAAACATTTCACCTGTTTAGCAATTTAAGCCCAACGTTTACAAACGTTACGAAACAAATCAAAAAATTTCCCCATTTTAGCAATTTAAGCCAAACGTTTAAAACGTTACGAATTAAATCCAAACATTTCACCTTTTTAGCGATTTATGCCAAACGTTTATAAACATTAGGAAACAAATCGAAACGTTTCATCTTTTTAACGATTGAAAGGCAAATGTTTACAAACGTTACGAAACAAATCCAAATGTTTCACATTTTTTAGCGATTTAAGCCAAACGTTTACAAACATTACAAAACAAATCCAAACGTTTCCCCTTTTTAGCGATTTAAGCCAAACGTTTACAAAGGTTATGAAACAAATCTAAATGTTTCACCTTTTTAGCAATTTAAGACAAACATTTACAGACGTTACGAAACAAATCAAAGCGTTTTCCCTTTTAGCAATGTAAGCCAAACGTTTACAAATGTTACAAAACAAATTCCAAATGTTTCATCTTTTTAGCGATTTAAGCCAAATGTTTACAAATATTATGAAACAAAACCAAGCGTTTCACCTTTTTAGCAATTTAAGCCAAACGTTTACAAACGTTACAAAACCAATCCAAGCGTTTTACCTATTTAGCAATTTAATCCAAATGTTTATAAATGTTACAAAACATATCCAAGCATTTCATCTTTTTAGCAATTTAAGCCAAACATTTACAAACGTTACGAAAAAAATCCAAACATTTCACCTATTTAGCGATTTAAGCCAAACGTTTACAAACGTAAGAAACAAATCCAAACGTTTCACCTTTATTAGCGATTTATGCCTAACGTTTACAAACATTACGAAACAAATCCAAATGTTTCACCTTTTTAGCGATTTAAGCAAAACATTTACAACCTTTTTAGCGATTTAAGCCAAACGTTTACAAACTGTCACGACCCAAAATATTTAGCCGAGACCGGCGCTAGGGAATGGGAGTGGAAGCTCCGAAACCCGTAGCAAGCCTAAAATCACTAGTAATTTTTTCGCAATTAAAAACATAATATCTTATCTAAAATATTTTCAGGAAACTCTTTTAGACAATATATTTATATTTATTAAAATATCATATTAGAGTTTACAATATAAAATATCGCTTAAAGTCAAAGTGTCTATCGAATACTAACACCTACTGACTACTGCAGCTCTAGGAACTCATGCTTGTGCAAGTCCAATGACTTCTGGCACAATGGAGATGGTTTGTCTGATCCGACTCCGACTACCTGCAAACAACAGAGTGAGGGGTCAGTGTTTGGGAAAATACTGAGTAAGTTTGCAAGTTACTAATGGTATTATCAAAATATAGCATCATATGCTTAATACGTATGTAAATTCATGATATAAGCAAACAACAAATATTCTTAATTTCAAAGTGTGAGTCCAACTCACTAGATAAGGGGCTCAGGTTACACCATTACCGAGTGCTCACTCGTATCGAATCTCAAAGTGTGAGTCCAACTCACTGGTGGGTCCAACTCACTAAATACGGGGCTCACGTTACACCGTAACCGAGTTCACTCTCGTATCGCATTCGTATCATATCATGCAGAAATACATTAAATCTTAATCACAAAGTCAGACACTCTAGGCTGGCTCAATACTGGTGATCACACAGCCTAATGACACCCAATAGGTAGTTAGTTTCTTCGCATCGCATACTAGATTCATGCATTCAAAGCAATGAATAAAACATCATTCATATAAGCGATCAATCAAACATAGTAATATCTTATACGAGTAAGTTATATAGATAAGATGTATCTAATAATAATATTCATAATATAAGAAATTAGCTTTTATAAATAATACGTAAAAGTAAATGCAACTCACAGAAACCGCTATTCCTTATATCCGAACATAAGCTCCAGGAGACTGGTCCGTCAATCCTCGTCGAGCTTCTTGGTTCGTCATACTCGTAGCTTGATAGTCCGTCACATCTATCATAGGATGCTATCGTTAAAACATACACTTAGAGAATCCTATTCTTAAAAACTGCACTAAATACCTAACATGACAAAAGCACGAAACATAACCGTCGTGCTCTAAACGTATCTTTCTCGGTAGATCTCTATTCATATCTTGATAACTCATCATGCTAATGTTCATTGCTATAATGTCTTATTAATATTCATTTTAAGACATTTGTCAGAGTTCTACACCCGTATCATGTCATCGGAAGCCAATTTTCGCTCCCGAAAGTCCCCCGGAGGTCACGATCGAAGTAGGGCACGTCGTGCTAGCTTGGCACGTCGTGCCCTTCAATTTTCATGAAGGGAACGTCGTGCCCTTCCTTATGCACGTCTTGCACCCCTGGTGGGGCACGTCTCGCGCACCAGCACGACGTGCTGAAGTGCAGCACGTCGTGCACCAATCGGGTGCGACGTTTTTCGGCGTCTCCGGACAATTTTCAGAGCTCCAAAACTCCCAAAACTCATACCAATTCATACCCAATTCATTTAAACACATTATACACACTTTTGCACTTCGAAATCAACCATAAACGCTCCAAAACGTCGAATTCAATATAAATGCGATCTAAACCGCAAAACAGCCCCCTATTTTTCATTTTTCGTGGTAATAACATGTAACTACCTTGTTTTGATGCTTGGGGAAGGTACAGGCTTGAATTCCGAAGAGATCGACGCAAAAATTGTCTGAAACTGATGTCGAACGGAGAAACCGTGAAGAAATTAAGTTGAATGATGAAATGTATAGGGTTTTCTGGATTCTTCCTCTTATTTAATCTGATTCTTTCTTTCATAATTCTCTTCTTATATAGCTTGACTGAAGGTTAGTTTTGATCCTTCCTTTCTTTCTTCGTTACAATTTATCTTTTGAACTTTTCTTTTATTCAATTTAATCCTCGCTCAACTAATTAACACTTTAATCATAGCGTATACGTATTATTTATATCCAATAAACAATACGAATCCCAATATTAATATTTTCCTGTCCATAATATTTTAATTACTATTCTCGAGATTTAATTGGCTAATTTGCACTTTGGTCCTTGAACTTTTCAAAAGTTGCAATTTAGCCCAATCACATCCGCATCCAAATTTTAAAAGGTCTCCGATTGACCCGAAATTTTTACCATTATTATTATAAAACATTTCGCGGACCCTGGCGAAATAATTTCCCTTTTCAGGACTTAACTGGTTAAATTACCACTTTAGTCCCTGAACTCTAGTTTGGGACTCTTCTTATCATTTTTCCTTTTAATTTAAATTCCAACTTTAGAATCGGAATATGATATTAAATTCTACATAATTACTTTCCCAAGACCGACCTACTAAAGACTTATTTACTTTAATTTCTCGGAATTCCTTCCTATATCGTCACTCCAGCCACCCACAATTTGACACGTGGTCCAGTTAGATAATTAGAATCTTTTGGGGTATTCCACAAACGTTACGAAACAAAACCAAGCGTTTCACTTTTTTAGCAATTTAAGCCAAACGTTTACAAACGTTACGAAACAAATCCAAGCGTTTTACCTTTTTAGAAATTTAAGCCAAAAGTTTACAAAAGTTCCGAAACAAATACAAGCGTTTCACCTTTTTAGCAATTTAAGCCAAACATTTACAAACATTACAAAACAAATCCAAATGTTTCCCTATTTTAGCGATTTAAGCCAAACATTTAAAACGTTACGAAACAAATCCAAACATTTAACTTTTTTTAGCGATTTATGCCAAACGTTACGAAACTAATCCAAACGTTTTCCCTTTTCAGCGATTAAAGCCAAACGTTTACAAACGTTACAAAACAAATCCAAACGTTTCATCTTTTTAGCGATTTAAGCCAAACATTTACAAACGTTACGAAACAAATCCAAATGTTTCACCTTTTTAGCGATTTAAGCCAAACGTTTACAAACATTATGAAACAAATCCAAATGTTTCACCTTTTTTGCGATTTAAGTCAAACGTTTATAAACGTTACGAAACAAATCCAAATGTTTCCCCATTTTAGCTATTTAAGCCAAACGTTTAAAACGTTACGGAACAAATCCAAACGTTTCACCTTTTTAGCAATTTAAGTCAAACGTTTACAAACGTTACGAAACAAATCCAAACGTTTCACCTTTTTAGCGATTTAAGCCAAACGTTTACAAATGTTACAAAACTGTCAGGACCCAATCTCATGGGCCGAGACCGGTGCTAGGGAATGGGAGTGGTAGCTCCAAAACCCGTAGCAAGCCTAAAAACGTAAAATATTTTTTCTTAAAATACCATACGTCATGCATGACAGACATAAGCACATGTCATGCTTTAAAGATGCTAGGCTATACATTTTCTTCTGGCAATCACAAACCGTTACAACGCAGCGAGCATAAAACATTCATAATTTCAAAACGTTAATGTTTTATTTACAGAAAACCATTTGATACAGACTGAAATACGAAACATTTATCTACTGCAGCTCTAAGAGTAAAGTACTGTTTCTTTACATACTTTCAAAAATATCAGACTTCTGGATCAAGAATAAAAGTGTGCGGCTTCAAAACTTCTTTCACCTGAGAGGGAAAGCTGTGAGGGGTCAGTATATGGGAATATACTGAGTGTGTTCATATATTTACTAGTCTATATTCAAGTAAAACATAAAACAATGCAATAGAATTTAAATCATGTGTAGCCAAGTACAAGATCCGATTAAAACCCTAATCCTCGAACATGCTAAACTTATATGATCAAATCAAAATGATCCAAATGGTCCGACCCGGGAGTAATTCTAACTCAATCACGTCAGCCGCGACCAACCTCTTAATCCCAAGTGGTAGGTCCAACCCACTAGATACGGGGCTCAGTTTACTTTAACCGAGTTCTTACTCGTATCGCATTCAAATATATCCAACTTTGAAATTCATATTCATAATCAAGTTCACAGCTGTAATAAATCGAAACTGGTGATCGCGCAGTCCTATTGCCGCCCAAAAGGTGGCACATTCCATCATATCAATACTGGTTTTAAACTAAACATATACATATTTCATGTAAAAACATTGCATTGAAAGTATTCAATTCAAATGTAAAGCAATATAAAATATTTGCTTGTGTAAATACTTTAAAAGTAAATTTATAAAAATTCACCAAAAACGCTTATCCAAAAATACTTCGGTGCTCAGAAACGTCAAGCTTCTCGAGCTCCTGGTCCAGCTGTTTCTTGCCTCGCCGGATCTAAAATGATTTAAAACAATTGACTCACATCAGAATCCTATTCTAAGATTGACTCTAGATTCGAGACACGACGTACTACTCTTATCGATTAGCTAACTCGTTTTCGGTTCGTATCTCTATTCTGAAATGATTCTCAATTAACCTCGTTAGGTTAAAGATTCAAACTAATCGGTAATTGATTGAATACTAATCGATTTCAAATCCGGATATGTGTGTACAAAATATTTATCAAAACGGGTCAACTGGCGGATTCACTGTGCGTGCGCACGACTGTTTGTGCGGCTGCACAGGAGACTGTGCGCCCCCACAGTCTCAAGATTGTGCGCTCGCACAGTCTACAGTACGCTCGCACAGTCTATAGTGTGCTCGCATAGTCCACAGACTGTGCGCACGCACAGCCACAGGCTTTCGCCCGGGATCGTTTCCGACGTGCTTCTAATTGAATTTTGCATTCTCAACACCTAAACAACGCGTAATCACATCGAAAAACTCAAAATCTAAACTCAAAACGCAATAAATCAATCCTATAATCGTTAACACGATAAAACCGTTCCGTGGCCAAAAACTTTAAATCGATATAACCATTAATTCATCCATCCAAACGATAAAACGTCACGCTTACCGTGATTCGCCACTGAAATACGATCGATTCGAGATATGGAACGTCGAAAACGGACGAGAAACTGAGATCGAGCGACGGAACGTAAAGGATCTTAGAAGGAAATAGAAAAATGGAGCTGATGATGGTTTGAGGTCTGGAACCTTCATTTTGAAGGTAATCTTATATATATCATGGCTAATTTTAACTTTGGTCCTTGAAACGTTTTAAAAGTTGCAATTTAGTCCAAAACTTATCCGCGTCCAAATTTTAAATGGTCTCCGATTGACTCGCAGCTTTTACCATAAATACTATAAAATATTTCGCGGACTTTGGCGAAATAAATATTAACTCGGGATTTGTATTTTATTTTATATTAATTTTCAAAGTTATTTCCATATATGCCGATAAATCGCTTAATAAAAATTATTTTAAATTCTCGATATAATTAAATTAAATTCTTCTTAATTTAATTTATCGAAAGTCAGGACACGTGGCACGACTTAATTACTTTAAAACATATGAGGTGTTACATTCACCCCCCCTTAAAATAAATTCGTTCTCGAATTTAAACCTTTAGCCACATACATTGGGTAAATAAGTACGGATACTTCTGTCTCATGTCCTCTTCTGTTTCCCACGTGCATTCTTCTACGGACAGACTTCTCCAAAGGACTTTGTCACGACCCATTTTCATGAATTGCGACCGGCGCTAGGGTATGGGTATGGTTGTACCGAAACCCGTAGCAAGCCTTGCGGATAACATACATTAATCATTTAAAACATTGTACCTGCATAAAACCACATGCTCGGGGGCAACCGAGACTCCAACCTATTATAGCAGTTTATAAATAATAAATGCTCGGTCAACTCCGAGTCTCTAACACGGCATAAATATTAAATAACCAAAGTTAATATAATAATACCAATCAATAAATAATTCAATTGAGTTAATCTGACAACAAGTAATACAACAAGTAAGACTTCTAATTACTACTGCGGTCTAAGAGTAAAATCACTTCAATAACTTTAATAAAATAAAGTAAGACCTCCGAGTAAATAAAGAATCGGAGACCAGTTGACTCGCTCAAATCATAACCCTGGGAAAAATTGGGAAAACAAAGGGGTCAGATATACTGAGATGAGTTCATACAACTATTTAGATTTATTAAGTGAAAACCATTAAAAATCTTAAAACATTTGTAAAGCAATTTATCATTATGGATAAGTATTGAAACCCTAAACCACAAATATCTATATCCAGTTGTCGTGTCGGTGAGACGTATCTCCATAACCGATCCCCGACTGTCACTCAAATAAACACGTGAGTCCCAGGAGACGTATCGTCCACCGGCGCCCTCACTAAGGCGAGACGTATCTCGAACCTACCTCAATACCATATTATCATATACCGGTGCGCACGCAGTCTCGATGATGCCCATCGAGTAGCCCGTTCCAATTCAGATCCATAATGTTGAAAACAGTTCGAAAGCTGTATATACAATATATATATATGCAAAAATACAATTTACCTAATAAAGCGGTAAATAGCGATATAAACTCACTGTTTGCTAATCCACGTGAAAACTCCTGGAAAACAGCCTAAACTCGGTTCTCTTCAAAAGCACGAATAGACAACGAGTCTAAACAAATACAAATAATTATTAAAAACGGATCCTAACTCTATAGAGTACTAGACAGCACATAGGACTAGCACAAAACAACAAGTCAAGGTGAAGCCAATCAGAGTAAACACAATACTCAAACAATTAAAAAAAGTCAACACAAGACAAGCCTATTGAGTTCCTGCTTTAAAATCCATTTCAAAAAATATTATTTAAATATTTATTAAATAATAACCCAAGTTATAGAATACAAACCATATAAGTTTCTATATCAAACACAATCCGAATAAATCAGAAAACAGCTTAAAAATAAACCAAGTTAAAATTCGTATCAGTGAGTCAGCCGAGTTATCACAAACTACCAAGCTTCTTCCCACTTGTTGGGCGACCAAAGTCTAACCCAACCCAAAAGTTAAACCAAGTTAAAATCCTGAATTACTTGAATGAAAAGTATAGTCTTTTAAAAGCAAGTACACAATCCTCCTGAATTACTTGAATGAAAAGTATAGTCTTTTAAAAGCAAGTACACAATCCATCGTCTAGCCAACAATTGGCAAATCACTCCATACTAACACAAGTATGTTACACTTCTTTTAAATGAACCAAAAAGGATTAAATTATACATTTAAACGTTAAACTCATATTTGAAACGATAATCAAATCATGGCATAAACTTGTCGACTAAGACATAATCAACATGAATGAGTCTAACGCAAACAACGCAATGCCATCATGTCAAGAACGATACAAAACAGCCCCAATACGATTATGGACAGCAACTATATCGTTGAAATGTACTCAGCACATAAACAAGGTGAAATCATGCATTTATAAGCCAACCAATCATCCTATGATTTACTAAGCATGCCAAAAGATATAACATTGATTCAAACACATATGATCAGCCTTTAATCAGAATTTCCAGCGAAATAACCAAGCCATAATCATACGAACAACCTAGCACCTTAACCCAAAAATCAACATTTAAATCTAAATGTTATAGCATGATAATTCAATCATAAACACCCTATTACAGATTAGGTTAAGCGTTTCAGAGATCAAATCAGCCACAACATAAGTACAATACAATAGAACACAATCTATCGAATTAGCACGCGAATCTCTACGCAAAAATTTAAAGGATTGCAACACATACCATAATGAATCGAGATCGGCGTAAGAATCGAAAGGAAACAGAAAATCAATATCCACAATACGTTGGAAAAAGGTTCGAATAAGTTAAGAGCCGATATACGCGATAAGGAATTGATTAATCAAAGAAAGGAGTATTAGAATCGCTTACCGAATGATTAAACCAAAGGGAATGAAGGAAAATAGAGTATCTCAGATGCTAGGGCGGCTCTAGGGTTTTATAAAAGGGAAAAATTAGGTTAGGTCGAGCTAAGGGTCTATTTATAGGTCAAAATATCAAATTTGACAGAGGGGCACGATGGGAGGCGCGATGGACCCATCGTGCCTTCCTCAGCAAAATGGAAAAAATGCCTAGGGCACGATGCGAGGCGCGGGCACGATGGCAGGCGCGATGGACCCATCGTGCCTTCCTGCACAAAGCTACAAAAATGCAAAAAACTGCATAAGGCCCAACGGCAACGACGGACCAAACCCAAAGTATAACATGGAACACACGGAGCCCAACGAACACAAAAAAACGATCAACACGGTGATGGAACAACGCCGAAACCAAACGTAAAAGACGAGATATCACAATCTCCCCAACTTATATAAAATTCGTCCTCAAATTTAAAACAAAAACAACCGACGAATAACATAACATAAAACTACATATCAAACTGAACAAAACGCACATAACCAACGTAAAAACGCATAAGCAAGATACCGAAGGTGAACAAGGACAATAATTATAACAATTCGCCATAATGAACTCTGTCTCTCAAAAATATTCCTCAACCAAGTAACCAATCCAAACTGTAATCATAGGAATTTCCATGCTTAACGGCCTATGTACTTGCGTAAGAAAAAAACTCAAAAGGTTGTTCCTCGAACGATAACTCTAAACCACTACTTTCATAAACCGAACAATCTCAAATGATCACAAAAAGTATCAACACTAACTTACACTTAACATAAAACGATAATGTCATTTCGAGGTGAAACCAAACGAAGGAATACAAACTCTCCCACATAAAACTCGACAGAAATTCTAAGGATAATCAAGAACGAAACCTCGAATCTCTTTAATGATAACTCTAACAAAATTTTCACCCAGAGAAGGTCAACACAAGACGAAACACGCCGAAAACATATGGGGTATAACATTCTCCCCTACCTATGAAAAATTCGACCTCGAATTTTAAATCTGAAACTGATTCGCAGTTTAAACGGTCACAATATACATATGCACAAAAATTTAAATCTAACAACTCGATGCTCTAACAATTACTCGATCAACACAAAAGTGAACAGATAAAAATTATCCAACTGTGAATCACAGTTACTCTTTACTAGGATGGCTTCCAAAACCATCTCGAATCTTAACGATTACCGAATCCACATTATCAAAGCGCAAGAACAAGCCCTAACCTCAAACTATAGTTCTTACAATTCCAAACTCTATCGTATCAAACAGGAACACTGAAAAAATATTGCGTTCCACAACACTTACTCACCTGTCCACTTATAACTAGCTCAACACCAAAATAATCGATAACAATACTCAACAACAACTAAATAATATTTCGGCGAAAAACAAACACTACTTGGATCATTTTGTCCAATGATTAACACCAAATTTGATAATATCATCAATCTCGCGAATCATAAAACACAAAAACTCATATCGTCATTCAAAAGAATACGTGAACCTATCTCATGATAACAGAATCTCCAGATTAGTAACAAACCATGTCAATCATAATTATTCCTCAAATCATTCAAAAATAAACAGCCTGTAATAACCTAAGGTATCTAACCATCAACTTAATTCTAACTAAGTTTCACAAACTTAATTTTATTCCACACACAAAAGGTTCAATATCCGAACAAAACGATATACAAACTTTCAAGAATTAAACCCTCAATCAACATTATTGACCAACCAACTTTGTTATCGAAATTCACCAAACACGATCATCGATTTTCGGACCAGCTAGCTCATATATCCTAAAACAAAATTATTTAATCAAATGACTATAATCTCGTATACAACGAGAGATCACTACGATCAATTCACCTCTACCGGATTGTTAATTATGCTCAAAAAATTTATATTCAAAAAAATTTGACTTTAAAAGACTATACGTCTTACACCTCCTTTTTATATTCAATAATCAAAATGATTTACCGTCAAAAAACCATTAGTTTTGTAAACCCTTGAAAATTTTCAAAATATTCGCATTTTGAATTCACAGATTTTTCTTACTCTAAAAGAAGTTTGCAAATTTGTTTTTTGAAACAGTTCAATTGACAAAATTTATGTTATCTTTAAACCAAATTTGATAAAATAAATTTATCTCTTTCTCGAAAATACACAAACCATGGAAAAAAAATCATTTGTATTAAAATACACATTGATGTTTTAAACATTCAAAATTTAAGTCGCTTCTAAATCTTGCTCTCAATAAAATACAATTTGAAGAAATCGTTCAACCGAAAAATCTATTATTCCTTTTAAATCAAATTTGACAAAATGTCTTCCTTTCCTTAGAAGGGTAAAATTAACAATTCAAATCTCTTTGTTTATGAAATCACCTTTATATCAATATACCAAAAAAACACTTGGAAAAATCAAATCTGAAAAGATAAAGTCTCTTTTAAAAATATAGTGTAGACACACACATGATCATAGCCAATATCCTTATCCACAAATCCTTAAATCACAAATCGAAAATTATCACTAAGACTCCCTAATCTGAATCTAACCATACATCGTACTTGGCACAACTAAAACTCGTGTGAAACTTCAAATTTATTCTTACCTTCTATTAAACACAAGATTCTGACAACACGAACTGATCCATTACGACGTAATCGTCCAAAATCCATCACCATCATCACAGAGTATTTGTCTAGCTACCTTTCGGTAACAGTTTCAAAATCATTTGAAAACCAACAACTTTATAAATAAATTATCATAATGTGACTTGCGAGCTCATCTCAAAACATCCTTCTCAAACACTTTATCGATAAAATCCATTTTACATAATTGTGCGCTAGGATGATGACATCTCTCATCCCTAAAGAGTTGCATCCAACCCTAATTATTTCTATGCATGTGATGCATGTATCAATTATTGGTTTATCTTTTATTTAGTGAACATACTTACTGATCAATGCAATCCTATTCGTGACATTTAAAATGCAAGTTCATGATATGACTGGGCACAATCACGTGTTGAAAATATTTCAAATATTTTAACAATTCAACCTTTAAAATCCATTTCTCGATAAAACATTTGCTAGACTTTACACTCTGTGAGACGTGCACTCAATAACATCAAACTATTTCTCAAACTCCATACTTGTAGTCTACCGACATTCGATGTTATATAACAACTCAACCTAATAATTTCTTTACAACTCTTCGGTAAAAGTATCCAACTAACTTCAAACCTACTGAAACTTATACTCAATGAAAATAACACATCACATACGTTCCTGCGAAACCTACCGCCGGCTCCCGCATCGCATCATTAACTTGATGAAAACACTAGTGTATTAATACACCGCTCTATGTTCTCGGCCAAAATTTCCAATATCCTTTTTAGGATAATCAGAAACCATCAACCATTTCAGGGGAATACTCCCCTCGTCTTCCTCGATATCCAAACCCAAAGGTTTCGATCCACGAAACAAACAGTAAAACCCCAAGCAACCAAAACCAAACAAGGCAAACAGGGTCTAAACAAAGTTCTTACTCAAAGGTCAAGACCATACATTAAGGTAAGCCAACCATGACCACGTGATTAAATCATCTCACGTGCTGCTCCGCACGAAGAGATATAACACAAACAATCAACTTAGTGCAAAAGACAAGCGAGTTATACAACGAAAAACTATTTCCAAAAGATACCAAATCTGTAAATCATAAACCAAATAAGCATGCCATTCAGTAAAAACAACTCAAATATTTTTAAATACAATATCAAGACATGCTACAACAAGCTTTGAATTTTATAACAAAATCAACCTGTAATAATTCATCTTTCAAGAGTATGCTTCAAAATTCATTTTGAAATTTAAAGTCAATCACAAAACTTCCAAATTTTATTGAGTCCCACGGTTAAAACAAAATCAATATCTGGAAAAATATCTTTTTATAAATCAATTGCTTATGAAAAGAATACCCAAGTATCTCAATCCATGAAACCATCGAGTTAGCCGAGTCATTACAACTACCAAGCTCAACTCCTAAATTTGGGTGACCCAAGTCGAACCCAAAACAACCGTTTATAAAACGTAATCAAACATTTGTAAATCCGAGAAAGTGCACTCAAATAAAATTTTCATACTTTCAAAATTAGGAGCTCAACATAACCCAACCGTTAAACAGCAATTCAAAAAATCAAGTGAGAAATCTTTAATCTCAAACAACCACTTTGTAAATCCCAAAAAATCAAAATGTTGACATACTACAACATGGTCAATTAACTTCAACGTTAAATTCTCAAATCAATGACTCGTCTCTTAAAAAAATCTTTTTGAAATCATCGTTTGATAACACTAAACCAAACATTATATTTCAAAACACAAAAAATTTCATTTTACTGGCCACTTAACCAAAATTAAACCTTTAAAGAATGAAAAGTCAAACTTCTCTTATGATTCTGTGTCGAAACACAAATCGGATAAAACAATAGTCTCGATAAAAATCTTTAAAACAACATGTGGTCAAACAATGTATGACCACCAAAACATGTTTTAAAGTTTAATCCAAAATCTCTTTAAATAAAATAAAAAACAAAGCTAACGCCCATTATGCGATCGCATTTAAAATCAACAATCGAGGCCAAAGCCTAGATGTAGTTTATTAAAAAGGCAAAACCAATTCAACGCATCATGTAAAATAGCCGTAACCACACCATATACTCAAAATTGTATCAGGTATAAGCGCCAAAATTAATCAAACAACATCATACCCGAGTATGAGTTTTAGAAAAATTTACCAACCTAAGATTTTCCGAGAAATCGAAAGCAATTATAATCACCCAAGTGAAATAACCTCAACATGATAAAACACAGCAAATAACATCCAAGTGAAATTAATTATCAATCATAGCAGCAACACTAAATAACGACTGACACATATCACCTATAGGATGTAAGCTGAAAGTTTGAAAACAAAAGATGACGTTTCAAAAGACACGTCACGAATCCTAATTCCGCAGTAGTTCCTATAACACAACATCAACTTATCATGCCAAAAACATATAACACATATCATGCATAAGGCCTTGGTTTGAAACCAAAGCTCTGATACCAAGTTTGTCACGACCCATTTTCATGAATCGCGACCGGCGCTAGGGTATGGGTATGGTTGTACTGAAACCCGTAGCAAGCCTTGCGGATAACATACATTAATCATTTAAAACATTGTACCTGCATAAAACCACATGCTCGGGGGCAACCGAGACTCCAACCTATTATAGCAGTTTATATGTACGACATATAAATAATAAATGCTCGTTCAACTCCGAGTCTCTAACACGGCATAAATATTAAATAACCAAAAGTTAATATAATAATACCAATCAACAAATAATTCAATTGAGTTAATCTGACAACAAGTACTACAACAAGTATGACTTCTAATTACTACTGCGGTCTAAGAGTAAAATCACTTCAATAACTTTAATAAAATAAAATAAGACCTCCGAGGAAATAAAGAATCGGAGACCAGTTGACTCGCTCAAATCATAACCCTGGGAAAAATTGGGAAAAAAAAGGGGTCAGATATACTGAGATGAGTTCATACAACTATTTACATTTATTAAGTGAAAACCTTTAAAAACCTTAAAACATTTGTAAAGCAATTTATCATTATGGATAAGTATTGAAACCCTAAACTACAAATATCTAAATCCAATTGTCGTGTCGGTGAGACGTATCTCCATAACCGATCCCCGAATGTCACTCAAATAAACACGTGAGTCCCAGGAGACGTATCTTCCACCGGCGCCCTCACTAAGGCAAGATGTATCTTGAACCTACATCAATACCATATGATCATATACCGGTGCGCACGCAGTCTCGATGATGCCCATCGAGTAGCCCGTTCCAATTCAGATCCATAATGTTGAAAACAGTTCGAAAGCTGTATATACAATATATATATATATATATATGCAAAAATACAATTTACTTAATAAAGCGGTAAATAGCGATATAAACTCACTGTTTGCTAATCCACGTGAAAACTCCTGGCAAGCAGCCTAAACTCGGTTCTCCTCAAAAGCACGAATAGACAACGAGTCTAAACAAATACAAATAATTATTAAAAACGGACCCTAACTCTATAGAGTACTAGACAGCACACATGACTAGCACAAAACAACAAGTCAAGGTGAAGCCAATCAGCGTAAACACAATACTCAAACAATTAAAAAAAGTCAACACAAGACAAGCCTATTGAGTTCCCGCTTTAAAATCCATTTCAAAAAATATTATTTAAATATTTATTAAATAATAACCCAAGTTATAGAATACAAACCATATAAGTTTCTATATCAAACACAATCCGAATAAATCAGAAAACAGCTTAAAAACGTCTGGATATTCAGATACCACTGGTACATCGCTTATGTTTATGCTTTTCTTTTCCACGTCTCGCACTATGGCTAGAAATTCCTGACATCCCTTCTTTAGCATACGACAAACTTTAAGAGCGGAAATGATAATCATGAGAAATTCTGTCTTATCACCCTGGATTGAAACTGGTTCAATTCCAGGCGTATAGAACGTCACCGTCTTCTTCCGACAATCCACATTGGCGTAGTGATGAGCTAACCAATCCATTCCTAGTATAACGTCAAAAACTAATACCTCGAGTAAGATCAAATCCACAAGCAAATCTCGTCCTTAACTCTCACAAGACAAGACAGATAAACGATACTAACTTTCACACTGTCTCCTACTGGGGTAGCTACTGATAAAGGATTCTTAAGGTATGCTGGTTGCACTCCTAACTTACGAGCGAAGCTAGGCGAAACAAAAGAATGTGTAACGCCCGGATCAAACAAAATTAATGCGTCTTGAGAAGCGATAGAAAAAGTACCTTGCACAGCAACATTGGAAGCATGAGCCTCCTGAGGACTCAGTGCAAAAACTCTGGCCTAGCTTCCACCAGCCTGTGAAGTCTTACCATTAGCGCGACCTCCGCCGTTTCTTCCTCCTCGATTTACATAACGACGGCCTCTCTGGCCAGTGAAAGCACTTCCCGTCTGATCATATCCTAACGCTGTCTGATGTGCAGTTCTCTAATGCTGATAGGAAGGCTGTACTACCGTAGTCATGGAACCTTGAGGCATCTGCCTTGGACAATATCTAGCAAAGTGACCCTGTTGGCTACAGTTGAAACACGCTCCAGAAATACTATAACACACTCCATAATGCCTCTTGTTGCAATTCAGACAAATTGGTGCTCCGCCTCCTTTGTCACTCATGGATCTGGCACCAAATCTTGTGCCTGATGCACTAACCCGAGATCCATGTCGACTCATCTTATGTCCTTACTGACGTGGTGTGGGTCGAGAGTCACTTCCTACGTATGAATGGGTAGGTACACTCCGTATGCTACGAAACGTATTACTTCTCATAGGTGCAACATTAGAAGGGTTGGGAATCTTTCCAAAACAGATCAAAGAAACTTCCATCTTCCTAGCTTTATAATTTATTTTTATGTATTTGCATAAATTGATTTAATCTTGTGGAAAAAATTAATTATTACAAGCAAATAAACCATTTAATTTTAATTCTTACAATTAAAACTTCTTAATCAAAAATATAATTCATATTCATCATCATCAAATAACCAATTTATCTAAAATATCAAAGATTTGTTTTTTAAATTGTCCCAAACAAATATTGGTTGCAAAAATACTAACAAAAAATTAAATTTTTGAGAAACTGGAAAAAAATATTTATTAAAAAACTGGATTAAGAACATAGAAAAAAGTATAAAAGTAAACAAAAATTAAAGTGGTTTATTTTAGATTTACTTTTTGTTTATTTTTCGGTATTAGTATATGCCGAAATTACACCGAAAACACATTGAAAAAACACAAAAATAACTCCAAATAAAACACTTAACTACACCTAATAAACACTTAAAAAACACTCATACATAACATTTAACAATATTAAAAATTTAATGAAAACAATACTAAAAACACCACAAAAAAACCAAAAACACTTAAAAATACACCCAAACACACTTGAAATACACCATACAATACAGTCAACAAAGTGAACAGATTGCTGGTCAACATTGAGCATACCATGTGTTGACCGTCGCCGATTGGAAAATTTCTCGGACAATTTTTGGCGACCGGTCTCTGGTCACCGGATTCTGTTGGTGAATTCTTTATGTTTTTTTAGTGTTTCCAGTGTTTTGATAATCTTTATTTTTATTAATAAAATTAAAAGAAAATAAAAATGTGGAATTGGTTAAGTATAAAGTGTAATTTTTAAAATTATACATTTTTTTTAAAAATAAATTTTAGAAAAAGACGAACGGTATTCTTTCCTCAAAATGTTAGATTGTCATGTGAATATTCAGTAGGCTTAATGTCTCAGAAAATCCTGATCTTTTAGCCCATTTTCAATTCTACCCTAACGTTGAAAACCAGTCAATTTTATCCTATTTTGCATTTTTGTGTTTCAGTTATACACTGAAATATTAAATTGACGTCTTTTTCATTTGGAAAAAATTAAAAAAATGTTCTCCATATGTCTAGCATATATTAATTGTATATGTTGAAAATTTATTTAGACTTAGTTAAATTAATTAAGAATTTAAATTACTTTTAAATTGATTATGGTTTTTAGTTAGTTTTTAAAAATAAAAGACTTGTACTTTTTTGAATGAAAATAAATTCTATTTTATTTTTAAACTTAGTTAATTAAATGATTTCATCATTTAAATAAAAAAAATTGTAAAAAATTATAAAATTAGGGTACAATTGAAATGAGAAAATGCTAAATAGAGTAAAATTGACAAATGTTCAACGTCAGGATAAAATTGAAAAGAGGTTAAAAAGTCTGGGTCTTTTTAAGGTATTAAGCCTATTCAATAATAGAATTATCTCCAATTTTGGCACATGAGTGTTTATTGTACTTGAAGCGTGAATAAGTACAATCTCTATTGCATTATCGCTGGCGAATGTTTATAATGTTTGAAAGGTGAACAAGTACAAACTCATTTTGCTCTATACATATAATTAATCTGATTTGAGTTATAAAAAACTGAACTTAGAATTTTTTGATCATAGAGAGTTTGATATAATGTCAAATAACTAATTCATTTAAATTTTTAAATTGTTATATCATGAGTTTGATTAATAACTTTATCCTTAACATTCTTAATCAAATTTTTAATTTAGTTGTGCGTCACTTACAAAAGTTTTCCAATACATTTGACTCCTATATCACGATAAATTAAGTTATTAGCAAAATTTTATTTAAAAATCAAATCAATACTTATCTTCAGCGATAATTATTGCTGTAAAAAATATTTACAATCGTCATCCAAGAATATCCAATAAGAGTTCGTAAGAAAAAAAAATAGAAAGCTAATTAAACATATCTATAAAATACAAAATTTTGAGTTCATGATTAGCTCACTTTAATCACTTCTCTTTTGAATACTTTTATAGTAAATGGAAACATTCGCTTTTATGCATTGAAGTAATGCAACATTATTTACATATATGTGTTCATTTTGTGCACAGGGACAATGTATTTTTGCAAAATATATAGTATTTAGCAGCCATAAGATATATAGTTATTTTAATCATTATTATTATGGTCTTAGCATATCAAAGATTGATGTTATTAATGGACTAATTAAAATGTTTAAGGCTCATTTGCCATCACCAATATTAATTTAAAGCAAAAGAGTCTGCTATAGATGGCAGCCAACGTGATTCACTTAGATAACTTAACTAATAAAATTCAGTTTGGAGAGTGTTAATTAATTAACAAAGTTAGATTAGTTCATTAAATTTTCTTGTTTGGAGTTACTCAACTTATTATATCATTACTGCTTAGCTTTTTAATGGGTTTGTGGACTGCTAAATATCGCCCCTAGATTATTAGGTTTGTCCTTTTTTTTTTATCTAAATACCCTTTCATCTTTTTCTAATTTTAAAATTTACATTGAAATTTTATCGACCCACATTCAAACACGAAAAACAGATAACAAAAATCTTGGATAAAAATGTCGGAATCTAACCGGAAAAGAGGATTAAATAACACGATATGTTTTTCTTATAGGTTTAATTTTTTTGTCAAAAAATATTTTTTTTCTCCGAGAAATAGAGACGTTTCCAAGAAACGTCTCACCAGAGGGGAGACGTAATATGGAAACGTCTCCCCTTCTGGGGAGGCGTTTGCAGAAAACATCTCCCTAGAGGGGGAGACGTTTTCGATAAATAACTCCTCAAAATGTCCAGTTTAATTATTTTTTTAGTTTTTAATTAAAATTAATCAGTTTAAATTAATTAAAATTAATTAATTTAGCTTAATTGGAATTGTAATCAGCCATTATAATTTCGGGATTGGAATGAGGTTGAGAGGAAGAAAAATTATTATGTTTTTGTTAAAAGAGCAAGGAGATAAATAATTAGGAGGGGCAATATATAACTAGTAAATAGGAGCCGTATATAGTAAATTTACGTTACTTGTATTTCTATTTGAAATAATTAAGTTACATTTATTTGAGGGATAAATTCATTTAAGTATCTCGAAATTTTAACTTTTAATACAAAGGGTAATAAATTTACATCTTCGAAGGTTATGCTGCATGATCTTTTTAGCAAACAAGTCTAATTTCATTAATAAAATCAGATGACTTTGTCAACATAAATAAAATATAATTTAATCACTCAATTTATTTTAAATTCAAACTAGTTTAAATATAAATAAAATATAAGAATATATTATATTAATAATTCAACAGATAAAAATAATTCAAATGAATAAATATCATAGTTTATTGACATATTCTTTTATATTTTAATTTGTATTTGGACGACTAAAATGTACTTTATAATTTATATCAACTAAATATATTTTATTAAAAAATTGGACAATTTTTACTAATATTCACACCACAATTTATATTATAAAAATTTCATGAAACTTTTTATCTCAAAAATAAAAAGCACGTGATAGTTTAATGAACTCATCTTAAACTTTAGGATTAATTATTATTATCTCTGTGAGGTTTGGTCCGAAATACTACTTCCCCATGAATTTTAAAAATCGACTATTTTTCCCCTGAGTTTTATGTTTTCGCTAACTAAAACCACCTTATGGAGGGGGGTTAGTTAAAAAAATACCAATGTTAAGAGTGAACAGTTGATTTTTTAAAACTAATGAGGAAAGTAGTATTTCCGATCAAACCTCATGAAGATAATAGTAAGGGTTAGATACAAATTCATACACTAACTAATTTGACCTAATTTGCAATTACAACATAAACTATTAAATTTGGCAATGTCAGTAATGAACTTTGCACTTTTGGAAAATCGATGGACCGATTATATTTCAGAACAATTTTGCTGAGTTGAAAGTCGGGATTGCCATGTAGGCTGTTGGAAAATAAATGGTGTTTTGATTGGCCAAAAAATAAAAGTTAATGTTTGTTTTTATCAAAATTTTAAAGTTAGTGTTGTAACTGCAAATTACGTTAAATTTCATGATTTCATTTGTAAACGTGCGAAATTACGTAGCAAATACTGCAATTCATTGTGTCAGTATACGTGTTCTTTCCGGCTTTTAACTCAGCAAAATTATCCCGGAAAATAATTGGTGTATCGATTTACCGAAAGTGCAAAGTTTATTATTAACATTGCCAAATTTAAAAATTTATGTTATAATTGCAAATTAGGTCAAAATTGGTGTAATAGTAATAACCCTAAATTTTAATTCTATTCGTTGATGAATATTTATCAATAGGTTATTTGGTTCAACTATTTTGAGGCCAAACACGATCTATTTGACTCTCAGCAACTAATTTGCATATTTATAAACTAGTGTAATCAGCATATATTTACTTTTTAAATATAAAACAAAATAATTATTCAAAAAATTATATCTTGTATTTTATTAAATATTTAAATGAAATTATTTATATAAAAATTATATTAATTTTATAATATACAATCTCATTTATATTATTTTTAGAGCAGATTATTATGAGCCCCTCACATTTGACATAATTTATACTTTAGTCCGTCCTGTTTGAAAATTAAACGATATGACCCTTCACTTTTGTTTCCATCAACAGTTTAGTCCCTCTGTCTATTTTTTGTGTTAGTCAACCAAATTAAAGAACTTAAGGGTAAATTAATTTTCAAATATGAGGGACGAAATCATTAACAAAAATAAAAGTGAGGGATGAAATCGTTGAAAAAACAAAAGTGGGGGACCATATAGCTTTGTTAACTTCGTTGATTAACATTAAAAATGGACAGAAGTAATAAATCGTTGACAGAAATAAAAGTGAAAGGCCGTATTATTTGATTTTCAAATAAGAGTGACTGAAATGTGAACTGTGTCTAATATGAGTGATGTTATAATAATTTACTCATACATTTATAGAAGTACAAAATGAAAATAAAAAAATAAATATCGTAGATATTTAATATTATAAAGTGTTTTGTTGTTAGAATTACTTTAAGCGATTTAATTATTTATTTCTATTGTTCTTATAGATAAAAAAAACTTTTTTTATTTATTTTTAATAGGGTTAATTACATATAAAATCACCACATTTACACGAATTTTCAAAAATAACACGACCTTTAAAACGTGTCAATTCAGAGCATCACCTTTCATTTTTTTCAAAAACAACATGGGCACGTTTTTAGATAAAATTTAGCTGATTTGGACACCCAATGGGAACGCCACGTGTCATGCCACGTCAGCAAAAATGCCACTAAAAATGTGCTCATGTTGTTTTTGAAAAGAAATGAAAGGTGGTGCCCTGAATTGCCACGCTTTAAAGTTCGTGTTATTTTTGTAATTTCGTGTAAAGGTGGTGATTTTATATGTAATTAATCTTTTTAATATCAAATTTTATCTAATAAATTTTATTTGTAATATGCAAAAGAATAATCAATATTATTTATAAATTGAAAATTAAAGACTTTGTCTGATATAATATTTTTGAAATTTAAATGGAATAAATGTAATATAATTTCTTTTATTAAGAAGTATTATAATAAATAGCATGGGCATACAACTAGTTATGAATAACATTAAAATTTGAAGAGTACGAATAGCTAAATACATGGCATCCAGAACTAAAGAGGAATATTGTCACGACCCGAAATATCGAGTCGCGACCGGCGCTAGAGAATGGGAATTTTCGTTTCCAAAACCCGTAGCAAGCCTAAAACGAGTATAAATTTTTTCGCGAATAAATTGATAAAACAAAATTATAATCATATACAAAATCATTTTTATAAAACCTTTTTCATTTTGACGTATACAAACTTCTAGTTCCAAACCCGAAGCCATTACATAGGAACCTGGGTCTTATAGCGCGGTGTCTCACATCCAGCACACCCCGTTCCACCTTTAAAAAAATGGTTTAAATTCGCAGTTTCAAAACCTTTTACAAATATCAGAGTATACGTTTTACAATCTAAAACCGTTTGACACACAGTTACATCTTACTAGAACTCAACTACTAGAGCACTACTGATTCTGTACAAACTCCAAACTTCTGGAACAAGGATAGAAGTTCGTCACATCCTTTACTATGACCCTGAAATGAAATACTGTGAGGGGGTCAGTATTTTTGAAAATACTGAGTGAGTTTACGTTTACTAATGGTGTTATGTAAAGTAACATCGAATTTAAAATAAAACATATATATATAAACATAATATATATCAAGTATTGGATCCGATTGAAACCTTAATCTTAAACTCATACTATTTCCTATCTGTATCCTATTCATATTGTATCTTTTAATATCATATCAACTCATTTTAATCCGAGTGGTACGGTCCCGAGATAGTTCGACCGAGTTACCGTTACCACGTGGCATAGTCCCGAGATAGTTCAACCGAGTTACTAATGCTACTGCTTAATCCCAAGGTGTGAGTCCTGAGATAGTTCAACCGAGTTACTCACTAGATACAGGTCCCGAGATAGTTCAACCGAGTTACCTTGTATCTGCTAAACAAAACATAATCCTCCTTACTCCCAAACATAGTCATCATTTAACGAGATCATATCAAACATTTTTAAATACAAGCATCTATCTATTCTAATTTTATGACTGACCCGGACACTGATGATCACACAGCCTATTGACGCCCAATAGGTAGCTCGTTTCCTCGGATCACTATACTAGTTTTATTTCATAAAGATTAAACATTCAATAAGAAATAATAATCATTATGAATAATAATACTTTATGCGATGCATTTATAATAATAAACAAAACAAATAGCTTTTATTAATAACACGCAAAAGTAGACTGTAAACTCACCACTTGCTATCCAAAATCTTCTAGAACAAACAAAGCAATATCGTTCCTCACGTTTCGTGTCCTGTTAGTAGTCGCCTCGGCGAGTCTACAAAAATTCGATAATAACCTAAATTATTAACATTCTAACTATATGCTAAATATCCAATACATAATTTTTAGCCAACTTCGGCTATCAAAATTGCTCATTTAAAACACTCCGACCTCTAAACAAACTTGACATTATTAAAGCTTAGAATGTCTCCTACAACATTCGTTAAGGTCTCGGACTGAGATTAGCACCCGAAGGTGTCAGAAATTAGCTCCAAAGTTATTTCCTTAAAGCTGATTATAAGTGGAGGACAGACTGCACAATAAAATGTTCAGTCCAAAATGAACATTTTAGGTTTCGATTTTGCAGAAACTTATACTTGGACATATTTAGATAACATCCTTAAGTTTCCGTAACAATAAACGGAACTTAATTTAGAGTTATATATCTCGAGATACAGCCTTCGCAATAGGGCTGTTTTGCAGAAGAGTTTTCTGCAAAACATTCTACTAGTTTGCGTAAACTTTATCTCGTAACTTATAGTCTAACGGAACCTTAGACCCTAGCATTTATATCATATATCTTTGTACTATACTAGAGCCCAATTCCTTGATCATTAACCATTCCAAATTTCAATCAACAATTTGATTTGAAAACGTCGAACTTTATACTTTAACTTACCTCGACCCGTCGCCCGTCGAACTTACTAACGATGAAAGCTTTCGTTCTCGACACGTGAAGACTTACCAAGCAGCCCCTTTGGCCTTTATACCTCTGCCTAGTAGGGTGAGGTCATGGCTGGTCTAAGGCCTTCCGAACCTAGGAAGCAAAACGCACAACGTTTTATCACTACGACTCTCTGTTTCCATTGTTCAAATACGTCACAATTCGTCAATCAATTCGAACACTAATCTTAGTGTGTATGCCGAAAACCCTAGCTCATTCCTCTTCAAATTTTCATCCATTAAATTACCTTAAACTCAGCCACAACAATCAGCTATAACACACACAATCAAAGCTTAATATCATTATCAATTATCACATGAATTCACATAGAATTTCCGCAAAACCTAGGCCATTTATTAACCAATTTTCATCATTCAAAACTCATTTTATTCGGCCAAAGACCTGCCTTCAACATATCATCCTCAATTAATCATCATTCACCCATTAAAACACTTAATTATAAGCTTATAATCAATCAAAATCATCAAACACAATAATTTCCTAATTGCCGAAAATAACAGCCCACAATTCATCAAACTTCGTCCAAAATTAGCCAACAAAATCGTGAATTGATGCTTACCTTGAGTAGAGGATTGAGTCCCGAATCCATAGCCACCAAAATCATCGAATTTGGTCGAGGAACGAGCTCCGTAGCTCGATTTGAAGTTGAATGCTCCATTTTCTCCTTTCTCTCATCTTCTCCATCTTTTTCTTTCTTACTTTCTATTTCTTAGCTAATGAATGAATGAGCAATGAATATTGCTGGAAATTATGCCACTTAATCACTTCCTCATCAAGTTGTGGGCTTATATCCACTTTAGTCCTTAAATTTCACACCTCCTCATTTCTTAATCCATAACTTTTCTTTCGTCCAATTTAGTCCACCGAACACTAAGCCTTTTAGGTCCGATTAATTCTATATTATTTATTTTCAAATAAATAATATTAGTCCCATATTTTATAATATCAATTTCCAATAATTTTATTTTTGGCAATTTTAGCCAAAACGCTCAAATTTCCATTTTGAGCTAACTTGCACTTTTTCGTCCAATATTTAATTTTAATTATTATCGATAACTATTTTATCGATATTATTTTCTTACCTTAATAAAATAGAGTAAAACACAACTCCCTTTGGAGGGTTGTGGTTAAAATTCCACTTTAGTCCTTAAAGTGGTTAATTTGCATTTTAACTCAACTTCTCAATTAACCGACGTGCTTTACTAAACAATGTCCAAAAATTATGAAACTTTTTTCCATAATTTCTTAAAAATATTTCACGGACATTGACGTGAAAGTCATTAGCTCAGGACTTATAAATTATTTTATTTTAATTACTCTGCCTTCCCTTTAGTCCCGCTAATAATCACTCTGAATAATAAATTTTTGCTTAAAAATTATTATTCCGTGATCCAATTAATATACTTATTCCGACAATACTTTTTCATTTTGATTCTCATTCACGATCACCTTATCACAACTTTCTTAATTTCGGACAAGTGGCACGTCCTAGTATCTGAAAAGTATCTTAACAGTTTACGGGGTATTACATTCACCCCCCCCCTTATAATAAATTCGTCCTCGAATTTAAACTTTTGCCACTTACTCGAAATAAACATATATGAGTAGCTTCCTTGCATACTCGCTCCTACTTTGCACGTACAGGTAGAGTGATTTTTTTTTTTCAAAGAACTTACATCGCCGAAGTATCGTTAGTTCGTAGGTTTCGCATTTGCGTAATAACGATCCCTATTGGTTCCTTTTCTTATAATAGATCCTTGTTCACTTGTACTGTATACTAATCTTCAACTTTATCCATATCTTTGGGATAACTTTCTCTTCAATCCAACCTGAACTGTACTTTTTCCCTTCATATTATTTTCTCTATAGTTTTCAACTTAAATAACTATCTTTGTTATCAAGTTTTCGATTCTTCTTTCGAGAATTGTTAACATCTATAAAGATTGTTAGTCTTGTCGTTACGTTTCTTTGTATCATAGTCAATTGTACGTCTATACTTAATGTCTGTTCGTAAAAGAGATGACCAATCTCTCTACAACTTTCTTAGTTCGCGCGTAGCAACTTCGTATACGATTTCCATATCGATAGGACAAAAACATGTGGGATAACAATTGTTATCACGTTGGGCTCTTCTCCCGTCGTCCACTAACCTTTTGCCTTAATAGGCTCGCATCCTTTCGCTTCTTAGCGCTAACACTCTTCAACTTTCATTTATCATTCGCTTTGTGATATCATGAGAGTCATACTATTCTTATCATTAACTTTCTACCAACTTTCCCAAAGTTGTGGTCGCAAATCAATATGGACTCATTCCCATATCAACTTCAAACATTTCTTTGTCCATCATCTATTAATAAAAACTTTGACTTACATCTTTCAAGTTATCCTAAACTTGTCTAAAATTTTCTTTTCTAGCTCTCTTTGGCTATTCAAATTGCTTATTCAAAAAGTGTCTATTTACCAAAACAAGTTGACATTCTTATAGTCAACAATGTTGTTCATAACTTTTCTTTACACTCCGGGTTGAGATTGATACTCAGAAGTTGGCCCGGAAGTCGCCTTCTAGGCTATCATTGATTGCTTGCATAGGCTGTTGTTTAAGCTTATGAACTAAGCATCTAAATGATCCTTCTTTAAAATACTTTATTTATTCTTAGACTTCATCCTCCTGTCTACATCTTCCGTTAAGAGTCGAACTTCTTTCGACATTTCCTTAATCTCCTTAAATGTTTACCTATACTTTTCTTTTCTTGTTGAGTATAGGGTTAATCCTTCACCTTATCTCAAGTCCTATTCTTTCGTAGATTTCTTATTTTATGATGTGTTGTTACTTAGCACATATCCTTTATCCCTAAATTAGAGTCTTTCTTTGTCTTATGTACTTTAGTTCTTTGTTTCTTCCAATATTCATCATAAATTTTCATTCATCAATAGTCCTATCGACTCTCTTTCGCTTGTTTCTCGAGACCTTAACATTATTCTTAACTCTTATTCGTTAAGCTATACTATTCCTTGATGAATCTTTATTCCATTTCTACTTCTCATGAACTTTTGAGCTTATCAAAATTCAACGTCATCTTTCTTAATGTTTCCTTCCTCCTTCGTATTCCATCATCTATTTGTTTACCTTTTCCTCCGTTGCTTTCGATGCGACACTCTAGTTATTCCATTACTAACTATTGTCTTTATAATTGGATTTATACGGCCTTTCGTCCAACAATCTTATTCATGTCTTATAGTAGTTAGGAATTTCTTTTCCTTCACCACTAATCATACACTTCATAGCTCCATGAATCTCATGAAGTGGTATGTCTGCCTAGCACTATTTGATATGTATCAGATCCTTATCCATAACATATCTTAACTCTCAATCCTTCATTTTAACTGTCTAAATCAGACTGGTATTATCTTTTACCAGCCTCAAATGAAATCCTTACCTTTCCTCTACTACGTTTCTTGACCACTTTACACTTCTTGTTTTAATGTACATGTTTCTTTCGGATCCTCTACTCTTAGTAAATATAAGACTGGTAACTCCTTTACCAATGTCCGGTGAAGTTCTAACCTTTATCCTACTTACCTTTCGATCACCTTGTACTTCTTATTCCAATATCTCCAATCTTATTTTTGGTTTAGGGTCGAGGGTTGTTCCCTTTTGAATTTGTTGACGGGTTGCACCCTTAATTGTGTGTAAGTCCCTCATATTCTTACTGATATCTCGTCTATCAGTAAATTTTTTCGCATACCTAAACCAATTCAATTCCTCTTAGCTTCTTTTGTACAGGGATTGATTTCCTTGTTCCCTTCTTATTACTTTCCAAGTACCATTCTCACTTTCTTTCCTCGATTACCTTTATCGAGTGCTTTTAATCCACGCAGGCTATACAAACCTCTTTAGCACCGATTATCTTAATAGATATCTTCGTAACCTCTATTTATCCACTTCTCCGTTATTCAATCGCAACGGTTAGTCTCTAGGTAACCATCTTAGGAATATCATGTTCCAAAATCAGTCCAATCCAACGGCTTGATCAAAATTTATCAGGGTTTTACTAGCCTTATCCCTCGATATCGATCCAAAACTATGTTCTTATTAGGGTTTATGTGTTCGCGTGTCATGAATTCCCGTCATCGTGATGGTTGTCTATATCGATCACACACATCTTGGTGTCGATGTTCGCAATCATATACTTCAATGTTGTTATCTAACGATCATCGTCATACCTCTTACTCTTGAGGTGACTTATTCCTCTTATACGATCTTCATCTTATAGGCTCTACCTATGAGCTGTAAAGCTATGCTCACTATCAAACTATCTCTATACAATTCTTTATATTTGTTACTGCTCTTTGTTAAAGTTTATATATTGGTGTCACAAGAAATTCCATCTAGTTTTCTTATGTTTACAAATCATTTTGACTTTGCCCGTCAGCACTTTCAAAACATTCTCTTTTCAAATCAAATACAATTTCAATCATACCGTTTCAAAACCTTTAGTATAATTGCGCATCAGAGTGATGACACCTCTCATCACTAAAGAGTTGCTATTTCAAATTCTTCTAATTGCTCGTATCAGCGAATGCATGATGTAGTGTAAAATTATGGTTTTATATCAAAATATTTATACATAAATGCTGATACTGCAATATATTTTCAATCATGTCTTTCATGCTTCCTATGGCATACTATATGTTGGGACTGTGCACAATTATACTTTCAAAACAAATCTCAAAGCTTTATTTCTTTTGTAAATACCATAAGTCAACTAAGATCGGAACTTCTGTGACATTTTAGCTTTTCTTTATTATGGCTTTTCATTAATCTTATTGGTGTGTCCTTTCTTTTTGTGTTCTCTATCTATTCATTATCTACTTATCAAGCTATGTTCAAGGCATAGCTTAGGTTATTCATGCATATTGGACATTTTTTAGAGTATGTCGAACTCTTGTAATATATGTTCAATGTATATTCTCTATGTTCTTCTACCTTTCTAAGGAATATCTCAAGTTATGCACCTAGGTTCACAATCTTCGTAGTGCATCATCTTATTCGATGACGATCTATCTCGTATACTATACGTCCCTACTATAATGGCTTGCTTTACTGGTCAAACCATAGCTATTATAAGCAATATAATAGCGCTAATCATACGAATCGTACCAGGGCGCTTGACTAGATTCGTCTTAGACGACTATTAGTCACTGCCATTGGATTGAATCGTCTATTTGGTTCAAGAATATCCAACTGGCATTCGGGTGATCGTGTCCTTCCTCGACGATAGAAGAACGGTCGAATGAATTTAACATGGAGGTACATCCTCTCCATTGACTATAGTGTGTGACTGAGCCTCATCTTGTCCAGACATGGTGAAACAAGAACAATTCGTTGTGAGAGTTCATTTCTCACAAGTCCTTCTCCGTATGCACATTGCATGCATACTCTAGCGTAAATAAAGCACGCGTCCTCATTGTAAACATGTATTCCATATAGAACAACCAACGTTTCACGAAGCAATCGAATTACACGGATTAGCATCCTATCGAGGAGAGTTAGAAATTTTGAAAACAAACAAGGACTTATCATTGACATAACTCGAATCCTATAGCTGCAGTAGTTCCTAGGTAGACTCACACACAAAGCAGTGGTATCCTGGACTAACTGCTCTGATACCACCTTTGTCACGACCCGAAATCTCGAGTCGCGGCCGGCGCTAGGGAATGGGAATTTTCGTTTCCAAAACCCACAGTAAGCCTAAAACGAGTATAATTTTTTTCGCGAATAAATTGATAAAACAAAATCATAATCATATACAAAATCATTTTCATAAAAGCTTTTCCATTTTGACGTATACAAACGTCTAGTTCCAAACCCGAAGCCATTACATAGGAACCTGGGTCTTATAGCGCGGTGTCTCACATCCAGCACAGTCCGTTCCACCTTAAAAAAAACTGTTTAAAAGCGCAGTTTCAAAACCTTTTACAAATATCAGAGTATACGTTTTACAATCTAAAACCGTTTGACACACCGTTACATCTTACTAGAACTCAACTACTGCAGCACTACTGATTCTGTCCAAACTCCGAACTTCTGGAACAAGGATAGAAGTTCGTCACGTCCTTTACTATGACCCTGAAATGAAATACTGTGGGGGGGTCAATATTTTTGAAAATACTGAGTGAGTTTACGTTTACTAATGGTGTTATGTAAAGTAACATCGAATTTAAAATAAAACATATATATATATATATGAACATAGTATATATCAAGTATTGGATCCGATTGAAACCTTAATCTTAAACTCATACTATTTCCTATCCGTATCCTATTCATATTGTATCTTTTAATATCATATCAACTCATTTTAATCCGAGTGGTACGGTCCCGAGATAGTTCGACCGAGTTACCGTTACCACGTGGCACATTCCCGAGATAGTTCAACCGAGTTACTAATGCCACTGCTTATCCAAAGGTGTGAGTCCCGAGATAGTTCAGCCGAGTTACTCACTAGATACAGGTCCCGAGATAGTTCAACCGAGTTACCTTGTATCTGCTAAACAAAACATAATCCTCCTTACTCCCAAACATAGTCATCATTTAACGAGATCATATCAAACATTTTTAAATACAAGCATCTATCTATACTAATTTTATGACTGACCCGGACACTGATGATCACACAGCCTATTGACGCCCAATAGGTAGCTCGTTTTCTCGGATCACTATACTAGTTTTATTTCATAAAGATTAAACATTCAATAAGAAATAATAATCATTATGAATAATAATACTTTATGCGATGCATTTATAATAATAATAAACAAAACAAATAGCTTTTATTAATAACACGCAAAAGTAGACTGTAAACTCACCACTTGCTATCCAAAATCTTCTAGACCAAACAAAGCAATATCGTTCCTCACGTTCCGTGTCCTGTTAGTAGTCGCCTCGGCGAGTCTACAAAAATTCGATAATAACCTAAATTATTAACATTCTAACTATATGCTAAATATCGAATACATAATTTTTAGCCAACTTCGGCTATCAAAATCGCTCATTTAAAACCCTCCGACCTCTAAACAAACTTGACATTCTTAAAGTTTAGAATGTCTCCTACAACGTTCGTTTATCGGACTGAGATTAGCACCCGAAGGTGTCGGAAATTAGCTCCAAAGTTATTTCCTTAAAATTGATTATAAGTGCAGGGCAGACTGCACAATAAAATGTTCAGTCCAAAATGAACATTTTAGGTTTCGATTTTGCAGAAACTTATACTTGGACATATTTAGATAACATCCTTAAGTTTCCGTAACAATAAACGGAACTTAATTTAGAGTTATATATCTCGAGATACGGCCTTCGCAATAGGGCTGTTTTGCAGAAGAGTTTTCTGCAAAACATTCTACTAGTTTGCGTAAACTTTATCTCGTAACTTATAGTCTAACGGAACCTTAGACCCTAGCATTTATATCATATATCTTTGTACTATACTAGAGCCCAATTCCTTGATCATTAACCATTCCAAATTTCAATCAACAATTTGATTTGAAAACGTCGAACTTTATACTTTAACTTACCTCGACCCGTCGCCCGTCGAACTTACTAACGATGAAAGCTTTCGTTCTCGACACGTGAAGACTTACCAAGCAGCCCCTTTGGCCTTTATACCTCTGCCTAGTAGGGTGAGGTCATGGCTGGTCTAAGGCCTTCCGAACCTAGGAAGCAAAACGCACAACGTTTTATCACTACGACTCTCTGTTTCCATTGTTCAAATACGTCACAATTCGTCAATCAATTCGAACACTAATCTTAGTGTGTATGCCGAAAACCCTAGCTCATTCCTCTTAAAATTTTCATCCATTAAATTACCTTAAACTCAGCCACAACAATCAGCTATAACACACACAATCAAAGCTTAATATCATTATCAATTATCACATGAATTCACATAGAATTTCCGCAAAACCTAGGCCATTTATTAACCAATTTTCATCATTCAAAACTCATTTTATTCGGCCAAAGACCTGCCTTCAACATATCATCCTCAATTAACCATCATTCACCCATTAAAACACTTAATTATAAGCTTATAATCAATCAAAATCATCAAACACAATAATTTCCTAATTGCCGAAAATAACAGCCCACAATTCATCAAACTTCGTCCAAAATTAGCCAACAAAATCGTGAATTGATGCTTACCTTGAGTAGAGGATTGAGTCCCGAATCCATAGCCACCAAAATCATCGAATTTGGTCGAGGAACGAGCTCCGTAGCTCGATTTGAAGTTGAATGCTCTATTTTCTCCTTTCTCTCATCTTCTCCATCTTTTTCTTTCTTTCTTTCTATTTCTTAGCTAATGAATGAATGAGAAATGAATATTGCTGGAAATTATGCCACTTAATCACTTACTCATCAAGTTGTGGGCTTATATCCACTTTACTCCTTAAATTTGACACCTCCTCATTTCTTAATCCATAACTTTTCTTTTGTCCAATTTAGTCCACCGAACACTAAGCCTTTTAGGTCCGATTAATTCTATATTATTTATTTTCAAATAAATAATATTAGTCCCATATCTTATAATATCAATTTCCAATAACTTTATTTTTTGCAATTTTAGCCAGAACGCTCAAATTTCCATTTTGAGCTAACCTGCACTTTTTCGTCCAATATTTCATTTTAATTATTATCGATAACCATTTTATCGATATTATTTTCTTACCTTAATTAAATAGAGTAAAACACAACTCCCTTCGGAGGTTTGTGGTTAAAATTCCACTTTAGTCCTTAAAGTGGTTAATTTGCATTTTAACTCAACTTCTCAATTAACCGACGTGCTTTACTAAACAATGTCCAAAAATTATGAAATTTTTTTCCATAATTTCTTAAAAATATTTCACGGACCTTGACATGAAAGTCATTAACTCGGGACTTATAATTTATTTTATTTTAATTACTCTGCCTTCCCTTTAGTTCCGCTAATAATCACTCTGAATAATAAATTTTTGCTTAAAAATTATTATTCCGTGATCCAATTAATATACTTATTCCGACAATACTTTGTCATTTTGATTCTCATTCACGATCACCTTATCACAACTTTCTTAATTTCGGACAAGTGGCACGTCCTAGTATCTGAAAAGTATCTTAACAGTTTACGGGGTATTACAAATATAAATATAGAGAGGGAAATTTTATAATAAAATACATACACATATTTGCAGAGTAAGGAGTTGAACAAAATACAATACACTGATGGTGATTAAAAAATTATAAAAAAGTACGATTTTAAAATATGAGGGAAGAAAATATATTCATTTGTGAGTAATATTAAAAATAATAAAGATATAAATAATTAAATACAAAAATTAAAATTTTATAACCGGATGTACTCGGTAAAAGAAATACGTCGAAATATTTAACTTATTATTTATCAAAATTTAAAATTAGGATATTTAGATTTAAAACCTAACTTAAAATGATTAAGTGTTCAAAAATTAATTTTAAGCTTTAAGGTTGTTATCAATATTTCAATATGTATTTTGATTTGGTTAGATTAAATTATTTATTTGAAAACCATATTAAGCTTTTTATTTATTCCAAAAGTTATGGAGAATTTTATAGAATAAAGTTAAATTTTAAGTCTATAAAGCTATATCTAGAGTTATTTAAGATTTATCTTCAAAGAAAAAAAGTTATTTAAGATGAAACAATGATTAGTTATTCCAATATTTATATGAAAAATATTTTTAATATCAAATTAGGTTTTGTACGAAGTTATTTAATATTCCATGGATGTATATTTTAATTAAAAATAAAGGAAATGAATAAAAAATAACATATGAATAAGTGAGAATATCACACAATACTTGTATTATCTAGTTATTAAATCATCAAAACATAAATACTTAAGGTGTAACAAAAATGAAAATAAAAGATATTTTAGATATTTTTTAGATTTTAAAATTGGATTTCACGTAAATCTTGAAAGATTAGGGTTATTATCATAAAAGAGAGTTGTATCCAACGAGGACTGTGCTTATATAAAAGTAGTCACTACTAACCAGATTTCTAAGTCTAAAACCAATCCCATCATTAGTTTATAATTTCATTGCGGTCACACTTTTCCATTTGATCATCAAATACTACTAAATCCAGGTATGTCGTCTTCTTTATTTTATGTTAAATTGGTGTTAATTATTGGGCAATGTTTTGAAATAAATTTTCAATTTTTTTAATGTAATTAAGTTCTGTGGAACCTAAATTTGCCTGTGTATAGAGTTCTCATAATTTTAGATCGTCCTCAATTAAAAGAAACTATAATTAGGTTTAGTTATGTGTTTCTGATCCCGAATTTTAATTGGTTTTAATTAGATTTTTAGAATTAGATATTGTGAGCTGGCATTAGTCACCGATTATTTTCTGTTTTATTTTTATTTGTTTAATTTCTTCACTCACTCCATTATCAGCCGTTTTTTAGCATGTGTATAGAGTTCTCTTTAATTCTGCTACTGTGTAAATTACTTTAAGTTTCATCCATCTTCACTGGTCAACTATTGCATTTTAGTGAATAATAGGTTTTAGGTTAATGCTTTTTCGGCTAATATTATTATGTCAAATAATAACTTAATTTATTATTATTAGTTTTGGTTTTAACAAATTAACTTGAAAAATTCAGGAAGATAACAGATATTTCTTTTCGATTATTTTTCTTTAATTATTTTATTACTGTGTTTATATCATTTAAGTTGAGAAGTTCTGAAAATCTAAAATATGATTCACCAAAAAAAGATCATTCGTGGTGATTATAGGGTAACTGTGTTTATATCATTTAAGTTGAGAAGTTCTAAAAATCTAAAATATTTTTCACCAAAAATAGATCATTCGTGGTAATTTTAGGTTAATGTTTTGAAATAATTTTTTAATCTTTTTTAAGGAATAAGGTTCCCGTGGAACCTAAATTTTAATAATTAGAATTTTAGGATTAGATAGTGTGGGCTGCCGTCAGTGATTGATTATTTTTGGTTATATTTTTATTTGTTTAATTTCTTCATCAGACGTTTTTTTTCTTCTACGTACTTCTGTTCTCTTTGATTTTGCAATTTGCTACTGTATAAATTACTTTTAAGTTTCATCCATCTTCACTAGCCATAACAATAATCATAACAATGGTTTCAGGACTATTGCATTTTAGTGAATTCACTAGTTTTTAGGTTAATGCTTTTTCGACCAACCGATTATTTTTGGTTATATTTTTATTTGTTTAATTTCTTCATCAGACGTTTTTTTGCTATGTACTTTTGTTCTCTTCAATTTTGCTACTGTATAAATTACTTTCAGTTTCATCATCTTCACTAGCCATAACAACAGGACTATTGCATTTTAGTAATACTAGTTTTTAGGTTAATGCTTTTTCGGCCAATATTATTATGTCAAATAATAACTTGATTTATTATTATTAGTTTTGGTTAAACAAATTAACTTGAAAAAATCTAGAAGAAAAATTTTATGAGTTTTCAGCCAATTTTAAAATTAATCTATAGAATATATATTTCTTTTTGATTGTTTTTCTTCAATAATTTTGTAGTTTGTCTATTTCATTTAAACTTAGAAGGTCTAAAAATCTGAAATTTAATTCACAAAAAAAAGATATTTTAATCTAAAATTTAAATCACGTGAAAATTTTACAACTTGGGTACCCTCTAGGATTGAAAAATAAGTTTAAATAGTTTCCCTAGGAATACAATCTCATTTTTTAATAGTATTTAGATACTGAAAATTCTCTATCATCAATTTTTATACATTTATTACAATATTTTTTATACATCTACTGTGGTATTCTAAATTCTATTATATTTTTCATCATTTGTTCCATTTTGTTATTTTCTTTCCAATTGAATTAGTTATTTTTTTCCACCATTTATTTTGATTAGTTCTTTTCTTTTGCAGGGTAAGCAACTAGGGCGATGGCTAGTGATGGCAGTGGCCTTCAGAACAGAGGATGTGTCTGCAAAAAAGAAGATTTTTTGCCGAAAGAGTCATTCCAAAGCTGGAACTCCTATATTCATGCATTGTCTAACATAAAAACCCGGTTCAAGGATCGGGTTCTGGCACGATCACTAGATAATCTTGAGCTGCAGGAAGTGCGTGGCGAAAGCCATAATGAGATGAAAAAAACTCTGAATTGCTTGGATATTTTCTGGTTTGGGATTGGAGTTATAATGGGTGCAGGGGTATTTGTACTTACTGGCGAAGCTGCTCGGAATGATGTCGGTCCTGCGGTTATACTTTCATACCTAATATCGGGCATAGCTGCATTGTTATCAGTGTTATGTTACAACGAATTCGCGACGGAATTACCGGTAGCTGGAGGTTCATTTTCGTATCTTAGAGTGGAGCTGGGTGATTTTGTAGCTTTCATTGCTGTTGGGAACATTTTGTTTGAGTATATTATTTATGGTGCTGGCGTGGCTCGGTCTTGGACTTCGTATTTGGCTACCCTCTTTAACAATGAACCAAACACTTTCCGCATACACGCCCCATTTCTTGCAAATAATTATAACTATTTATATCCCATTGCTGTGATGAGTTCGATCTTTATTTGTATTGGAGCATGTTGGAGTATCAAAGTTTTATCAAGATTCAACTCAATTGCTACAATAGTCCACATGTTCATCTGGGCACTCATCATCATCGTCGGTCTTGCGAAGGCGAATACTGCCAATTTCACACCTTTCGCACCTTTTGGTATTCGCGGGATTCTGAAGGCACCATCTATGCTTTTCTTTGCATATATGGGATTTGATGGAGTAGCAACTTTAGGTGAGGAGATTAAAAACCCGGGTCGAGATATTTCGTTAGGACTAATTGGCTCCATGTCGGTTATTGTGGTACTTTACTGCGTTCTTACAGCAAAGTTAAGCTTAATGCAAACTTACACTCATATTGATGTTGATGCGCCATTCACAGTGGCATTTCAAGCTACGGGTATGAATTGGGCGAAATATATCGTTGGATTGGGTGCGTTGAAAGGGATGACAACAGTTTTGCTAACTAATGTGCTCGGACAATCTCGATATTTCACTCATATCGGCAGAACCCACATGGCCCCGCCTATACTTGCTTCCGTCAATAAAAGAACTGGAACCCCGTTGATTGCCACAGTTTGCATGACTGTAGCAAATTGTATTGTTGCTTTCTTCACAAGCCTTGATGTTTTGGAAAACCTCTTGTCTATCTCCACCCTTTTCATATTTTCTCTTGTGGCTCTTGCATTGCTGGTGAGACGATACTATGTGACTAATGAGACATTAAATGTTTACAAAAAGAAGCTTATTGGATTGTTGGGGTTAATCGTACCATCCTCAATTGCCTGCGCTGTTTACTGGGCAGTCTCAAATGGCTGGATTGGTTATGTAATAACCGTGCCGATTTGGTTTTTCTCCACATTAGCACTACAGCTGACACTGAATCAAGCAAGAAAGCCTAAATTGTGGGGAGTACCATTGGTGCCATGGCTGCCATCTGCTTCGATTGCTCTAAATGTTTTTATTATGGGATCCATCGACGGGGCATCATTCATTAGATTTTCCATCTGGACAGGGGTATTGCTTGTCTATTATTTTGTTGTGGAACTGCATGCTTCTTATGATGCAGCAAAGAAATTGCAAGTAGAAGCAGCTGGCAACATTTAGGGAAGTTTTCTTCAGTGTTTTTGGGTATAATTTTGGGATAATTATTAATTTGATGTATGAACTTGTTCAAAGTGACAATTTAATGTTTGTTTTCAATTTGGTGTTTAAATCGGCTAAATATGACCAAGAAGTGGTTTTATTAGGTCATCTTTAGATTGTTCGTTATAAGATTAATGGACTTAAAGCAAAGGGTCAGTTTATTCCTGTAAGTTTATGTTTAATAACAAAAAATACAAACATAAATATTGTAACGAAAAACTCCAAAATCTTATGTGATTGTATTATTTAACTCTATATTCTACCTGAGCATGGCGTCGGATCATTCACAAGGACGGTACATCCTGCAGATGTCTGGAAAGAACATCCATATTCAAGAAAAAAAAGTTCATATCCAATTTCATTGACATAAAAAAAAATGCAAGAATTCAATTCAACTGAATCTAAAATGGTGAATGAGAGGGAAAAGCCATAGTTTACCAGAATCAAAAACTTCCATAAAAAAGTAATTTTAAATAATTTAATCAGAAAACAAGTGAGACGAAAATCGAATTTTTGCAAAAGATTTATTCCAAACAAAATTGAAACCATCAAACTAAACTCATAGCCGGTCAATCAGAAAATGGACTCTTGTCCTGTTAAAAGTAAACAGCAAGTGAAACTATGCAAAGTTCAAAAAGAAACTTACATGGATTGGAAGGGATAAGTTGGCAATTTAACTATCACTTAAATAACCAACAAATGAGAAGTCACTTGGAAATAATACTTTTAGCACGATTTTTCTCAAATTTTGTAATAAAAAAACCGACTTTGATCAAAAACTATATTAAAAAAAGCAGCAAATTCCTTGCATGCACTTGCCTTGCATGATAAGAATACTACCAAATGTAAAAACCTGGACAGATGTTGTTATAAAGACTATTTTCAGAGCTCTGTGTTCTTTTTTATCAAAATTTGGAGTCAAGAAATCAGGAAACGCACCCGAGCTTCTCAACTAGATTGGCACCCTTATAGCGTTACTACTTACTAGAATTTATGTTGCTCGATTATCAATGAGACAAGTGTGTTGCCAATATTTATATAGGTCATTTGTCATGAATCCAAAACATTAACAACCTCTTTTAAAAATAGAGTAAGCTATGGTACCTCTCCGTCACAGTCGCGTTGGTTAACAAATGTGAAGTAAGAAATTGTCACATAATCATCTAAAACTGAAGTAAAAACTTTGGTCATTTATTAGGACAAACACAGCATAGCATCATAACTATCGATTCCATCTGATCCCCATTCTACTTATCACTTTATGTAAAACACAAAATCTTTCGGAACATTAAGGCACCACTATAGATTTCATACTAAAGAAGCAAAACAAGGTTGACTACACTACCCCAAAAGGGTGGTCGGGCTCTGTCGGGGTTCCCTCGTGACCAAAAAAAGAAAAACTAAAGGTTGACTACACAAAATGAGAAATAATAAACAGCACAAGGAAGCCCCTTAGTGACCTCTAACCAGATTAAATGATAATTTACACATGCTAATTTGTATAATTATGTCTACTCCTGTAGCCTAAAGTAATTTTAAAAATTAATGAAATGGAAAAAAATAGAAAAATATAAGCATAACAACTTCTCCTGCAATGCCAATTCATTTATTTGAATCATATCATTTATATATTCAAAAAGATAGAAAACCACTTAAATCCAATAATAATGTAACATGTTCAATTATGATAGTTATCGAGAAATTTTAATTGGCACTAATTTAGTTTTTCAATTTGTTCAAAGAATAAACACATTTAGGATAGTATTTGCTATAAAAATATTAAAATCGCTAAAGATGTTATAGAAATTTAAAACATGACTAATTGTAAGCTATCTATATCTCCATTTGTCTCAATCTAATTCATACAATTCTCTATGCATATTGTTTAAGGTAAGTCAATAGATGCAAAGTTATCTAATAAACAAAAATATTTGCAAAATCTAACTTCCAAACTTAATATTTTTAGTCGTACGTCAAGAATTTTGAATCTTTACTTTTTTACTATACAGTTTCAAACGATTTCAAATGGTTTCTAAAAAATACAAATTGAAAATGTTTTATAAACTGTTTCCAAAACAGTTTTTAATGGGGTTTTAAACGGTTTTTAAAAAAATTAATACCATTTTAAAAAAAAAGTTTCTAATACAATTTCAAAAGGTTTTAAAAGGTTTCCAACAGTTTCTAAAAAAAATGGAGTATTTTTATAAATTTTTAGAGTAAAAAAATAAATTTTCAAAAAAAGAGTAGAAAAATAAATTTAAAATCCGGAGTATTTTTAGCAAATATCTTTGAAAAAAAATCTTTTATAAATAACCTTAATTTTATTTTCATACCCTTTTTTCATAGTAAATACATCATTTGTTTCTTAAAAAAAGTTAATTTCTCAAAAGATATTAATGGAAGAGAGTGAAAGGAAAAATATTCTATAAATGAAAGTTGTAAAATATATTAGGACATCTATTTTTTTATCAAATATATCGAGACAGGGGGAATATTAAGCAGCACAGAAACGAAAAAATAGAACATGTAGAGAATTACTTAATAAACATTTAAAATTATGTCAATATTTTTTAATTAAGATTATACCCCTCCTTCCCAAATTGATAGACTTGTTTTTATTATGAATGTCTCAAATTATAGAATAATTTCCATCTTTTGAAGTTGATTAACTAGATAAACATTTAAGATATCAGTCACGTGCAACTGATATCTTCGGTTCTTCGCAGGTCAGTGGGTTTCATTTGAATGATTAGAACAACTGAAGAATATTGGATTGATATAATGAGCAAATCTTTAATGATTATAACTTTTCCTGTAGTTAAGCAAATCCTTCATATTACGTTCCTTTTTCAATGTACGTAGTTCATTAATATTTACTTCAGACATGCAATTACTTGCTTAATATTTACTTAAAACATGCATGGAGTAATAGGTTTATTTTATTTTATTTGTTTTTTTTATTAGAATCAATATGATACTTTATTAATAATCCAAAGCAATTATATTTGTGAGAAATTCAGATAAGTGACAGAACCACTCCTGATGACCTGAAATGGAACGGGCATTTTGCGCTAACAAGTGCGAAGCCTGATTCGCAGATCGTCTCACGAACAAAAAAACAACGTTACTAAACTGCTTCGCAATCACCAACAACGGGATCCATATCCGCCAAACTTGGATTCCTAATCTCCAGAACTAACTCCATCGCGTCAAACTCAATGACTAAGTTGCTGCAATCCTTTAGCCAACTTAGCACTTCTCTGACCCCGACTGCTTCCGCCAACCTTGGGGAAATGTTGCCAAAAAATCTGGAAGTTCTAGCTTGAACTATGGCACCAGATTCATCCCTAACGACAATCCCAATACCATACCCTCTACCACCGGAAAAGATTGCAGCGTCGAGTTTGTTTTCAACCATCCATGCTTGGGAGGAAACCACCTGATACTACCATCACCTTCTAAAAGGTCAGCCGACCTCAACTGCACCTGAGAAAAATGAGCAACCTTCCACGCCATTAACTGAGAACTAGCTGCTGCTAAGATACTCTCCACTGTACCCGGTTTATTTTTCCAAACAACATTATTCCTATTCTGCCCTAAGTTCCAGCAAATTAAAGCTATTAAATTCTTCTCATCCTCTCCCGAAAAAGACAGCCACCTCAATATCCATTCTTGCACTGACCCATCTTCTTCCAGACGCGGGATTTTTACCATTCTCCAACAAGTTGCTGCCAACGGACAGAAATATGACAAATGCATTGCATTATCAATACCTACTGAACAAACTGAGCATTGGTCAAAAACAAAAACTTTCCTGCCGGCCAACGCTTCCGCCGTAGGGAGAAAGCCTTTACACAAGCGCCACAGGAAATTACAAACTTGTAACGGGATTGATAATTTCCAGATCTTGCTCCACAAAATATCGGGCTGATAGTTCTCCTCTCCACAAATTTCTCGATAACAACTCTTTACTGTAAACATCCCTTTTGAGTCGTACTTCCAAAACCAGCTATCTTCCACACCTCTGATACTAATAGGAATACCTAGGATCTGATCAACATCTCCACTATCAAACACATCCATAACAAGTCCTACATCCCATTCTTTCCCATCCATCACAAAGAGATTGTCAACTCTTGCATTGCTAAGGCTCTCTGGCATAGGCGTTGTAATGAGGCCACTCTCTTCTCGTGTAACCCAAGGGCTACCCCATATAGTCGTCTTCTTCCCGTTACCGATTCTCACTCCGGCTCCCTTACGCATAACCGGTTGAGTTTTGAAAATGCTCCTCCAAACATAGCTTGGGTTTGACCCCAACTTTTCTTCAGGAAAATTTGGATTAGGAAAATATTTTGCCTTAAACACTTTAACCATTAAATTCACTTCCACATTGATAAGGCGCCAAGCTTGACGGGCTAGCATAGCGATATTAAATTCTCGAAATTTTTTGAAACCCATACCTCCAAATTTCTTAGGCAAACAAAGCTTATCCCAACTCGCCCAACTAATGCCCTTCTTTTTCATTTGATCTCTACCCCACCAAAACGAGTTTAACATTCTTTCTAACTCCTCACAAAGCCGAAGAGGGATCAAAAAGACGTTCATAACGTAATTAGGCATTTATTGAGCTACCGTTTTAATCAACACTTCCTTACCCCCTATAGACAAAAACTTCGAATTCCACCCCCGCACCTTGTTCCACACTCTATCTTTTATAAAACCGAAGATAGCCGATTTGTTTCATCCCACCAATGATGGGAGACCCAAATATTTCCCACTATTGCTCACTTCCTCCACACCCATAACCGAAGTAACAATCTCTTTGTCCTCTAACGAAACATTTGCACTGAATGTAATGTTTGATTTTTGGACGTTAACCTCTTGGCCTGACAGATTTTCGTACTCGTCTAGAACACCCTTTACTACGTTCATCTCTTCCAAAGTGGCATGGAAGAAAAGAAAGCAGTTGTTCGCGAAGAAAAGGTGACTGATGGACGGGGCTCCTCTAAACACTGTCACCCCATGAATTCTCCCCCGAGCCTCCTCTTGAGCTAGTAAAAGGCTTAATCCCTCTGCACAAATGATAAAAATGTACGGTGATAGCGGATCACCCTGTCTCAGTCCGCTACTCGGGATAATCGGCTCCATGCTCCTACACTCTCCAATACGCATGTATTTTACAGAGGACAAACAATACATAATCAAATTAATCCATTTGGCACAAAAACCCAACCTCTGAAGCATCACTTTTACAAAATACCACCTAACCTTATCATACGCCTTGCTCACATCGATTTTGAGAGCTGCCATATCCATTTTCCCCCTCCGTTTGCATCTCAAATAATGACCTATCTCATAAGCAATAAGAAAATTATCAGTAATCAGTCTGTTTTCCACAAACGCACTCTGATTCTCAGCTATAATCTTGGGCATCATTTTCTTCATCCTGTTTGCCATTACCTTAGAAATGATTTTGTATGCCACATTACATAATGAAATTGGTCTAAGGTCTGTAACATATCCTGGCTTGTTCGTTTTGGGAATCAAAACTAGTGCTGTATCATTTAAGCCTTCTTTAAACACCCCTTTAACAGAAAAACTACTTGCACAATTTAATTAAATCACCACCAACAACACTCCAATAAGATTTAAAAAATGCAGGATTAAAACCATCGGGCCCTGGGGACTTATCATTTTGCATACAAAAAGCCGCCTTTCAAACCTCTAAATCCGAAATAGGACTTAAGAGAAAATCATCATCAACACTAGTCACACGAGAAGATCATGAAACTCCCCAACCAGCCTACTGTACTCTTCATAGCCCACTGCATCAGTTCTCCTTTGAAACGAACTCAGCTTCCTCCGCATTTTCCCTGCTCGAGCTTTAAAATTTGGCCGTTTTTCTCCAGCCCAACCTTTCAATTCTTCTTCTGTAACCTTAAGTTTTTCAAAAAAATCAGCAGCGATATTATTTCTCCAAGCAGCATCAATGACCTCTACACACTCCTTCTTTTCCAACCAGACGTTACTGAACCTTAATTGCTTTTGTACCGGACCCTCAACTACACGGTTTAAGACAAGCAATATAGGCAAGTGATCTGAAGTTGTCACTTCCTGATTGATAACCCCCGCCTCTGAAAACAGATCCATCCACTAATCCGAGCAAAGTGCTCGGTCTAGCCTTTCCTCAACTCTGCCCGCTTCACTACGACCACGAGACCAAGTATACTGATATCCTGGAAACCCAATATCCTTCAACCCACAACTTAAGACTGTCTCACGAAACCCATCAATAAGCCAGTTGGGATGAACAGCTCCACCATGTTTTTCTTCTACTAACAGAATATCATTGAAATCCCCTATGACACACCAAGGAAGAGAGCTACAATCACGTAGATTCTGAATGAGACTCCAAGATTCCCTCCTCCTACTTCTTTCAGGACAACCGTAGAATCCAGTAAGCCTCAAAATCTTCCCATCGATCGACTTAACTTGAAGGTCGATATAATTACTGCAAGTGTCTAGTACAATAACTTCGACTTCATTCTTCCAAAAGAACGACAACCCTCCTCTTTTACCCACACTGTCGACAGAAAAAGAGTAATCATACCCCATAGCATTTTTTAAAACTTCTATTCGAACTCCAGACACCATAGTTTCACACAAGAAAATAAAAGAAGGCCCGAGCCTTCTAGCCATATCTCGAAGGAACCGAATTGCACGAGGACTGGCCATTCCTCTGCAGTTCCAACCCAAGAAAATCATTGTGATGGGCCGACCTTATTAATAAGGCCCGCCGGACTGTAACTGATTGGATCAATAATCATTTTTGATTCATGAAAATTTGACCCAGTATTTTTACTCCCTCCAAATCTATTCTTTTCCTTTATACTCCAACTTCACCTCATCAACCGCCTCACTCAACAAGCTGACTTTGTTATGTTTTAAAATAGTATGACTAGATCTTCTATCTCCTCCAACCAAAAAATCAGCTGAATTACCAGCCCCAGCCCCCTTATCACCTCGCTTACCATTTTTAAATTCAACAACCGATTTTGAATTTGCAAGAGTAAGATTCTCCTCCAATCCCTCATTCAAATTTGTCACGTCATCGTCTTCTTCGTCGCCATTAACTTTGGTCGACCCAGTATTCCTTAGCCACTTTCCTTCCACCTTGACTGGAAATTTCTTCACATTGTATCTCATATCCGAATCATATGGTAACATCTCCTTCGGGATCAGATTGTCGAAATATTTAGAACAGAATATCTCGGAATGGCCCATGATACCACAGTAAAAACAAAACATTGGAATCCTCTCAAATTGGAAATTAATCCAACTCCAAGAAGCATCACTTCTTTTTAGCCTCATCCTTCTCTTTAAGGGCTTACGAACATCAATACTAACCCTGATACGCATCGAACTACCTTCTCTTGGCTTAATTGAACGACTATCGTGGCGTACAAACTGCCCTAAGAAATTACCGACTTCAACACCGAGCCTCATAGAGACCAGCCCTAGTGGAATATCCAAAACATGCACCCAAAACTCAGCATTCCATAGCTTAACCTCCTCCACCACTTCCCCAATCACCATTTGGCGACAAATAAATAAGTGAAACTCAAACGTCCATGGCCCGTCATCCAGGACTCTCCTCATATCTATCTCATGAAAAAATTGAAAAAGAAACAAATTAGGAGCAGCCTCTGTAATACAAACACCTCTAACCGGCTTCCAGATGGGTGGTAAAACTCTTTTCACCGCCGCACAATTCACCGCTTTCTCCGTCAAGAACCTCCCCACAAGACACCACTTAAAATCCTCATTGCTTTCTGTATCAACCACTCCTGAGATATCAATACCCCCTTCCTTCTCCTCGCCAATAGGTAACCGAGACTCATAATCCACAACACCATGAAGCTCAGCCATTGAAAGGAAAAAAAGAAACCAGTGCCTTCTATAAACAAACTAGAAAGAAGCAGCAACAAAGAACAGCAAAAAAAGAACAAAAGAAACCCTAACTTCACTTCTAGGGTTTATTAACTCTACATGAAAGGAAAGGCTTGTAATTGGTTGAAAGGAACGACCAATCAATAAACCATTAAGTGGGAACAACAATTGTCAAAGAAATAATTTAACCCAGGAAAGGACTGCAAACAAAATCGTATCTCTGAACCCAATGATTGGGATGAAAGGAACTCCACTGAAAAACCAAACGTCGTCACTTGTCGCTAAAAGTTAGCACAAGACACTCCACTTGTCGCTAAGGATAGCACAAGACTTTGCCTCATAATAGTTAATCTAACCACCAATTTGTAGGTCTACAAAAACTAAAGGTCTTTTATTTTATCAGTTATTATTAGTTAATTGTAGCTTTTCTTTCCTGGTCTCATGAGCACACATTTCTTACAATATGTCGAAAAGCGCTATCATTTAACAAACCCATGAGGTAATAAACGTTAAATTATTAATTATACCTTTAAATTTTTCATCTTCATGCATTATTATCAATTCGTTTTGTTTTCAATTCCTTTTTCATTTGCACCAACTTTCTTAAACTATTTATTTTAGATCAATTATTATTCATTAATAGAGCTATATATTTTTTTGTTAGTTACACCAACTTTTTCGTATACTATTTTGTTTTAGTTTTTTGTTGTGATAATAATTGTTTGTTTTTGGGTTTAATTTATATTTTTGTAAGAAGTAATAGGTTCTCAAGAAATAATGTTTTAATAATTGTTCGTATCCATTTTTATGATGTAAGTTGCAATGATTTTTTGATAAATATAAATTGTACATTTTACTCTATAAATAATTAGAATATCTTGTGTATCGCATATTCTTTGACATTTTATATTGTTTTTATTTTATTTTATTTATTTACGCTCAAAGGCTACGGTTCTGAAAAAAGAGAAACAATCGCTACAAAATACAATAAGAATTTTTAAAAAAATCAAGTATCGCATATTCTTTGTCGGTCATCATTATGTAGCCCAAAAAATATAAAAATTATTTCATTTTGATTTGAGTATTTTTTTTTAGTATTTGTTATTCATTTGATTTAACATAAATTGTTACTTTATTGCAACCCAAATAGGGGAGTATTATGTATTTGTTTGCTATATTTATATTCAGACCGGTTCCTCTTTTTTTTTTTATCTCAAATTAGTTTCCTTATAAAGAATAAATTTTAAATTCATTTTACATGAAATGTGATGTTAATTATTTGTACTGTTAATTTATTTTCATATAAATAAATTTATAGTATAATTAAAAATTCAAAATAACAAGTTATGTCTTTTGCACAAGGTCTAATATCTTATAAAAAACTCGACCTCCTAATCCCTTTTTTGATCCTATTCTGACGTTGAAAACCTGTCAATTTTATCCTATTTCGCATTTTATTGTTTCAATTATACCTTAAAATATTAAATTAATGTCTTTTTTATTTGCAAAAAAGTTCAAAAACGTTCTCCATGTATATCATATATTAATTGTACATTTTTAAAGTTTATTTAGATTTAGTTAAATTAATTAAGAATTTAAATTAGTTTTAATTTGATTATGATTTGTAGTTAGTTTTCAAAAATAAAGAATTTATTTATACTTTTTTGAATGAAAATGAATTTAATTTTACCTTTAAACATGATTAATTGAATTATTTCATCACTTAAGTAAAAACATTGACAGAAATTAAAAAATTGGGGTACAATTAAAATAATGAAATGAAAAATAAGGTAAAATTGACAAATTTTTAACTTAGGGTTGGATCAAAAAGAGGCTAGAAGGTCGGGTTTTTTTTTTAAACATTAGGTCTTTGCACAATGTAAATTTAAGGAATCTTTTTTAATTATATTTTGCACAAATATCTATCTAGAGAGAGGGTCTAATTTTTATTTATAATATTCTTTTCATAAATTACATCTTATATTATTTAACTATTTTTTTAATAAAACTGTATTAAATTATTGTACTGAAATAAATTACATGTTATACTAATACTGGATTATTAAAGATAATAAATTTTATCCGCGCAACGCACGAGCATCGACCTAATATGTTGACATTATTAAATCTTAATTCTTTAAAAACGTTGAAAACATAATCTTATCATTTTGCACTATGCAGCCCTGCAAAGGGAACATGATTGCCAAAATGGATTTGACCAACAAAATGCATAAACAGAAAAAGTTAAAATTTGTTTTATAAAGTTAAGATTTATTTTGCAATAAAGTTGTAACGTTAGGATTTATTTTACCAATACACTTTTTTATTCTCAAATGTTTTACATTTACGTAACGTTTTATTTATAGAAAATGCAATCTCTTGATTTTCTCTCCACTTTTTCTATATGTAGTAATGTATTTAATTATGTTTATTTTTGAAAACTGATTTACTACTATTTTTTCATTACTAACATTATTGTTCTATTTTCTATAACGGATAATGTTAAATAAATCCATAAACTATACCTATTTTTTTTAATTTAATCACGAACTTTAAAACGTCTCAATGTATGCATAAAGTTTCATTTTTTTCTCAATTTGATGCATATGTTGACCTGGCACTCATTCATTGGTGTGGTTTTGCTGAGGTGGACATCATTTTTAGCAGTCATATCATCATATTATGACTTCGTGTATCAAATTGAGGAAAAAAATGAAACTTCATGCATACAATTGAGACGTTTAAAATTCGTGATTAAATTTAAAAACAGGTATAGTTTATGAATTTTTATAACATTACCCCTTTCTATAAACTACCATTGTCTTCCTCATATGAAAGATATGTATCTACAAATCCTAGAGCAAGAGCCGTTATACATTATTTTTTAAACAAACGAAGTGAATTTTTGAGTGATATAGAAGACCGTACATGACCGATTGACACAGTGCATTGTTCTTCGAAGGTAGCGGTAGTTTTATCATGGGAACGACGTGGTGGTATGACTGCTTGAACCAGAGAGGTAGAAGCGCGAAATGTCTTAAAGAAAGCGATCTAATCCACGATTCAGCCAGTAACATCGTTTGGTAATTTCATTCTTTTGTATATATATATAGTAAGTAATTTTTTTTATAAATTTAATAAATAGTTTATTTATTTAATTTCTTGATTTAGAATAATATTTAAAAACTACATGAACAAGACTAAATGGAGTAAAGATTTTACTATTCTCAAAAAAACATTAGCATCCTGATCTAAATTTATTATTTATGACAATTAATTATTCCGGTAAAAATAGATTTTTAAAATAAATTGTTTTTGAAGTTAAGGTGCCATATATGCTAAGAAATATTTTAACAAAAACAAGAAGCAACGAAATAAAGAATTATTTACATATAAAATTACTATCTTTACATTAAATTTTAATTTTATTCAACTCAAAAATTGTTTTTGGAAAATAGCGCCATTGTCCTTGTATCAAAAATCGATACAAAACTTCTCTAGAGACTTGTCGGTTCAAGTCTCAAAATGTTTCGTATCGCGTTATACTATTCGTCGTCCTATAAACACATATCCTTATGTAGGCCTAATAAGGTGTTTTCCTTTTCTTATACCTTAATTTACAGAGTCTGTCTAAGCTTACTTACGTTTAAAACTCATCGTTTAAATCACGTTACTTTTTATATATCAAATCATGTCATATTTGTGCACCGATGTGATGACTTCTCTCATCACAAGAGTTGCAATGACACTCCTCTTTTTCACTCCATACATACACAATACATATAATCCATATTCTAATAGTGAACATAATATGAATATAATGATACAATTCTATTCGTGCCAATCCGATGCCTTTATGATTCGTGTCAGGGCCAATTATATATTTCAAAACATCTTGTTCCATTAAACACATTTCTTTATATAAAACGGTATTTACGTTAGTTTCTTTCGGCATAAGACTCTGCAAAATTGTTTTTTATAATGATTGATGTTCTATCATTCACAAACTATATACATCTATTACATATGAAAAGATGTAATTCTATTCGTCTGGTTCAGGCGTCGTTTGAAGAACACATCTTAAACTTTTTTATCTGTACTAGATTAGCTCAAGAGGTTTGATCACTGTTGAGCCTCTCGCATTCGAATTTCACGATCTCCACTTCTCCTATATGGTCTATCTGGTTGTATCTAACCAGAAGCCGTCACAACAAAACTTTGTTCTTAAGAAAGTGTTCGATTAGCAGTACTCGTGGTCCTACTAAATGGAATACAGGCATTCTCTCGCGTAGTGACCTTGGTGCCTACACTGAAAACATACATCTGTCATAGCTTGACATCTACCCAAGTGTCTTCTATCACATTGTGGAGACATGGGATTTGTAAATCTAGAACTTCCTTGTTCCGAATTTAAACTAATAGTTCTAGCCTTCTTGACTACTTTCTCTTGCCTACCCTTCTGATTAGTCCGACCATGTCGTCGTTTGATTCTTTCACTCACTTTCCCAAACGTGTTATGTTTGTAATTCAAGCATTCACTCTTTATCTGACCTGAGTGTGAAGATTTAGAAATCTTGTCGAAATGGATTAATGCACTTTCCATTTGTCTTGCACTATCGACAAGCTGAAAAAATTGGTGCAGACTGCCGTCTATTATAGGGGGCGACTGCCGTCGGTCATTGATTATTTTCAATTGTATTTTTATTATTCAGCATTATTTGTATTATTCTTTTAGCCGGTTCAAACACGAAAATGAAATAAATATTTGTTCGAACATCAAATTGTCATTTTCCAACAAATTTAAACACCAAATTTATAACCCAAAAATCTACCCTTGTCAAACCATTAGAGAAAACTCTCTCTAATGTTCATAGTTACTTCTACTTGCAATGTCTTTGTTGCATCATAAGAAACATGCAGCGCCACAAGAAGATAATAGATGAGCAGTATCTCTGACCAGATGAAAAATTTGATGAACGATGTTTCGTGAATGGACCATATGATAAACATATTTATAGCCATTGAAGTAGATTGGCAACCATGATATCAATAGTTCTCTCCACATTTTAGGCTTCATTGCTTTCTTTAGAGTAAGCCGTAGTGTTAATGTGAAGAAAAAACAAACTGGTGCAGTTTTTACGAAACCGATCAAACCGTTTTTCAAAACTGACTAGTAAATAGAAAAGCATACGCGATTGAGGATGTTATGATCAGCCCCAACAATACGAGGGGCTTCTTTCGGTCAACATTCGATGTCTCATTAGTAACTGTTTGGTTCATGGTTAAAGAGGGTAGCTAAATACGAAGTCCAAGACCGGGCCACGCCTGCACTGGAAATAATATACTCAAACAAAATGTTCCCAACAGCAATGAAAGCTACAAAATAACCCAGCTCCACTCTAAGATACAAAAATAAACCTCCATCTACCGGCAATTTTGTCGCAAATTAACTATAACATAACACTGATAACAATGCAGATATGCCCTATATTAGGTATGAAATTATAACCGCATGGCAAGCATCATTCCGAGCAGCTTCGCCGATAAGTACAATTACCCCTGCACCTATTATAGCTCCAATCCCAAACCAAAAAAATCCAACCAATTCATAGTTTTTTTTCATCTCATTGTGGCTTTAGCCACGACTTCTTGCAACTCGAGATTATCCAGTGAGCATGCCACAACCTGATCCTTGAACCGGGTTTTTATGCTGGAAAATGCATTAATATAGGAGTTCCCGCTCTGGAATGACTCTTTTGGGAAGAAATATTCTTTTCTACAGACACATCCTATGTTTTGAAGGCCACTGCTAACACCAGCAATCCCACTAGTTTCTAACCCTGCAAGGAAAGAACTAATTGTCACGACCCGATTTCCGCCTAGAAACGCGTGCCGAGACCGGCGCTAGGGAATGGGAATGGTTGTTCCGAAACCCGTAGCAAGCCTAGAAAAAACAGTAAAAACTTGTCGCGTTTTGAAAACATAAAAGGTCTCAATCTCTTTTCGCAAGTATTTGAAAACCTTCAGATAAACGTGTAATCAAAACCATGCAATTGCATTTCTGGAATACGTGTACACTGCACACACCTTGACACAACCCTATCCGAAAACAATGCCAGCGGTGCAAACCAGTTATCACATAAAGTAACTGTCACGACCCATTTTCATGAATCGTGACCGGCGCTAGGGTATGGGTATGGTTGTACCAAAACCCGTAGCAAGCCTAGCGGATAACAACTTAATTACATTTAAAACAAAGTACCTGTAGAAAACCACATGCTCGGGACAACCGAGACTTCAGCCTAGTCTAGCAGTACAGATAAACAACATATATTTAAAGTACGCTTATCTCAAAATAATCTCCAACATGGCAATATAATATAAAGGTACCATAAATACTATAACCATGCCAAAAACGATAAAGTAACAGTCGGACCATTCCAACAAACTAAAGTCTAAAAATATAAATAAGAGACTAAGACATGAATATCTGATACTACTACTGCGGTCTAAGAGTTTAAAACAGTTCGACTCTTTTTGTTCTGAAAATAAAATAAAAACCTCCGGGAGTGAAGAAACGGAGATCGACCAAAGCTCAAATCATAAACCTGGAAAATTTGGGAAAACAACGGGGTCAGATTTACTGAGTAGAGTTTATATAACCATTTACATTTATTAAGTTAAAAACCTTTAAAACGTTTAATAAAACATTTTCATTATGGATTATCAATGAAACCCTAAACCACAATTCTAAATCCATTGTCGTGTCGGTGAGACGTATCTCAATAACCGATCTCCGACCATCACTTAATAAATAGTGAGCCCAGGAGACGTATCTTCCACCGGTGCCCTCACTAAGGTGAGACGTATCTCAAACCTACCTCAATACCATAATCATTACCGGTGCGCACGCAGTCCCGATGATGCCCATCGAGTAGCACGTTCCAAATCAAATCCACAATGCCGAAAACAGTTCAAAATCTGTTTATACATATATATATATATACAAAATATAACATTTGCTTAATAAAGAGGTAAATAGAGATATAAACTCACTGCTTGCTAAATCCACGTGATCCTGACAAGCAATCTAACTCTTGTTCGCCTCTGAAGTACGAACAGTCGACGAGTCTAAATAAAATATTAAAATCATAATTAAAATCAGACCCTAACTCTAAAGAGTACTAGACACCACATAGGACCAGCACAACACAAAACCAAGTCACATTTAATAAACACTTATATTAAATGCATTCAAAATATAACCCAAGTTATAAGGTACAAATCAAATAAACATATTAAAAATGGTACATAGAATAGTCTAAATAAATTCGAGTTAAAATCCATATTAGTGAGTCAGCCGAGTTATTAAAAACTACCAAGCTTCTTCCCACTTGTTGGGCGATCACAGTCTAACCCAAACCAAAATTTTATTAAATTTATAAACCCGAGTTTATAATTAAGATAATTGATAAAATAATTATCTATATTAAAATAGAATTTAATATCTTATAATTCAAGTAACCCAAGTTACAACCAAAACTTAATTATTTTAAGTTTATAAAAGTTTAGGGACTAAACTGTACCTTAGCCAATTAGGGACTAAATTGTACTTTAGCCAACCAGGAACTAAATGGTACTTTAGTCAATTGGATATTTAAATCAAATTAATTTCCCATTCTTAATTTATTAAATTATAAATCAATTAGAAGTCCAAAAGATAAAACTTAACTTAAATAAGTTTTTAGAAACTTTTAGGGGCTAAATTGCAATTTAGCCAAATGACATGTCAAAAAGATATTCAAAATTAAATATAATTAACCGAGTAATTTTATCAATTTATTTTGATAAGCTATAAACACTTAACTCCTTAAGCTAAGAAAACATTTTTAAAAGTTAAAATTCATAACTTAGCCAAAATAAAAACCTTAAGCCAATTGTTATAATGAACCAAAACCCGATCACTGCCATTTATGAACCAAAACAAAAATCAAGATTATAACCATTTGAAGAAGATGACATTACCGTTAATTAAATTGCAAAACATGAACCATTCCTTTAGTCATTAATGAATCATTTAACAATTAAAAGCAAAGCCCTAATCTCAATTAATAAAACATCATGCATTAACCAATATGATAATGGCATCAAGTAGTAGTAACATTTATATCCTAATACAAGCAACCATAATATGCCCAGCCAATGTGGAATCAATTCTATATATAAGAATTCCAAGACAGTAACAAATTAATAGAACGGCAGCAACTATAACACAGTAACGACGAAGCGAAACGGCGCGAGAACGAGGAATGGTACGTACCGTTTGATATGAAATACGTAAGGATTGAAGAGATCGCTGAGTCGATGAGAACCGACAAAGAACAATCAGATTATATCTAAAACAATAAGCTAGAAATCAAAAACCGTATTTTAACGATATCGAAACAAGAAACAATGAAGGGAAACCAAACATGAACACTTACTGGATTGGAACGAACGGAAGGGATGATGATTTCAGATTCTTAAGGTGAGGAATGGCGGCTGAGTTTGTTAAGAAAGGAATGAAAATTTAGGTTTGGGAAATAAAGAAAACGTAACAGCAACGCTTAAATAGGAGAAGGAATGAAAATAAAAGTCACGCACAAACTGTTGTTTCTGAATTGAAATAGTAAGGAGCATGTCAAATAAGGCTTAATGAATCATGAACATGGGCTACATGGGTTTTATGGCCCAAGATGATAATAATAAATAGGCCAATTTACGTGGAAATATCATACGAAAAGTGCATGGTTCTGCATGCACAACTTGACATATCCATTTCTTTTTCTTTTTTTTTTAAAAAAAAAATTTTAATAATACACACTAAACACGAATCGGACCACGATTAGATCAACGAACGACTAAAATAAATTTAAATAAAAATATATAATAATAATAATAAATTATTTAAAGCTTGACGGAAAAAAAAAATTTAAAAATATGGGATATTACAGTAACTGGTTTAAGCATGCTAATTAACTAATCACAAAGCTTTTATCAAAACCAGATTTCTTATAAACAACTGGCAAAAGCCCTTTTTTTTAAAAAAACATGCTTTTGTCCCAAAATGATACTGACAGTAGTTTCGTATCAGAGTTTAAGCATTTACAATTGAACTACTATTCAGAGCTAGAACTACTCTGCAGCTCTAGAGTGACCTTTATTTAGTTACAACTTCTAGAGAAAGAATTGGAAGTCTTGTCACGTCAAATTATCATTTACCTGTGAAAAGGGAAATCAACGGGGGTCAAATATGAGTGAATTCACATAGTTACTCAAGCATATTAATAAAAGCAGAAATCACATGTAAACGCACTTTGTGCAGCCAAATAACCGATCCAAATGAAACCCTAAGAGAAACCCCATTTGGTTAACTGTGATTAATGTCACAGTTCGTGCTCTCTTGTTTAACACAGGATGAAATGTGAACTCACGTTATCACAATCATCTTATCTCTGTGTAAGGTTTGCTGGACCGTAAATTGAATTACTGGCTCCCCAGGATAACCTGTTAGGTCTAGGCCGCTTTGCAAGCATCTGGCCAAAGAACCCAACTAATATGCAATGCAATGTTTTATTAATACCGGTGATCACACAGTTCTATTGTTGCCCAATAGATAGCACGTTCCAGTGGATCTATATATTGGTTTCAAATCGACTCTATGCAATGCAATTTCAAACACATTTTTTAGTTATAAATGTTTTGGCATCAATATTCAAAAGTAAATATGCGAACTCACAAAACCGTTATCCACAAAACAGTTCTCGGTCACCCTCTACTCTCCTGGTCCGGTAACTTGCTTGCTGGTCGGATCTAGTTAGAAAATAATTATTAAACACAATTGCAATATCAATTCTAACTCTAAAGAATAGACTATACTAACATTACTAGATATATAATACATATCCAGTCTATATTCAATCTTAATCTCAACTCATAATCCTCTAACTATTAATCACTTTAATTAATAGGGAAACTAATTAAAACGTCTCTAAGTTTTAATTAATCGAACTTCCTTAAACATTCAAGTTCTTTTTAGTCCTTATTGAACGTACCGTTCAAAATTATTCAAAACCTATCGGTTCGGAACCCGACGTGCGAAAGCACGTCGGAAACGCGCGCTGGCGCGAGGCCCTGTGCCCTCGCACAGTCGGGCTGTGCGTGCGCACAGCCTGGCTGTGCGTCCGCACAGTCACTGTGCGACGCACAGTGGCTATGCCGCACAGCCACGGGAACTCCGTTCTCGGGTCGATTTCCGTCGAGCTAAACCCATTTTTCGATCCAAAACGCATATACAAATACTAATCTATCCATTTTAACTATCGGAACGTAAAATCATTACGTATACGTTCGATTCGATACGGTAACCATTATATATTCGAATATAATCAATTTTCTATATGTCCAAATTCAAAATAACGGTTATAACTTCGATTATTAATGGATTACCGAAGAAATTTGAGTTAGAAACGAGAAATTGGATCGAAATCGGCGAACCTACCGTCGATCGCGTCGTCTCCGTTCTCTCTGTGCCTAAACCTAATATTTTAGGTTCTGTTGATAATGAATTCTTTTGAATTCAAATTGATATATATAGTTTGGCAAAATGTCAAACTAATCCCTAGGTATTTACGCGTTACTTTAACCCAAATTCTTAAATACTCGTCCGTAACTAAAACGGACAACGAACTCCAAATTTTATGAAATTTTAACCACGAATTCCATAATTCGTAATTAGAATAAAAACATAATTTTTATTCTCACGGGACTTATATTTTATCTTTAATAAATCATTAAAGATTTATTAGGGCTAAATTAGACCCACTTAATAAAATTTCTATTTCCAAATTCTATAAAATTTTAGGGGTAACTTTCTAAAAATATTTCGTGAATATTGACTCCAAAAATATTCACACGGGACTTATAAATTATCCTATTTTAATTTATAAGCATTTCTTAATTCCCGTTAGTTAAAATATAAATATCTAAATTTTATATTTTAACTTCTATAACTATTTTATATTTCCGGAGATACTATAAATTAAATTTATCCTTAAATTTAATTTACGTTCTCCCGGTCCTATAAATTATTCCTTACGTGGAATAATTTAATCCTTTAATTTTACGGGGTATTACACTAATCAAAATGAATTGTGGAAAAAATGACTAATTTGGTTTGCAAGAAAAGAACTTATTAGAACAAATGGTGAAAAAGATGATAGAACTTAGAATGCCAATGTAGATGTATAAAAAAGATTGTAACAAATATATACAAAAAAATTGATGATAGAAATTTTTAAGTACCTAAACACTATCAATTTCTAATGGAACGGAATTCTTTTTAATTCTTGCGGATCAATAAAATGTGGAGTTTGACTAATGTAACAATATTTTTGTAGCAGGTATAAAAAATATCGGTAGATACATGTATAAAAAAAATCGGTAGATAGAGAGTTAAGAATCTAAACACTATCAATTTCTAATAAAAAGTACAGTCAATTTTTAATAAAAAGAGATTCTCATTGATTCTTGCGGATCAATGACTAAAATAATATGTAATAATATTTTTGTAGCTGTTAACTTCCTAATGAAATTCTTTAAACTTCTTTTTCAATCCTAGAGCATACTCCAGTAGTAAATTTTTCATGTGAATAAGATTTTAGATTTAGAAGATTTTTTTTCTGGTGAATTATATTTTAGATTTTTAGATCTTTCAGTTTAAATGATGATACACAATATATTAATAAAGTTAAAGTTACTGAGAAAAAAACAATAGCAAAGAAATTGTTGTTCTATAGATTTATGTTAACATTGGTTGAAAAATTTGAAAAATTTAATTTTCTTCCAGTATTTTTTCAAGTTAATTTATTAAAACCAATAATAATAATAAATCAAGTTATTATTTTACGTTATGATATTCGCCTTAGAATACCACTACAAATGTATAAAAAAAGATTGTACAAAAGTAAAAAAATGATAATAGATATTTTTAAGTATTTAAATCAATTTCTAATAAAACGATATTCTTTTTTATTCTTGCATATCAATAAAACGTGGAGTTTGACTAATGTAACAATATTGTTTTAACTAAAAAAGATTGTAACAAATGTATAAAAAATATCGATGATAGAGAGTATTAAAATGTAAACACTATTCATTTCTAATAAAAAAAGATTCTCATTGATTCTCGCGGATCTAAAAAATGTAGAGTTTGACTAACGTAATACGTAACAATATTTTTGTAGCACCATCCAATAATCAAAACAAAAAAATCATATAATATAATAAAAATATATTTGCGTGATAATTATTTATTTTAAATATTAAATCTTATGATTAGTTATCTCTAAAAAAAGTTGTATTATATAAAAGCAACTACTCATCCGATTTTCTTTATACAATTAAGTCGATTATTAATTTGCAATTTCTTTTTACCTATTTTGTTTACTAGATTTTTAAAAATTGAATTCTTTCATATGTCTTCTTTAACTTGTGGTGTAATTCTTTCTTATATGGGGCATCTACCTTCTCTAATAGGAGGCGGTTGTCGTCGGTCAATGATTATTTTCGATTGTATTTTTATTATTCAGTATTATTTGTATTATTTTTTCTCTATCACCATCAGCCGTTTTTTTTTTCATTCTCTTCTCTTTATTTTATGATCTCGTTGTTGCCGTTTCTTTTATTTTCATTCATCTTCACTACAATAGTTCGATTTTAAGATATTGTATTATATTGAAAACTAGTTTTTAGGTTATCCTTTTTTCAGCTGACTATCAATTGGTATATATTTGTAGGTTTGATCGAGTTAATTTGCATATATATTATGTCAAAATCCAAAATAATAATAAATAATTCCTATAAAAATAAGTAATAAGAAATTATTAAATAACAGTTTTATTGTTATTACTCACTACCTTAAAACACATATATATATTAAATAACAATTTCATGTTTTTTTGTTAATATTTATTAAAAATATGTACTAAGATATTATTAAAATAAATGCGATTTTTTTTTACATTAATTCTATTTAGATGACTAAAAAGAAAATGTAAGATCTCTAAAAAAAATGTAACAATTTTATTGATAAACAAAAATAAAAGAATTAAAGTAAATATTGTTTTAGAATACACTTACGCCATCACCACCTTCTCTAACAAAAAAACTCACGTTGAAGAAAAATGAAAGTGTGGAGATTCAATCTCTATATTTTAGAAGTGCAGGGATCTAAAATAAAAAAAAATATAGGTATTTGAAAATGAGTTATGCCTATCAAATATACGGGTGTAAACGGGCTGAACCGATCTCAAGCTAGGCCAGGCTCGAACTCCAGTGTGTTATACAAGTTGACCTCGAATAAGCCAAAATTTTGAAGTTTGAGCTCGAGCTCGAAAAACATTCGAGAAACTCGAGCTCGAACTCGACTCAAATTCAATGACAACACAAATACTTTTCAAAATTATTATATTTGATGTATTTAATTTTTTTACTATAAAATATACTAATATTTAATCAATTAAAATAGTAAACACTTAAATTTAAAGATTTAAAACCAATATAATAAAAAAATATGTTTTTTAAAATGTGTATGAGGCTCGTTTAGGTCCTTTTAGGTTCACTAGCCTTTTAATTTATACTCGAGCTCGACTCAGCTTGAAATACTTGCGCTGATTTTGATTTTTTTTTTCGGATCAATTTCGAGTAACTCGTAAGTAATCCAACTCGTTTACATCCCTAATCAAATAAAACATTAATGATTTCAAGGCTAAATAATGACCTCAATGTTGCCAAAAATGTTAAATTCGTGCCCCTCGCAAGACGGGTTTAAATTGAAAACGTCAGTCATGTAACGTGGAATTTAAATGACCCTCTCACTATCTATGCTGACATAGCAAGAAACAGTCATCTTTCCTCTACCATTAAACATACCGCCTCACTGCAATTCTTTTTTGGTAGAAACAACCAAAAAAGCTCAATTGATAAACAACAACCGAGATTACAACTAAGCTATCCCTGTTACAGCAATCACGGACAAGTAACAAAAGCTCGAAATATAGTATAAGGACCAAAGTGGTAATTTAGCCACTTTGTGTTGAAAACGGAAATTTTAGATTTTGACGGGAAAGTATTAATATCGAGCTTCGTATTATTTATCGGATATAAATAATACGTAAAAGTAAAAATTTAAGAGTTTATCGATTTAGTTATGGACTAAATCGTACGAAAGAAAGGTTTAAAAGATAAATGATAATAAATAAAAAGAACAAGGACCAAAGTGGTATATTTGCCAAAATATATATAAAGAAGGTTGGATCAGAGAAGGGAGAAGAATGATCGAGAGAGTTTGAGAGTTAACGAGCGATACCGTCGTTTCGCCGCCGTTTCTCCGTTCGACGTCCGATTCGAGCGATTTTCGCGGCGATTTCTTCAGAATCGAATCCTCTATCGATCCTAAGCTTCATTCCAAGGTAAATATTCGAGAATCTTGGTTAAAAATTTATATATTTGGCTGTTTCGGGATAAGATCGAATTTGGATTGAAATTTAACGTTTTTGACGGTTTTTAATATGGATTTTGTGTAAAAATGATGTTGGGTATGTGCGGGAATGTCTCAAGAAAGTCGGAATGGGTTTTTGATCGATTTTATGGAGATTTAGGCTTGCTGTCGTGGTTAGCACGACGGCCGCACGACGTGCCAAAATTTGGCATGACGTGCCAAAAATTAGCACGACGTGCAGCTTGGCACGACGCGCCAATGGTTGGCACGACGCGCCAATGGTTGGCACGACGCAATTGATATTTACGATTGGGTTGAATGATATATGATTATTCAAGAGATTATTCACATGCTAAGATATTAGTTTCGTACGGATCAAATACCTGTTTATATGTTTTATATTATTGTCTTCTTAAAATGCGATGTTATATTTTTATCTTAATACCGTTAGTAACTTGCAAGCTCACTCAGTATTTCCCCAAATACTGACCCCTCACCATTGTTGTTTTCAGGTTACCGGAGTCGGATCAGACAGACCATCTCCTTTGTGTCAGCAGCCTTTTGGCTTACACAAAGTACGAGTTTGTATAGAGCTGCAGTAGTCAGTAGGTGTCAGTATAAGGTTTATGATTCAATTTCAAACGGTATTTGAAAAGTAAACTCTGATATAATTTTATAAATAAGTTGTTTATAAATATGACGTTTTATCCGTTTGAATTTTGTACCAATTGCCTTGAGAGGAATTGGTGATGATTATGACTAGAAACAGGGCGGTGCTGGATATGAGATATCGCTCGGTAAGACCTTGGTTTATAAGAATTGTGCTGCGAACGTTTTCAGGAAAGGAATGCGATATTTAGATATTTGAATTATATTACTTAAGAAAGATTTCTGAAAACGTATTATATATAATAATATGTTTTATTCGCGAAAAATTTATAGTGGTTTTAGGCTTGCTACGGGTTCCGGAGCTACCACTCCCGTTCCCTAGCGCCGGTCTCGGCTCAATAAATTGGGTTGTGACAGCACCACAGCCATAAGACAACTCTTGGACTAGATCCAGAAAAGTTAAGTTAAACTGCAGCAAGACCAGTTACAAAAACCTTAGGCCAAAGCTAAAGCTCAACCAAGCTAACCAAGAAGAAACAACAACTAAAGCTGCTGGGTTTCTCTAATCACCTCAGCCAGAACTCTGCTATAACTATAATTATTAATTTTGTCCATAAGGATGTTCCTAATCCTCTTGACAATCATGCCTGGAGTTGCGTTCTCCATATAAAATTTCCAGTTTCTGGCATTCCATATGCAGTGACAACAGCAGCTAGTGTGACTCTCCTGAAGTTAGCTAGAATGTTTTTTCCCTTAGCTTTTTTGTTGTACCAACTCTCTAGCCTTCTCCAAGTATCAATACTTTGAGAAATTCCGCAAATTTTCCCTCAGCTTATCCTGTACCTCCTCAGCAAAATTGCACTCATAAAAGAAATGATCAATGCTCTTCTCATTATTGCTACACATCTCGCAGACATTTTCAAGAGTTATGCCCCATCTCTTGAGCTTGTTTTTAGTTTTAAATCTACCCTTAATAGATAATTAAAGAATAAAACAATGTCTGGGTATGGAATTTTTACCCCAAACAATGTTGCTCCAGGGCAGAATATCACTCTGATTCCTCAACAATCTCCAGGTCATTTCTATGAAAAAATTCCCATTTTGATGACCTTACAGTGGATAAAATCTTCATGCTCTCTACTCACTTCAAAGTTATCTCTAATATACTTCCATGCTTCCTCAGTATCCTTATCTATAAGATCAGGAAGGGCCCAGCCCCCATTCCTCCATAGCTCACCTACTAAGATTTTTTTTTGGAATATCAAAGTCTTTCATTTTTATCCTTGAGAACTTTTCAAGTATAGAGCACCCATAAATCCAAGGGTCTTTCCAGAACTCGGTATTAACTCCATCTCCCAGTCTGAATTCAGTCACTTTCTTAGCCTCATGTCTACTATTCAGAATGCCATTCCATATCCAGCTAGCCCTATCATTACTCCTTATACCCCACATACTGCTTCTTTTGATTTTGTTGGCTTTCACCAATTGGACCCAAAGGGAGTTAGGATTATTGAATATGTGCCATATGTGCTTCATAACTGCAGCTTTATTCCAAGAATTTATGTCTTTCACCCCAAGCCATCCTTCCTTCTTGAATTTACAGATTTCACTCCAAGCCACCATGGCATTGTATCTACCTTCCTCTTTTCCTGACCATAAGAACCTTGAACATATTCTTTCAATGTCTCTAACCATACTTTTAGGCAAAATCAAAATATAACCCAAAATATATGCATGCTCATCAAAACTGAATTGATTAACTGAATTCTCCCAGCATAGAAGATCATTTTGCTAGTCCAGTTATGGATCCTGTTAGTGATCTTCTTAACAATATCTTTGCAATCATTTTTAGAGAGTGTGGTAATAATCAAAGGGGTTCCTACGTATTTAAGAGGAAAAGTCCCCTCCTTGAACACCATAGACCTCAAAATCCCATTCTTCATAGTAATATCTACGTTACAACAGAAAATTTAGCTCTTATTGATATTCACTTGTAACCCAAAACCTATCCTTAAAATTATCAAGCTTGTTCATAAGATAAGACATAGTCTTCATATCTCCATAACAAAACAGAAGCAGATCATTAGCAAAAATAAGATGGTTAATTTTCAGCTTCTTACATCTATTGTGGAATTTGAAATCATTATTAGTATAAGAAAGGTCTCTAGAGAGGTAATCCATACATAAAACAAACAGGAGGGGAGACATAGGGTCCTATTGTCTATGCCCTTTTTTAGAGAAGAATTTATCCCGAGCTATACCATTCCAGCAGGTAGTATAACTCGGGGTTCTAACACAATACATAACCAGAGCAATAAATTTAGAAGGGAAGAGGCCAATAAGCATTTTTTCAATGAAATCCCATGCTATAGAGTCATGTGCTTTTTTAAGGTCTAATTTTAGTAAGCATCTAGGGGTGCCAGTGTTCCTATGTGTCTAATTTTAGTAAGCACCTATTTTCATGAATCGCGACCGGCGCTAGGGTATGGGTATGGTTGTACCAAAACCCGTAGCTAGCCTTGCGGATAACCAATTTATAACATTTAAAACAATATACCTGCATAAAACCACATGCTCAGGGGCAACCGAGACTTCAGCCTAGTCTAGCAGTACATAAAGTAATATATATATCTAAAGTACGCTTATCTCAGAATAATCTCCAACAATATGGCAATATAATATAAATACCATAAACACTGTAATCATGCCAAAAGCGATAAAGTAATAGTTGGACCAATCCAACAAACAATAGTCAAAACTATAAACGTAAGACTAAGACAAGAATAATATGAAACTACTACTGCGGTCTAAGAGTTTAAAATAGTTCGACTCTTTTATTCTGAAAATAAAATAAAAACCTCCGAGAAAGAAGAAATGGAGATCGACCAAAGCTCAAATCATAAACCTGGAAAATTTGGGAAAACAACGGGGTCAGATTTACTGAGTAGAGTTTATATAACCATTTACATTTATTAAGTTAAAAACCTTTAAAACGTTTAATAAAACATTTTCATTATGGATTATCAATGAAACCCTAAACCACAATTCTAAATCCATTATCGTGTCGGTGAGACGTATCTCAATAACCGACCCCCGACTATCACTTAATAAATAGTGAGCCCAGGAGACGTATCTTCCACCGGTGCCCTCACTAAGGTGAGACGTATCTCAAACCTACCTCAATACCATAATCATTACCGGTGCGCACGCAGTCCCGATGATGCCCATCGAGTAGCACGTTCCAAATCAAATCCACAATACCGAAAACAGTTCAAAAGCTGTTTATACATATATATATATACAAAATATAACATTTGCTTAATAAAGAGGTAAATAGAGATATAAACTCACTGCTTGCTAAATCCACGTGATCCTGACAAGCACCTAACTCTGGTTCGCCTCTGAAGTACGAACAGTCGACGGGTCTAAATAAAATATTAAAATCATAATTAAAATCAGACCCTAACTCTAAAGAGTACTAGACACCACATAGGACTAGCACAACGCAAAACCAAGTCACATTTAATAAACACTTATATTAAATGCATTCCAAATATAACCCAAGTTATAAAGTACAGATCATATAAACATATTTAAAATGGTACATAAAATAATTAAATAAATCCGAGTTAAAATCCATATTAGTGAGTCAGACGAGTTATTAAAAACTACCAAGCTTCTTCCCACTTGTTGGGCGACCACAGTCTAACCCAAACCAAAACTTTATTAAATTTATAAACCCGAGTTTATAATTTAGATACTTGATAAATAATTATCTATATTAAAATAGGATTTAATATCTTATAATTCAAGTAACCCAAGTTACAACCAAAACTTAATTATTTTAAGTTATAAAAGTTTAGGGACTAAACTGTACTTTAGCCAACTAGGGACTAAATGGTACTTTAGCCCATTTGACATTTAAAACGAATTAGTTATGCGATCTCAATTTACTAATTCATAATTTAATCGAAAGTCCAAAAGTTATCCAATAGATAAAACTTAACTTGAATAAATATTTAGAAACTTTAGGGGCTAAATTGCAAATTAGCCAAATTGGCATTTTAATTAAAATTAAATATAATTACCAGAGTAATTATATAATTTAAGTTATAAAATATTTAACGTATTCAATTTGTCTATTTAAAATCAAATGAGTTCAAGTTATTATCAAAACAAGATTAATATGCAAAACTAACTTGAATAGTTCAATTGATTTAAGTAAAACAATTTGGTGACCATTTTGATCAATTAGCCATCACCTTCAAACAAATAACAACTCCATGTTTGCCATGAACACACAATATGTTACTCATAACCAAGTTACAGAAATCAACGGAAACCAAGTATATTAATTAAACCAAATCATTACCATAATCAATACTATCCCTAATTTGATATCACAACAATAACGTATAAACTCCAAGAATAACCTCAGCTTAAGAGGAAAATTATATACGGCAACCAAACATTTGGCAAAACTCAAGAATTATGGCGGCGATCGAAACGGCGACGAAACGATTTCAAGTTCAAGCAAAAGGGTTCTTTGTACGAATATGATATGATACAAAGGTATGATGGCAGCAAAGAACAAACAAAGAAACGTAGCAGCAAATCCAAAATATGGGCAGTTATATAGCTAAAACAAGTCGACATCGAAACGGCGACAAACAGAGGGATTTTTACGTACCTTTATTGATTCCAATACGTAAGGATCGAAGAGATCGCTGAGTCGATATAAATCGTCAAAGAACAATCGGATTACAACTAATACAAAGAGATAGGAATCAAGAACCGTAATTGACGATATCGAAACAAAGCGATAAGTTAAACGATTACTTACCGAAGCTAACGGATGAAAAGAGATGATGAATGATGATGAAGTTTCAAATTATCAAAGTGAGGAATGGCGGCTGAGTTTTTTTGTTATAAGTCGAATGAAACATTAGGTTTAAATAAGAGACGTGATGCAGGTTATGTTTATAGAAAGAAAAGAAAGGTTTCTGCTGCAATATTCATGCAACATGAATATGGATTATTCATGTAGCACAAATGTGTGGGCTTTTCATTCTTAGAAAAGAATGGGCCACGCTTTTTAAAAAAAAGAAAAGCAATACATGGGCTTTAATGCATAATAAAATTATATACACTTTTCTTTTTCTTTTCCTTTTTTTTTCTTAAAAATAAATAAATTAATAACACACACTGAACACGAATCGAACCACGATCGAATCAACGAGCGATTAAAATAAATTTAAATAAAAAATATAATAATAATAATAATAATAATAATAATAATAAATTACCTAAAATTTGACGGAATGCAAAAATTATAATTAAAATAAATGAAAAAAATATAATTTAAAATTACGGCATATTACATTCTCCCCAACTTATTGAAAATTCGTCCTCGAATTTAGAACACAAAAAAAAATAAACATATCAACACAACAAGCACCGAAACAATCAACTAAAACAGAAAGGTAACGTTACACGTACCTCAAGAAAAAAGGAAAGGATAACGTTTCCGCATATCGGACTCCATCTCCCAAGTGCACTCCTCAACAGAATGATTTCGCCACAGAACTTTGACCATCGGAATCTCCTTATTCCGTAACCTACGCACTTGCGTATCAACAACCTCAATTGGCTGTTCCTCATAGGACAGCTCCTGGTCAATCTCAACGCTCTGAGGCACAATCACATGTGAAGGATCTGAGATGCACTTCCTCAGCATAGAAACATGAAAAACAGGATGTACTAACGACATGTCTGGCGGCAGAACCAGACGATAAGCCACAGCTCCAATCCTCTCTGAAATCTCATAGGGACCAATGTACCTCGGAGCCAACTTTCCCTTGACACCAAAACGAACCACGCCTTTCATAGGAGAAACCCGAAGAAACACAAAGTCTCCCACCTAAAACTCGATGTCTTTCCTCTTCGGATCTGCATAACTCTTATGCCGACTAAAAGCTGTCTCCAACCTCCGTTTTATCAACGGTACCTTCTCTGAGGTAGTCTGAATAATCTCAGCACCAGACAACCTCCGCTCGCCGACCTCTTCCCAGCAGATAGGAGATCGACACTTGCGTCCGTACAGAGCCTCATAAGGTGCCATCTCAATGCTCGCATGGTAACTGTTGTTGTAGGAAAACTCAATCAACGGCAAATGAGTATCCCAGCTACCATGAAAATCAAGAATGCACATCCTGAGCATATCCTCCAACGTCTGAATAGTCCTCTCAGACTGACCGTCAGTCTGAGGATGAAAAGCTGTACTGAAGTCCAAACGAGAACCCAAGGACTCTTGTAACGCTTTCCAGAACCTCGAAGTGAAAACAGAACCTCTGTCAGAAACAATCGAAACCGGTACACCATGCAAACTTACAATCCTGTCGATGTACAGTTGAGCCAACTTCGAAGCAGGATACGAAACCTTGATCGGAAGGAAATGAGCTGACTTGGTCATACGGTCAACTATCACCCAGATGGAATCGTACCCTTGTCGAGTACGTGGTAAACCAACAACAAAGTCCATGGCAATCCGCTCCCACTTCCACTCTGGAATAGGTAGTGGCTGCAGATAGCCAAAAGGTCTCTGATGTTCCAGCTTCACCTACTGGCAAGTCAGACACTTGGAAACATACTCTGCAACATCCTTCTTCATTCCGCTCCACCAATACGTACCCTTGAGGTCATGATACATCTTGGTAGATCCCGGATGAACACTGTAAGCCGATCTATGCGCTTCCTCCAGAATCTGGTCTCTCAAACCATCTGAATCCGGAACGCACAGTCTCGAACCAAACCTAAGAATTCCGTCAACAAAAACAAACTCGGAATTCCCGTCCAGATGGATCTCGTCCATAATCCGTTTCAATTGTGGATCCTCAGCTTGTAAAGCTTTAATCCTATCAATCAAAACCGGCTGCACTTGCAGATGTGCCAACAAACTCCCGTTCTGAGAAACCTGAAAATCGTAGCCCAAAGCTATCAAACCGTGCCATTCCCTAACCATGGGTCTACGTCCAACCTCAGAAATATGGGCCAAACTGCCCGAAGACTTGCGACTCAACGCATCGGCTACCACATTAGCCTTACCAGGATGGTACTGAATAGTACAGTCGTAGTCTTTCAGCAATTCTAGCCACCTCCTCTGTCTTAGATTCAACTCACGCTGATCAAAGATGTACTTCAGACTCTTGTGATCAGTGAAGATCTCGCAAGTCGCACCGTACAAGTAGTGCCTCCAGATCTTCAGAGCAAAAACCACCGCAGCTAACTCCAAGTCATGAGTAGGGTAATTCACCTCATGCTTCTTCAGCTGACGAGAAGCATAGGCGATCACCTGTCCATGTTGCATCAACACGCAACCTAAGCCAATCCGAGAAGCATCGCAGTACACAGTAAAACCCTCTATGCAAGAAGGCAACGCCAAAACAGGAGCTTTAGTCAGAATCTCCTTCAGCTTCTCGAAACTTGCCTCACATATGTCGGTCCACTCAAACTTAACACCCTTCTGTGTCAGCTTAGTCAAAGGTGCAGATATTCGAGAGAAATCCTGCACGAACCGACGGTAGTAGCCAGCTAACCCAAGAAAACTCCTAATCTCGGTAACTGACCTCGGCCTCTGCCAATCCATAACCGCCTCAATCTTCTTCGGATCAACCTTGATCCCATCCTTCGACACCATGTGTCCTAAGAAGGTAACCTGTTCCAGCCAAAACTCGCACTTTGAGAACTTAGCATACAACTGATGCTCTCGCAAGGTCTGTAGTATAGTCCTCAAGTGATAAGCATGCTCCTCCTCACTCCGAGAATAAATCAGGATGTCATCAATGAAGACGATAACAAACTGATCCAAAAACGGCTTGAAAACCCGATTCATCATGTCCATAAACGCTGCTGGTGCGTTAGTCAACCCAAACGACATGACCAGGAACCCGAAATGCCCATAACGCGTTCTGAAAGCAGTCTTAGGCACATCGACATCCCGAATTTGAAGTTGATGATACCCGGATCTCAGGTCAATCTTGGAAAAGCACTTCGCACCCTGCAACTGATCAAATAAGTCGTCGATGCGAGGAAGAGGATATTTGTTCTTGATGGTAGCCTTATTCAACTGTCTGTAGTCGATACAAAGTCGAAAGGAACCATCCTTCTTCTTAACAAACAGAACTGGAGCACCCCACGGAGAAGTACTCGGTCTGATGAAGCCACTGTCCAACAGTACTTGTAACTGCTCCTTTAACTCCTTCAGCTCAGCAGGAGCCATCCGATACGGCGGTATCGAAATAGGACCAGTTCCAGGAACAACGTCAATGCAGAACTCGATATCCCGATCAGGTGGTAATCTAGGCAACTCCTCTGGAAAAACATCAGTGAACTCATTCACTATAGGGACAGTGTTCATACCGCCCACCTCAGCGTCCATGTCTCGAACCACAACTAAGAAGGCTTGACAACCCTTACTCATCATCCGCTTTGCCTTGATCGCAGAAATTAGATTCTTCGGTGTCTCTGCCTTTTCCCCTTGAAAAGAAAAGGGTAGATCACCTGGAATCCGAAACTCAACCGACTTCCCTCGACAGTCGATCGAAGCATAATGGCGTGCCAGCCAATCCATCCCCAAAATCACGTCAAATGAAAGAACATCCAGAACAACTAAGTCAGCACGCAAGTCCCTTCCATGGATAACCACGGAACACGATGGATACACGACATCCACCACCACACAGTCAGACAAGGGAGTAGAAACAGATAAAGGTTCACTCAGATTTGTTGGTGTTACACCCAACTTAGCAGCAAAACACGTAGACACAAAAGAATGGGTTGCACCCGCATCAAATAAAACAAGTGCATCTACGAAAGAGATCTGAATAGTACCTTGCACAACTGCGTTAGATGCATGAGCATCCTGAGGAGTCAAGGCGAAGACTCTGGCCTGACCCTGACTCTGCTGCTGAGAGCTCTGCCCGGTACCATAGCTGCTAGAACCTCTACCGCCGTTGCCACAGCCTCCAAAACCGCGCCCTCCAGAACCTCGGCCCCGCTGGCCACCAAAAGAAGCAGCAGGTTGAGAAAACCCTGCTGGTGCAGAGAACGCTGGTCTCTGACTCTGATAAGATGGCTGAGCGACACTAGCTGCCGACATCTGCTGCCCAGATGCCTGACACTCTCTGGCAAAGTGACCCGGCTGGCCACAAGTAAAACAGCCCCCTGGTGCTAGACGACACTCGCCCGGATGTCGACGTCTGCAATTCTGGCAGAAGGGAAAAATAGCACCTCCGCTGTTACCGCGCCCAAAACTGCGGCTGCTACCGCTGTTGCCTGAACTATAGGTGTACGGCTGATAACTCTTCTTAACACCCCTCTTCTTGTTCTTGTACTGAGAAGGTGCCGATTGGTAGCTACCACCACCACTCTGCTGTCCAGGGCAAGAAGACTTCTTGGTCTGAGAAGGACCAGAAATCTCCCCAAACTGTAATAACGAACTCTCCAAACGCCGAGCACTGTCCACTACGTCTGTAAAATCTCTGCGTGTCTCAGTCAGCAAACTAACAAAATCGCGCCCCAAGCCTTTTACGTATCTGTTGTTCACCCTTTCTTGATCTGTCTGCAAGTCTGGCGCGAACCTACCCAACCTCACGAACTCTGTCGTGTACTCGGATACAGACCTATCATCCCTAGTGAGTGACAGTAATCTGTCTCTGTGACCCTCTGTCACGGAAAACGGCAAGAAGAAAGCTCTAAATCTCGCCACAAACTGAGCCCAAGAGATGGTAGCCATGTCAGCATGAACAGAGCTACGAAACCAGTCCCCAGCTGAACCCTTCATTGACATCTCGACTAGAACGAAGGTCTGACGCTCAGTAGCCTGCAATCGCCGAGCATTCTGCTCAACCTCCTCGAGAAAATCTAGTGCGTCTCCAGAACCGTCAAACTCTGTTGGCTTCAGCCTCATGTAAGCCAAAACCATGTCCCTGTCAGTGGTTCCGACACCACCAACTGCTGCACCACCAGCCTGTGGTTGCTGCTGCTGAACAATCTGACCCAGAACCGCATACTGATCCTGCATAGCGACTTGTCCCGCCTGCAGCTGAACTTGGTTGAGTTGTAGAGCAGCAACTCCAGCCAAAAATGTGTTGAAGTCAAAGTCCTCCAACTCAGGTTGTGCCCCACCTGGTGCTTGAGCACCTCCTGCAGCACCGCGTCCTACGCCTCTGCCTCTACCTCTACCAGCTTGGCCTCGGCCACCACGACCTCGACCAGCTCGACCCCGACCAGCTGGGCCTCTGCCTGCTAGTCCTCTACCAGCATGAACCTCTGGTTCATTTTGATCCACCTCCATAGAGATCGCGTCATCAGCCTCAGCATTTTGCTGAGCCGCAGCACGAGTACGAGTATTCATTCCTAAGAATGAAACAAGAACAATTTTAAATAACACAGCAAATTTCATACCCAAGCATGAAATAGAACAACCACCAATTAAAATTTCCCGAGAAATCAACAACGATAAAAAATTTATTCACCCAAGTGAAAACAGCCACATAATAAGCAATAAGCAATTAAATTCACACGACTGACTCACGACATTCCTATAGGAGTAGGCAGAAAGTTTTGAAAATAAAAGATGACGTTTCAAAGACAAGACTCGAATCCTAATTCCGCAGTAGTTCCTAGGACAATTTAGTCACTTAACATGCCAAACAATTAAACACCTAACAATTTAAAGGCCTTGGTTTGAAACCAAAGCTCTGATACCAAGTTTGTCACGACCCATTTTCATGAATCGCGACCGGCGCTAGGGTATGGGTATGGTTGTACCAAAACCCGTAGCTAGCCTTGCGGATAACCAATTTATAACATTTAAAACAATGTACCTGCATAAAACCACATGCTCAGGGGCAACCGAGACTTCAGCCTAGTCTAGCAGTACATAAAGTAATATATATATTTAAAGTACGCTTATCTCAGAATAATCTCCAACAATATGGCAATATAATATAAATACCATAAACACTGTAATCATGCCAAAAGCGATAAAGTAATAGTTGGACCAATCCAACAAACAATAGTCAAAACTATAAACGTAAGACTAAGACAAGAATAATATGAAACTACTACTGCGGTCTAAGAGTTTAAAATAGTTCGACTCTTTTATTCTGAAAATAAAATAAAAACCTCCGAGAAAGAAGAAATGGAGATCGACCAAAGCTCAAATCATAAACCTGGAAAATTTGGGAAAACAACGGGGTCAGATTTACTGAGTAGAGTTTATATAACCATTTACATTTATTAAGTTAAAAACCTTTAAAATGTTTAATAAAACATTTTCATTATGGATTATCAATGAAACCCTAAACCACAATTCTAAATCCATTATCGTGTCGGTGAGACGTATCTCAATAACCGACCCCCGACTATCACTTAATAAATAGTGAGCCCAGGAGACGTATCTTCCACCGGTGCCCTCACTAAGGTGAGACGTATCTCAAACCTACCTCAATACCATAATCATTACCGGTGCGCACGCAGTCCCGATGATGCCCATCGAGTAGCACGTTCCAAATCAAATCCACAATGCCGAAAACAGTTCAAAAGCTGTTTATACATATATATATATATATATATATATACAAAATATAACATTTGCTTAATAAAGAGGTAAATAGAGATATAAACTCACTGCTTGCTAAATCCACGTGATCCTGACAAGCACCTAACTCTGGTTCGCCTCTGAAGTACGAACAATCGACGGGTCTAAATAAAATATTAAAATCATAATTAAAATCAGGCCCTAACTCTAAAGAGTACTAGACACCACATAGGACTAGCACAACGCAAAACCAAGTCACATTTAATAAACACTTATATTAAATGCATTCCAAATATAATAGTCGGTTAAATTTAACCATCTCTGTTGTTAGTAGGAGTAAACTTGAAAAATATTTCTTTCAGTTCTTTGGATAAAGAGTAATCGTAAATAATAGTCGGTTTCGTGATTACAAAGATTACCTAAGGATGTAAGGCAACATTTGTGATTGTAAAGATCAGCTAGTTACTGCTGCAACATCATCATCATTATCTTCCTTTATGATCTTCTCGGTTGGCAGGATTCAACTCTCATGCTTGTGTTTTAGCAGGCTAAACAAGTTGTTGGAAACAAGTAAGTGGAGATTTCAACGTCATTTGTTTGGATACTACCTTGACGAGGCTTTGTCAATGTAAGAAAAATCTTGAGATGCAAAGATGTTAGGCAACATTGGGCAATCATTGTATATATAGTTTTTGATCATTTGAATATTGGGGTCATTTTCCAGTACTTGTTTCAAGTAACTGAAATGTTTGGATTATCTAGTTCTTGTTTATATCTTATCTGGGAGTTTAATATGTCTTGTTAATGTTTTCTTATCGTTTTCTCCTTTTCTCGGTTGATGATTTCGGGAGTTTAAAGATGCATGTTCTTCCTATTAAAAACAATTTCTTGATGGAAGTAAAGGATGAAACTTAGTTGGAAAATGAACTAGTTAATATCCTCGTCTTACTTATTCATTTCTATTTTTGTTTCAAGCAGCCTTAAATTATAGTCATATGGCTTCTTCTTCCTCTGCGTCTCGCTCTGCCAAGCAATGGAAGTATGAAGTTTTCTTGACCTTCAGAAGTAAAGGCGCTAGCGATTATTTTACCAGCCATCTTTATTCTTCTTTGCGTTGTAAATGGATAAATACCTATGGTGATGACAAACTTTACGGAGGAGGAGAAGAGATAACATTAGAGCATTTGGAAGTGATTAAAGAGTCAAAGATTGTTGTAATTGTTTTCTCGAAAGACTTTGCTTCTTCAACATTACGCTTGGATGAAGTGGTTAAGATAATTGAATGTAGTGAAACTTATGGACAGATAGTCGTGCCGGTATTTGTGAATTCCTTTTTAAATTTTGGCTTGTGAATTACAATTTCCTGTTGGTTCATTATCTATACATGTTATTGAAAGTTGATTATCTGCATTATACATGCTTTAAAGGGTGCTTACTCTTATATTCGGCAGGTCAGAGTTATGGCTTGTTGATGATATTGTAGAAGATATTATAAAAAAACTGAGCCAGTGTCCATATGATTCAGAGTGCTTGGTGGGAATGAATTCTCGCATTGATGAAATCATAAAACTATTGTCCAATGAGTCAAAATATGTCCGCATTTTGTGAATTTGGGGAATGTGTGGCATAGGTAAAACAACCCTTGCCAAAGCTGTTTTCAAGAGGATAGCATGTCGATTTGAAAGCTGTTGGTTTCTTGAAAATGTCAAGGATGCTTATCAAAGAGATGGCGATTATTAAATATTAAAGGAATTTCTTTCTCAAATTTCAGGGGAAAAAGGTGTTGGCACCAGCCTTTCTAATATTCTGCGCTCTCCTGCTGTCAAAAGAAAGATCAATAAAAAGGTTCTAATTGTTGTGGATGATGTGAATAGAACACAACAATTTAAATTTTTTGAAAACAATCGTTGTTTCTTTGGCAAAGGAAGCAGAATCGTTGTAACCACTAGAGACAAACAGATGATTTTGAGCAATGTCGATGACATATACGAAGTTAATGAATTATATTTCTTTGAGGCCCGAACACTTTTAAGGCAGAATGTCTTTAAGAAAACCTCTCCAATAGAAGATTATCGGCATCTATTATCTCGGTTTCTTAAATTTGCTAAAAACAATCCCTTGGCTCTAAAAGTCTTAGGCTCCTTTTTATCTGACAAGAACCAAAGAGAATGGAAACGTGTTCTGGATGACCTGGAAAGGCTTCATATTAGAGGTGTTCAGGATGTCTTGAAAATTAGTTTTGATAGCTTCGACGACGACAAAAAGGATATCTTTCTCTACATTGCCTGTTTTTTTAGAGGACATAGTAGAAAAGAGGTGACAAGAATTCTTAATTGTTGCGGCTTGAATGTAGATATTGGATTATGTGTTCTCATGGATAAATCTCTTATAGCTGTTTCTGGTAAGATAGAAATGTATGAATTGCTGCAAGAAATGGGAAAGCAAATTTTTCTCCAAGAATCTAGAGAGCCATGCAAAAGGAGTAGATTATGGGATCATGAAGAAATTGTTAGTGTGCTCACAAATAATCAAGTAAGGTTTAAGCGCATTTTAACTATTCTTTACAGTATTATTCATTTTGAAATTTGGTTGAAGTATTACTATCAAAATGTTAAATAATATGATATGACATTCTGTTATGCATGTTTTCCGTTCGCAGGGAACTGATGCAATTGAAGCAATATTCCTGGACTTGTCCAAAATTAAAGCTATTGACTTAAATCCAGATGTTTTTAAGGAAATACCTCATCTAAAATTACTGTCATTTTTCTATGGGTCTGAAACAGAAACATGTGATAAGGTGCACTTTCTCAAGGCCTGCAAAGCTTCCCCAACGAGCTGCGATATTTGTACTAGCACGGATACCCGTTGGAAACTCTTGTTAGTAGTATGTGCCCTAGGCCATTTGATCATGTATATTTGTAGAACTAACCCCAATGGCAAAGATATATATGTTCCAATTGAACTAAGTGTCTCATCAACTAAGTGTTCATTTATAACGTATTGTCCTTATCACATTGTGATAGAATCTATTCTTAAGGTGTTAAGAATATGAGTTACAGATTTTATTATACATGTGATCTAAATAACAGTTCATGATCGATGGGGTCCTACGAATAAGGGCATCGTATTATCCCGGAAAGATTGTCACCTCTGTTTATTCTCCTGATTAGTAAGGAGTTACTAATTATAGGAAGTAGTGAGTCTCATACTACTTGATGGAGATCAGGATAAACATGTGGACACTCAAGATGTTGAGTGGGTCGAACAAGTGACGCTAGATGACTTATACATGGTATTTCATCAAAGTCAATTTAATGTCATCTAATTCATAATTGTACATATGTCCTTTGACTTGCGGTGACACTATCTTGTATATAGGTGATTAGAGTTTGATACTCCTTATCCCTAGATCTTTCATGAGCTAGGGTCGCGGAATGTGTTGCCTCTAGTTAGTTGTATATGGAGATAGGGGTTTAACCAAGAGAGGATTTATCACTCCGGATGAACGGAGAAAAGATTCTATGCTATCTCAAATTATTCTTGATGGATGATAAAACCTGCGCGGGTGTATATGACTTACTTAGAAAGTTGTTTCTAGTGGAAGTCATATTTATCAAGAATAATAACTGAGATGAGGTCATATGATTAAGACAAACAGTGTTTGACTTAACCGTGACACTAGTCGAGATCGGAATCTTAGATGAAGGGAATTTTGAGTGTACGGTAATTATGAACATTGGTTCATAAAGAATGCATCGAAACATTCATATCTATTTGGGGGTCGTGATATGTTGCTAGACGTCACTCACGATCTACGAGAATTAATAATTAATGGGATTTAATTATTTAATATAAGAAAGGCGTTTCTTATGACTCTCGTTGCCATATAGATGTGAACCTAGTTTGTCACACACAATAGGGTGTGCAACCGATTGAGTTTACGAGAGATCGATTTCATATAGATACTGGCATATCTCGGAAATTAATCTAAGATGAAAAACAAGTATAAATTAGGGACTAATTTGTAAGAGTTATAAATTAGTAGGCACCTAATTGTATTTTATCCAAGTTAATGTGATGATGTCACGATGATGTCATGTGATGATGTCACGATGATGTCATGTGATAATGTCACGATGATGTCATGTGATGATGTCACGATGATGTCATGTGATGATGTCACGATGATGTCATATGATGATGTCACGTGATAATGTCATGTATGTCTCTGTGTGTGACACCTAGTATCCGACGTGTCAGAAGGTGGCAACACCTATGCTTGATGTGTGACACCTAGCATGTGATGTGTCAGATGGTGGCAACACCTATGCTTGGTGTGTGACACCTAGCATGTGAGGTGTCGAATGGTGGCAACACCTTTACTTGGTGTGTGACACCTAGCATGTAAGGTGTTGCATTCTTAAGCAAAGCTCTACCCTATAAATAGAGGTTGCCTTTGCTCATTCTAACCACACCACACTTAAGAGACCATATTTGAAGGAGTTCAAGTAGTCATCAATCACAGAAAAGCTTGGAGAAAGTTTTTCATACATCCCAGCAAAGACGTAATCAAGGCGAGCGTTTGAGCCTAGGGTTGCTCAGCAAGAGAAACTCTTGCAGATTACTTCAAGGTGAGGATTCAATCGGACGCATACTCGTGTGGACGAGCTTGAGGTCGCCGTACTATCAGGACTACAAGAATCGTTGGAGAATCGACATAGGTATTCTTCTTACGGTTTTTAGATGCGTGCTTTAATTACTAGATGATACGACGATCCATTTGTTATTGATATGATCAATTTCTAGATCCGAATTGTTGGAATTCCAATTTTGAATTGAAATATATGATTCGGATAAAAAGGGGAAGTGTTTGGATTTGTTTCGTAACGTTTGTAAACGTTTTGCATAAATAACAAAAAAGGTGAAATGTTTGGATTTCTTTAGTAACCTTTTGAACGTTTGGCTTAAATCGCTAAAATGGGGACACGTTTGGATTTGTTTCGTAACGATTGTAAACATTTGGCTTAAATTGCTAAAAAGGTGAAACGCCGGGATTTGTTTCGTAACGTTTGTAAATGTTTGTCTTAAAATTCTAAAAAAGAAGAAACATTTGGATTTGTTTCGAAACGTTTGTAAACTTTTGGCTTAAATCGCTAAAAAGGTGAGACGTTTGGATTTGTTTCGTAACGTTTGTAAATGTTTGGCTTAAATTGCTAAAAAGGTGAAACACTTGGATTTGTTTCGTAACGTTTGTAAATGTTTGGCTTAAAATTCTAAAAAGGAGAAACATTTGGATTTGTTTCGAAACATTTGTATACTTTTGGCTTATATTGCTAAAAAGGTGAGACGTTTGGATTTATTTCATAACGTTTGTACACGTTTTGCTTAAATCGCTAGAAAGGTGAAATGTTTGGATTTCTTTTGTAACGTTTGTAAACATTTGGCTTAAATTGCTACAAAGGTGAAACGCTTGGATTTGTTTCGTAACGTTTGTAAACTTTTGGGTTAAATTGCAAAAAAGGTGAAACGCTTGGATTTGTTTCATAACGTTTGTAAACGTGTGGCTTAAATCGCTGAAAATGTGAAACGTTTGGATTTATTTCGTAACATTTTAAACGTTTGGTTTTGTTTTGTAACGTTTGTAAACGTTTGGCTTAAATCGCTAAAAAGATGAAACATTTGGATTTGTTTCGTAATGTTTATAAACGTTTGGCTTTAATCGATAGAAATGCGAAAAGTTTGGATTTGTTTCGCAATGTTTATAAACGTTTGGCTTAAATTGCTAAAAAGGTGAGACGTTTGGTTTTGTTTTGTAACGTTTGTAAACGTTTGGCTTATATCGCTAAAAAGGTGAAACGTTTGGATTTGTTTCGTAACGTCTGGCTTAAATTGCTAAAAAGGTGAAACATTTGGATTTGTTTCGTAATGTTTGTAAACGTTTGGCTTAAATTGCTAAAAATGTGAAACGTTTGGATTTATTTCGTAATATTTTAAACGTTTGGTTTTGTTTCGTAATGTTTGTAAATGTTTGGCTTAAATCGCTAAAAAGGAGAAACGTTTGGATTTGTTTTGTAACGTTTGTTAAGGTTTGTCTTAAATTGCTAAAAAGGTTAAACGCTTGGATTTGTTTCGTAACGTTTGTAAATGTTTGTCTTAAAATTCAAAAAAGAAGAAACATTTGGATTTGTTTCGAAACGTTTGTTAACTTTTGGCTTAAAGTGCTAAAAAGGTGAGACGTTTGGATTTGTTTCGTAACATTTGTAAACGTTTGGCTTAAATTGCTAAAAAGTTGAAACACTTGGATTTATTTCGTAACGTTTGTAAATGTTTGGCTTAAAATTCTAAAAAGGAGAAACATTTGGATTTGTTTCGAAACGTTTGTGTACATTTGGCTTATATTGCTAAAAAGGTGAGACGTTTGGATTTATTTCGTAAAGTTTGTACATGTTTTGCTTAAATCGCTAGAAAGGTGGAACGTTTGGATTTGTTTTGTAACGTTTGTAAACATTTGGCTTAAATTGCTACAAAAGTGAAACGCTTGGATTTGTTTTGTAAAGTTTGTAAACTTTTGGCTTAAATTGAAAAAAGGTGAAACGCTTGGATTTGTTTCATAACGTTTGTACACGTTTGGCTTAAATCGCTAAAAATGTGAAACGTTTGGATTTATTTCGTAACATTTTAAACGTTTGGTTTGATTTTGTAACGTTTGTAAACGTTTGGCTTAAATCGCTAAAAAGGTGAAACATTTGGATTTGTTTTGTAATGTTTATAAACTTTTGGCTTTAATCGATAGAAAGGCGAAACGTTTGGATTTGTTTCGCAATGTTTGTAAACGTTTGGCTTAAATCGCTAAAACGGTGAAACGTTTGAATTTTTTTCATAACATTTGTAAACGTTTTGCATAAATCGCTAAAAAGGTGAAATGTTTGGATTTGTTTCGTAACATTTTAATCGTTTGGCTTGAGTCGCTAAAATGGGGAAACCTTTGGATTTGTTTCGTAATGTTTGTAAACGTTTAACTTAAATTGCTAAAAAGGTGAAATGTTTGGTTTTGTTTCGTAACGTTTGTAAACGTTCGGCATAAATCACTAAAAAGATGAAACATTTGGATTTCTTTCTTAACCTATATAAACATTTGGCTTAAATCGCTATAAAGGTGAGACGTTTGGATTTGTTTCGTAGAGTTTGTACACGTTTGGCTTAAATCGCTTAAAAGATGAAACGTTTAAATTTGTTTCGTAACGTTTGTAAACATTTGGCTTAAATCGCTAGAAAGGGGAAACGTTTGGATTTGTTTCGTAACGATTGTAAACGTTTGGCTTAAATTGCTAAAAATTTGAAACATTTGGATTTGTTTCGTAACGTTTTAAACGTTTGGTTTTGTTTCGTAACGTTTGTAAACGTTTGGCTTAAATCGCTAAAAAGGTGAAAAGTTTGGATTTGTTTCGTAATGTTTGTAAACGTTTTGTTTGTAGTATGTGCCGTAGGGCCATTTTGTATTTATACTTGTATAAACAAATCCCATTTTCAATGATATATACGTTTTATTTGAACTAAGTGCCTCATCAACTAAGTGTTTATCTATTTCATGATTGTACATATGTTCTTTGACTTGCGGCGACACTATCTTGTATATAGGTGATTAGAGTTTGATACTCCTAATCCCTAGATCTTTCATGAGCTAGGGTTGCGGGATGTGTTGGCTCTAGTTAGTTGTATATGGAGATAGGGGTTTAACCAAGAGAGGATTTATATGCTATCTCAATTTGTTCTTGATGGATGATAAAACCTGCGCAGGTGTGTATATGACTTACTTAGAAAGTTGTTTCTAGTGGAAGTCATACTTATCAAGAATAAGAACTGAGATGAGGTCATATCATCAAGATAAACAGTGTTTGACTTAACCGTGACACTAGTCGAGATCGGAATCTTAGATGAAGGGAATTTTGAGTTTACGGTAATTATGAACATTGGTTCATAAAGAATGCATTGAGACATACATATCTATTTGGGGGTCGTGATATGTTGCTAGACGTCACTCACGATCTACGAGAATTAATAATTAATGGGATTTAATTATTTAATATTAGAAAGGCGTTTCTTATAACTCTCGTTGCCATATAGATGTGAACCTAGTTTGTCACACACAATAGGGTGTCAACCGATTGATTTTACGAGAGATCGATTCCATATAGATACTAGCATATCTCGGAAATTAATCTAAGATGAAAAAACAAATACAATTACGGACTAATTTGTAAGAGTTATAAATTAGTAGGCACCTAATTGTATTTTATTCAAGTTAATATGAGGATGTCATGTGATGATGTCACGATGATGTCATGCGATGATGTCACGATGATGTCATTTGATAATGTCACGTGATGATGTCATGTATGTCTCTGTGTGTGACACCTAGCATCCGACGTGTCAGAATGATGGCAACACCTATGCTTGATGTGTGACACCTAGCATGTGATGTGTCAGATGGTTGCAACACCTATTCTTGGTATATGATACCTAGCATGTGAGGTGTCGAATGGTGGAAACACCTTTGCTTGGTGAGTGACACCTAGCATGTGAGGTGTTGCATTCTTAAGCAAAGCTCTACCCTATAAATAGAGGTTGCCTTTGCTCATTTTACACACACCACACTTAAGAGAGCATATCTGAAGTAGTTCAAGTAGTAATCAATCACAGAAAAGCTTGGAGAAAGCTTTTCATACATCCCAGCAAAGACGTAATCGAGGCGAGAGTTTGAGCTTAGGGTTGCTCGGTAAGAGAAACTCTTGCATATTACTTTAAGGCAAGGATTCAATCGGACGCATACTCGTGTGGACGAGCTTGAGGTCGTCGTACTATCAGGACTACAAGAACGTTTGGAGAATCGACATAGGTATTCTTCTTACGGTGTCTAGATGCATGCTTTAATTACTAGATGATACGACGATCCATTTGTTATTGATATGATCAATTTCTGGATCCAAACTGTTGGAATTCCAATTTTGAATTGAAATATACGATTCGGACCATCACGTCCCGTTGCACCAACACGTTTGGCTTAAATCTCAAGAAAGGTGAAACATTTGGATTTGCTTCGTAACATTTGTAAATGTTTGGCTTAAATTGCTAAAAAGGTGAAACGCTTGGATTTGTTTCGTAACATTTGTAAACGTTTGGCTTAAATTGCTAAAAAGGAGAAACGCTTGGATTTGTTTCGTAAAGTTTTAAACGTTTGGTTTTGTATCATAACGTTTGTAAACGTTTGGCTTAAATCGCTAAAAATGGGAAACGTTTGGATTTGTTTCGTAACGTTTGTAAACGTTTGGCTTAAATCCCTAGAAAGGTGAAACGTTTGGATTTGTTTCGTAACATTTGTAATGTTTGGCTTAAATTGCAAAAAAGGTAAAACGTTTGGATTTGTTTCGTAACGTTAGTAAACGTTTTGGCTTAAATTTCTAAAAATGAGAAACGTTTCGATTTGTTTTGGAACGTTCAAAACATTTGGTTTGTTTTGTAACGTTTGTAAACGTTTGGCTTAAATCGCTAAAAAGGTGAAACGTTTGGATCTGTTTGGTAACGTTTGTAAACGTTTGGCTTAAATAGCTAGAAAGGGGAAACGTTTGGATTTGTTTCATAACGTTTGTAAACGTTTGGCTTAAATTGCTAAAAAGGTGAAACGTTTGGATTTGTTTCGTAACATTTGTAAACGTTTGGCTTAAATTGCTAAAAAGGTGAAACGTTTGGATCTGTTTTGAATCATTTTAAACGTTTGGCTTAAATTGCTAAATAGGGGAAATGTTTGGATCTGTTTTGAAACATTTTAAACGTTTGGCTTAAATCGCTAAATAGGGGAAACGTTTGGATTTGTTTCGTAACGTTTGTAAACGTTTGGCTTAAATTGCTAAAAACATGAAATGTTTGGTTTTGTTTCATAGCGTTTGTAAACGTTCGGTTTAAATCAATAAAAGGATGAAGCATTTGGTTTTGTTTCGTAACGTTTCTAAATGTTTGGCTTAAAATTCTAAAAAGGAGAAACATTTGGATTTGTTTCGAAATGTTTGTACACGTTTGGCTTAAATCGCTAAAAAGGTGAAACTTATGGATTTTTTTCATAACGTTTGTAAACGTTTGGCTTCAAATACTAAAAAGGGGAAACATTTGGATTTGTTTCGTAACGTTTGTAAACGCTTTGCATAAATCGCTAAAACGGTGAAATGTTTGGATTTGTTTCGTAACGTTTTAAACGTTTGGCTTAAATCGCTAAAATGGAGAAGCATTTGGATTTTTCGTAACATTTGTAAACGTTAGGCTTAAATTGCTAAAAAGGTGAAATGTTTGGTTTTGTTTCGTAACGTTTGTAAAGGTTCGGCTGAAATCGCAAAAAAGATGAAACATTTGGGTTTGTTTCGTAACGTTTGTAAACTTTTGGCTTAAATTGCTAAAAAGGTGAAACGATTGGATTTGTTTCGTAACGTTTGTAAACGTTTGGCTTTAATTGCTAAAAAGATGAAACAATTGGTTTTGTTTCGTAACGTTTGTAAAGGTTTAGCTTAAATCAATAAAAATGTGAAACGTTTGGATTTGTTTCGTAACGTTTTAATCGTTTGGTTTTGTTTCGTAATGTTTGTAAATGTTTGGCTTAAATCGCTAAAAAGGCGAAACGTTTGGATTTGTTTCGCAACGTTTAAATTTTTGGCTTAAATTCCAAAAAAGGCGAAATGTTTGGATTTGTTTTGTAACATTTTGTAAACATTTGGCTTAAATCGCTAAAAAGGTGAAACGTTTGGATTTGTTTGGTAACATTCTGTAAACGTTTGGCTTAAATTGCTAAAAAGGTGAAACGTTTGGATTTGTTTCGTAACATTTGTAAACGTTTGGCTTAAATTGCTAAAAAGGTGAAACGTTTGGATCTGTTTTGAATCATTTTAAACGTTTGGCTTAAATTGCTAAATAGGGGAAATGTTTGGATCTGTTTTGAAACATTTTAAACGTTTGGCTTAAATCGCTAAATAGGGGAAACATTTGGCTTAAATCACTAAATAGGGGAAACGTTTGGATTTGTTTCGTAATGTTTGTAAACGTTTGGCTAAAATTGCTAAAAACGTGAAATGTTTGGTTTTGTTTCATAACGTTTGTAAACGTTCGGTTTAAATCAATAAAAGGATGAAACGTTTGGTTTTGTTTCGTAACGTTTCTAAATATTTGGCTTAAAATTCTAAAAAGGAGAAACATTTGGATTTGTTTCGAAATGTTTGTACACGTTTGGCTTAAATCGCTAAAAAGGTGAAACTTTTGGATTTTTTTCATAACGTTTGTAAATGTTTGGCTTAAATCCCTAAAATGGGGAAACATTTGTAAACGTTTGGCTTAAATTGCTAAAAACACGTTTGGCTTAAATCGCTAATAGGGTAACACGTTTAGATTTGTTTCGAAACGTGTGTAAATGTTTGGCTTATATTGGTAAAAAGGTGAAACGTTTGGATTTGTTTCGTAACGTTTGTAAACGTTTGGCTTAAATTGTTAAAAAGGTGAAACACTTGGATTTGTGTCGTAACCTTTGTAAACGTTTGGCTTAAATTGCTGAAAAGGTGAAACGTTTGGATTTGTGTCGTAACGATTGTAAACGTTAGGCTTAAATTGCTAAAAAGGTGAAATGTTTGGTTTTGTTTCGTAACGTTTGTAAAGGTTCGGCTGAAATCGCAAAAAAGATGAAACATTTGGGTTTGTTTCGTAACGTTTGTAAACTTTTGGCTTAAATTGCTAAAAAGGTCAAACGATTGGATTTGTTTCGTAACGTTTGTAAACGTTTGGCTTTAATTGCTAAAAAGATGAAACAATTGGTTTTGTTTCGTAACGTTTGTAAAGGTTTGGCTTAAATCAATAAAAATGTCAAACGTTTGGATTTGTTTCGTAACGTTTTAATCGTTTGGTTTTGTTTCGTAATGTTTGTAAACGTTTGGCTTAAATCGCTAAAAAGGCGAAACGTTTGGATTTGTTTCGCAACGTTTGTAAATTTTTGGCTTAAATTCCAAAAAAGGCGAAATGTTTGGATTTGTTTCGTAACATTTTGTAAACGTTTGGCTTAAATCGCTAAAAAGGTGAAACGTTTGGATTTGTTTGGTAACATTTTGTAAACGTTTGGCTTAAATTGCTAAAAAGGGGAAACGTTTGGATTTGTTTCGTAACATTTGTAAACGTTTGGCTTAAATTGCTAAAAAGGTGAAACGTTTGGATCTGTTTTGAATCATTTTAAACGTTTGGCTTAAATTGCTAAATAGGGGAAATGTTTGGATCTGTTTTGAAACATTTTAAACGTTTGGCTTAAATCGCTAAATAGGGGAAATGTTTGGCTTAAATCACTAAATAGGGGAAACGTTTGGATTTGTTTCGTAACGTTTGTAAACGTTTGGCTTAAATTGCTAAAAACGTGAAATGTTTGGTTTTGTTTCATAACGTTTATAAACGTTCGGTTTAAATCAATAAAAGGATGAAACGTTTGGTTTTGTTTCGTAACGTTTCTAAATGTTTGGCTTAAAATTCTAAAAAGGAGAAACATTTGGATTTGTTTCGAAATGTTTGTACACGTTTGGCTTAAATCGCTAAAAAGATGAAACTTTGGGATTTTTTTCATAACGTTTGTAAACGTTTGGCTTCAATTGCTAAAAAGGGGAAACATTTGGATTTGTTTCGTAACGTTTGTAAACGCTTTGCATAAATCGCTAAAACGGTGAAATATTTGGATTTGTTTCGTAACGTTTTAAACGTTTGGCTTATATCGCTAAAATGGAGAAGCGTTTGGATTTTTTGTAACATTTGTAAACGTTAGGCTTAAATTGCTAAAAAGGTGAAATGTTTGGTTTTGTTTCGTAACGTTTGTAAAGGTTCGGCTAAAATCGCTAAAAAGATGAAACATTTGGGTTTGTTTCGTAACGTTTGTAAACTTTTGGCTTAAATTGCTAAAAAGGTGAAACGACTAGATTTGTTTCGTAACGTTTGTAAACGTTTGGCTTTAATTGCTAAAAAGATGAAACGATTGGTTTGTTTCGTAATGTTTGTAAAGGTTTGGCTTGAATCAATAAAAATATCAAACGTTTGGATTGGTTTCGTAACGTTTTAATCGTTTGGTTTTGTTTCGTAATGTTTGTAAACGTTTGGCTTAAATCGCTAAAAAGGCGAAACGTTTGGATTTGTTTCGCAAAGTTTGTAAATTGTTGGCTTAAATTCCAAAAAAGGCGAAATGTTTGGATTTGTTTCATAACATTTTGTAAACATTTGGCTTAAATCGCTAAAAAGGTGAAACTTTTGGATCTGTTTCGTAACGTTTGTAAATATTTGGCTTAAATTGCTAAAATGGTGAAACGCTTGGATTTGTTTCGTAATGTTTATAGATGTTTGGCTTAATATTCTAAAAAGAAGAAACATTTTTATTTATTTTGAAACGTTTGTAAACTTTTGACTTAAATTGCTAAAAAGGTGAGACGTTTGGATTTGTTTCGTATCGTTTGTAAACGTTTGGCTTAAATCGCTAAAAAGGGGAAACGTTTGGATTTTTTTTATAACGTTTGGCTTAAATCGCTAGAAAGGGGAAACATTGGGATTCGTTTCATAACATTTGTAAACGTTTGGTTTAAATTGCTAAAATGGTGAAACGCTTTTATTCGTTTCGTAACTTTTGTAAACCTTTGGCTTAAATTGCTAAAAAGGTGAAACGCTTTGATTTGTTTCGTAACCTTTGTAAATGTTTGGCTTAACTCGCTAAAAAGGTGAAACGTTTGAATTTTGTTTTCATAACATTTGTAAACGTTTTGCCAACTCGCTAAAAAGGTGAAATGTTAGGATTTGTTTAGTAACGTTTAAATCATTTGGCTTAAAATCGCTAAAATAGGGAAACGTTTGGATTTGATTCGTAACGTTTGGATTTAATTCGTAACATTTGTAATCGTTTAGCTTAATTTGCTAAAAAGGTGAAATGTTTGGTTTTATTTCGTAACGTTTGTAAACGTTCGGCTTAAAACGCTAAAAAGATAAAACGTTTGGATTTTTTTTGGAACCTTAATAAACGTTTGGCTTAAATCGCTAAAAAGGTCAGATGTTTGGATTTGTTTCGTAGCGTTTGTACACGTTTGGCTTAAATCGCTAAAAAGGTGAAACGTTTAGATTTTTTTGTAACGTTTGTAAACGTTTGGCTTAAATCACTAGAAAGGTGAAGCGTTTGGATTTGTTTCGTAACGATTGTAAACATTTGACTTAAATTCCTAATAATGGGAAACGTTTCGATTTGTTTCGTGACGTTTTAAACGTTTGGTTTTGTTTCGTAACGTTTGTAAACGTTTGGCTTAAATTGCTAAAAAAGCGAAACGTTTGGATTTGTTTCGTAACGTTTGTAAACGTTTGGCTTAAATCGCAAGAAAGGTCAAACATTTGGATTTGTTTCGTAACATATGTAAACGTTAGCCTTAAATTGCTAAAAGGTGAAACGCTTAGATTTGTTTCGTAATGTTTTAAACGTTTTGTTTTGTTTCGTAAGGTTTGTAAACGCTTGGCTTAAATTGCTAGAAAGGTGAAACATTTGAATTTGTTTCGTAACGTTTGGCTTAAATTGCAAAAAAGATGAAACGTTTGGATTTGTTTCGTAATGTTTGTTAACGTTTGGCTTAAATTGCTAAAATGAGAAACGTTTGGTTTGTTTTGTAACGTTTTAAACGTTTGGTTTGTTTTGTAATGTTTGTAAACATTTGGCTTAAATCGCTAAAAAGATGAAACGTTTGGATTTGTTCGTAATGTTTGTAAACATTTGGCTTAAATTGCTAAACAGGTGAAACGTTTGGATTTGTTTCGTAACGTTTGTAAACGGTTTGCATAAATTGCTAAAAAGGTGAAATGTTTGGATTTGTTTCGTAATGTTTTAAACGTTTGGCTAAATTGCTAAAATGGGGAAACGTTTGGATTTGTTTCGTAACGTTTGTAAACGTTCGGCTTAAATTGCTAAAAACGTGAAATGTTTGGTTTTGTTTCGTAACGTTTGTAAACGTTCGGCTTAAATCGCTAAAAAGATGAAACTTTTGGTTTTGTTTTGTAACGTTTGTAAATGTTTGGCTCAAAATTCTAATAAGGAGAAACATTGGATTTGTTTCGAAACGTTTGTACACGTTTGCCTTAAATCGCTAAAAAAGTGAAAGGTTTGAATTTGTTTCGTTACCTTTGTGAAGAAACATTTGGATTTGTTTCATAACCTTTGTAAACGTTTGGCTTAAATCGCTAAAAACGTGAAACGTTTGGATTTGTTTCGTAACATTTGCACACGTTTGGCTTAAATCGCTAAAAAGGTGAAACTTTTGGATTTTTTTCATAGCGTTTGTAAACGTTTGGCTTCAATTCTAAAAAGGGAAAACGTTTTGCATAAATCGCTAAAACGGTGAAATATTTGGATTGGTTTCGTAACGTTTGTAAAGGTTTGGCTTAAATTTAACAAAAATGTGAAACGTTTGGATTTGTTTCGTAACGTTCTAATCGTTTGGTTTAGTTTCATAATGTTTGTAAACGTTTGGCTTAAATCGCTAAAAAGGCAAAAGGTTTGGATTTAATTCGTTACGTTTGTAAACGTTTGTCTTAAATTCCTGAAAAGGCGACATGTTTGGACGTGTTTCATAACATTTTGTAAACGTTTGACTTAAATCGCTAAAAATGTGAAATGTTTGGATTTGTTTCGTAACATTGTTAATGTTTGGCTTACATCGCTAAAAAGGTGAAAAGTTTGGATTTATTTTGGAATGTTTGTAAACGTTTGGGTTAAATCGTTAAAAATGAAACGTTTGGATTTTTTTGTAATGTTTGGGAACGTTTAGCTTAAATCGCGAAAAAGGTGAAAAGTTTGGATTTGTTTCGTAACGTTTGTAAACGTTTGGCTTAAATTGCTAAAAAGGTGAAACTCTTAGATTTGTTTCGTAACGTTTGTAAACGTTTAACTTAAATTGCTAAAAAGGTGAAACGCTTGGATTTGTTTCGCAACGTTTGTAAACGTTTGGTTTAAATTGCTAAAAAGGAGGAATGTTTAGATTTGTTTCGTAACATTTGTAAACGTTTGGCTTTAATCGCTAAAAAGGTGAGACGTTTGTATGTGTTTCGTAACGTTTCTACATGTTTGGCTTAAATCGCTAAAAAGGTGAAACGTTTGAATATGTTTTCAAACCTTTGTAAATATTTGGCTTAAATCGCTAAAAAAGTGAAACGTTTGGATTTGTTTCGTAACGTTAGTAAACTTTTGGCTTAAATTGCTAAAAAGTTAAAACACTTGGATTTGTTTCGTAACGTTTGTAAACGTTTGACTTAAATTGCTAAAAAGGTGAAACGCTTGGATTTGTATCGTAACGTTTGGCTTAAATTGCTAAAAAGGTGAAACTTTTGGATTTGTTTCATAACCTTAGTAACCATTTGGCTTAAATAGCTAAAAAGGTGAAACGTTTGGATTTGTTTTGTAATGTTTGTACACGTTTTGCTTAATTCTCTAAAAAGGTAAAACATTTGTATTTTTTTCGTATCGTTTGTAAACGTTTGGCTTCAATTGATAATAAGGTGAAACGTTTGAATTTGTTTCGTAACATTTGTAAACGTTTGGCTAAAACCGCTAAAAGGGTGAAGCGTTTGGATTTTTTTTCGTAACGTTTGTAAACGTTCGGCTTAAATTGCTAAAAAGGTGAAACGCTTGGTTTTGTTTCGTAACATTTGTAAACGTTTGGCTTAATTTGCTATAAAGGTGAAACGCTTGGATTTGTTTCGTAATTTTTGTAAACGTTTCGCATAAATCGTTAAAAAGGTGAAACATTTGGATTTGTTTCATATCCTTTGTTACGTTTGGCTGAAATCGCTAAAAAGGTAAAACGTTTGGATTTGTTTCATAACGTTTGAACACATTTGTCTTAAATCGCTAAAAAGATGAAACGTTTTGAATTTTTTCGTAGTTTCAATTGCTAAACTGGCGAAACGTTGGGATTTATTTCGTAACGTTTGTAAACGTTTGGCATAAATAGCTAAAACGGTGAAATGTTTAGATTTGTTTCGTAACGTTTTAAACGTTTGGCTTAAATCCCTAAAATGGGGAAAGATTTGAATTTGTTTTGTAACGTTCGAAAACGTTCGGCTTAAATCGCTAAAAAGATGAAACATTTGGATTTGTTTCGTAATGTTTGTAAACGTTTGGCTTAAATTGCTAAAAAGGTGAAACGCTTGGATTTCTTTCTTAGCATTTGTAAAGGTTTGTTATAAATTACTAAAAAGGTGAAACACTTGGTTTTATTTTATAACGTTTGTAAAGGTTTGGCTTAAATCGCTAAAAATGTGAAACGTTTAGATTTGTTTCGTAATGTTTTAATCGGTTGGTTTTATTTCGTAACGTTTGTAAACGTTTGGCTTAAATCGCTAAAAAGGTGAAACGTTTGGATTAATTATGTAACGCTTGTAAACATTTTGCTTAAATTGCTAAAAAGGAGAAACGTTTGGATTTGTTTCGTAACATTTTGTAAACGTTTGGCTAAAATCGCTAAAAAGGTGAAATGTTTGGATTTGTTTCGTAATATTTGTAAACGTTTGGCTTAAATCGCTAAAAAGTGAAAAGTTTGGATTTGTTTCGTAACGTCTGTAAGCGTTTGGATTAAATTGCTAAAAAGGTGAAACGCTTGAATTTGTTTCATAACCTTTGTAAACGTTTGGCTTAAATCACTAAAAAGGTTAAACGTTTGGATTTGCTTCGCAAAGTTTGTACACGTTTGACTTAAATCACTAAAAAGGTGAAATGTTTGGATTTGTTTTGTAACATTTGTAAATGTTTGGCTTAAATCGCTGAAAAAGTGAAACGGTTGGATTTGTTTCGTAACGTTTGTAAACGTTTGGCATAAATTGCTAAAAAAGTGAAACGCTTGGATTTGTTTCGTAAAGTTTGTAAACATTTGTCTTAAATTTCTAAAAAGGTGAAATGCTTGAATTTGTTTCGTAACATTTGTAAACGTTTGGTTTAAATTGCTAAAAAGGTGAAACATTTGGATTTGTTTCTTAACCTTTGTAAACGTTTAGCATAAATTGCGAAAAGGGTGAAACGTTTGGATTTCTTTCGTAACAGTTGTACAAGTTCTGCTTAAATCGCTAAAAAAATGAAACATTTGGATTCTTTTCGTAACGTTTGAAAACGTTTGGCTTCAATCGATAAAAAGGTGAAACGTTTGGATTTGTTCTGTAAAGTTTTAAACGTTTGTCTTAAATCGCTAAAATGGGGAAACGTTTGTAAACGTTTGGCTTAATTTGCTAAAAAGGTGAAATGTTTGGATTTGTTTCGTAAAGTCTTAAATGTTTGGCTTAAATGGCTAAAATGGGGAAACGTTTGTAAACGTTTGGATTAATTTGCTAAAAAGGTGAAATGTTTGGTTTTGTTTTGTAAAGTTTGTAAACGTTCGGCGTATATCGCTAAAAAGATAAAACGTTTTGATTTGTTTCGTAACGTTTGTAAATGTTTGGCTTAAATTGCTAAATAGGTGAAACTCTTGGATTTGTTTCGTAACGTTTGTAAACTTTTGCTTAAATTGCTAAAAAGGTGAAACGCTTGGTTTTATTTCTAAACGTTTGTAAGGGTGTGGCTGAAATCGCTAAAAATATAAAATGTTTGGATTTGTTTCGTAACGTTTTAAACGTTTGGTGTTGTTTAGTATCGTTTAGCTTAAATCGCTAAAAAGGTGAAACGTTTGGATTTGTTTCGTAACGTTTGTAAACGTTTGGCTTAAATCGCTAAAAAGGTGAAACGTTTGGTTTTGATTTGTAATGTTTGTAAACGTTTGGCTTAAATCTCTAAAAAGGCGAAACATTTGGATTTTCTTCTTAATGTTTGTAAACGTTTGGCTTAATTTGCTAAAAAGGTGAAATGATTGGTTTTGTTTCGTAACGTTTGTAAACGTTTGTTGCTAAAAAGGTGAAATGCTTGGATTTGTTTCGTAACGTTTGTAAATGTTTGGCTTCAATTACTAAAAAGGTGTAACGCTTGAATTTGTTTCGGAACATTAGTAAACGTTTGTCTTAAATTGCTAAAAAGGTGAAGCGCTTGGATTTGTTTCGTAACGTTTGTGTACGTTTGGGCTTAAATTGCTAAAAAGGCGAAACGTTTAGATTTGTTTCGTAACGTTTTTAAATGTTTGCCTTAATTCGCTAAAAAGGTGAAACGTTTAGATTTGTTTCGTAACGTTTTTTAAACTTTTTGCTTAAATCGCTAAAAAGGTGAAACATTTATATTTGGATTTGTTTCGTAACGTTTGTAAACGTTTGGCTTAAATTGATAAAAAAAGGTAAAAAGTTTGGATTTGTTTTGAAACATTTGTAAACGTTTGGCATAAATCGCTAAAAAGGTGAAACGTTTGAAATTTCATAACGTTTGGCTTAAATCGCTAAAAAGGTGAAACGCTTGCATTTGTTTCGTAACATTTGTAAACGTTTGGCTTAAATTGATAAAAAGGTGAAACGTTTGGATTTGTTTCGTATAATTTTAAACGTTTGATTTTCTTTCGTAACCTTTTAAACGATCGGCTTAAATCGCTAAAATTGTGAAACGTTTGTATTTGTATCGTAACGTTTGTAAACGTTTGACTTAAATTGCTAAAAAAGGGAAATGTTTTGCTTAAATCGTTAAAAAGGTGAAACGTTTGGATTTGTTTCGTAAAGTTTGTAAACATTTGGCTTAAATTGCTAAAAAAAAGTGAAACGTTGTGATTTTCTTCGTAACCTTTGTAAACATTTGGCTTAAATCTCTAAAAAGGTGAAACTTTTGGTTTTGTTTCATAACCTTTGTAAATGTTTGGCTTAAATCGCTCAAAAGGTGAAACGTTTGGGTCTGTTTCGTAACGTTTGTAAATGTTTTGATTAAATTTCTAAAAAGGTGACACGTTTGAATTTGTTTCGTAACCTTTGTAAACGTTTGGCTTAAATCGCTAAAAAGGTGAAACATTTGGATTTGTTTCGTAACGTTTGTGAACTTTTGGCTTAAATCGCTAAAAATGTGAAATGTTTGGATTTGTTTCTTAACATTTGTAAACGTGTGGCTTAAATCGCTTAAAAGGTGAAACGTTTGGATTTGTTCCGTAACGTTTGAAGACGTTTGGCTTAAATTGCAAAAAAGGTGAAACGTTTGGTTTTGTTTCGTAACGTTTGCAAACGTTCGGCTTAAATCACTAAAAAGGTGAAACGTTAGGATTTGTTTTGTAACGTTTGTAAATGTTTGGCTTAAATCACTAAAATAGTGAAACGTTTAGATTTGTTTCGTAACGTTTGTAAACGTTTGGCTTAAATTGCTATAAACGTGAAACAGTTGAATTTGTTTCGTAGTATTTTAAACGTTTGGTTTAAATTGCTAAAAAGGTGAAAGGCTTGGATTTGTTTCGTAATGTTTGTAAACGTTTGGCTTAAATTGCTAAAAAGTTGAAACACTTGGATTTGTTTCGTAACGTTTTTAAACGTTTGGCTTAAATCGCTAAAAAGGTGAAATGTTTAAATTTGTTTCGCAACGTTTGTAAACGTTTGGCTTAAATTGCTTAAAAGGTGAAACGTTTGGTTTTGTTTCGTAACTTTTTAAACGTTCGGCTATAATCGCTAAAAAGATGAAATGGTTGGGTTTGTTTCGTAACGTTTTGAACGTTTGGATTTGTTTCAAAACTTTTGGATTTGTTTCGTAAAGTTTGTAAACGTTTGGCTTCAATCACTAAAAGGTGAAACGTTTGGATTTGTTTTGTAATGTTTGTACAAGTTTGACTTAAATCAATAAAAATGGAAAATGTTTGGATTTGTTTCAAAATGTTTATAAACGTTTGGTTTTGTTTCGTAATGTTTATATATATTTGGCTTAAATCGCTAAAATGGGGAAATGTTTGGTGTTGTTTTCGTAACGCTTGTAAACGTTTGGCTTAAATCGCTAAAAAAGTGAAACATTTGGTTTTGTTTCGTAACGTTTGTAAACGTTTGGCTTAAATTGCTAAAAAGGTGAAATTCTTGGATTTGTTTCATAACTTTTGTAAATGTTTGGCTTAAATCGCTAAAAAGGTGAAACATTTGGACTTGTTTCGTAACATTTGTAAACGTTTGGCTTAAATCGCTAAAAAGGTGAAACGTTTGAATTTGTTTCGTAACTTTTCTAAACGTTTGGCTTAAATTGCTAAAAAGGTGAAACACTTGGATTTGTTTCGTAATGTATGTAAACTTTGGCTTAAATTGCTAAAAAGGTGAAACACTTGGATTTGTTTCGTAACATTAATAGACTTTTGGCTTAAATTTCTAAAAAGGGGAAACATTTTGATTTGTTTAATAACCTTTGTAAAAATTTGACTTATATCGCTAAAAAGGTTAGACGTTTGGATTTGTTTTGTAACGTTTGTACTGGTTTGGCTTAAATCGCTAAAAAGGTGTAACGTTTGGATTTTGTTTGTTTGTAAACGTTTGGCTTCAATTGCTAAAAAGGTGAAACGTTTGGATTTGTTTCGTAACATTTGGAAACGTTTGGCATAAATCGCTAAAAAAGTGAAAAGCTTGGATTGTTTCATAACGTTTGTAAACGTTTAGCTTAAATTGCTAAAATGGTGAAAAGCTTGGATTGGTTTCGTAGCATTTGTTAACACATAACTTAAATTGCTAAAAAGGTGAAACGCTTGGTTTTGTTTGTAACGTTTTTAAAGGTTTGGCTTAAATCGCTAAAAATGTGAAACGTTTGGATTTGTTTCGTAGTGCTTTAATTGTTTAGCTTTGTTTCATAACGTTTGTAAACGTTTGGCTTAAATCACTAAAAAGGGCAAACGTTTGTATTTGTTTCGTAACGTTTGTAAAGGTTTGGCCTAAATTGCTAAAAAGGCGAAACGTTTCGATTTGTTTCGTAACATTTTGTAAACGTTTGGCCTTAAATTGCTAAAAAGGTGAAACGCTTGGATTTGTTTTGTAACGTTTGTAAACGTTTGGCTTAAATTGCTAAAAAGGTGAAACGTTTGGTTTTGTTTCTAAACGTTTGAAAGGGTGTGGCTTAAATCGCTAAAACTGTGAAATGTTTGTATTTGTTTCGTAACGTTTTAAACGTTTCGTGTTGTTTTGTATCGTTTGGCTTATATCGCTAAAAAGGTGCAACGTTTGAATTTGTTTCGTAACGTTTGTAAACGTTTGGCTTAAATAGATAAAAAGGTGAAACGTTTGGTTTTGATTTCTAATGTTTGTAAACGTTTGGCTTAAATCGCTAAATAGGGGAAACATTTGGATTTGCTTCGTAATCATTGTAAATGTTTGGCTTAATTTGCTAAAAAGGTGAAATGTTTGGTTTTGTTTCGTAACGTTTGTGAACGTTCGGCTTAAATCGATAAAAAGATGAAACGTTTGGATTTGTTTCATAACGTTTGTAAACGTGTGGCTTAAATCGCTTAAAAGGTTAAACGTTTGGATTTGTTCCGTAACGTTTGAAGATGTTTGGCTTAAATTGCAAAAAAGGTGAAACGTTTGGTTTTGTTTCGTAAAGTTTGCAAATGTTCGGCTTAAATCACTAAAAAGGTGAAACGTTAGGATTTGTTTTTTAACGTTTGTAAACGTTTGGCTTAAATCACTAAAATAGTGAAACGTTTAGATTTGTTTCGTAATATTTGTAAACGTTTGGCTTAAATTGCTATAAATGTGAAATAGTTGAATTTGTTTCGTAGTATTTTAAACGTTTGGTTTAAATTGCTAAAAAGGTGAAAGGCTTGGATTTGTTTCGTAATGTTTGTAAACGTTTGGCTTAAATTGCTAAAAAGTTGAAACGCTTGGATTTGTTTCGTAACGTTTTTAAACGTTTGGCTTAAATCGCTAAAAAGGTGAAACGTTTAAATTTGTTTCGTAACGTTTGTAAACGTTTGGCTTAAATTGCTTAAAAGGTGAAACGTTTGGTTTTGTTTCGTAACTTTTTAAACGTTCGGCTATAATCGCTAAAAAGATGAAATGGTTGGGTTTGTTTCGTAACGTTTTGAACGTTTGGATTTGTTTCAAAACGTTTGGATTTGTTTCGTAAAGTTTGTAAACGTTTGGCTTCAATCACTAAAAGGTGAAACATTTGGATTTGTTTTGTAAAGTTTGTACAAGTGTGACTTAAATCAAAAAAAATGGAAAATGTTTGGATTTGTTTCAAAATGTTTATAAACGTTTGGTTTTGTTTCGTAATGTTTATATATGTTTGGCTTAAATCGCTAAAATGGGGAAATGTTTGGTGTTGTTTTGTAACGTTTGTAAATGTTTGGATTTGTTTCGTAACGTTTTAAAAGTTTGGTTTTGTTTTTCTAACGCTTGTAAACGTTTGGCTTAAATCGCTAAAAAAGTGAAACATTTGGTTTTGTTTCGTAACGTTTGTAAACGTTTGCCTTAAATTTCTAAAAAGGTGAAACGCTTGGATTTGTTTCATAACTTTTGTAAACGTTTGGCTTAAATCGCTAAAAAGGTGAAACATTTGGATTTGTTTCGTAACATTTGTTAAAGTTTGGCTTAAATCGCTAAAAAGGTGAAACGTTTGAATTTGTTTCGGAACGTTTCTAAACGTATGGCTTAAATTGCTAAAAAGGTGAAACACTTGGATTTGTTTCGTAATGTATGTAAACTTTGGCGTAAATTGCCAAAAAGGTGAAACACTTGGATTTGTTTCGTAAAGTTAATTTACTTTTGGCTTAATTTTCTAAAAAGGTGAAACATTTTAATTTGTTTAATAACCTTTGTAAACATTTGGCTTAAATCGCTAAAAAGGTTAGACGTTTGGATTTGTTTTGTAACGTTTGTACAGGTTTGGCTTAAATCGCTAAAAAGATGTAACGTTTGGATTTTGTTTGTTTGTAAACGTTTGGCTTCAATTGCTAAAAAGGTGAAACATTTGGATTTGTTTCGTAACATTTATAAACGTTTGGCTTAAATCGCTAAAAAGGTGAAACATTTGAATTTGTTTCGGAACGTTTCTAAACGTATGGCTTAAATTGCTAAAAAGGTGAAACACTTGGATTTGTTTCGTAATGTATGTAAACTTTGGCGTAAATTGCCAAAAAGGTGAAACACTTGGATTTGTTTCGTAAAGTTAATTTACTTTTGGCTTAATTTTCTAAAAAGGTGAAACATTTTGATTTGTTTAATAGCCTTTGTAAACATTTGGCTTAAATCGCTAAAAAGGTTAGACGTTTGGATTTGTTTCGTAACGTTTGTAAAGGTTTGGCTTAAATCGCTAAAAATGTGAAACGTTTGGATTTGTTTCGTAATGCTTTAATTGTTTAGCTTTGTTTCATAACGTTTGAAAACGTTTGGCTTAAATCACTAAAAAGGGCAAACGTTTGGATTTGTTTCGTAACGTTTGTAAAGGTTTGGCCTAAATTGCTAAAAAGGCGAAACGTTTGGAATTGTTTCGTAACATTTTGTAAACGTTTGGCTTAAATCTCTAAAAAGGGGAAACGTTTGGTTTTGATTTGTAATGTTTGTAAACGTTTGGCTTAAATCTTTAAAAAGGTGAAACATTTGGATTTGCTTCTTAATGTTTGTAAACGTTTGGCTTAATTTGCTAAAAAGGTGAAATGTTTGGTTTTGTTTCGTAACGTTTGTAAACGTTCGTCTTAAATCGCTAAAAAGATGAAACGTTTGGATTTGTTTCGTAACGTTTGTTGCTAAAAAGGTGAAATGCTTGGATTTGTTTCGCAACGTTTGTAAATGTTTGGCTTCAATTACTAAAAAGGTGAAACACTTGAATTTGTTTCGGAACATTAGTAAATGTTTGTCTTAAATTCCTAAAAAGGTGAAGCACTTGGATTTGTTTCGTAACGTTTGTATACGTTTGGCTTAAATTGCTAAAAAGGCAAAACGTTTAGATTTGTTTCGTAACGTTTGTAAATGTTTGCCTTAATTCGCTAAAAAGGGGAAACGTTTAAATTTGTTTCGTCACGTTTGTAAACGTTTGGCTTAAATCGCTAAAAAGGTGAAACTTTGCATTTGTTTCGTAACGTTGGCTGATATCGGTAAAAAGGTGAAACATTTAAATTTTCGTAACGTTTGTAAACGTTTGGTTTAAATCGCTAAAAGGTGAAACGCTTGGATTTGTTTCGTAACGCTTGTAAATGTTTAGCTTAAATTTGTTAGTAGTATGTGCCCTAGGGCCATTTAATCGTGTATATTTGTAGAACTAATCCCAATGGCAAAAATATATATGTTCTATTTGAACTAAGTGTCTCATCAACTAAGTGTTCATTTATTACGTATTGTCCTAATCACATTGTGATAGAATCTATTCTTAAGGTGTTAAGAATATGAGTGACAGATTCTATTATACAAGTGATCTAAATAATCGTTCACGATCGATGGGGTCCTACGAATAAGGGCATCGCATTATCCCGGAAAGATCGTCACCTCTGTTTATTCTCATGATTAGTAAAGAGTTACTAATTATAGGAAGTAGTGAGTCTCATACTACTTGATGGGGATCAGAATAAACATGTGGACACTCAAGGTGTTGAGTGAGTCGAACAAGTGACGCTAGATGACTTATACATGGTAATTCATCAAAGTCAATTTAATGTCATCTAGTTCATAATTGTACATATGTCCTTTGACTTGCGGTGACACTATCTTGTATATAGGTGATTAGAGTTTGATACTCCTTAACCCTAGATCTTTCATGAGCTAGGGCCGCGGGATGTGTTGGCTATAATTAGTTGTATATGGAGATAGGGGTTTAACCTAGAAAGGATTCATCACTCTGGATGAACGGAGACAAGATTCTATGCTATCTCGAATTGTTCTTGATGGATGATAAAACCTGCGCAGGTGTATATGACTTACTTAGAAAGTTGTTTCTAGTGGAAGTCATATTTATCAAGAACTAGAACTGAGAGATGAGGTCATATGATCAAGACAAACAGTGTTTGACTTAACCGTGACACTAGTCGAGATTGGAATCTAAGATGAAGGGAATTTTGAGTGTACGGTAATTATGAACATTGGTTCAAAAAGAATGCATCGAAACATTCATCTCTATTTTGGGGGTCGTGATATGTTGCTAGACGTCACTCTCGATCTACTAGAATTAATAATTAAATGGGATTTAATTATTTAATATAAGAAAGGCGTTTCTTATGACTCTCGTTGCCATATAGATCTGAACCTAGTTAGTCACACACAATAGAGTGTGCAACCGATTGAGTTTACGAAAGATCGATTTCATATAGATACTAGCATATCTCGGAAATTAATCTAAGATGAAAAACAAGTACAAATTAAGGACTAATTTGTAAGAGTTATAAATTAGTAAGAACCTAATTGTACTATGTCCAAGTTAATTAGGGACTAATTTATAAGAGTTATAAATTAGTAGGAACCTAATTATATTTTAACCAAGTTTTATGATTAAAAGGTTTAAGTAATTAATTAGTGTAATTAATGATACTTAAATCATTAATCATAAGCTAATGGAATGATGATGTCATGGTGATGATGCAATGAGATAAGCCTATGTCATATGTGTGATGTCATATGATGACATCACTTATATGATGTCACCTATGTGATGTCACCACATGAAAGGTGTCATGTGGTGGCAACACCTTTGCTTGGTGTGTGACACCTAGCATGCAAGGTGTTGCATTCTTATGACATGCTCTAGCCTATAAATAGAGCATGTCCTTGCTCATTTCACTAGACCACACAACACACATCTCACTACAAAGTTGTAGAGAGAGAAAGCACTTGAAAGAGTTCAAGTATTCATCAATCACGGGAAAAACTTGGCGACGTTTTTCATACATCCGAGCAAGGTAGTGATCGCGGCGAGAGTTTGAGCTTAGGGTTGCTCGGCAAGAGGAACTCTTGCAGGATTACTTCAAGGCGAGGATTCAATCGGACGCATACTCGTGTGGACGAGCTTGAGGTCGCCGTACTTTCGGGACTACAAGAATCGTTGGAGAATCGACATAGGTATTCTTCTTACGATTCCTAGATGCGTGCTTTAATTAATAAATGATACGACGATCCATTTGTTGTTGATATGATCAACTTTAGGATCCGGATTGTTGGAATTTCGATTTTGAATTGAAATATACGATTCGGACCCGCGCCTCCCGCTGCGCCAACAGTGGTATCGGAGCAAAGGATAATGTGCATGGAGATGCAACACATGGAGATGTGTCGATTATCCGATTCTAGGGAACTCTCACTCATGATCGTGTGACGAAGTGAGGCTCTCCACCCTAGAGCGTATGAGATGCGTGCTTTGATAGGTACATATGGATGTCACCCTATGAGATAGGATCGAGTCCATATTGGTCCACAACCTCACTATTGGCTGGGAGCCAACAGTGGTATCAGAGCCACCGTATCATCGAGTATTAACGCTTTACGATTGAATAAATGTATAAATAATCATGGACTTAGGAATTATTATTGGGCATGTAATTTATAATTCCGAGGGATTTTTTTTTCAAGATGAACAAACGCTATTGTGATATTAATTACATTTGAATAAATTCTGTCTAGGAGATTGGTACTTAAGTGGTCCGCTCGTGACCCTCCAATCTATCCTGGGAATTTTTCTAATGTGATCATTTAACACAATACGTGATTCGCTTGTGCATTATGTTGTCATCAACGGAATATGCGGAAAAAGCGAAACCCGAAAAAAAAAAAAACCCGAAAAGAAAAAAAAAATATTTTTTTTCTGTAAAAACCGAAATGCTGAAAAAGGGGTTTTACACCCGGGAAAAAGTTTCCGACTCGAAAAAAAAAAAAAAAAAAAAAAAAACGTAAAATAAAAATAAATTTTTATTTCGAGGATCAGCGATCGGTTGAGGCTTTCGGAGGTTCTAGGACGATTCCTCTATACCTAAAGAAAGCAGATATTACATAATGAATGATTAGAGAATCATTTCCGAGATATGTAATAGTTTGCTCATTCTTTTGTGGCTAAAGAATGAGACCTAGAAAGTCCATGATCATACATGTGTGATTGCATGATTAATTTTAGCTTTAATATGTATGAGATGCATGCTAAAATGTATTGTGTGTTTAGTGAGACCTGAATAACTTAAAACCCTAAGAAATCTTCCTAAAAGTTAAAAGATTAAGTTTATATTGATTAATCATTAAATTGTTTATCAATGGCTCTCCATTGGAGCAATAAACTAACACGCTTTGAGTTATCATCTTGTCGGCTATGGATACATAGGGGTGAGATGATATCGTCAAGAGATATTGTTGAGTTTATTGTTAAGCATGAGATGTTACGGGTGTAGTCGATATAATATACGGCGAGAAAGGCAATTAGGCGTACCTGAGTCGTATATTATTCAAATCGATACATCTTAGTTGATTCAATGGGTTAAACTTAACTAATGTGGAAACCTAAGAATAGCATTAAGTACTTGAGGGTGAAAGCATTAGGAGCCGGAAATGATTGAACCTCATATGAGATATGATGAACAAGTAATTGTTCACTTATATATCATTTTGATCCCAAGAATAGCATTAAGTACTTGAGGGAAAGATCAATGACTATAAGAACTCAATCACCCGCTTGAAATCTTTTCCAACAAAGATTCACGTTTCCTATTTTGGAAGTGTAGGATTCGAAAAAGATAGTGGGAGACCATTTTGATAAAGACCAAATCATTATGGTTAAATATACAAAATAACACGAATAATAATTAGAGATCTTTGCTATCTAAGGGATAATAAGATTAAATAGAATCCTTTTAAGTGACATTCACGATAGTAATCGGCTAGTGGTTTAAAACCATTTTTTTTTATTGATTAAGATATTTAGATGCCTCCAAGGCTATTGCGAAAAAGAAATGCACATTGGTTAACAAAGAAAAGTGTTTTCGTTTGTTAAGATGTAGGACAGTATAAGTCATAGCCGGAAATATTTAGAATATTTAAAAGGCGGTTTGGTCAATAAAAGAAATTGTTTCTTTTGTCAAAACAAAAGACATTAAAATGGAAATTGTATTAAGTATTGTGAATACTTAAAGGGCAATGATGAGAGGAACGACAATTCCATTAAGAATGTGTCTATCTCATGTTCCAATGTCAATTGCTCATTTAAAAGCTTAGGTATTGGATACCGATGTTAATTCTCACATTTGTTTATCTTTTACGGATTTAGTAAAAGTGAGAAATAAAGGAAAAAGATGAAGTAATCTTAAATCTCGGGAATGACGCAAGCGTTGCGACAAGAGCTATAGGATCAACTTCAATTTTCTTAAATAAACATAAGTTGTACTTAAACAAGTTTTTTTGTACTTACCCAATATATATAGAAATATCATATCCGAATTTATATGACAAATTTGGTAGTTGATTTTCTATTTACAAAGGATGTTTGTAGTATTATGTTTGATAATACGGAGTTGGCTATGGATATGTACAAAATGTTCTTTATGACTTGAATAAAGATGTTTAATGCAAAAGATGTTTTGGAAATTAATACCATAAGTTATCAAATTTCTAAACAACTTTGGAATTTATAATTAGGACATATTGCAAAAGATAGACATAACAAGTTAGATAGGATGGGAATCTTGAGCAATCAAGATTTTGCATCTCTTCCGATTTGTGAGTCGTATCTTAAAGGCAACATGGCCTGATTATTCTTTGTGGGACAAAGAGGTAGAGCTAAAGCCGTTTAAGAGATCATACATAGTGATGTATATGGTACGTTTAAAGAAACGGACCAAGGTAGATACTTATACTTCATTTTCTACATCGATGATTTATCACGATATAGTTAAGTTTGTCTTATGAAGAACAAACATGAAGATTTTGAAATGTTCAAATGACTTCAAGAATCAAGTAGAAAACCAAATTGGAAAAGGTATTCATACTTTACGATGTGATCGAAAAGGGAAGAATACTTGAGTACAGAATTCGGTATGTTCCTAAAAGGAATGTGGTATTATTTTTCAACTTACTCCTTGAGAACACCATGGTTGAATGGTGCGTCTGTCAAGAAGGACGTATCGTACATTGTGGGAAATGATACGATCAAGAATGAGCTATATACTGACTTATCCATCTCGTTATAGGGTCAAGCACTTCTTACCGCAAATAAAATTCTAAATTAAATTCCAACTAAATCCGCTCCATACATATCTTATGAGATATGGTATGGAATAAAGTCTTAAGGATGTTAAGATTTGAGGGTGTTCGGAATATATCATGTAACTGATATCCGATAAATTTGGAATCAAAATCAATCATGGAAAGATTATGTTGGATATCCTAAAGACAGTTTAGGATATTGTTTCTATATTCGAACCGAACAAACAATCGTTGTTTATCGGTGGTAGTCTTTCTTAATAAAGCGTTTATTCAAGAGGGACACTAAGAAAGGAATATAGAATTAGATGAGGAGTCATCTAGTTACCAACAAAATAATGAATCAATGAAGATTGATCAAACCCACTAAAAGCCGGAGTTAGTAAAAGATGTATCTACATTAACAACTCGAAGATTAAGTAGAGTATCTCGTCCACTGGAGAGATATGTTTTTCCCACATGATAAACAAGAGTTGTTTAGTCATGGAATAAAAGATCAAATGTTGATCCCTCTACTTATGAGGAAACTATATGTGATATAGATTCTTCAAAATTGGTTTGAAGGAATAAAATCTGAAATGGATTCCATATAAAGAAACCAAATTTTAGGAGCTAGTCGATCCATCCAAAGGTATTATACCAATAAGGTTTAAATGGATCTTCAAGTGTAAAATTGGTACTAATGGAAAGGTGGAGACCTTTAAAGCTAAGCTTGTTGCAAAAGAGTTTTGCTAGAGGCAAGAAGTTGTATTGTGAATACACTTTATTGCGGGTAGCCATGCTTAAGTTCATCAAGATTTTTCTTACCAAGGCTACACATTTAGATTTTATGGTTAGACATATGAATATAAGAACCACATTCCTTAATGGTTAAATTAAGGAGTATATCTATATGGAACAAGTCGAGGATTTTGAATCCGAAGAAGGTTCCAAGACGTGTAAGCTAAAATGATCCCTAGTGGATGAAAAGAAAGCTTCGAGTTTCATCGTCTTGATAAATCCGTAAGAAGTTACGAATTTATTAAAAACAATGATAAACCCAATGGTTACAAGAAGGTTAGTGGGAGAAGACTCACTTTCATGATCTTTCATGTAGATAACTTATTACTACTAAATAATAATATCGGAATGATTACTTTTGTAAAACTTTGGTTTATCTAATACGTACTCCATCAAAGACCTTGGAGAGGTAGCCTAAATTCTCAGTATTAGACTCTATAGAGATAGATCTAAGAGAATAAATGGTTTCTCCAGAAGGCTCTTCTTAGAAAAGATATTGAAGTAGTTCAATATGGAAGTTCTAAGAAGGATTGATACTAGTTAGGCATAAAATTCTTCTTTCAAAGGGAATGTCTTCTGAAACTTATGAAGAAAGAAACAATCTAGCAAAGATGCCATAAGCTTCAGCAATTGGTAGTCTGAGGTATGTGTTGCCACATACAAAGCTATAAAATGTCTATGCGGTTAGTGGGACTAATCGGTTTTAATCCAATCTATGTTGAGAACATTGGATGGTTGTTAAAGGCATCTTTAAGTACTTTTATAGAACTAAAGATATGGTATTAACAAATGGAGTACGAGATTTTTAAGTAGACCGTTTTACAGATTCTGATTAATAATCAGATATGGATAATAGAGAGTCTATCTCCAGATTCATATTTATCTATAATGAAGGAGTAGTGAGCTAGCAGTGTTCTAAGTAAGAATCAACTCATACTCCATTATAGAAGCCGAGTATATTATGACATGAGATGTCGTAATAGAAGGTATTTGGATAAATTAGTTTATAACTGAACTAAGTACGGTTTTCTTCCATTAAGTCGAAAGTTCCTCTTTTCTGCGACCACAATGGTGCTACTGCCCTAGCAAAAGAAACCGGGTCTCACAAATTATCCGAACATAAAGAAAGGCATTATCATATTATCTAAAGAAATTGTTGGAAAGAGAAAATTATTTCTCTAAAAGATAGCATTAGCCAATAACACGGCTGACCCACTGACAAAGCCCATGACTTAGAGTCATTAAGTTTTAAATGACTTAGAGTCGTTAAGATTTACATTTGTGAAGATGAGGCTTAGATATAGTTGTCAATGGCACTAGTGCAAGTGGGAGATTGTTAGTAGTATGTGCCCTAGGGCCATTTAATCGTGTATATTTGTAGAACTAATCCCAATGGCAAAAATATATATGTTCTATTTGAACTAAGTGTCTCATCAACTAAGTGTTCATTTATTACGTATTGTCCTAATCACATTGTGATAGAATCTATTCTTAAGGTGTTAAGAATATGAGTGACAGATTCTATTATACAAGTGATCTAAATAATCGTTCACGATCGATGGGGTCCTACGAATAAGGGCATCGCATTATCCCGGAAAGATCGTCACCTCTGTTTATTCTCATGATTAGTAAAGAGTTACTAATTATAGGAAGTAGTGAGTCTCATACTACTTGATGGGGATCAGAATAAACATGTGGACACTCAAGGTGTTGAGTGAGTCGAACAAGTGACGCTAGATGACTTATACATGGTAATTCATCAAAGTCAATTTAATGTCATCTAGTTCATAATTGTACATATGTCCTTTGACTTGCGGTGACACTATCTTGTATATAGGTGATTAGAGTTTGATACTCCTTAACCCTAGATCTTTCATGAGCTAGGGCCGCGGGATGTGTTGGCTCTAATTAGTTGTATATGGAGATAGGGGTTTAACCTAGAAAGGATTCATCACTCTGGATGAACGGAGACAAGATTCTATGCTATCTCGAATTGTTCTTGATGGATGATAAAACCTGCGCAGGTGTATATGACTTACTTAGAAAGTTGTTTCTAGTGGAAGTCATATTTATCAAGAACTAGAACTGAGAGATGAGGTCATATGATCAAGACAAACAGTGTTTGACTTAACCGTGACACTAGTCGAGATTGGAATCTAAGATGAAGGGAATTTTGAGTGTACGGTAATTATGAACATTGGTTCAAAAAGAATGCATCGAAACATTCATCTCTATTTTGGGGGTCGTGATATGTTGCTAGACGTCACTCTCGATCTACTAGAATTAATAATTAAATGGGATTTAATTATTTAATATAAGAAAGGCGTTTCTTATGACTCTCGTTGCCATATAGATCTGAACCTAGTTAGTCACACACAATAGAGTGTGCAACCGATTGAGTTTACGAAAGATCGATTTCATATAGATACTAGCATATCTCGGAAATTAATCTAAGATGAAAAACAAGTACAAATTAAGGACTAATTTGTAAGAGTTATAAATTAGTAAGAACCTAATTGTACTATGTCCAAGTTAATTAGGGACTAATTTATAAGAGTTATAAATTAGTAGGAACCTAATTATATTTTAACCAAGTTTTATGATTAAAAGGTTTAAGTAATTAATTAGTGTAATTAATGATACTTAAATCATTAATCATAAGCTAATGGAATGATGATGTCATGGTGATGATGCAATGAGATAAGCCTATGTCATATGTGTGATGTCATATGATGACATCACTTATATGATGTCACCTATGTGATGTCACCACATGAAAGGTGTCATGTGGTGGCAACACCTTTGCTTGGTGTGTGACACCTAGCATGCAAGGTGTTGCATTCTTATGACATGCTCTAGCCTATAAATAGAGCATGTCCTTGCTCATTTCACTAGACCACACAACACACATCTCACTACAAAGTTGTAGAGAGAGAAAGCACTTGAAGGAGTTCAAGTATTCATCAATCACGGGAAAAACTTGGCGACGTTTTTCATACATCCGAGCAAGGTAGTGATCGCGGCGAGAGTTTGAGCTTAGGGTTGCTCGGCAAGAGGAACTCTTGCAGGATTACTTCAAGGCGAGGATTCAATCGGACGCATACTCGTGTGGACGAGCTTGAGGTCGCCGTACTTTCGGGACTACAAGAATCGTTGGAGAATCGACATAGGTATTCTTCTTACGATTCCTAGATGCGTGCTTTAATTAATAAATGATACGACGATCCATTTGTTGTTGATATGATCAACTTTAGGATCCGGATTGTTGGAATTTCGATTTTGAATTGAAATATACGATTCGGACCCGCGCCTCCCGCTGCGCCAACAAAATTGCTAAAAAGGTGAAACGTTTGATTTGTTTCGTAACGTTTTAAACGTTTGATTTTGTTTCGTAACGTTTTTTTAACTCGCTAAAAAGGTTTTCTTAAATCCAAATGTTTTCTTAAATCGCTAAAAAGGTGAATCGTTTGGATTTGTTTCGTAACGTTTTCAACTTTTGGATTTGTTTCGAAACGTTTGGCTTAAATTGCTAAAAAGACTGACACATTTGGATTTGTTTCCTAACCTTTGTAAAAGTTTCGCTTAAATCGCTAAAAAAGGTAAAACATTTAGGTTTGTTTTATAACCTTTGTAAAAGCTTGGCTTAAATCGCTAAAAAGGTGAAACGTTTAGATCCGTTTCGTAACGTTTGTAAACTTTTTGCTTGAATTGCTAAAAAGGTGACACGTTTGGATTTGTTTCATAACGTTTGTAAACGTTTGGCTTAAATCGCTAAAAAGGTGAAACGCTTGCATTTGTTTCGTAACGTTTGTAAAAGTTTGGCTTAAATTGCTAAAAAGGTGAAACGTTTGGATTTGTTTCGTATAATTTTAATCGTTTGATTTTCTTTCGTAACCTTTTAAACGTTCGGCTTAAATCGCTAGAATTGTGAAACGTTTGTATTTGTATCGTAACGTTCGTAAACATTTGCCTTAAATTGTTAAAAAGGGGAAACGTTTGGATTTGTTTCTTAGCCATTGTAAACGTTTGGATTAAATCTCTAAAAAGGTGAACCATTTCGATTTGTTTCGTAATGTTTGTACACGATTTTCTTAAATCGCTAAAAAGGTGAAACATTTGGATTTTTTGTAACGTTTGAAAACGTTTGGCTTCAATCGATAAAAAGGGAAAACATTTGGATTTGATTCGTAACGTTTTTAAACGTTTGGCATAAATCGCTAAAAAGGTGAAATGTTTGGATTTGTTTCGTAAAGTTTTACACGTTTGGCTTAAATCGCTAAAAAAGTGAAAGGTTTGGATTTAAGTCGTAACCTTTGTGAAGAAGCATTTGGATTTGTTTCATAACCTTTGTAAACGTTTGGCTTAAATCGCTAAAAACGTGAAATGTTTGGATTAATTTCGTAACATTTGTACACGTTTGGCTTAAATCGCTAAAAAGGTGAAACTTTTGGATTTTTTTCATAACGTTTGTAAACGTTTGGCTTAAATAGCTAAAAAGGTAAAACGTTTGGATTTGTTTCGTAACCATTGAACACATTTGGCTTAAATCGGTAAAAAGATGAAACGTTTTGATTTTTTCCGTAACGTTTGTAAACGTTTGGTTTCAATTGCTAAAATGGCGAAACGTTGGGATTTATTTCGTAACGTTTGTAAATGTTTGGCATAAATAGCTAAAATGGTGAAATTTTTAGATTTTTTTCTTAACATTTTAAACGTTTGGCTTAAATCGCTAAAATGGGGAAAGATTTGAATTTGTTTCGTAACGTTCGTAAACGTTCAGCTTAAATCGCTAAAAAGATGAAATATTTGGATTTGTTTCGTAATGTTTGTAAACGTTTGGCTTAAATTGCTAAAAAGGTGAAACACTTGTATTTCTTTCTTAGCGTTTGTAAAGGTTTGGCGTAAATTGCTAAAAAGGTGAAACACTTGGTTTTGTTTTGTAACGTTTGTAAAGGTTTGACTTAAATCGCTAAAAATGTGAAACATTTAGATTTGTTTCGTAATGTTTTAATTGTTTGGTTTTATTTTGTAACGTTTATAAACGTTTGGCTTAAATCGCTAAAAAGGTGAAACGTTTGGATTAATTATGTAACGCTTGTAAACATTTTGCTTAAATTGCTAAAAAAGAGAAACTTTTGGATTTGTTTGTAATGTTTGTAAAAGTTTGGCTTTAATCGCTAAAAAGGTGAAAAGTTTGGATTTGTTTCGTAACGTCTGTAAGCGTTTGGATTAAATTGCTAAAAAGGTGAAACGCTTGAATTTGTTTCGTAAATTTTGTAAACGTTTGGCTTAAATCGCTAAAAAGGTTAGACGTTTGGATTTGCTTCGCAACGTTTGTACACGTTTGGCTTAAATCACTAAAAAGGTGAAAAATTTAGATTTGTTTCGTAACATTTGTAAATGTTTGGCTTAAATCGCTAAAAAAGTGAAACGGTTGGATTTGTTTCGTAACGTTTGTAAACGTTTGACTAAAATTTCTAAAAAGGTGAAACGCTTAGATTTTTTTCGTAAAGTTTGGTTTAAACTTCTAAAAAGGTGAAACATTTGGATTTGTTTCGTAACCTTTGTAAACATTTGGTTTCAAATGCGAAAAAGGTGAAACATTTGGATTTGTTTCGTAACGGTTGTACAAGTTCTGCTTAAATCGCTAAAAAGGTGAAACATTTGGATTTTTTTCGTAACGTTTGAAAACGTTTGGCTTCAATCGATAAAAAGGTGAAACGTTTAGATTTGTTTTGTAAACTCTTAAACGTTTGGCTTAAATCGCTAAAATGGGAAAACGTTTGTAAACGTTTGGCTTAATTTGCTAAAAAGGTGAAATTTTTGGATTTTTTTCGTAAAGTTTTAAACGTTTGGCTTATATGGCTAAAATGGGGAAACGTTTGTAAACGTTTGGTTTAATTTGCTAAAAAGGTGAAATGTTTGGTTTTGTTTTGTAAAGTTTGTAAACGTTCGGCGTATATCGCTAAAAAGATGAAACGTTTGGATTTGTTTCGTAACGTTTGTATATGTTTGGATTAAATTGCTAAAAAGGTGAAACGCTTGGATTTGTTTCGTAACGTTTGAAAACGTTTGGCTTAAATTAATAAAAAGGGGAAATGCTTGAATTTGTTTCTGAACATTAGTTAACGTTTGCCTTAAATTGCTAAAAAGGTGAAACGCTTGGATTTGTATCGTAACGTTTGTAAATGTTTGGCTTATATTGCTAAAAAGGTGAAACGTTTGGTTTTGTTTCTAAACGTTTGTAAGGGTGTGGCTTAAATCGCTAAAAATGTGAAATGTTTGTATTTGTTTCGTAACGTTTTAAACGTTTCGTGTTGTATTGTATCGTTTGGCTTATATCGCTAAAAACGTGAAACGTTTGAATTTGTTTCGTAACGTTTGTAAACGTTTGGCTTAAATAGCTAAAAAGGTGAAACGTTTGGTTTTGATTTGTAATGTTTGTAAACATTTGGCTTAAATCACTAAAAAGGTGAAACAGTTGGATTTGCTTCGTAATATTTGTAAACATTTGGCTTAATTTGCTAAAAAGATGAAATGTTTGATTTTGTTTCGTAACGTTTGTAAACTTTCGGCTTAAATCGATAAAAAGATGAAACGTTTGGATTTGTTTCATAACGTTTGTAAACGTTTAGCTTAAATTGCTAAAATGGTGAAAAGCTTGGATTTGTTTCGTAGCATTTGTTAACATATAACTTAAATTGCTAAAAAAAGTGAAACGCTTGGTTTTGTTCGTAACGTTTGTAATGGTTTGGCTTAAATCGCTAAAAATGTGAAACGTTTGGATTTGTTTCGTAATGCTTTAATTGTTTATCTTTCTTTCATAACGTTTGTAAACGTTTGGTTTAAATAACTAAAAAGGCCAAACGTTTGGATTTGTTTCGTAACGTTTGTAAAGGTTTGGCGTAAATTGCTAAAAAGGCAAAACGTTTCGATTTGTTTCGTAACATTTTGTAAACGTTTGGCTTAAATCGCTAAAAAGGTGAAACGTTTGGATTTGTTTCGTAACATTTTTAAACGTTTGGCTTAAATTGTTAAAAAGGGGAAACGTTTGGATTTGTTTCTTAACCATTGTAAACGTTTGGATTAAATCTCTAAAAAGGTGAACCATTTCGATTTGTTTCGTAACGTTTGTACACGATTTTCTTAAATCGCTAAAATGGTGAAACATTTGGATTTTTTTTAACGTTTGAAAACGTTTGGCTTCAGTCGATAAAAAGGGGAAACGTTTGGATTTGATTCGTAACGTTTGTAAACGTTTGGCATAAATCGCTAAAAAGGTGAAAGGTTTGGATTTGTTTCGTAACCTTTGTGAAGAAGCATTTGGATTTGTTTCATAACCTTTGTAAACATTTGGCTTAAATCGCTAAAAACGTGAAACGTTTGGATTAATTTCGTAACGTTTGTATACGTTTGGCTTAAATCGCTAAAAAGGTGAAACTTTTGGATTTTTTCATAACGTTTATAAACGTTTGGCTTCAATTTCTAAAAATGAAAAACGTTTGGATTTGTTTTAAAACGCTTGTAAACGTTTTGCATAAATCGCTAAAACGGTGAAATATTTGGATTTGTTTCGTAACGTTGTAAACGTTTGGCTTAAATCGCTAAATTGCAGAAATGTTTGGATTTGTTTCGTAACGTTTGTCAACTGTCACGACCCAATTTCATGAATCGTGACCGGCGCTAGGGTATGGGTATGGTTGTACCAAAACCCGTAGCTAGCCTTGCGGATAACCAAATTATAACGTTTAAAACAATGTACCTGCATAAAACCACATGCTCGGGGGCAACCAAGACTTCAGCCTAGTCTAGCAGTACAATAAGCAATATATATATTTAAAGTACACTTATCTCAGAATAATCTCCAACAGTATGGCAATATAATATAAATACCATAAACACTGTAATCATGCCAAAAGCGATAAAGTAATAGCTGGATCAATCAAACAAACAATAGTCAAAACTATAAACGTAAGACTAAGACATGAATAATATGAAACTACTACTGCGGTCTAAGAGTTTAAAATAGTTCGACACTTTATTTCTGAAATAAATAAAGAACCTCCGAGAATGAAGAAACGGAGATCGACCAAATGCTCAAATCACAAACCTGGAAAATTTGGGAAAACAACGGGGTCAGATTTACTGAGTAGAGTTTATATAACCATTTACATTTATTAAGTTTAAAACCTTTAAAACGTTTCATAAAACATTTTTATTATGGATTATCAATGAAACCCTAAACCATAATTCTAAATCCATTGTCGTGTCGGTGAGACGTATCTCAATAACCGACCCCCGACTATCACTTAATAAATAGTGAGCCCAGGAGATGTATCTTCCACCGGTGCCCTCACTAAGGTGAGACGTATCTCAAACCTACCTCAATACCATAATCATTTCCGGTGAGCACGCAGTACCGATGATGCCCATCGAGTAGCACGTTCCAAATCAAATCCACAATGCCGAAAACAGTTTAAAAGCTGTTTATACATATATATATATATATATATATATATATATACAAAATATAATAATTGCTTAATAAAGAGGTAAATAGAGATATAAACTCACTGCTTGCTAAATCCACGTGATCCTGACAAGCACCTAACTCTGGTTCGCCTCTGAAGTACGAACAGTCGACGGGTCTAAATAAAATATTAAAATCATAATTAAAATCAGACCCTAACTCTAAAGAGTACTAGACACCACATAGGACTAGCACAACGCAAAACCAAGTCACATTTAATAAACACTTATATTATATGCATTCCAAATATAACCCAAGTTATAAAGTACAAATCATATAAACATATTTAAAATGGTACATAAAATAATTAAATAAATCCGAGTTAAAATCCATATTAGTGAGTCAGCCGAGTTATTTAAAACTACCAAGCTTCTTCCCACTTGTCGGGCGACCACAGTCTAACCCAAATAAAACTTATTAAATTTATAAACCCAAGTTTATAACTTAAAATACTTTAATAAAATAATTATCCATTTTAAAGTGGAATTCAATATCTCAAAAATTAAGTAACCTAAGTTACAACCCGAAAACTTGATCAAATAAGTCTTATAAAGTTTAGGGACTAAATTGTATTTTAGCCACTTAGGGACTAAATTATACTTTAGCCACTTAGGGACTAAATTGTACTTTAGCCAATTAGATATTAAAAAAATCAAATTAACTTCCCATTCTTAATTTGTTAAATTATAAATCAATTAGAAGTCTAAAAGATAAAACTTAACTTAAATAAGCTTTTAGAAACTTTTAGGGGCTAAATTGTAATTTAGCCAAAATTGACATTTTAATCGAAATTAAATATAATTACCCGAGTAATTATATAAATTTAGATTATTAAAATAATTATCGTATTCAAGTGGTAATTCTTAAATTGAAACATTAGAAAAGTTATTATTGAATGAAAACTTAGCTAGGGATTTAATTGATTTCAAATAACTTATTTGGTGACTATTTTGGCCAAAAGACCATCTTCTACATTCAAATAGAAATCCTTCCCCGCCATTAATAATTCCATGAATCCCAAGTTATAAATTCACTCCATGAATCACCAAGAAACCAACAATTAACCTAGAAGCATGATTCCTTTAACACATATACACATAAACTTGCAACATCAAAATCTTAACATGATCAAAACAAGAACCTAAGATAGAAACTATTCACGGCGGTAATCAACATTTCGATAAAACGGGGAATCGAAACGGTAGGAATACGACGAACAATTAAACTTATTAATGGAATGATCATTCTACTTATCATAGGTTACAAGAAATCGATTAAGGCAACCAAATCAAAACCAAAGGAACGGCAGTAAACGCAAGAACAAACCGACATCGAAACGGCGACAAACGGGGGAAATTTTACGTACTGTATGTGATTCCGAAACGTAGGGATCGAAGAGAACGTCGAGTCGATGTGAATCGTCGAAGAACTTTCGGATTAGAAGCTAAAACAATGAGCTAGAATCAAGAACCGTAAATTTACGATATCGTACAATGAAGAAGCTTAGAGGACTACTTACCAGGAACGAATGAAGGTTGATGATGATGAAGTTTCGGTTCTTTGTCCAAGGAGTGATGGCGGCTGAGTTTGGTTAAATGATGAGGAAAAATATTAGGTTAAAAAAAGAGAAACGTGATGGCAGCAACATCTAACACGGGTGAGGGAGGAAAACGAAAAATGGCCAACAAAAGACGTAGCTATATCTGCTACTGTTCTTTTAGGATTCTGCTTCACAATTGAAGCATAATATTCATGGGCCTTTTATGTTAAAAAGGACATGGGCTAATTATGTTTTAAAAGGAAAAGAGGGACAACGTGAATGCATGGGTTTCATGCATGGTTCATATTTCATTTAAACTTCATTTTGCTTTTGCTTTTTATTTTTTTTCTTTTTCTTTTAAGGTTTAATAATACCAACTTAATATGAATCGAATCACGATACCAAACACGATCTGAAAACCAACGGAAAATTATCGAAAAATAAATTAAATTTTTTACGGGATATTACATCAACGTTAGGCTTAAATTGCTAAAAAGGTGAAATGTTTGGTTTTGTTTCATAACGTTTGTAAAGATTTGGCTTAAATTTAATAAAAATGTGAAACGTTTGGTTTTGTTTCGTAATGTTCTAATCGTTTGGTTTAGTTTCGTAATGTTTGCAAACGTTAGGCTTAAATCGCTAAAAAGGCAAAAGGTTTGGATTTAATTCGTAACGTTTGTAAACGTTTGGTTTAAATTCCTAAAAAGGCGAAATGTTTGGACGTGTTTCGTAACATTTTGTAAACGTTTGACTTAATCGCTAAAAAGGTGAAATGTTTGGATTTTTTTCGTAACATTGTGACTGTTTGGCTTACATCACTAAAAAGGTGAATAGTTTGGATTTATTTTGTAATGTTTGTAAACGTTTGGCTTAAATCGTTAAAAATGAAACGTTTGGATTTTTTTCATAACGTTTGTGAACGTTTGGCTTCAATCGCGAAAAAGGTGAAAAGTTTGGATTTGTTTCGTAACGTTTGTAAACGTTTGGCTTAAATTGCTAAAAAGGTGAAAATCTTGGATTTGTTTCGTAACGTTTGTAAACGTTTCGCTTAAATTGCTAAAAAGGTGAAACGCTTGGATTTATTTTGCAACGTTTGTAAACGTTTGGTTTAAATTGCTAAAAAAGAGAAACGTTTAGATTTGTTTCGTAACATTTGTAAACGTTTGGCTTTAATCGCTAAAAAGGTGAGACGTTTGGATTTGTTTCGCAACGTTTCTACATGTTTGGCTTAAATTGCTAAAAAGTGAAACGTTTGAATATGTTTTGTAACGTTTGTAAATATTTGGCTTAAATCGCTAAAAAAGTGAAACGTTTGGATTTATTTCGTAACGTTTGTAAACTTTTGGCTTAAATTGCTAAAAAGCTAAAACGCTTGGATATGTTTCGTAACGTTTGTAAACAATTGGCTTAAATTGCTAAAAACAGGAAACGCTTGGATTTGTATCGTAACGTTTGGCTTAAATTTCTAAAAAGGTGAAACGTTTGGATTTATTTCATAACCTTTGTAACCATTTGGCTTAAATAGCTAAAAAGGTGAAACATTTGGATTTGTTTCGTAACGTTTGTACACGTTTTGCTTAAATCTCTAAAAATGTGAAACATTTGGTTTTTTTTTGTATCGTTTGTAAACGTTTGGCTTCAATCGATAATAAGGTGAAACGTTTGGATTTGTTTCGTAACGTTTGTTAACGTTTGGCTAAAACCGCTAAAAAGGTGAAGCGTTTGGATTTGTTTCGTAACATTTGTAAACGTTCGGCTTAAATTGCTAAAAAGGTGAAACACTTGGATTTGTTTCGTAACGTTAATAGACTTTTGGCTTAAATTTCTAAAAAGGTGAAACATTTTGATTTGTTTGATAACCTTTGTAAACATTTGGCTTAAATCGCTAAAAAGGTTAGACGTTTGGATTTGTTTTGTAATGTTTGTACAGGTTTGGCTTAAATCGCTAAAAAGGTGTAACGTTTGGATTTTGTTTGTTTGTAAACGTTTGGCTTCAATTGCTAAAAAGGTGAAACGTTTGGATTTGTTTCGTAACGTTTGGAAACGTTTGGCATAAATCGCTAAAAAGGTGAAAAGCTTGGATTGTTTCATAACGTTTGTAAACGTTTAGCTTTAATTGCTAAAATGGTGAAAAGCTTGGATTGGTTTCGTAGCATTTGTTAACATATAACTTAAATTGCTAAAAAGGTGAAACGCTTGGTTTTGTTCGTAACGTTTGTAAAGGTTTGGCTTAAATCGCTAAAAATGTGAAACGTTTGGATTTGTTTCGTAATGCTTTAATTGTTTAGCTTTGTTTCATAACGTTTGTAAACGTTTGGCTTAAATCACTAAAAAGAACAAACGTTTGGATTTGTTTCGTAAAGTTTGTAAAGGTTTGGCCTAAATTGCTAAAAAGGCGAAACGTTTGGATTTGTTTCGTAACATTTTATAAACGTTTGGCTTAAATCGCTAAAAAGGGGAAACGTTTGGTTTTGATTTGTAATGTTTGTAAACGTTTGGCTTAAATCGCTAAAAAGGTGACACGTTTGGATTTGTTTCGTAACATTTGTAAACGTTTGGCTTAAATTATTAAAAAGGGGAAACGTTTGGATTTGTTTCTTAACCTTTGTAAACGTTTGGCTTAAATCTCTAAAAAGGTGAAACATTTGAATTTTGTGTAACGTTAGAAAACGTTTGGCTTCAATTGATAAAAAGGGAAAACGTTTTTGGATTTGATTCGTAACGTTTGTAAACGTTTGGCATAAATCGCTAAAAAGGTGAAATGTTTGGATTTGTTTCGTAAAGTTTTACACGTTTGGCTTTAATCGCAAAAAAAGTAAAAGGTTTGGATTTTTTTCGTAACCTTTGTGAAGAAACATTTGGATTTGTTTCATAACCTTTGTAAACGTTTGGCTTAAATCGCTAAAAACGTGAAACCTTTGGATTTGTTTCGTAACGTTTGTACACGTTTGGCTTAAATCGCTAAAAAGGTTAAACTTTTGGATTTTTTTCATAACGTTTGTAAACGTTTGGCTTAAATAGCTAAAAAGGTAAAACGTTTGGATTTGTTTCGTAACGTTTGAACACATTTGGCTTAAATCGGTAAAAAGATGAAACGTTTTGATTTTTTCCGTAACGTTTGGTTTCAATTGCTAAAATGGCAAAACGTTGGGATTTATTTCGTAACGTTTGTAAACGTTTGGCATAAATAGTTAAAACTGTGAAATGTTTAGATTTGTTTCTTAACGTTTTAAACGTTTGGCTTAAATCGCTAAAATGGGGAAAGATTTGAATTTGTTTCGTAACATTCGTAAAAGTTCAGCTTAAATCGCTAAAAAGATGAAATATTTGGATTTGTTTCGTAATATTTGTAAACGTTTGGCTTAAATTGCTAAAAAGGTGAAACACTTGGTTTTGTTTTGTAACGTTTGTAAAGGTTTGGCTTAAATCACTAAAAATGTGAAACGTTTAGATTTGTTTCGTAATGTTTTAATTGTTTTGTTTTATTTCGTAACGTTTGTAAACGTTTGGCTTAAATCGCTAAAAAGGTGAAACGTTTGGATTAATTATGTAACGCTTGTAAACATTTTGCTTAAATTTCTAAAAAGGAGAAACGTTTGGATTTGTTTCGTAATATTTTGTAAACGTTTGGCTAAAATCGCTAAAAAGGTGAAACGTTTGGATTTGTTTCGTAATGTTTGTAAACGTTTGTCTTTAATCGCTAAAAAGGTGAAAAGTTTGGATTTGTTTCGTAACGTTTGTAAGCGTTTGGATTAAATTGCTAAAAAGGTGAAACGCTTGAATTTGTTTCGTAAATTTTGTAAACGTTTGGCTTAAATCGCTAAAAAGGTTAGACGTTTGGATTTGCTTCGCAAACGTTTGTACACGTTTGGCTTAAATCACTAAAAAGGTGAAACGTTTAGATTTGTTTCGTAACATTTGTAAATGTTTGGCTTAAATCGCTAAAAAAGTGAAACGGTTGGATTTGTTTCGTTTTTGTAAACGTTTGCCTTCAATTTCTAAAAAGGTGAAACGCTTGGATTTTTTTCGTAACGTTTGGTTTAAATTTCTAAAAAGGTGAAACATTTGGATTTGTTTCGTAACTTTTGTAAACATTTGGTTTAAAATGCGAAAAAGGTGAAAGATTTGGATTTGTTTCGTAACGGTTGTACAAGTTCTTCTTAAATCGCTAAAAAGGTGAAACATTTGGATTTTTTTCGTAACGTTTGAAAAAGTTTGGCTTCAATCGATAAAAAGGGGAAACGTTTGGAATTGTTTTGTAAACTTTTAAACGTTTGGCTTAAATCGCTAAAATGGGGAAACGTTTGTAAACGTTTGGCTTAATTTGCTAAAAAGGTGAAATTTTTGGATTTGTTTCGTAAAGTTTTAAACGTTTAGCTTATATGGCTAAAATGGGGAAACGTTTGTAAACGTTTGGTTTAATTTGCTAAAAGGGTGAAATGTTTGGTTTTGTTTTGTAAAGTTTGTAAACGTTCGGTGTATATCGCTAAAAAGATGAAACGTTTGGATTTGTTTCGTAACATTTGTATATGTTTGGCTTAAATTTCTAAAAGGGTGAAACGCTTGGATTTGTTTCATAACGTTTGAAAACGTTTGTCTTAAATTAATAAAAAGGGGAAATGCTTGAATTTGTTTCTGAACATTAGTTAACGTTTGATTTAAATTGCTAAAAAGGTGAAACGCTTGGATTTGTTTCGTAACGTTTGTAAACGTTTGGCTTAAATTGCTAAAAAAGTGAAACGTTCGGTTTTGTTTCTAAACTTTTGTAAGGGTGTGGCTTAAATCGCTAAAAATGTGAAATGTTTGTATTTGTTTCGTAACGTTTAAACGTTTCGTGTTGTTTTGTATCGTTTGGCTTATATCGCTAAAAACGTGAAACGTTTGAATTTGTTTCGTAACGTTTGGCTTAAATAGCTAAAAAGGTGAAACGTTTGGTTTTTATTTGTAATGTTTGTAAACGTTTGGCTTAAATCGCTAAAAAAATGAAACATTTGGATTTGCTTCGTAATATTTGTAAACGTTTGGCTTAATTTGCTAAAAAGATGAAATGTTTGGTTTTGTTTCGTAACGTTTGTAAACGTTCGGCTTAAATCGATAAAAAGATGAAACGTTTGGATTTGTTTCATAACGTTTGTAAACGTTTAGCTTAAATTGCTAAAATGGTGAAAAGCTTGGATTGGTTTCGTAGCATTTGTTAACATATAACTTAAATTACTAAAAAGGTGAAACGCTTGGTTTTGTTCGTAACATTTGTAAAGGTTTGGCTTAAATCGCTAAAAATGTGAAACGTTTGAATTTGTTTCGTAATGCTTTAATTGTTTAACTTTGTTTCATAACGTTTGTAAACGTTTGGTTTAAATCACTAAAAAGGGCAAACATTTGGATTTGTTTCATAACGTTTGTAAAGGTTTGGCCTAAATTGCTAAAAAGGCGAAACGTTGCGATTTGTTTTGTAACATTTTGTAAACGTTTGGCTTAAATCGCTAAAAAGGGGAAACGTTTGGATTTGTTTCGTAACATTTGTAAACGTTTGGCTTAAATTGTTAAAAACGAGAAACGTTTGGATTTGTTTCTTAACCATTGTAAACGTTTGGATTAAATCTCTAAAAATGTGAACCATTTCGATTTGTTTCGTAACGTTTGTACACGATTTTCTTAAATCGCTATAAAGGTGAAACATTTGGATTTTTTGTAACGTTTGAAAACGTTTGGCTCCAATCGATAAAAAGGTGAAACGTTTGGATTTGATTCGTAACGTTTGTAAACGTTTGGCATTAATCGCTAAAAAGGTGAAATGTTTGGATTTGTTTCGTAAAGTTTTACACGTTTGGCTTAAATCGCTAAAAAAAGTGAAAGGTTTGGATTTGTTTCGTAACCTTTGTGAAGAAGCATTTGGATTTGTTTCATAACCTTTGTAAACATTTGGCTTAAATCGCTAAAAACGTGAAATGTTTGGATTAATTTCGTAACGTTTGTACACGTTTGGCTTAAATCGCTAAAAAGGTGAAACTTTTGGATTTTTTTCATAACGTTTGTAAACGTTTGGCTTCAATTTATAAAAAGGGAAAACGTTTGGATTTGTTTCAAAACGCTTGTAAACGTTTGGCATAAATCGCTAAAACGGTGAAATATTTGGGTTTGTTTCGTAACGTTGTAAACGTTTGGCTTAATTCGCTAAATTGCGGAAATGTTTGGATTTGTTTCGTAACGTGTGTCAACGTTAGGCTTAAATTGCTAAAAAGGTGAAATGTTTGGTTTTGTTTCATAACGTTTGTAAAGGTTTGGCTTAAATTTAATAAAAATGTGAAACGTTTGGATTTGTTTCGTAACCTTCTAATCGTTTGGTTTAGTTTCGTAATGTTTGCAAACGTTTGGCTTAAATCGCTAAAAAGGCAAAAGGTTTGGATTTAATTCGTAACGTTTGTAAACGTTTGGTTTAAATTCCTAAAAAGGCGAAATGTTTGGACGTGTTTCGTAACATTTTGTAAACGTTTGACTTAAATCGCTAAAAAGGTGAAATGTTTGGATTTGTTTCGTAACATTGTTACTGTTGGTGCAGCGGGACGTGAGGGTCCGAATAGTATATTTCAATTCCAAATTGGAGTTCCAACAATTCGGATCTAGAAATTAATCATATCAATAACAAATGGATCGTCGTATCATCTAGTAATTAAAGCACGCATCTAGAAACCGTAAAAAGAATACCTATGTCGATTCTCCAACGATTCTTGTAGTCCCGATAGTACGGCGACCTCAAGCTCGTCCACACGAGTATGCGTCCGATCGAATCCTCGCCTTGAAGTAATCTGCAAGAGTTTCTCTTGCTGAGCAACCCTAGGCTCAAACTCTCGCCTCGATTACGTCTTTGCTGGGATGTATGAAAAACTTTCTCCAAGCTTTTCTGTGATTGATGACTACTTGAACTCCTTCAAATATGGTCTCTTAAGTGTGGCGTGGCTAGAATGAGCAAAGGCAACCTCTATTTATAGGGTAGAGCTTTGCTTAAGAATGCAACACCTCACATGCTAGGTGTCACACACCAAGCAAAGGTGTTGCCACCATTCGACACCTCACATGCTAGGTGTCACACACCAAGCAAAGGTGTTGCCACCATTCGACACCTCACATGCTAGGTGTCACATACCAAGCATAGGTGTTGCCACCATCTGACACATCACATGCTAGGTGTCACACATCAAGCATAGGTGTTGCCACCTTCTGACATGTCGGATGCTAGGTGTCACACACAGAGACATACATGACATCATCACATGACATCATCGTGACATCATCACATGACATCATCACATGACATCATCGTGACATCATCACATGACATCATCACATTAACTTGGATAAAATACAATTAGGTGCCTACTAATTTATAACTCTTACAAATTAGTCCCTAATTTATACTTGTTTTTCATCTTAGATTAATTTCCGAGATATGCTAGTATCTATATGAAATCTATCTCTCGTAAACTCAATCGGTTGCACACCCTATTGTGTGTGACTAACTAGGTTCACATCTATATGGCAACGAGAGTCATAAGAAACGCCTTCCTTATATTAAATAATTAAATCCCATTAATTATTAATTCTCGTAGATCGTGAGTGATGTCTAGCAACATATCACGACCCCCAAATAGATATGAATGTTTCGATGCATTCTTTATCAACCAATGTTCATAATTACCGTACACTCAAAATTCCCTTCATCTAAGATTCCAATCTCGACTAGTGTCACGGTTAAGTCAAACACTGTATGTCTTGATTATATGACCTCATCTCTCAGTTCTAATTCTTGATAAATATGATTTCCACTAGAAACAACTTTCTGTGTAAGTCATATACACCTGCGCAGGTTTTATCAACCATCAAGAACAATTTGAGATAGCATAGAATCTTGTCTCCGTTCATCCAGAGTGATGAATCCTTTCTAGGTTAAACCCCTATCTCCATATACAACTAACTAGAGCCAACACATCCCGCAGCCCTAGCTCATTAAAGATCTAGGGTTAAGGAGTATCAAACTCTAATCACCTATTTACAAGATAGTGTCACCGCAAGTCAAAGGACATATGTACAATTATGAACTAGATGACATTAAATTGACTTTGATGAAATACCATGTATAAGTCATCTAGTGTCACTTGTTCGACCCACTCAACATCTTGAGTGTCCACATGTTTATCCTGATCTCCATCAAGTAGTATGAGACTCACTACTTCCTATAATTAGTAACTGCTTACTAATCAGGAGAATAAACAGAGGTGACAATCTTTCCGGGATAATACGATGCCCTTATTCGTAGGACCCCATCGATCATGAACTGTTATTTAGATCACATGTATAATAAAATCTGTAACTCATATTCTTAACACCTTAAGAATAGATTCTATCACAATGTGATAAGGACAATACATAATAAATGAACACTTAGTTGATGAGACACTTAGTTCAATTAGAACATATATATCATTGGGATTAGTTCTACAAATATACATGATCAAATGGCCCTAGGGCGCATACTACTAACAGTTACTGTTTGGCTTACATCACTAAAAAGGTGAATAGTTTGGATTTGTTTTGTAATGTTTGTAAACGTTTGGCTTAAATCGTTAAAAATGAAACGTTTGGATTTTTTTCATAACGTTTGTGAACGTTTGGCTTAAATCGCGAAAAAGGTGAAAAGTTTGGATTTGTTTCGTAACGTTTGTAAACGTTAGGCTTAAATTGCTAAAAAGGTGAAACTCTTGGATTTGTTTCGTAACGTTTGTAAACGTTTCGCTTAAATTGCTAAAAAGGTGAAATGCTTGGATTTATTTCGCAACGTTTGTAAACGTTTGGTTTAAATTGCTAAAAAGGAGAAACGTTTAGATTTGTTTCGTAACATTTGTAAACGTTTGGCTTTAATCGCTAAAAAGGTGAGACGTTTGGATTTGTTTCGCAATGTTTCTACATGTTTGGCTTAAATCGCTAAAAAAGTGAAACGTTTGAATATGTTTTGTAACGTTTGTAAATATTTGGCTTAAATCGCTAAAAAAAGTGAAACGTTTGGATTTGTTTCGTAACGTTTGTAAACTTTTGGCTTAAATTGCTAAAAAGTTAAAACGCTTGGATATGTTTCGTAACGTTTGTAAACGTTTGGCTTAAATTGCTAAAAAGGTGAAACACTTGGATTTGTATCGTAACGTTTGGCTTAAATTACTAAAAAGGTGAAACGTTTGGATTTATTTCATAACCTTTGTAACCATTTGGCTTAAATAGCTAAAAAGGTGAAACATTTGGATTTGTTTCGTGACGTTTGTACACGTTTTGCTTAAATCTCTAAAAAGGTGAAACATTTGGATTTTTTTTGTATCGTTTGTAAACGTTTGGCTTCAATCGATAATAAGGTGAAACGTTTGGATTTGTTTCGTAACGTTTGTAAACGTTTGGCTAAAACCGCTAAAAAGGTGAAGCGTTTGGATTTGTTTCGTAACGTTTGTAAACGTTCGGCTTAAATTGCTAAAAAGGTGAAACACTTGGATTTGTTTCGTAACGTTTGTAAACTTTTGGCTATAAAGGTGAAACGCTTGGATTTGTTTCGTAATTTTTGTAAACGTTTCGCTTAAATAGTTAAAAAGGTGAAACATTTGGATTTTTTTCATATCCTTTGTTACGTTTGGCTTAAATCGCTAAAAAGATAAAACGTTTGGATTTGTTTCGTAACGTTTGAACACATTTGGCTTAAATCGGTAAAAAGATGAAACGTTTGGATTTTTTCCATAACGTTTGTAATCGTTTGGTTTCAATTGCTAAAATGGCAAAACGTCGGGATTTATTTCGTAACGTTTTTAAACGTTTGCCTTAAATTGCTAAAATAGGGAAAGATTTGAATTTGTTTCGTAATGTTCGTAAACGTTCAGCTTAAATCGCTAAAAAGATGAAACATTTGGATTTGTTTCGTAATGTTTATAAATGTTTGGCTTAAATTGCTAAAAAGGTGAAACGCTTGGATTTCTTTCTTAACGTTTATAAAGGTTTGGCATAAATTGCTAAAAAGGTGAAACACTTGGTTTTGTTTTGTAACGCTTGTAAAGGTTTGGCTTAAATCGCTAAAAATGTGAAACGTTTAGATTTGTTTCGTAATGTTTTAATTGTTTGGTTTTATTTCGTAACGTTTGTAAACGTTTGGCTTAAATCGCTAAAAAGGTGAAACGTTTGGATTAATTATGTAACGCTTGTAAACATTTTGCTTAAATTGCTAAAAAGGAGAAACGTTTGGATTTGTTTCGTAACATTTTGTACACGTTTGGCTAAAATCGCTAAAAAGGTTAGACCTTTGGATTTGTTTCGTAATGTTTGTAAACGTTTGGCTTAAATCGCTAAAAAGGTGAAATGTTTGGATTTGTTTCGTAACCTTTGTAAACATTTGGTTTAAAATGTGAAAAAGGTGAAACATTTGGATTTGTTTCGTAAAGGTTGTACAAGTTCTGCTTAAATTGCTAAAAAGGTGAAAAAAATTGGATTTTTTTCGTAACGTTTGAAAACGTTTGGCTTCAATCGATAAAAAAGTGAAATGTTTGGATTTGTTTTGTAAAGTTTTAAACGTTCGGATTAAATCGCTAAAATGGGGAAACGTTTGTAAACGTTTGGCTTAATTTGCTAAAAAGGTTAAATGTTTGGATTTGTTTCGTAAAGTTTTATACATTTGGCTTAAATGGCTAAAATGGGGAAATGCTTGTAAACGTTTGGTTTAATTTGCTAAAAAGGTGAAATGTTTGGTTTTGTTTTGTAAAGTTTGTAAACGTTCGGCGTATATCGCTAAAAAGATGAAACGTTTGGATTTGTTTCGTAACGTTTGTAAATGTTTGGCTTAAATTACTAAAAAGGTGAAACTCTTGGATTTGTTTCGTAACATTTGAAAACGTTTGGCTTAAATTAATAAAAAGGGGAAATGCTTGAATTTGTTTCTGAACATTAGTTAACGTTTGCCTTAAATTGCTAAAAAGGTGAAACGCTTGGATTTGTTTCGTAACGTTTGTAAATGTTTAGCTTAAATTGCTAAAAAGGTGAAACGCTTGGTTTTGTTTCTAAACGTTTGTAAGGGTGTTGCTTAAATCGCTAAAAATGTGAAATGTTTGTTTCGCAACATTTTAAACGGTTGGTGTTGTTTTGTATCGTTTGGCTTATTCGCTAAAAAGGTGAAACGTTTGAATTTTTTTCGTAATGTTTGTAAACGTTTGGCTTAAATAGCTAAAAAGGTGAAACGTTTGGTTTTGATTTGTAATGTTTGTAAACGTTTGGCTTAAATCGCTAAAAAGGTGAAACACTTGGATTTGCTTCGTAATATTTGTAAACGTTTGGCTTAATTTTCTAAAAAGGTGAAATGTTTGGTTTTGTTTCGTAACGTTTGTAAACGTTCGGCTTAAATCGCTAAAAAGATGAAACAGTTGGATTTGTTTCGTAACGTTTGTAAACGTTTGACTTAAATTGCTAAAAAGGTTAAACGCTTGGATTTGTTTCGTAACGTTTGTAAATGTTTGGCTTCAATTACTAAAAAGGTGAAACGCTTGAATTTGTTTCGGAACATTAGTAAACGTTTGCCTTAAATTGCTAAAAAGGTGAAGCGCTTGGATTTGTTTCGTAACGTTTGTATACGTTTGGCTTAAATTGCTAAAAAGGCGAAACATTTAGATTTGTTTTGTAACTTTTGTAAACGTTTGCCTTAAATCGCTAAAAAGGTGAAACGTTTAGATTTGTTTCGTAACGTTTGTAAACGTTTGGCTTAAATCGCTAAAAAGGTGAAACATTTGCATTTGTTTCGTAATGTTTGTAAACGTTTGGCTGATATCACTAAAAAGGTGAAACGTTTAAATTTTCGTAAGTTTGTAAACGTTTGGTTTAAATCGCTAAAAAGGTGAAACGCTTGGATTTGTTTCGTAACGTTTGTAAATGTTTAGCTTAAATTGCTAAAAAGGTGAAACGTTTGATTTGTTTCGTAACGTTTTAAACGTTTGATTTTGTTTCGTAACGTTTGTAAACGTTCGGCTTAAATCGTTAAAAAGGTGAAACGTTTGAATTTGTTTCGTAATATTTTCAACTTTTGGATTTGTTTTGAAACGTTTGGCTTAAATTGCTAAAAAAACTGACACATTTGGATTTGTTTCCTAACCTTTGTAGAAGTTTCGCGGAAGTCGCTAAAAAGGTAAAATGTTTCGTTTTGTTTAATAACCTTTGTAAAAGCTGGGCTTAAATCGCTAAAAAGGTGAAACGTTTAGATCCGTTTCGTAACGTTTGTAAACTTTTTGCTTAATTTGCTAAAAAGGTGACAATGTTTGGATTTGTTTCGTAACGTTTGTAAACGTTTGGCTTAAATCGATAAAAAGGTAAAAGGTTTGGATTTGTTTTGTAACATTTGTAAACGTTTCGCTAAAAAGGTGAAACGTTTGAGATTTCATAACGTTTGTAAACGTTTGGCTTAGATCGCTAAAAAGGTGAAACGTTTGGATTTGCTTCGTATAATTTTAAAAGTTTGATTTTCTTTCGTAACCTTTTAAACGTTCGGCTTAAATCGCTAAAATTGTGAAACGTTTGTATTTGTATCGTAACGTTTTTAAACCGTTTGGCTTAAATTGCTAAAAAAGGAAAATGTTTTGCTTAAATCATTAAAAAGGTGAAACGTTTGGATTAGTTTCGTAACGTTTGTAAACATTTGGCTTAAATTGCTAAAAAAGGGAAACGTTGGGATTTTCTTCGTAATCTTTGTAAACGTTTGGCTTAAATCGCTAAAAATGTGAAACGTTTTGTTTTGTTTCGTAACCTTTGTAAATGTTTGGCTTAAATCGCTCATCATTATGAATCAACGAGCGATTAAAATAAATTTAAATAAAAAATATAATAATAATAATAATAATAATAATAATAAATTACCTAAAATTTGACGGAATGCAAAAATTATAATTAAAATAAATGAAAAAAATATAATTTAAAATTACGGGATATTACACTATGATAATTTTCACAAATTCATGACCTAGCATGATGTTGTGGGCAATAGACCTTTTAGGGACAAAGGCTGACTGGTTAGTAGGAATCAAGTGCATAAGAATAAGACTAAATCTGGAAGAAATCAACTTAGTTGCTATCTTGTAAAGCACATTGCAACACGCTATAGGCCTAAAATCTACAAGGCTATCAACATTCATCTTTTTTGGCACTATAGTAGTAGAAGTAGCATTTGTCTGTTTAAGAATCTTACTAGCAGAAGCCTCCTAGGTGGCTTTTGTAATGTCACTTTTAATGGCACTTCAAGTACTTTTGAAGAAGAAACTGTTGTAGCCATCTGGTCCTGCAGATTTATCAAAGCCAATGGAAAAAACTGCTTCTTTCACTTCTTCTTCAGTAAAAATCCTGGTTAAATTATCCCCCTGCTTAACACCACATAGTTAATATGCTTTCTCTGCCCCTCATTGTCGTTGAACAAGTGACTGATGTATTTGGTAATTTCTTTGTGGATTTCCTCTTCAGTGTTTATTAGCTCTCCATTCTCCAGTCTCAGAACAGCTATAATGTTATTAGCTCTCCTCTACTTGACAGAATTATAGAAATATCTAGTATTAGAATCTCCCAATTCCATCCAGTCAATTCTAGACTTTTGCTTGAAGAAACTCTCTTCACTATTAAGCAGGAATCTCAGGTGGATGGTCATGGCTTTTTCCTCACTGATTAAATAGTGGTTTAGAGGATCCAACTGCAGATTTTTTTGAAGCTTTTCCGCTGTATCTCTCTGATTTGAAACTCTAAGGAAAATGTCAGAAAAGCATTTCTTATTCAGCTCATTGAGCCTAAATTTTATGGCTTGCAACTTTCTAATAATTTTGTACATAGCATATCCCTCATAATCTTTCCTCCATTCTTCCTCAACAATTTCTCTAAATTCAGGATGTTTCGTCCAAAGGTTGAAAAACATAAAGGTCTTCCTCCTAGTATTTCTTCTATTTTGCATATACATCACAATGAGATTGTGATCAGATATCCCACAAGGTAAAGCTTCAAAGTAAGAATTCTGGAAATGGTCATTAAACTTTCCACTTAACAAACTCTATCCAATCTACTCCATTTTCTGTTATTATCCATCTGATGGTTGTTCCAAGTGTACAGACACCCTATACTTCTCATTTCAGATATCCCAATGGTAGAAAGACAATTGACCACTTCTCCAGCATGATCAGCATCCAGCAAATTTCCCCCAACTCTATCTTCATTCTTCATAATGACATTAAAATCTCCTTGAATAAACCAATGTTTATCAACTGTTCTAAATAGCTCAATCAATTTATTCCACAACCTAACTCTATCATTTATGTCATTAGCTCCATAAATCAGAGTCCACGACATATTAATCTCACCCATCTCAATTCTACAATGAATTAATTGGTCCATAATATCAATAATATGAACTTTCACCTTTTCATCATTATGAACAATCCACATCCTACCATTATCACTATAATTGTAGGTATCAATTAACCTCCAACCATATAACTTTAAATTTTTTTAGACTTTATGTTTATTGCAAGCTCTAATCCTAGTCTCAAGTAATCCAACAACTATAATCTTCTTAGAGTAAATTACTCTAAGATCCCTGAGTTATATCATAATTACCAGTATGATATACCTTGTTTCAAAAGTCTACTTAATGGTCCCTCAATTTTAATTTCATTAACCATTAGGTCCCTAATCTCGACACTTATTTTCAAACGATTTGGTACCCCACCTTTAGTTTTGTGAACGATTCGGTCCCTTTTAATTTTATTAAACGATTTCGTCCCTCACTTTTAAACGATTTAGTACCTGAGTTTCAATCCGTTAAACGATTTGCACTCTCAAATTAACAGAAGGATCTCTCAGTTAACAAAATTAAAAATGAGGGACCATTAATTAGACTTTTAAAACAAGAGGTACCAAACTGTTAATTATGCTATACCTCAGAGGCCTCTAAGTAATTTGTTCTTCTTCTTACTACCAAGCAGTTTATACTCCTCTGCTTGTTTTAAGGGGTCATTCAGCCCCCTTATATTCCAGCTAAGAGAAATCATTTTCCTCTTATCAGAGGCTTTATCATCCTCTTAGTAGGAATCTTATCAATATTAAAAGAGCAAATTATTTAGAGGTCCCTGAGGTATAGCATAATTAACAGTTTGGTACTCCTAGTTTAAAAAGTCTACTTAATGGTACCTCAGTTTTAAATCCGTTAACTGAAAGATCCTTCTATTAATTTGAGGGACTAAATCGTTTAACAGATTGAAACTCGGATACTAAATCGTTCAGAAGTGAAGGACCAAATCGTTTAATAAAATTAAAAGTAAAGGTGGGGTACCAAATCGTTTGAAAATAAGTGTCGAAATTAACGGAGGGATCTAATAGTTAACAGAATTAAAACTGAGGGACCATTAAGTGGACTTTTGAAAGAATGAATACCAAACTGTTAATTATGGTATACCTCGGGGAACTTATCGTAATTTTTTCATATTAAAAGAATAGTTATTGAAATTACCTCCTCATTTATCTCTTGTTTTTTGGATTACTTCACTAGTTTTCTCTTTGGCTTTGTGTTTCTGCTTCTCTCATCTTGGGGTATAGCAGGGTTCTGAATACCAGTCTCATCTTCAGTGGTATCTTCAATTACTTCGTCTCTGATAACTTCTGTGAAAATCAAGAAATGGAATATCTCTAAACCCAAGCAGCATCTTCAATGGCCAAAGTACAAACAATGCAAAAGTTGACGTGGAAAACGGTACTGTTTTGACAAATATATTTTGTGGTGATGCTGTGGTTTAAATTTTTATATTCACTTATCAAAGTTTTGTCAATGAAAATAAAACTCTTGTCAAACCATTAAAGATAATTTTGATCCGCTGTAGAGAATAGAAAACCATATAAATTAGAACTAGAATCCTAATTTATAATAATGAAGGCGTGATTTAGTCAAATTAGAATAATTATGTATGAACTAGTATCAATTGTGTGAGTACAATTTCGTATTAGTTGACTTTTAGTTAGCGTAACGAATGAATGAGCTAAGAAATGCAATTATCTGAATTTGCATACTGCTAAAGTCTCAATTATTTTGTTAGATGTTAGTTATTGAAGTGGGGTTTGAATCGACGATCTCATGATGCACTTGGAGACGTCTTAGCCCGAGGCTAGGCCCTCACTGCATTGTTAAAGGTCATTCTTTTTGTTATGATGTTAAAGTTCAACTCTTTTTGTCATGGTGTTGTTGAATGGTAGGATTGTGTTAGTTTATTTATTTTGTTTTGGTGTTTTTGAGTCTCTTTAAAAGGAAAATGACAAACACCTAGAAAGAATTATGTCATTGATATATCATATACCAATGTAGCCACCATGTTTGATATAAAGCTTGTTTGACCATGATGGATTCCGGTTTTGATGAAAGTAGCACCCTTCTTTAGACTCAATATCCTTCATTTTTGGTTAAATTTAACCATCTCTGTTGTTAGTAGGAGTAATCTTGAAAAATATTTCTTTCAGTTCTTTGGATAAAGAGTAATCGTAAATAATAGTCGGTTGCGTGATTACAAAGATTACATAAGGATGTAAGGCAACATTTGTGATTGTAAAGATCAGCTAGTTACTGCTGCAACATCATCATCATTATCTTCCTTTATGATCTTCTCGGTTGGCAGGATTCAACTCTCATGCTTGTGTTTTAGCAGGCTAAACAAGTTATTGGAAACAAGTAAGTGGAGATTTCAACGTCATTTGTTTGGCTACTACCTTGACGAGGCTTTGTCAATGTAAGAAAAATCTTGAGATGCAAAGATGTTAGGCAACATTGGGCAATCATTGTATATATAGTTTTTGATCATTTGAATATTGGGGTCATTTTCCAGTACTTGTTTCAAGTAACTGAAATGTTTGGATTATCTAGTTCTTGTTTATATCTTATCTGGGAGTTTAATATGTCTTGTTAATATTTTCTTATCGTTTTCTCCTTTTCTCGGTTGATGATTTCGGGAGTTTAAAGATGTATGTTCTTCCTATTAAAAACAATTTCTTGATGGAAGTAAAGGATGAAACTTAGTTGGAAAATGAACTAGTTAATATCCTCGTCTTACTTATTCATTTCTATTTTTGTTTCAAGCAGCCTTAAATTATAGTCATATGGCTTCTTCTTCCTCTGCGTCTCGCTCTGCCAAGCAATGGAAGTATGAAGTTTTCTTGACCTTCAGAAGTAAAGGCGCTAGCGATTATTTTACCAGCCATCTTTATTCTTCTTTGCGTTGTAAATGGATAAATACCTATGGTGATGACAAACTTTACGGAGGAGGAGAAGAGATAACATTAGAGCATTTGGAAGTGATTAAAGAGTCAAAGATTGTTGTAATTGTTTTCTCGAAAGACTTTGCTTCTTCAACATTACGCTTGGATGAAGTGGTTAAGATAATTGAATGTAGTGAAACTTATGGACAGATAGTCGTGCCGGTATTTGTGAATTCCTTTTTAAATTTTGGCTTGTGAATTACAATTTCCTGTTGGTTCATTATCTATACATGTTATTGAAAGTTGATTATCTGCATTATACATGCTTTAAAGGGTGCTTACTCTTATATTCGGCAGGTCAGAGTTATGGCTTGTTGATGATATTGTAGAAGATATTATAAAAAAACTGAGCCAGTGTCCATATGATTCAGAGTGCTTGGTGGGAATGAATTCTCGCATTGATGAAATCATAAAACTATTGTCCAATGAGTCAAAATATGTCCGCATTTTGTGAATTTGGGGAATGTGTGGCATAGGTAAAACAACCCTTGCCAAAGCTGTTTTCAAGAGGATAGCATGTCGATTTGAAAGCTGTTGGTTTCTTGAAAATGTCAAGGATGCTTATCAAAGAGATGGCGATTATTAAATATTAAAGGAATTTCTTTCTCAAATTTCAGGGGAAAAAGGTGTTGGCATCAGCCTTTCTAATATTCTGCGCTCTCCTGCTGTCAAAAGAAAGATCAATAAAAAGGTTCTAATTGTTGTGGATGATGTGAATAGAACACAACAATTTAAATTTTTTGAAAACAATCGTTGTTTCTTTGGCAAAGGAAGCAGAATCGTTGTAACCACTAGAGACAAACAGATGATTTTGAGCAATGTCGATGACATATACGAAGTTAATGAATTATATTTCTTTGAGGCCCGAACACTTTTAAGGCAGAATGTCTTTAAGAAAACCTCTCCAATAGAAGATTATCGGCATCTATTATCTCGGTTTCTTAAATTTGCTAAAAACAATCCCTTGGCTCTAAAAGTCTTAGGCTCCTTTTTATCTGACAAGAACCAAAGAGAATGGAAACGTGTTCTGGATGACCTGGAAAGGCTTCCTATTAGAGGTGTTCAGGATGTCTTGAAAATTAGTTTTGATAGCTTCGACGACGACGAAAAGGATATCTTTCTCTACATTGCCTGTTTTTTTAGAGGACATAGTAGAAAAGAGGTGACAAGAATTCTTAATTGTTGCGGCTTGAATGTAGATATTGGATTATGTGTTCTCATGGATAAATCTCTTATAGCTGTTTCTGGTAAGATAGAAATGTATGAATTGCTGCAAGAAATGGGAAAGGAAATTTTTCTCCAAGAATCTAGAGAGCCATGCAAAAGGAGTAGATTATGGGATCATGAAGAAATTGTTAGTGTGCTCACAAATAATCAAGTAAGGTTTAAGCGCATTTTAACTATTCTTTACAGTATTATTCATTTTGAAATTTGGTTGAAGTATTACTATCAAAATGTTAAATAATATGATATGACATTCCGTTATGCATGTTTTCCGTTCGCAGGGAACTGATGCAATTGAAGCAATATTCCTGGACTTGTCCAAAATTAAAGCTATTGACTTAAATCCAGATGTTTTTAAGGAAATACCTCATCTAAAATTACTGTCATTTTTCTATGGGTCTGAAACAGAAACAGGTGATAAGGTGCACTTTCTCAAGGCCTGCAAAGCTTCCCCAACGAGCTGCGATATTTGTACTAGCACGGATACCCGTTGGAAACTCTTGTTAGTAGTATGTGCCCTAGGCCATTTGATCATGTATATTTGTAGAACTAATCCCAATGGCAAAGATATATATGTTCCAATTGAACTAAGTGTCTCATCAACTAAGTGTTCATTTATAACGTATTGTCCTTATCACGTTGTGATAGAATCTATTCTTAAGGTGTTAAGAATATGAGTTACAGATTTTATTATACATGTGATCTAAATAACAGTTCATGATCGATGGGGTCCTACGAATAAGGGCATCGTATTATCCCGGAAAGATTGTCACCTCTGTTTATTCTCCTGATTAGTAAGGAGTTACTAATTATAGGAAGTAGTGAGTCTCATACTACTTGATGGAGATCAGGATAAACATGTGGACACTCAAGATGTTGAGTGGGTCGAACAAGTGACGCTAGATGACTTATACATGGTATTTCATTAAAGTCAATTTAATGTCATCTAATTCATAATTGTACATATGTCCTTTGACTTGCGGTGACACTATCTTGTATATAGGTGATTAGAGTTTGATACTCCTTATCCCTAGATCTTTCATGAGCTAGGGTCGCGGAATGTGTTGGCTCTAGTTAGTTGTATATGGAGATAGGGGTTTAACCAAGAGAGGATTTATCACTCCGGATGAACGGAGAAAAGATTCTATGCTATCTCAAATTATTCTTGATGGATGATAAAACCTGCGCGGGTGTATATGACTTACTTAGAAAGTTGTTTCTAGTGGAAGTCATATTTATCAAGAATAATAACTGAGATGAGGTCATATGATTAAGACAAACAGTGTTTGACTTAACCGTGACGCTAGTCGAGATCGGAATCTTAGATGAAGGGAATTTTGAGTGTACGGTAATTATGAACATTGGTTCATAAAGAATGCATCGAAACATTCATATCTATTTGGGGGTCGTGATATGTTGCTAGACGTCACTCACGATCTACGAGAATTAATAATTAATGGGATTTAATTATTTAATATAAGAAAGGCGTTTCTTATGACTCTCGTTGCCATATAGATGTGAACCTAGTTTGTCACACACAATAGGGTGTGCAACCGATTGAGTTTACGAGAGATCGATTTCATATAGATACTAGCATATCTCGGAAATTAATCTAAGATGAAAAACAAGTATAAATTAGGGACTAATTTGTAAGAGTTATAAATTAGTAGGCACCTAATTGTATTTTATCCAAGTTAATGTGATGATGTCACGATGATGTCATGTGATGATGTCACGATGATGTCATGTGATAATGTCACGATGATGTCATGTGATGATGTCACGATGATGTCATGTGATGATGTCACGTGATGATGTCATGTATGTCTCTGTGTGTGACACCTAGTATCCGACGTGTCAGAAGGTGGCAACACCTATGCTTGATGTGTGACACCTAGCATGTGATGTGTCAGATGGTGGCAACACCTATGCTTGGTGTGTGACACCTAGCATGTGAGGTGTTGCATTCTTAAGCAAAGCTCTACCCTATAAATAGAGGTTGCCTTTGCTCATTCTAACCACACCACACTTAAGAGACCATATTTGAAGGAGTTCAAGTAGTCATCAATCACAGAAAAGCTTGGAGAAAGTTTTTCATACATCCCAGCAAAGACGTAATCAAGGCGAGCGTTTGAGCCTAGGGTTGCTCAGCAAGAGAAACTCTTGCAGATTACTTCAAGGTGAGGATTCAATCGGACGCATACTCGTGTGGACGAGCTTGAGGTCGCCGTACTATCAGGACTACAAGAATCGTTGGAGAATCGACATAGGTATTCTTCTTACGGTTTCTAGATGCGTGCTTTAATTACTAGATGATACGACGATCCATTTGTTATTGATATGATCAATTTCTAGATCCGAATTGTTGGAATTCCAATTTTGAATTGAAATATATGATTCGGATAAAAAGGGGAAGTGTTTGGATTTGTTTCGTAACGTTTGTAAACGTTTTGCATGAATAACAAAAAAGGTGAAATGTTTGGATTTCTTTAGTAACCTTTTGAACGTTTGGCTTAAATCGCTAAAATGGGGACACGTTTGGATTTGTTTTGTAACGTTTGTAAACATTTGGCTTAAATTGCTAAAAAGGTGAAACGCTGGGATTTGTTTCGTAACGTTTGTAAATGTTTGTCTTAAAATTCTAAAAAAGAAGAAACATTTGGATTTGTTTCGAAACGTTTGTAAACTTTTGGCTTAAATCGCTAAAAAGGTGAGACGTTTGGATTTGTTTCGTAACGTTTGTAAATGTTTGGCTTAAATTGCTAAAAAGGTGAAACACTTGGATTTGTTTCGTAACGTTTGTAAATGTTTGGCTTAAAATTCTAAAAAGGAGAAACATTTGGATTTGTTTCGAAATATTTGTATACTTTTGGCTTATATTGCTAAAAAGGTGAGACGTTTGGATTTATTTCATAACGTTTGTACACGTTTTGCTTAAATCGCTAGAAAGGTGAAATTTTTGGATTTCTTTTGTAACGTTTGTAAACATTTGGCTTAAATTGCTACAAAGGTGAAACGCTTGGATTTGTTTCGTAACGTTTGTAAATTTTTGGGTTAAATTGCAAAAAAGGTGAAACGCTTGGATTTGTTTCATAACGTTTGTAAACGTGTGGCTTAAATCGCTGAAAATGTGAAACGTTTGGATTTATTTCGTAACATTTTAAACGTTTGGTTTTGTTTTGTAACGTTTGTAAACGTTTCGCTTCAATCGCTAAAAAGATGAAACATTTTGATTTGTTTCGTAATGTTTATAAACGTTTGGCTTTAATCGATAGAAATGCGAAAAGTTTGGATTTGTTTCGCAATGTTTATAAACGTTTGGCTTAAATTGCTAAAAAGGTGAGACGTTTGGTTTTGTTTTGTAACGTTTGTAAACGTTTGGCTTATATCGCTAAAAAGGTGAAACGTTTGGATTTGTTTCGTAACGTTGTTAAACATTTGACTTAAATCGCCAAAAAGGTGAAACGTTTGGATTTGTTTCGTAACGTCTGGCTTAAATTGCTAAAAAGGTGAAACATTTTGATTTGTTTCGTAATGTTTGTAAACGTTTGGCTTAAATTGCTAAAAATGTGAAACGTTTGGATTTATTTCGTAATATTTTAAACGTTTGGTTTTGTTTCGTAATGTTTGTAAATGTTTGGCTTAAATCGCTAAAAAGGAGAAACGTTTGGATTTGTTTTGTAACGTTTGCTAAGGTTTGGCTTAAATTGCTAAAAAGGTTAAACGCTTGGATTTGTTTCGTAACGTTTGTAAATGTTTGTCTTAAAATTCAAAAAAGAAGAAACATTTGGATTTGTTTCGAAACGTTTGTTAACTTTTGGCTTAAAGTGCTAAAAAGGTGAGACGTTTGGATTTGTTTCGTAACATTTGTAAACGTTTGGCTTAAATTGCTAAAAAGTTGCAACACTTGGATTTATTTCGTAACGTTTGTAAATGTTTGGCTTAAAATTCTAAAAAGGAGAAACATTTGGATTTGTTTCGAAATGTTTGTGTACATTTGGCTTATATTGCTAAAAAGGTGAGACGTTTGGATTTATTTCGTAAAGTTTGTACATGTTTTGCTTAAATCGCTAGAAAGGTGGAACGTTTGGATTTGTTTTGTAACGTTTGTAAACATTTGGCTTAAATTGCTACAAAAGTGAAACGCTTGGATTTGTTTTGTAAAGTTTGTAAACTTTTGGCTTAAATTGAAAAAAGGTGAAACGCTTGGATTTGTTTCATAACGTTTGTACACTTTTGGCTTAAATCGCTAAAAATGTGAAACGTTTGGATTTATTTCGTAACATTTTAAACGTTTGGTTTGATTTTGTAACGTTTGTAAACGTTTGGCTTAAATCGCTAAAAAGGTGAAACATTTGGATTTGTTTTGTAATGTTTATAAACTTTTGGCTTAAATCGATAGAAAGGCGAAACGTTTGGATTTGTTTCGCAATGTTTGTAAACGTTTGGCTTAAATCGCTAAAACGGTGAAACGTTTGAATTTTTTTCATAACATTTGTAAACGTTTTGCATAAATCGCTAAAAAGGTGAAATGTTTGGATTTGTTTCGTAACATTTTAATCGTTTGGCTTGAGTCGCTAAAATGGGGAAACCTTTGGATTTGTTTCGTAATGTTTGTAAACGTTTAACTTAAATTGCTAAAAAGGTGAAATGTTTGGTTTTGTTTCGTAACGTTTGTAAACGTTCGGCTTAAATCACTAAAAAGATGAAACATTTGGATTTCTTTCTTAACCTATATAAACATTTGGCTTAAATCGCTATAAAGGTGAGACGTTTGGATTTGTTTCGTAGCGTTTGTACACGTTTGGCTTAAATCGCTTAAAAGATGAAACGTTTAAATTTGTTTCGTAACGTTTGTAAACATTTGGCTTAAATCGCTAGAAAGGGGAAACGTTTGGATTTGTTTCGTAGATTGTAAACGTTTGGCTTAAATTGCTAAAAATTTGAAACATTTGGATTTGTTTCGTAACGTTTTAAACGTTTGGTTTTGTTTCGTAACGTTTGTAAACGTTTGGCTTAAATCGCTAAAAAGGTGAAAAGTTTGGATTTGTTTCGTAATGTTTGTAAACGTTTTGTTAGTAGTATGTGCCGTAGGGCCATTTTGTATTTATACTTGTATAAACAAATCCCATTTTCAATGATATATATGTTTTATTTGAACTAAGTGCCTCATCAACTAAGTGTTTATTTATTGCATATTGTCCTTATCACATTGTGATAGAATCTATTCTTAAGGTGTTGAGAATATGAGTGACAAAATTCTATTATACAAGTGATTTAAATAACCGTTCACAATCGATGGGGTCCTACGAATAAGGGCATCACATTATTCCAGAAAGATTGTCACCTCTGTTTATTCTTCTGATTAGTAAAGAGTTACTAATTATAGGAAGCAGTGAGTCTCATACTACCTGATGGGGATCAGAATAAACATATGGATACTCAAAGGGTTTGAGTGAGTCGAACAAGTGACGCTAGATGACTTATACAGGGTATTTCATCAAAGTCAATTTAATGTCATCTATTTCATGATTGTACATATGTTCTTTGACTTGCGGCGACACTATCTTGTATATAGGTGATTAGAGTTTGATACTCCTAATCCCTAGATCTTTCATGAGCTAGGGTCGCGGGATGTGTTAGCTCTAGTTAGTTGTATATGGAGACAGGGGTTTAACCAAGAGAGGATTAATATGCTATCTCAATTTGTTCTTGATGGATGATAAAACCTGCGCAGGTGTGTATATGACTTACTTAGAAAGTTGTTTCTAGTGGAAGTCATACTTATCAAGAATAAGAACTGAGATGAGGTCATATCATCAAGATAAACAGTGTTTGACTTAACCGTGACACTAGTCGAGATCGGAATCTTAGATGAAGGGAATTTTGAGTATACGGTAATTATGAACATTGGTTCATAAAGAATGCATTGAAACATACATATCTATTTGGGGGTCGTGATATGTTGCTAGACGTCACTCACGATCTACGAGAATTAATAATTAATGGGATTCAATTATTTAATATAAGAAAGGCGTTTCTTATAACTCTCGTTGCCATATAGATGTGAACCTAGTTTGTCACACACAATAGGGTGTCAACCGATTGAGTTTACGAGAGATCGATTCCATATAGATACTAGCATATCTCGGAAATTAATCTAAGATGAAAAAACAAATACAATTACGGACTAATTTGTAAGAGTTATAAATTAGTAGGCACCTAATTGTATTTTATTCAAGTTAATATGAGGATGTCATGTGATGATGTCACGATGATGTCATGCGATGATGTCACGATGATGTCATTTGATAATGTCACATGATGATGTCATGTATGTCTCTGTGTGTGACACCTAGCATCCGACGTGTCAGAATGGTGGCAACACCTATGCTTGATGTGTGACACCTAGCATGTGATGTGTCAGATGGTTGCAACATCTATTCTTGGTATATGATACCTAGCATGTGAGGTGTCGAATGGTGGAAACACCTTTTCTTGGTGAGTGACACCTAGCATGTGAGGTGTTGCATTCTTAAGCAAAGCTCTACCCTATAAATAGAGGTTGCCTTTGCTCATTTTACACACACCACACATAAGAGAGCATATCTGAAGTAGTTCAAGTAGTAATCAATCACAGAAAAGCTTGGAGAAAGCTTTTCATACATCCCAGCAAAGACGTAATCGAGGCGAGAGTTTGAGCTTAGGGTTGCTCGGTAAGAGAAACTCTTGCATATTACTTTAAGGCAAGGATTCAATCGGACGCATACTCGTGTGGACGAGCTTGAGGTCGTCGTACTATCAGGACTACAAGAACGTTTGGAGAATCGACATAGGTATTCTTCTTACGGTGTCTAAATGCATGCTTTAATTACTAGATGATACGACCATCCATTTGTTATTGATATGATCAATTTCTGGATCCAAACTGTTGGAATTCCAATTTTGAATTGAAATATACGATTCGGACCATCACGTCCCGTTGCACCAACACGTTTGGCTTAAATCTCAAGAAAGGTGAAACATTTGGATTTGCTTCGTAATGTTTGTAAATGTTTGGCTTAAATTGCTAAAAAGGTGAAACGCTTGGATTTGTTTCGTAACATTTGTAAACGTTTGGCTTAAATTGCTAAAAAGGAGAAACGCTTGGATTTGTTTCGTAAAGTTTTAAACGTTTGGTTTTGTATCATAACGTTTGTAAACGTTTGGCTTAAATCGCTAAAAATGGGAAACGTTTGGATTTGTTTCGTAACGTTTGTAAACGTTTGGCTTAAATCCCTAGAAAGGTGAAACGTTTGGATTTGTTTCGTAACATTTGTAATGTTTGGCTTAAATTGCAAAAAAGGTAAAACGTTTGGATTTGTTTCGTAACGTTAGTAAACGTTTTGGCTTAAATTTCTAAAAATGAGAAACGTTTCGATTTGTTTTGGAACGTTCAAAACATTTGGTTTGTTTTGTAACGTTTGTAAACGTTTGGCTTAAATCGCTAAAAAGGTGAAACGTTTGGATCTGTTTGGTAACGTTTGTAAACGTTTGGCTTAAATAGCTAGAAAGGGGAAACATTTGGATTTGTTTCATAACGTTTGTAAACGTTTGACTTAAATTGCTAAAAAGGTGAAACGTTTGGATTTGTTTCGTAACATTTGTAAACGTTTGGCTTAAATTGCTAAAAAGGTGAAACGTTTGGATCTGTTTTGAATCATTTTAAACGTTTGGCTTAAATTGCTAAATAGGGGAAATGTTTGGATCTGTTTTGAAACATTTTAAACGTTTGGCTTAAATCGCTAAATAGGGGAAACGTTTGGATTTGTTTCGTAACGTTTGTAAACGTTTGGCTTAAATTGCTAAAAACATGAAATGTTTGGTTTTGTTTCATAGCGTTTGTAAACGTTCGGTTTAAATCAATAAAAGGATGAAGCATTTGGTTTTGTTTCGTAACGTTTCTAAATGTTTGGCTTAAAATTCTAAAAAGGAGAAACATTTGGATTTGTTTCAAAATGTTTGTACACGTTTGGCTTAAATCGCTAAAAAGGTGAAACTTATGGATTTTTTTCATAACGTTTGTAAACGTTTGGCTTCAAATACTAAAAAGGGGAAACATTTGGATTTGTTTCGTAACGTTTGTAAACGCTTTGCATAAATCGCTAAAACAGTGAAATGTTTGGATTTGTTTCGTAACGTTTTAAACGTTTGGCTTAAATCGCTAAAATGGAGAAGCATTTGGATTTTTCGTAACATTTGTAAACGTTAGGCTTGAATTGCTAAAAAGGTGAAATGTTTGGTTTTGTTTCGTAACGTTTGTAAAGGTTCGGCTGAAATCGCAAAAAAGATGAAACATTTGGGTTTGTTTCGTAACGTTTGTAAACTTTTGGCTTAAATTGCTAAAAAGGTGAAACGATTGGATTTGTTTCGTAACGTTTGTAAACGTTTGGCTTTAATTGCTAAAAAGATGAAACAATTGGTTTTGTTTCGTAACGTTTGTAAAGGTTTGGCTTAAATCAATAAAAATGTGAAACGTTTGGATTTGTTTCGTAACGTTTTAATCGTTTGGTTTTGTTTCGTAATGTTTGTAAATGTTTGGCTTAAATCGCTAAAAAGGCGAAACGTTTGGATTTGTTTCGCAACGTTTAAATTTTTGGCTTAAATTCCAAAAAAGGCGAAATGTTTGGATTTGTTTTGTAACATTTTGTAAACGTTCGGCTTAAATCGCTAAAAAGGTGAAACGTTTGGATTTGTTTGGTAACATTCTGTAAACGTTTGGCTTAAATTGCTAAAAAGGTGAAACGTTTGGATTTGTTTCGTAACATTTGTAAACGTTTGGCTTAAATTGCTAAAAAGGTGAAACGTTTGGATCTGTTTTGAATCATTTTAAACGTTTGGCTTAAATTGCTAAATAGGGGAAATGTTTGGATCTGTTTTGAAACATTTTAAACGTTTGGCTTAAATCGCTAAATAGGGGAAACATTTGGCTTAAATCACTAAATAGGGGAAACGTTTGGATTTGTTTCGTAATGTTTGTAAACGTTTGGCTAAAATTGCTAAAAACGTGAAATGTTTGGTTTTGTTTCATAACGTTTGTAAACGTTCTGTTTAAATCAATAAAAGGATGAAACGTTTGGTTTTGTTTCGTAACGTTTCTAAATATTTGGCTTAAAATTCTAAAAAGGAGAAACATTTGGATTTGTTTCGAAATGTTTGTACACGTTTGGCTTAAATCGCTAAAAAGGTGAAACTTTTGGATTTTTTTCATAACGTTTGTAAACGTTTGGCTTAAATCCCTAAAATGGGGAAACATTTGTAAACGTTTGGCTTAAATTGCTAAAAACACGTTTGGCTTAAATCGCTAATAGGGTAACACGTTTAGATTTGTTTCGAAACGTGTGTAAATGTTTGGCTTATATTGGTAAAAAGGTGAAACGTTTGGATTTGTTTCGTAACGTTTGTAAACGTCTGGCTTAAATTGTTAAAAAGGTGAAACACTTGGATTTGTGTCGTAACCTTTGTAAACGTTTGGCTTAAATTGCTGAAAAGGTGAAACGTTTGGATTTGTGTCGTAACGATTGTAAACGTTAGGCTTAAATTGCTAAAAAGGTGAAATGTTTGGTTTTGTTTCGTAACGTTTGTAAAGGTTCGGCTGAAATCGCAAAAAAGATGAAACATTTGGGTTTGTTTCGTAACGTTTGTAAACTTTTGGCTTAAATTGCTAAAAAGGTCAAACGATTGGATTTGTTTCGTAACGTTTGTAAACGTTTGGCTTTAATTGCTAAAAAGATGAAACAATTGGTTTTGTTTCGTAACGTTTGTAAAGGTTTGGCTTAAATCAATAAAAATGTGAAACGTTTGGATTTTTTCGTAACGTTTTAATCGTTTGGTTTTGTTTCGTAATGTTTGTAAACGTTTGGCTTAAATCGCTAAAAAGGCGAAACGTTTGGATTTGTTTCGCAACGTTTGTAAATTTTTGGCTTAAATTCCAAAAAAGGCGAAATGTTTGGATTTGTTTCGTAACATTTTGTAAACGTTTGGCTTAAATCGCTAAAAAGGTGAAACGTTTGGATTTGTTTGGTAACATTTTGTAAACGTTTGGCTTAAATTGCTAAAAAGGGGAAACCTTTGGATTTGTTTCGTAACATTTGTAAACGTTTGGCTTAAATTGCTAAAAAGGTGAAACGTTTGGATCTGTTTTGAATCATTTTAAACGTTTGGCTTAAATTGCTAAATAGGGGAAATGTTTGGATCTGTTTTGAAACATTTTAAACGTTTGGCTTAAATCGCTAAATAGGGGAAACGTTTGGCTTAAATCACTAAATAGGGGAAACGTTTGGATTTGTTTCGTAACGTTTGTAAATGTTTGGCTTAAATTGCTAAAAACGTGAAATGTTTGGTTTTGTTTCATAACGTTTGTAAACGTTCGGTTTAAATCAATAAAAGGATGAAACGTTTGGTTTTGTTTCGTAACGTTTCTAAATGTTTGGCTTAAAATTCTAAAAAGGAGAAACATTTGGATTTGTTTCGAAATGTTTGTACACGTTTGGCTTAAATCGCTAAAAAGATGAAACTTTTGGATTTTTTTCATAACGTTTGTAAACGTTTGGCTTCCATTGCTAAAAAGGGGAAACATTTGGATTTGTTTCGTAACGTTTGTAAACGCTTTGCATAAATCGCTAAAACGGTGAAATATTTGGATTTGTTTCGTAACGTTTTAAACGTTTGGCTTATATCGCTAAAATGGAGAAGCGTTTGGATTTTTTGTAACATTTGTAAACGTTAGGCTTAAATTGCTAAAAAGGTGAAATGTTTGGTTTTTTTTCGTAACGTTTGTAAAGGTTCGGCTAAAATCGCTAAAAAGATGAAACATTTGGGTTTGTTTCGTAACGTTTGTAAACTTTTGGCTTAAATTGCTAAAAAGGTTAAACGACTAGATTTGTTTCGTAACGTTTGTAAACGTTTGGCTTTAATTGCTAAAAAGATGAAACGATTGGTTTGTTTCGTAATGTTTGTAAAGGTTTGGCTTGAATCAATAAAAATATCAAACGTTTGGATTGGTTTCGTAACGTTTTAATCGTTTGGTTTTGTTTCGTAATGTTTGTAAACGTTTGGCTTAAATCGCTAAAAAGGCGAAACGTTTGGATTTGTTTCGCAACGTTTGTAAATTGTTGGCTTAAATTCCAAAAAAGGCGAAATGTTTGGATTTGTTTCATAACATTTTGTAAACATTTGGCTTAAATCGCTAAAAAGGTGAAACTTTTGGATCTGTTTCGTAACGTTTGTAAATATTTGGCTTAAATTGCTAAAATGGTGAAACGCTTGGATTTGTATCGTAATGTTTATAAATGTTTGGCTTAATATTCTAAAAAGAAGAAACATTTTTATTTATTTTGAAACGTTTGTAAACTTTTGACTTAAATTGCTAAAAAGGTGAGACGTTTGGATTTGTTTCCTATCGTTTGTAAACGTTTGGCTTAAATCGCTAAAAAGGGGAAACGTTTGGATTTGTTTTATAACGTTTGGCTTAAATCGCTAGAAAGGGGAAACATTGGGATTCGTTTCATAACATTTGTAAACGTTTGGCTTAAATTGCTAAAATGGTGAAACGCTTTTATTCGTTTCGTAACTTTTGTAAACCTTTGGCTTAAATTGCTAAAAAGGTGAAACGCTTTGATTTGTTTCGTAACCTTTGTAAATGTTTGGCTTAACTCGCTAAAAAGGTGAAACGTTTGAATTTTGTTTTCATAACATTTGTAAACGTTTTGCCAACTCGCTAAAAAGGTGAAATGTTAGGATTTGTTTAGTAACGTTTAAATCATTTGGCTTAAAATCGCTAAAATAGGGAAACGTTTGGATTTGATTCGTAACGTTTGAATTTAATTCGTAACATTTGTAATCGTTTAGCTTAATTTGCTAAAAAGGTGAAATGTTTGGTTTTATTTCGTAACGTTTGTAAACGTTCGGCTTAAAACGCTAAAAAGATAAAACGTTTGGATTTTTTTTGGAACCTTAATAAACGTTTGGCTTAAATCGCTAAAAAGGTCAGATGTTTGGATTTGTTTCGTAACGTTTGTACACGTTTGGCTTAAATCGCTAAAAAGGTGAAACGTTTAGATTTTTTTGTAACGTTTGTAAACGTTTGGCTTAAATCGCTAGAAAGGTGAAGCGTTTGGATTTGTTTCGTAACGATTGTAAACATTTGACTTAAATTCCTAAAAATGGGAAACGTTTCGATTTGTTTCGTGACGTTTTAAACGTTTGGTTTTGTTTCGTAACGTTTGTAAACGTTTGGCTTAAATTGCTAAAAAAGCGAAACGTTTGGATTTGTTTCGTAACGTTTGTAAACGTTTGGCTTAAATCGCAAGAAAGGTTAAACATTTGGATTTGTTTCGTAACATATGTAAACGTTAGCCTTAAATTGCTAAAAGGTGAAACGCTTAGATTTGTTTCGTAATGTTTTAAACGTTTTGTTTTGTTTCGTAAGGTTTGTAAACGTTTGGCTTAAATTGCTAGAAAGGTGAAACATTTGGATTTGTTTCGTAACGTTTGGCTTAAATTGCAAAAAAGATGAAACGTTTGGATTTGTTTCGTAATGTTTGTTAACGTTTGGCTTAAATTGCTAAAATGAGAAACGTTTGGTTTGTTTTGTAACGTTTTAAACGTTTGGTTTGTTTTGTAATGTTTGTAAACGTTTGGCTTAAATCGCTAAAAAGATGAAACGTTTGGATTTGTTCGTAATGTTTGTAAACATTTGGCTTAAATTGCTAAACAGGTGAAACGTTTGGATTTGTTTCGTAACGTTTGTAAACGGTTTGCATAAATTGCTAAAAAGGTGAAATGTTTGGATTTGTTTCGTAATGTTTTAAACGTTTGGCTAAATTGCTAAACTGGGGAAACGTTTGGATTTGTTTCGTAACGTTTGTAAACGTTCGGCTTAAATTGCTAAAAACGTGAAATGTTTGGTTTTGTTTCGTAACGTTTGTAAACGTTCGGCTTAAATCGCTAAAAAGATGAAACGTTTGGTTTTGTTTTGTAACGTTTGTAAATGTTTGGCTTAAAATTCTAATAAGGAGAAACATTGGATTTGTTTCGAAACGTTTGTACACGTTTGCCTTAAATCGCTAAAAAAGTGAAAGGTTTGGATTTGTTTCGTTACCTTTGTGAAGAAACATTTGGATTTGTTTCATAACCTTTGTAAACGTTTGGCTTAAATCGCTAAAAACGTGAAACGTTTGGATTTGTTTCGTAACATTTGCACACGTTTGGCTTAAATCGCTAAAAAGGTGAAACTTTTGGATTTTTTTCATAACGTTTGTAAACGTTTGGCTTCAATTCTAAAAAGGGAAAACGTTTTGCATAAATCGCTAAAACGGTGAAATATTTGGATTTGTTTCGTAACGTTTGTAAAGGTTTGGCTTAAATTTAACAAAAATGTGAAACGTTTGGATTTGTTTCGTAACGTTCTAATCGTTTGGTTTAGTTTCGTAATGTTTGTAAACGTTTGGCTTAAATCGCTAAAAAGGCAAAAGGTTTGGATTTAATTCGTTACGTTTGTAAACGTTTGTCTTAAATTCCTGAAAAGGCGACATGTTTGGACGTGTTTCATAACATTTTGTAAACGTTTGACTTAAATCGCTAAAAATGTGAAATGTTTTGATTTGTTTCGTAACATTGTTAATGTTTGGCTTACATCGCTAAAAAGGTGAAAAGTTTGGATTTATTTTGGAATGTTTGTAAACGTTTGGGTTAAATCGTTAAAAATGAAACGTTTGGATTTTTTTGTAATGTCTGGGAACGTTTAGTTTAAATCGCGAAAAATGTGAAAAGTTTGGATTTATTTCGTAACGTTTGTAAACGTTTGGCTTAAATTGCTAAAAAGGTGAAACTCTTAGATTTGTTTCGTAACGTTTGTAAACGTTTAACTTAAATTGCTAAAAAGGTGAAACGCTTGGATTTGTTTCGCAACGTTTGTAAACGTTTGGTTTAAATTGCTAAAAAGGAGGAATGTTTAGATTTGTTTCGTAACATTTGTAAACGTTTGGCTTTAATCGCTAAAAAGGTGAGACGTTTGTATGTGTTTCGTAACGTTTCTACATGTTTGGCTTAAATCGCTAAAAAGGTGAAACGTTTGAATATGTTTTCAAACCTTTGTAAATATTTGGCTTAAATCGCTAAAAAAGTGAAACGTTTGGATTTGTTTCGTAACGTTAGTAAACTTTTGGCTTAAATTGCTAAAAAGTTAAAACACTTGGATTTGTTTCGTAACGTTTGTAAACGTTTGACTTAAATTGCTAAAAAGGTGAAACGCTTGGATTTGTATCGTAACGTTTGGCTTAAACTGCTAAAAAGGTGAAACTTTTGGATTTGTTTCATAACCTTAGTAACCATTTGGCTTAAATAGCTAAAAAGGTGAAACGTTTGGATTTGTTTTGTAATGTTTGTACACGTTTTGCTTAATTCTCTAAAAAGGTAAAACATTTGTATTTTTTTCGTATCGTTTGTAAACGTTTGGCTTCAATTGATAATAAGGTGAAACGTTTGAATTTGTTTCGTAACATTTGTAAACGTTTGGCTAAAACCGCTAAAAGGGTGAAGCGTTTGGATTTTATTTCGTAATGTTTGTAAACGTTCGACTTAAATTGCTAAAAAGGTGAAACGCTTGGTTTTGTTTCTTAACATTTGTAAACGTTTGGCTTAATTTGCTATAAAGGTGAAACGCTTGGATTTGTTTCGTAATTTTTGTAAACGTTTCGCTTAAATCGTTAAAAAGGTAAAACATTTGGATTTGTTTCATATCCTTTGTTACGTTTGGCTGAAATCGCTAAAAAGGTAAAACGTTTGGATTTGTTTCGTAACGTTTGAACACATTTGGCTTAAATCGCTAAAAAGATGAAACGTTTTGAATTTTATCGTAGTTTCAATTGCTAAACTGGCGAAACGTTGGGATTTATTTCGTAACGTTTGTAAACGTTTGGCATAAATAGCTAAAACGGTGAAATGTTTAGATTTGTTTCGTAACGTTTTAAACGTTTGGCTTAAATCCCTAAAATGGGGAAAGATTTGAATTTGTTTTGTAACGTTCGAAAACGTTTGGCTTAAATCGCTAAAAAGATGAAACATTTGGATTTGTTTCGTAATGTTTGTAAACGTTTGGCTTAAATTGCTAAAAAGGTGAAACGCTTGGATTTCTTTCTTAGCATTTGTAAAGGTTTGTTATAAATTGCTAAAAAGGTGAAACACTTGGTTTTATTTTATAACGTTTGTAAAGGTTTGGCTTAAATCGCTAAAAATGTGAAACGTTTAGATTTGTTTCGTAATGTTTTAATCGGTTGGTTTTATTTCGTAACGTTTGTAAACGTTTGGCTTAAATCGCTAAAAAGGTGAAACGTTTGGATTAATTATGTAACGCTTGTAAACATTTTGCTTAAATTGCTAAAAAGGAGAAACGTTTGGATTTGTTTCGTAACATTTTGTAAACGTTTGGCTAAAATCGCTAAAAAGGTGAAATGTTTGGATTTGTTTCGTAATATTTGTAAACGTTTGGCTTAAATCGCTAAAAAGTGAAAAGTTTGGATTTGTTTCGTAACGTTTGTAAGCGTTTCGATTAAATTGCTAAAAAGGTGAAACGCTTGAATTTGTTTCGTAACCTTTGTAAACGTTTGGCTTAAATCACTAAAAAGGTTAAACGTTTGGATTTGCTTCGCAAAGTTTGTACACGTTTGGCTTAAATCACTAAAAAGGTGAAATGTTTGGATTTGTTTTGTAACATTTGTAAATGTTTGGCTTAAATCGCTAAAAAAGTGAAACGGTTGGATTTGTTTCGTAACGTTTGTAAACGTTTGGCATAAATTGCTAAAAAAGTGAAACGCTTGGATTTGTTTCGTAAAGTTTGTAAACATTTGTCTTAAATTTCTAAAAAGGTGAAATGCTTGGATTTGTTTCGTAACATTTGTAAACGTTTGGTTTAAATTGCTAAAAAGGTGAAACATTTGGATTTGTTTCTTAACCTTTGTAAACGTTTAGCATAAATTGCGAAAAGGGTGAAACGTTTGGATTTCTTTCGTAACAGTTGTACAAGTTCTGCTTAAATCGCTAAAAAAATGAAACATTTGGATTTTTTCTGTAACGTTTGAAAACGTTTGGCTTCAATCGATAAAAAGGTGAAACGTTTGGATTTGTTCAGTAAAGTTTTAAACTTTTGTCTTAAATCGCTAAAATGGGAAAACGTTTGTAAACGTTTCGCTTAATTTGCTAAAAAGGTGAAATGTTTGGATTTGTTTCGTAAAGTCTTAAATGTTTGGCTTAAATGGCTAAAATGGGGAAACGTTTGTAAACGTTTGGATTAATTTGCTAAAAAGGTGAAATGTTTGGTTTTGTTTTGTAAAGTTTGTTAACGTTCGGCGTATATCGCTAAAAAGATAAAACGTTTGGATTTGTTTCGTAACGTTTGTAAATGTTTGGCTTAAATTGCTAAATAGGTGAAACTCTTGGATTTGTTTCGTAACGTTTGTAAACTTTTGCTTAAATTGCTAAAAAGGTGAAACGCTTGGTTTTATTTCTAAACGTTTGTAAGGGTGTGGCTGAAATTGCTAAAAATATAAAATGTTTGGATTTGTTTCGTAACGTTTTAAACGTTTGGTGTTGTTTTGTATCGTTTAGCTTAAATCGCTAAAAAGGTGAAACGTTTGGATTTGTTTCGTAACGTTTGTAAACGTTTGGCTTAAATCGCTAAAAAGGTGAAACGTTTGGTTTTGATTTGTAATGTTTGTAAACGTTTGGCTTAAATCTCTAAAAAGGCGAAACATTTGGATTTTCTTCTTAATGTTTGTAAACGTTTGGCTTAATTTGCTAAAAAGGTGAAATGATTGGTTTTGTTTCGTAACGTTTGTAAACGTTCGTCTTAAATCGCTAAAAAGATGAAACGTTTGGATTTGTTTCGTAACGTTTGTAAACGTTTGTTGCTAAAAAGGTGAAATGCTTGGATTTGTTTCGTAACGTTTGTAAATGTTTGGCTTCAATTACTAAAAAGGTGTAACGCTTGAATTTGTTTCGGAACATTAGTAAACGTTTGTCTTAAATTGCTAAAAAGGTGAAGCTCTTGGATTTGTTTCGTAACGTTTGTGTACGTTTGGGCTTAAATTGCTAAAAAGGCGAAACGTTTAGATTTGTTTCGTAACGTTTTTAAATGTTTGCCTTAATTCGCTAAAAAGGTGAAACGTTTAGATATGTTTCGTAACGTTTTTTTAAACTTTTTGCTTAAATCGCTAAAAAGGTGAAACATTTATATTTGGATTTGTTTCGTAACGTTTGTAAACGTTTGGCTTAAATTGATAAAAAAAGGTAAAAAGTTTGGATTTGTTTTGTAACATTTGTAAACGTTTGGCATAAATCGCTAAAAAGGTGAAACGTTTGAAATTTCATAACGTTTGGCTTAAATCGCTAAAAAGGTGAAACGCTTGAATTTGTTTCGTAACATTTGTAAAAGTTTGGCTTAAATTGATAAAAAGGTGAAACGTTTGGATTTGTTTCGTATAATTTTAAACGTTTGATTTTCTTTCGTAACCTTTTAAACGATCGGCTTAAATCGCTAAAATTGTGAAACGTTTGTATTTGTATCGTAACGTTTGTAAACGTTTGACTTAAATTGCTAAAAAAGGGAAATGTTTTGCTTAAATCGTTAAAAAGGTGAAACGTTTGGATTTGTTTCGTAAAGTTTGTAAACATTTGGCTTAAATTGCTAAAAAAAAGTGAAACGTTGTGATTTGCTTCGTAACCTTTGTAAACGTTTGGCTTAAATCTCTAAAAAGGTGAAACTTTTGGTTTTGTTTCATAACCTTTGTAAATGTTTGGCTTAAATCGCTCAAAAGGTGAAACGTTTGGGTCTGTTTCGCAACGTTTGTAAACGTTTTGATTAAATTTCTAAAAAGGTGACACGTTTGAATTTGTTTCGTAACCTTTGTAAACGTTTGGTTTAAATCGCTAAAAAGGTGAAACATTTGGATTTGTTTCCTAACGTTTGTGAACTTTTGGCTTAAATCGCTAAAAATGTGAAATGTTTGGATTTGTTTCTTAACATTTGTAAACGTGTGGCTTAAATCGCTTAAAAGGTGAAACGTTTGGATTTGTTCCGTAACGTTTGAAGACGTTTGGCTTAAATTGCAAAAAAGGTGAAACGTTTGGTTTTGTTTCGTAACGTTTGCAAACGTTCGGCTTAAATCACTAAAAAGGTGAAATGTTAGGATTTGTTTTGTAACGTTTGTATACGTTTGGCTTAAATCACTAAAATAGTGAAACGTTTAGATTTGTTTCGTAACGTTTGTAAACGTTTGGCTTAAATTGCTATAAATGTGAAATAGTTGAATTTGTTTCGTAGTATTTTAAATGTTTGGTTTAAATTGCTAAAAAGGTGAAAGGCTTGGATTTGTTTCGTAATGTTTGTAAACGTTTGGCTTAAATTGCTAAAACGTTGAAACGCTTGGATTTGTTTCGTAACGTTTTTAAACGTTTGGCTTAAATCGCTAAAAAGGTGAAACGTTTAAATTTATTTCGTAACGTTTGTAAACGTTTGGCTTAAATTGCTTAAAAGGTGAAACGTTTGGTTTTGTTTCGTAACTTTTTAAACGTTCGGCTATAATCGCTAAAAAGATGAAATGGTTGGGTTTGTTTCGTAACGTTTTGAACGTTTGGATTTGTTTCAAAACGTTTGGCTTCAATCACTAAAAGGTGAAACATTTGGATTTGTTTTGTAAAGTTTGTACAAGTGTGACTTAAATCAATAAAAATGGAAAATGTTTGGATTTGTTTCAAAATGTTTATAAACGTTTGGTTTTGTTTCGTAATGTTTATATATGTTTGGCTTAAATCGCTAAAATGGGGAAATGTTTGGTGTTGTTTTGTAACGTTTGTAAACGTTTGGATTTGTTTCGTAACGTTTTAAAAGTTTGGTTTTGTTTTTCTAACGCTTGTAAACGTTTGGCTTAAATCGCTAAAAAAGTGAAACATTTGGTTTTGTTTCGTAACGTTTGTAAACGTTTGGCTTAAATTGCTAAAAATGTGAAACGCTTGGATTTGTTTCATAACTTTTGTAAACGTTTGGCTTAAATCGCTAAAAAGGTGAAACATTTGGATTTGTTTCGTAACATTTGTAAACGTTTGGCTTAAATCGCTAAAAAGGTGAAACGTTTGAATTTGTTTCGGAACGTTTCTAAACGTATGGCTTAAATTGCTAAAAAGGTGAAACACTTGGATTTGTTTCGTAATGTATGTAAACTTTGGCGTAAATTGCCAAAAAGGTGAAACACTTGGATTTGTTTCGTAAAGTTAATTTACTTTTGGCTTAATTTTCTAAAAAGGTGAAACATTTTGATTTGTTTAATAACCTTTGTAAACATTTGGCTTAAATCGCTAAAAAGGTTAGACGTTTGGATTTGTTTTGTAACGTTTGTACAGGTTTGGCTTAAATCGCTAAAAAGATGTAACGTTTGGATTTTGTTTGTTTGTAAACGTTTGGCTTCAATTGCTAAAAAGGTGAAACATTTGGATTTGTTTCGTAACATTTATAAACGTTTGGCTTAAATCGCTAAAAAGGTGAAACGTTTGAATTTGTTTCGGAACGTTTCTAAACGTATGGCTTAAATTGCTAAAAAGGTGAAACACTTGGATTTGTTTCGTAATGTATGTAAACTTTGGCGTAAATTGCCAAAAAGGTGAAACACTTGGATTTGTTTCGTAAAGTTAATTTACTTTTGGCTTAATTTTCTAAAAAGATGAAACATTTTGATTTGTTTAATAACCTTTGTAAACATTTGGCTTAAATCGCTAAAAAGGTTAGACGTTTGCATTTGTTTCGTAACGTTTGTAAAGGTTTGGCTTAAATCGCTAAAAATGTGAAACGTTTGGATTTGTTTCGTAATGCTTTAATTGTTTAGCTTTGTTTCATAACGTTTGAAAACGTTTGGCTTAAATCACTAAAAAGGGCAAACGTTTGGATTTGTTTTGTAACGTTTGTAAAGGTTTGGCCTAAATTGCTAAAAAGGCGAAACGTTTGGAATTGTTTCGTAAAATTTTGTAAACGTTTGGCTTAAATCTCTAAAAAGGGGAAACGTTTGGTTTTGATTTGTAATGTTTGTAAACGTTTGGCTTAAATCTTTAAAAAGGTGAAACATTTGGATTTGCTTCTTAATGTTTGTAAACGTTTGGCTTAATTTGCTAAAAAGGTGAAATGTTTGGTTTTGTTTCTTAACGTTTGTAAACGTTCGTCTTAAATCGCTAAAAAGATGAAACGTTTGGATTTGTTTCGTAACGTTTGTTGCTAAAAAGGTGAAATGCTTGGATTTGTTTCGCAACGTTTGTAAATGTTTGGCTTCAATTACTAAAAAGGTGAAACGCTTGAATTTGTTTCGGAACATTAGTAAATGTTTGTCTTAAATTCCTAAAAAGGTGAAGCACTTGGATTTGTTTCGTAACATTTGTATACGTTTGGCTTAAATTGCTAAAAAGGCGAAACGTTTAGATTTGTTTCGTAACGTTTGTAAATGTTTGCCTTAATTCGCTAAAAAGGTGAAACGTTTAAATTTGTTTCGTCACGTTTGTAAACGTTTGGCTTAAATCGCTAAACAGGTGAAACTTTGCATTTGTTTCGTAACGTTAGTAAACGTTTGGCTGATATCGGTAAAAAGGTGAAACATTTAAATTTTCGTAACGTTTGGTTTAAATCGCTAAAAGGTGAAACGCTTGGATTTGTTTCGTAACGCTTGTAAATGTTTAGCTTAAATTGCTATAAAGGTGAAACGTTTGATTTGTTTCGTAACGTTTTAAACGTTTGATTTTGTTTCGTAACGTTTTCTTAACTCGCTAAAAAGGTTTTCTTAAATCCAAATGTTTTCTTAAATCGCTGAAAAGGTGAATCGTTTGGATTTGTTTCGTAACGTTTTCAACTTTTGGATTTGTTTCGAAACGTTTGGCTTAAATTGCTAAAAAGACTGACACATTTGGATTTGTTTCCTAACCTTTGTAAAAGTTTCGCTTAAATCGCTAAAAAGGTAAAACATTTAGGTTTGTTTTATAACCTTTGTAAAAGCTTGGCTTAAATCGCTAAAAAGGTGAAACGTTTAGATCCGTTTCGTAACGTTTGTAAACTTTTTGCTTGAATTGCTAAAAAGGTGACACGTTTGGATTTGTTTCATAACGTTTGTAAACGTTTGGCTTAAATCGCTAAAAAGGTGAAACGCTTGCATTTGTTTCGTAACGTTTGTAAAAGTTTGGCTTAAATTGCTAAAAAGGTGAAACGTTTGGATTTGTTTCGTATAATTTTAATCGTTTGATTTTCTTTCGTAACCTTTTAAACGTTCGGCTTAAATCGCTAAAATTGTGAAACGTTTGTATTTGTATCGTAACGTTCGTAAACGTTTGCCTTAAATTGTTAAAAAGGGGAAACGTTTGGATTTGTTTCTTAACCATTGTAAACGTTTGGATTAAATCTCTGAAAAGGTGAACCATTTCGATTTGTTTCGTAATGTTTGTACACGATTTTCTTAAATCGCTAAAAAGGTGAAACATTTGGATTTTTTGTAACGTTTGAAAACGTTTGGCTTCAATCGATAAAAAGGGGAAACGTTTGGATTTGATTCGTAACGTTTTTAAACGTTTGGCATAAATCGCTAAAAAGGTGAAATGTTTGGATTTGTTTCGTAAAGTTTTACACGTTTGGCTTAAATCGCTAAAAAAGGGAAAGGTTTGGATTTAAGTCGTAACCTTTGTGAAGAAGCATTTGGATTTGTTTCATAACCTTTGTAAACGTTTGGCTTAAATCGCTAAAAACGTGAAAAGTTTGGATTAATTTCGTAACATTTGTACACGTTTGGCTTAAATCGCTAAAAAGGTGAAACTTTTGGATTTTTTTCATAACGTTTGTAAACGTTTGGCTTAAATAGCTAAAAAGGTAAAACGTTTGGATTTGTTTCGTAACGATTGAACACATTTGGCTTAAATCGGTAAAAAGATGAAACGTTTTGATTTTTTCCGTAACGTTTGTAAACGTTTGGTTTCAATTGCTAAAATGGCGAAACGTTGGGATTTATTTCGTAACGTTTGTAAATGTTTGGCATAAATAGCTAAAATGGTGAAATTTTTAGATTTTTTTCTTAACATTTTAAACGTTTGGCTTAAATCGCTAAAATGGGGAAAGATTTGAATTTGTTTCGTAACTTTCGTAAACGTTCAGCTTAAATCGCTAAAAAGATGAAATATTTGGATTTGTTTCGTAATGTTTGTAAACGTTTGGCTTAAATTGCTAAAAAGGTGAAACACTTGTATTTCTTTCTTAGCGTTTGTAAAGGTTTGGCGTAAATTGCTAAAAAGGTGAAACACTTGGTTTTGTTTTGTAACGTTTGTAAAGGTTTGACTTAAATCGCTAAAAATGTGAAACATTTAGATTTGTTTCGTAATGTTTTAATTGTTTGGTTTTATTTTGTAACGTTTATAAACGTTTGGCTTAAATCGCTAAAAAAGTGAAACGTTTGGATTAATTATGTAACGCTTGTAAACATTTTGCTTAAATTGCTAAAAAAGAGAAACGTTTGGATTTGTTTCGTAATATTTTGTAAACGTTTGGCTAAAATCACTAAAAAGGTGAAACGTTTGGATTTGTTTGTAATGTTTGTAAAAGTTTGGCTTTAATCGCTAAAAAGGTGAAAAGTTTGGATTTGTTTCGTAACGTCTGTAAGCGTTTGGATTAAATTGCTAAAAAGGTAAAACGCTTGAATTTGTTTCGTAAATTTTGTAAACGTTTGGCTTAAATCGCTAAAAAGGTTAGACGTTTGGATTTGCTTCGCAACGTTTGTACACGTTTGGCTTAAATCACTAAAAAGGTGAAAAATTTAGATTTGTTTCGTAACATTTGTAAATGTTTGGCTTAAATCGCTAAAAAAGTGAAACGGTTGGATTTGTTTCGTAACGTTTGTAAACGTTTGACTTAAATTTCTAAAAAGGTGAAACGCTTAGATTTTTTTCGTAAAGTTAGGTTTAAACTTCTAAAAAGGTGAAACATTTGGATTTGTTTCGTAACCTTTGTAAACATTTGGTTTCAAATGCGAAAAAGCTGAAACATTTGGATTTGTTTCGTAACGGTTGTACAAGTTCTGCTTAAATCGCTAAAAAGGTGAAACATTTGGATTTTTTTCGTAACGTTTGAAAACGTTTGGCTTCAATCGATAAAAAGGGGAAACGTTTGGATTTGTTTTGTAAACTTTTAAACGTTTGGCTTAAATTGCTAAAATGGGGAAACGTTTGTAAACGTTTGGCTTAATTTGCTAAAAAGGTGAAATTTTTGGATTTGTTTCGTAAAGTTTTAAACGTTTGGCTTATATGGCTAAAATGGGGAAACGTTTGTAAACGTTTGGTTTAATTTGCTAAAAAGTTGAAATGTTTGGTTTTGTTTTGTAAAGTTTGTAAACGTTCGGCGTATATCGCTAAAAAGATGAAACGTTTGGATTTGTTTCGTAACGTTTGTATATGTTTGGATTAAATTGCTAAAAAGGTGAAACGCTTGGATTTGTTTCGAAACGTTTGAAAACGTTTGGCTTAAATTAATAAAAAGGGGAAATGCTTGAATTTGTTTCTGAACATTAGTTAACGTTTGCCTTAAATTGCTAAAAAGGTGAAACGCTTGGATTTGTATCGTAACGTTTGTAAATGTTTGGCTTATATTGCTAAAAAGGTGAAACGTTTGGTTTTGTTTCTAAACGTTTGTAAGGGTGTGGCTTAAATCGCTAAAAATGTGAAATGTTTGTATTTGTTTCGTAACGTTTTAAACGTTTGGTGTTGTATTGTATCGTTTGGCTTATATCGCTAAAAACGTGAAACGTTTGAATTTGTTTCGTAACGTTTGTAAACGTTTGGCTTAAATAGCTAAAAAGGTGAAACGTTTGGTTTTGATTTGTAATGTTTGTAAACATTTGGCTTAAATCACTAAAAAGGTGAAACAGTTGGATTTGCTTCGTAATATTTGTAAACATTTGGCTTAATTTGCTAAAAAGATGAAATGTTTGATTTTGTTTCGTAACGTTTGTAAACTTTCGGCTTAAATCGATAAAAAGATGAAACGTTTGGATTTATTTCATAACGTTTGTAAACGTTTAGCTTAAATTGCTAAAATGGTGAAAAGCTTGGATTGGTTTCGTAGCATTTGTTAACATATAACTTAAATTGCTAAAAAAAGTGAAACGCTTGGTTTTGTTCGTAACGTTTGTAATGGTTTGGCTTAAATCGCTAAAAATGTGAAACGTTTGGATTTGTTTCGTAATGCTTTAATTGTTTATCTTACTTTCATAACGTTTGTAAACGTTTGGTTTAAATAACTAAAAAGGGCAAACGTTTGGATTTGTTTCGTAACGTTTGTAAAGGTTTGGCCTAAATTGCTAAAAAGGCAAAACGTTTCGATTTGTTTCGTAACATTTTGTAAACGTTTGGCTTAAATCGCTAAAAAGGTGAAACGTTTGGATTTGTTTCGTAACATTTTTAAACGTTTGGCTTATATTGTTAAAAAGGGGAAACGTTTGGATTTGTTTCTTAACCATTGTAAACGTTTGGATTAAATCTCTAAAAAGGTGAACCATTTCGATTTGTTTCGTAACGTTTGTACACGATTTTCTTAAATCGCTAAAATGGTGAAACATTTGGATTTTTTTTAACGTTTGAAAACGTTTGGCTTCAATCGATAAAAAGGGGAAACGTTTGGATTTGATTCGTAACGTTTGTAAACGTTTGGCATAAATCGCTAAAAAGGTGAAAGGTTTGGATTTGTTTCGTAACCTTTGTGAAGAAGCATTTGGATTTGTTTCATACCCTTTGTAAACATTTGGCTTAAATCGCTAAAAACGTGAAACGTTTGGATTAATTTCTTAACGTTTGTACACGTTAGGCTGAAATCGCTAAAAAGGTGAAACTTTTGGATTTTTTTCATAACTTTTGTAAACGTTTGGCTTAAATAGCTAAAAAGGTAAAACGTTTGGATTTGTTTCGTAACGTTTGAACACATTTGGCTTAAATCGGTAAAAAGATGAAACGTTTTGATTTTTTCCGTAACCTTTGTAAACGTTTGGTTTCAATTGCTAAATGGCAAAACGTTGGGATTTATTTCGTAACGTTTGTAAACGTTTGGCATAAATAGCTAAAACGGTGAAATGTTTAGATTTGTTTCTTAACGTTTTAAACGTTTGGCTTAAATCGCTAAAATGGGGAAAGATTTGAATTTGTTTCGTAACGTTCGTAAACGTTCAGCTTAAATCGCTAAAAAGATGAAACATTTGGATTTGTTTCGTAATGTTTGTAAACGTTTGGCTTAAATTGCTAAAAAGGTGAAACGCTTGTATTTCTTTCTTAGCGTTTGTAAAGGTTTGGCGTAAATTGCAAAAAAGGTGAAACACTTGGTTTTGTTTTGTAACGTTTGTAAAGGTTTGTAAAGGTTTGACTTAAATCGCTAAAAATGTGAAACGTTTAGATTTGTTTCGTAATGTTTTAATTGTTTGGTTTTATTTCGTAACGTTTGTAAACGTTTGGCTTAAATCGCTAAAAAGGTGGAACGTTTGGATTAATTATGTAACGCTTGTAAACATTTTGCTTAAATTGCTAAAAAGGAGAAACGTTTGGATTTGTTTCGTAATATTTTGTAAACGTTTGGCTAAAATCACTAAAAATGTGAAACGTTTATATTTGTTTCGTAATGTTTGTAAACGTTTGGCTTTAATCGCTAAAAAGGTGAAAAGTTTGGATTTGTTTCGTAACCTTTGTAAGCGTTTGGATTAAATTGCTAAAAAGGTGAAACGCTTGAATTTGTTTCGTAAATTTTGTAAATGTTTGGCTTAAATCGCTAAAAAGGTTAGACGTTTGGATTTGCTTCGCAACGTTTGTAAACGTTTGGCTTAAATAACTAAAAAGGTGAAACATTTAGATTTGTTTCGTAACATTTGTAAATGTTTTGCTTAAATCGCTAAAAAAGTGAAACGGTTGGATTTGTTTCGTAATGTTTGTAAACGTTTGACTTAAATTTCTAAAAAGGTGAAACGCTTAGATTTTTTTCGTAACGTTTGGTTTAAATTTCTAAAAAGGTGAAACATTTGGATTTGTTTCGTAACCTTTGTAAACATTTGGTTTAAAATGCGAAAAAGGTGAAACATTTGGATTTGTTTCGTAACGGTTGTACAAGTTCTGCTTAAATCGCTAAAAAGGTGAAACATTTGGATTTTTTTCGTAACGTTTGGCTTCAATCGATAAAAAGGGGAAACGTTTGGATTTGTTTTGTAAACTTTTAAACGTTTGGCTTAAATCGCTAAAATGGGGAAACGTTTGTAAACGTTTGGCTTAATTTGCTAAAAAGGTGAAATTTTTGAATTTGTTTCGTAAAGTTTTAAACGTTTGGCTTATATGGCAAAAATGGGGAAACGTTTGTAAACGTTTGGTTTAATTTGCTAAAAAGGTGAAATGTTTGGTTTTGTTTTGTAAAGTTTGTAAACGTTCGGCGTATATCGCTAAAAAGATGAAACGTTTGGATTTGTTTCGTAACGTTTGTATATGTTTGGCTTAAATTGCTAAAAAGGTGAAACGCTTGGATTTGTTTCGTAACGTTTGAAAACGTTTGGCTTAAATTAATAAAAAGGGGAAATGCTTGAATTTGTTTCTGAACATTAGTTAACGTTTGCCTTAAATTGCTAAAAAGGTGAAACGCTTGGATTTGTTTCGTAACGTTTGTAAATGTTTGGCTTAAATTGCTAAAAAGGTGAAACATTTGGTTTTGTTTCTAAACGTTTGTAAGGGTGTGGCTTAAATCGCTAAAAATGTGAAATGTTTGTATTCGTTTCGTAACATTTTAAACGTTTCGTGTTGTTTTGTATCGTTTGGCTTATATCGCTAAAAACGTGAAACGTTTGAATTTGTTTCGTAACGTTTGTAAACGTTTGGCTTAAATAGCTAAAAAGGTGAAACGTTTGGTTTTGATTTGTAATGTTTGTAAACGTTTGGCTTATATCGCTAAAAAGGTGAAACATTTGGATTTGCTTCGTAATATTTGTAAACGTTTGGCTTAATTTGCTAAAAAGATGAAATGTTTGGTTTTGTTTCGTAACGTTTGTAAACGTTCGGCTTAAATCGATAAAAAGATGAAACGTTTGGATTTGTTTCATAACGTTTGTAAACGTTTAGCTTAAATTCCTAAAATGGTGAAAAGCTTGGATTGGTTTCGTAGCATTTGTTAACATATAACTTAAATTGCTAAAAAGGTGAAACTCTTGGTTTTGTTCGTAACGTTTGTAAAGGTTTGGCTTAAATCGCTAAAAATGTGAAACGTTTGGATTTGTTTCGTAATGCTTTAATTGTTTAGCTTTGTTTCATAACGTTTGTAAACGTTTGGTTTAAATAACTAAAAAGGGCAAACGTTTGGATTTGTTTCGTAACGTTTGTAAAGGTTTGGCCTAAATTGCTAAAAAGGCGAAACGTTTCGATTTATTTCGTAACATTTTGTAAACGTTTGGCTTAAGTCGCTAAAAAGGTGAAACGTTTGGATTTGTTTCGTAACATTTGTAAACGTTTGGCTTAAATTGTTAAAAACGGGAAACGTTTGGATTTGTTTCTTAACCATTGTAAACGTTTGGCTTAAATCTCTAAAAAGGTGAACCATTTCGATTTGTTTCGTAACGTTTGTACACGATTTTCTTAAATCGCTAAAAAGGTGAAACATTTGGATTTTTTGTAACGTTTGAAAACGTTTGGCTTCAATCGATAAAAAGGGGAAACGTTTGGATTTGATTCGTACCGTTTGTAAACGTTTGGCATAAATCGCTAAAAAGGTGAAATGTTTGGATTTGTTTCGTAAAGTTTTACACGTTTGGCTTAAATCGCTAAAAAGGTGAAAGGTTTGGATTTGTTTCGTAACCTTTGTGAAGAAGCATTTGGATTTGTTTCATAACCTTTGTAAACGTTTGGCTTAAATCGCTAAAAACGTGAAACGTTTGGATTAATTTCGTAACGTTTGTATACGTTTGGCTTAAATCGCTAAAAAGGTGAAACTTTTGGATTTTTTTATAACGTTTATAAACGTTTGGCTTCAATTTCTAAAAATGGAAAACGTTTGGATTTGTTTTAAAACGCTTGTAAACGTTTTGCATAAATCGCTAAAACGGTGAAATATTTGGATTTGTTTCGTAACGTTGTAAACGTTTGGCTTAAATCGCTAAATTGCAGAAATGTTTGGATTTGTTTCGTTTTTTGTCAACTGTCACGACCCAATTTCATGAATCGTGACCGGCGCTAGGGTATGGGTATGGTTGTACCAAAACCCGTAGCTAGCCTTGCGGATAACCAAATTATAACGTTTAAAACAATGTACCTGCATAAAACCACATGCTCGGGGGCAACCAAGACTTCAGCCTAGTCTAGCAGTACAATAAGCAATATATATATTTAAAGTACATTTATCTCAGAATAATCTCCAACAGTATGGCAATATAATATAAATACCATAAACACTGTAATCATGCCAAAAGCGATAAAGTAATAGTTGGATCAATCAAACAAACAATAGTCAAAACTATAAACGTAAGACTAAGACATGAATAATATGAAACTACTACTGCGGTCTAAGAGTTTAAAATAGTTCGACACTTTATTTCTGAAATAAATAAAGAACCTCCGAGAATGAAGAAACGGAGATCGACCAAATGCTCAAATCACAAACCTGGAAAATTTGGGAAAACAACGGGGTCAGATTTACTGAGTAGAGTTTATATAACCATTTACATTTATTAAGTTTAAAACCTTTAAAACGTTTCATAAAACATTTTTATTATGGATTATCAATGAAACCCTAAACCATAATTCTAAATCCATTGTCGTGTCGGTGTGACGTATCTCAATAACCGACCCCCGACTATCACTTAATAAATAGTGAGCCCAGGAGATGTATCTTCCACCGGTGCCCTCACTAAGGTGAGACGTATCTCAAACCTACCTCAATACCATAATCATTACCGGTGCGCACGCAGTACCGATGATGCCCATCGAGTAGCACGTTCCAAATCAAATCCACAATGCCGAAAACAGTTTAAAAGCTGTTTATACATACATATATATATATATATATATATATATATATATATATATACAAAATATAATAATTGCTTAATAAAGAGGTAAATAGAGATATAAACTCACTGCTTGCTAAATCCACGTGATCCTGACAAGCACCTAACTCTGGTTCGCCTCTGAAGTACGAACAGTCGACGGGTCTAAATAAAATATTAAAATCATAATTAAAATCAGACCCTAACTCTAAAGAGTACTAGACACCACATAGGACTAGCACAACGCAAAACCAAGTCACATTTAATAAACACTTATATTATATGCATTCCAAATATAACCCAAGTTATAAAGTACAAATCATATAAACATATTTAAAATGGTACATAAAATAATTAAATAAATCCGAGTTAAAATCCATATTAGTGAGTCAGCCGAGTTATTTAAAACTACCAAGCTTCTTCCCACTTGTCGGGCGACCACAGTCTAACCCAAATAAAACTTATTAAATTTATAAACCCAAGTTTATAACTTAAAATACTTTAATAAAATAATTATCCATTTTAAAGTGGAATTCAATATCTTGAAAATTAAGTAACCTAAGTTACAACCCGAAAACTTGATCAAATAAGTCTTATAAAGTTTAGGGACTAAATTGTATTTTAGCCACTTAGGGACTAAATTATACTTTAGCCACTTAGGGACTAAATTGTACTTTAGCCAATTAGATATTAAAAAAAATCAAATTAACTTCCCATTCTTAATTTGTTAAATTATAAATCAATTAGAAGTCTAAAAGATAAAACTTAACTTAAATAAGCTTTTAGAAACTTTTAGGGGCTAAATTGTAATTTAGCCAAAATTGACATTTTAATCGAAATTAAATATAATTACCCGAGTAATTATATTAATTTAGATTATTAAAATAATTATCGTATTCAAGTGGTAATTCTTAAATTGAAACATTAGAAAAGTTATTATTGAATGAAAACTTAGCTAGGGATTTAATTGATTTCAAATAACTTATTTGGTGACTATTTTGGCCAAAAGACCATCTTCTACATTCAAATAGAAATCCTTCCCCGCCATTAATAATTCCATGAATCCCAAGTTATAAATTCACTCCATGAATCACCAAGAAACCAACAATTAACCTAGAAGCATGATTCCTTTAACACATATACACATAAACTTGCAACATCAAAATCTTAACATGATCAAAACAAGAACCTAAGATAGAAACTATTCACGGCGGTAATCAACATTTCGATAAAACGGGGAATCGAAACGGTAGGAATACGACGAACAATTAAACTTATTAATGGAATGATCATTCTACTTATCATAGGTTACAAGAAATCGATTAAGGCAACCAAATCAAAACCAAAGGAACGGCAGTAAACGCAAGAACAAACCGACATCGAAACGGCGACAAACGGGGGAAATTTTACGTACTGTATGTGATTCCGAAACGTAGGGATCGAAGAGAACGTTGAGTCGATGTGAATCGTCGAAGAACTTTCGGATTAGAAGCTAAAACAATGAGCTAGAATCAAGAACCGTAAATTTACGATATCGTACAATGAAGAAGCTTAGAGGACTACTTACCAGGAACGAATGAAGGTTGATAATGATGAAGTTTCGGTTCTTTGTCCAAGGAGTGATGGCGGCTGAGTTTGGTTAAATGATGAGGAAAAATATTAGGTTAAAAAAAAGAGAAACGTGATGGCAGCAACATCTAACACGGGTGAGGGAGGAAAATGAAAAATGGCCAACAAAAGACGTAACTATATCTGCTACTGTTCTTTTAGGATTCTGCTTCACAATTGAAGCATAATATTGATGGGCCTTTTATGTTAAAAAGGACATGGGCTAATTATGTTTTAAAAGGAAAAGAGGGACAACGTGAATGCATGGGTTTCATGCATGGTTCATATTTCATTTAAACTTCATTTTGCTTTTGCTTTATATTTTTTTTCTTTTTCTTTTAAGGTTTAATAATACCAACTTAATATGAATCGAATCACGATACCAAACACGATCTGAAAACCAACGGAAAATTATCGAAAAATAAATTAAATTTTTTACGGGATATTACATCAACGTTAGGCTTAAATTGCTAAAAAGGTGAAATGTTTGGTTTTGTTTCATAACGTTTGTAAAGATTTGGCTTAAATTTAATAAAAATGTGAAACGTTTGGTTTTGTTTCGTAACGTTCTAATCGTTTGGTTTAGTTTCGTAATGTTTGCAAACGTTAGGCTTAAATCGCTAAAAAGGCAAAAGGTTTGGATTTAATTCGTAACATTTGTAAACGTTTGGTTTAAATTCCTAAAAAGGCGAAATGTTTGGACGTGTTTCGTAACATTTTGTAAACGTTTGACTTAATCGCTAAAAAGGTGAAATGTTTGGATTTTTTTCGTAACATTGTGACTGTTTGGCTTACATCACTAAAAAGGTGAATAGTTTGAATTTGTTTTGTAATGTTTGTAAACGTTTGGCTTAAATCGTTAAAAATGAAACGTTTGGATTTTTTTCATAACGTTTGTGAACGTTTGGCTTAAATCGCGAAAAAGGTGAAAAGTTTGGATTTGTTTCGTAACGTTTGTAAACGTTTGGCTTAAATTGCTAAAAAGGTGAAAATCTTGGATTTGTTTCGTAACGTTTGTAAACGTTTCGCTTAAATTTCTAAAAAGGTGAAACGCTTGGATTTATTTCGCAACGTTTGTAAACGTTTGGTTTAAATTGCTAAAAAGGAGAAACGTTTAGATTTGTTTCGTAACATTTGTAAACGTTTGGCTTTAATCGCTAAAAAGGTGAGACGTTTGGATTTGTTTCGCAACGTTTCTACATGTTTGGCTTAAATTGCTAAAAAGTGAAACGTTTGAATATGTTTTGTAACGTTTGTAAATATTTGGCTTAAATCGCTAAAAAAGTGAAACGTTTGGATTTGTTTCGTAACGTTTGTAAACTTTTGGCTTAAATTGCTAAAAAGATAAAACGCTTGGATATGTTTCGTAACGTTTGTAAACAATTGGCTTAAATTGCTAAAAACGGGAAACGCTTGGATTTGTATCGTAACGTTTGGCATAAATTGCTAAAAAGGTGAAACGTTTGGATTTATTTCATAACCTTTGTAACCATTTGGCTTAAATAGCTAAAAAGGTGAAACATTTGGATTTGTTTCGTAACGTTTGTACACGTTTTGCTTAAATCTCTAAAAATGTGAAACATTTAGATTTTTTTTCGTATCGTTTGTAAACGTTTGGCTTCAATCGATAATAAGGTGAAACGTTTGGATTTGTTTCGTAACGTTTGTTAACGTTTGGCTAAAACCGCTAAAAAGGTGAAGCGTTTGGATTTGTTTCGTAACATTTGTAAACGTTCGGCTTAAATTGCTAAAAAGGTGAAACACTTGGATTTGTTTCGTAACGTTAATAGACTTTTGGCTTAAATTTCTAAAAAGGTGAAACATTTTGATTTGTTTAATAACCTTTGTAAACATTTGGCTTAAATCGCTAAAAAGGTTAGACGTTTGGATTTGTTTTGTAATGTTTGTACAGGTTTGGCTTAAATCGCTAAAAAGGTGTAACGTTTGGATTTTGTTTGTTTGTAACTGTTTGGCTTCAATTGCTAAAAAGGTGAAACGTTTGGATTTGTTTCGTAACGTTTGGAAACGTTTGGCATAAATCGCTAAAAAGGTGAAAAGCTTGGATTGTTTCTTAACGTTTGTAAACGTTTAGCTTTAATTGCTAAAATGGTGAAAAGCTTGGATTGGTTTCGTAGCATTTGTTAACATATAACTTAAATTGCTAAAAAGGTGAAACGCTTGGTTTTGTTCGTAACGTTTGTAAAGGTTTGGCTTAAATCGCTAAAAACGTGAAACGTTTGGATTTGTTTCGTAATGCTTTAATTGTTTAGCTTTGTTTCATAACGTTTGTACACGTTTGGCTTAAATCACTAAAAAGAACAAACGTTTGGATTTGTTTCGTAAAGTTTGTAAAGGTTTGGCCTAAATTGCTAAAAAGGCGAAACGTTTGGATTTGTTTCGTAACATTTTATAAACGTTTGGCTTAAGTCGCTAAAAAGGGGAAACGTTTGGTTTTGATTTGTAATGTTTGTAAACGTTTGGCTTAAATCGCTAAAAAGGTGACACATTTGGATTTGTTTCGTAACATTTGTAAACGTTTGGCTTAAATTATTAAAAAGGGGAAACGTTTGGATTTGTTTCTTAACCTTTGTAAACGTTTGGCTTAAATCTCTAAAAAGGTGAAACATTTGAATTTTGTGTAACGTTAGAAAACGTTTGGCTTCAATTGATAAAAAGGGAAAACGTTTGGATTTGATTCGTAACGTTTGTAAACGTTTGGCATAAATCGCTAAAAAGTTGAAATGTTTGGATTTGTTTCGTAAAGTTTTACACGTTTGGCTTTAATCGCAAAAAAAGTAAAAGGTTTGGATTTTTTTCGTAACCTTTGTGAAGAAACATTTGGATTTGTTTCATAACCTTTGTAAACGTTTGGCTTAAATCGGTAAAAACGTGAAACCTTTGGATTTGTTTCGTAACGTTTGTACACGTTTGGCTTAAATCGCTAAAAAGGTTAAACTTTTGGATTTTTTTCATAACGTTTGTAAACGTTTGGCTTAAATATCTAAAAAGGTAAAACGTTTGGATTTGTTTCGTAACGTTTGAACACATTTGGCTTAAATCGGTAAAAATATGAAACGTTTTGATTTTTTCCGTAACGTTTGGTTTCAATTGCTAAAATGGCAAAACGTTGGGATTTATTTCGTAACGTTTGTAAACGTTTGGCATAAATAGTTAAAACTGTGAAATGTTTAGATTTGTTTCTTAACGTTTTAAACGTTTGGCTTAAATCGCTAAAATGGGGAAAGATTTGAATTTGTTTCGTAACATTCGTAAACGTTCAGCTTAAATCGCTAAAAAGATGAAATATTTGGATTTGTTTCGTAATATTTGTAAACGTTTGTCTTAAATTGCTAAAAAGGTGAAACACTTGGTTTTGTTTTGTAACGTTTGTAAAGGTTTGGCTTAAATCACTAAAAATGTGAAACGTTTAGATTTGTTTCGTAATGTTTTAATTGTTTTGTTTTATTTCGTAACGTTTGTAAACGTTTGGCTTAAATCGCTAAAAAGGTGAAACGTTTGGATTAATTATGTAACGCTTGTAAACATTTTGCTTAAATTTCTAAAAAGGAGAAATATTTGGATTTGTTTCGTAATATTTTGTAAACGTTTGGCTAAAATCGCTAAAAAGGTGAAACGTTTGGATTTGTTTCGTAATGTTTGTAAACGTTTGTCTTTAATCGCTAAAAAGGTGAAAAGTTTGGATTTGTTTCGTAACGTTTGTAAGCGTTTGGATTAAATTGCTAAAAAGGTGAAACGCTTGAATTTGTTTCGTAAATTTTGTAAACGTTTGGCTTAAATCGCTAAAAAGGTTAGACGTTTGGATTTGCTTCGCAAACGTTTGTACACGTTTGGCTTAAATCACTAAAAAGGTGAAACGTTTAGATTTGTTTCGTAACATTTGTAAATGTTTGGCTTAAATCGCTAAAAAAGTGAAACGGTTCGATTTATTTTGTTTTTGTAAACGTTTGCCTTAAATTTCTAAAAAGGTGAAACGCTTGGATTTTTTCGTAACGTTTGGTTTAAATTTCTAAAAAGGTGAAACATTTGGATTTGTTTCGTAACTTTTGTAAACATTTGGTTTAAAATGCGAAAAAGGTGAAAGATTTGGATTTGTTTCGTAACGGTTGTACAAGTTCTGCTTAAATCGCTAAAAAGGTGAAACATTTGGATTTTTTTCGTAACGTTTGAAAAAGTTTGGCTTCAATCGATAAAAAGGGGAAACGTTTGGATTTGTTTTGTAAACTTTTAAACGTTTGGCTTAAATCGCTAAAATGGGGAAACGTTTGTAAACGTTTGGCTTAATTTGCTAAAAAGGTGAAATTTTTGGATTTGTTTCGTAAAGTTTTAAACGTTTGGCTTATATGGCTAAAATGGGGAAACGTTTGTAAACGTTTGGTTTAATTTTCTAAAAGGGTGAAATGTTTGGTTTTGTTTTGTAAAGTTTGTAAACGTTCGGTGTATATCGCTAAAAAGATGAAACGTTTGGATTTGTTTCGTAACATTTGTATATGTTTGGCTTAAATTTCTAAAAGGGTGAAACGCTTGGATTTGTTTCATAACGTTTGAAAACGTTTGGCTTAAATTAATAAAAAGGGGAAATGCTTGAATTTGTTTCTGAACATTAGTTAACGTTTGATTTAAATTGCTAAAAAGGTGAAACGCTTGGATTTGTTTCGTAACGTTTGTAAACGTTTGGCTTAAATTGCTAAAAAAGTGAAACGTTCGGTTTTGTTTCTAAACTTTTGTAAGGGTGTGGCTTAAATCGCTAAAAATGTGAAATGTTTGTATTTGTTTCGTAACGTTTTAAACGTTTCGTGTTGTTTTGTATCGTTTGGCTTATATCGCTAAAAACGTGAAACGTTTGAATTTGTTTTGTAACGTTTGGCTTAAATAGCTAAATAGGTGAAACGTTTGGTTTTTATTTGTAATGTTTGTAAACGTTTGGCTTAAATCGCTAAAAAAATGAAACATTTGGATTTGCTTCGTAATATTTGTAAACGTTTGGCTTAATTTGCTAAAAAGATGAAATGTTTGGTTTTGTTTCGTAACGTTTGTAAACGTTCGGCTTAAATCGATAAAAAGATGAAACGTTTGGATTTGTTTCATAACGTTTGTAAACGTTTAGCTTAAATTGCTAAAATGGTGAAAAGCTTGGATTGGTTTCGTAGCATTTGTTAACATATAACTTAAATTACTAAAAAGGTGAAACGCTTGGTTTTGTTCGTAACATTTGTAAAGGTTTGGCTTAAATCGCTAAAAATGTGAAACGTTTGAATTTGTTTCGTAATGCTTTAATTGTTTAACTTTGTTTCATAACGTTTGTAAACGTTTGGTTTAAATCACTAAAAAGGGCAAACATTTGGATTTGTTTCATAACGTTTGTAAAGGTTTGGCCTAAATTGCTAAAAAGGCGAAACGTTGCGATTTGTTTTGTAACATTTTATAAACGTTTGGCTTAAATCGCTAAAAAGGTGAAACGTTTGGATTTGTTTCGTAACATTTGTAAACGTTTGGCTTAAATTGTTAAAAACGAGAAACGTTTGGATTTGTTTCTTAACCATTGTAAACGTTTGGATTAAATCTCTAAAAATGTGAACCATTTCGATTTGTTTCGTAACGTTTGTACACGATTTTCTTAAATCGCTATAAAGGTGAAACATTTGGATTTTTTTGTAACGTTTGAAAACGTTTGGCTCCAATCGATAAAAAGGGGAAACGTTTGGATTTGATTCGTAACGTTTGTAAACGTTTGGCATAAATCGCTAAAAAGGTGAAATGTTTGGATTTGTTTCGTAAAGTTTTACACGTTTGGCTTAAATCGCTAAAAAAAGTGAAAGGTTTGGATTTGTTTCGTAACCTTTGTGAAGAAGCATTTGGATTTGTTTCATAACCTTTGTAAACATTTGGCTTAAATCGCTAAAAACGTGAAATGTTTGGATTAATTTCGTAACGTTTGTACACGTTTGGCTTAAATCGCTAAAAAGGTGAAACTTTTGGATTTTTTTCATAACGTTTGTAAACGTTTGGCTTCAATTTATAAAAAGGGAAAACGTTTGGATTTGTTTCAAAACGCTTGTAAACGTATGGCATAAATCGCTAAAACGGTGAAATATTTGGGTTTGTTTCGTAACGTTGTAAACGTTTGGCTTAATTCGCTAAATTGCGGAAATGTTTGGATTTTTTTCGTAACGTGTGTCAACGTTAGGCTTAAATTGCTAAAAAGGTGAAATGTTTGGTTTTGTTCCATAACGTTTGTAAAGGTTTGGCTTAAATTTAATAAAAATGTGAAACGTTTGGATTTGTTTCGTAACCTTCTAATCGTTTGGTTTAGTTTCGTAATGTTTGCAAACGTTTGGCTTAAATCGCTAAAAAGGCAAAAGGTTTGGATTTAATTCGTAACGTTTGTAAACGTTTGGTTTAAATTCCTAAAAAGGCGAAATGTTTGGACGTGTTTCGTAACATTTTGTAAACGTTTGACTTAAATCGCTAAAAAGGTGAAATGTTTGGATTTGTTTCGTAACATTGTTACTGTTGGTGCAGCGGGACGTGAGGGTCCGAATCGTATATTTCAATTCCAAATTGGAATTCCAACAATTCGGATCTAGAAATTAATCATATCAATAACAAATGGATCGTCGTATCATCTAGTAATTAAAGCACGCATCTAGAAACCGTAAAAAGAATACCTATGTCGATTCTCCAACGATTCTTGTAGTCCCGATAGTACGGCGACCTCAAGCTCGTCCACACGAGTATGCGTCCGATCGAATCCTCGCCTTGAAGTAATCTGCAAGAGTTTCTCTTGCTGAGCAACCCTAGGCTCAAACTCTCGCCTCGATTACGTCTTTGCTGGGATGTATGAAAAACTTTCTCCAAGCTTTTCTGTGATTGATGACTACTTGAACTCCTTCAAATATGGTCTCTTAAGTGTGGCGTGGCTAGAATGAGCAAAGGCAACCTCTATTTATAGGGTAGAGCTTTGCTTAAGAATGCAACACCTCACATGCTAGGTGTCACACACCAAGCAAAGGTGTTGCCACCATTCGACACCTCACATGCTAGGTGTCACATACCAAGCATAGGTGTTGCCACCATCTGACACATCACATGCTAGGTGTCACACATCAAGCATAGGTGTTGCCACCTTCTGACACGTCGGATGCTAGGTGTCACACACAGAGACATACATGACATCATCACATGACATCATCGTGACATCATCACATGACATCATCGTGACATCATCACATGACATCATCGTGACATCATCACATGACATCATCGTGACATCATCACATGACATCATCGTGACATCATCACATGACATCATCACATTAACTTGGATAAAATACAATTAGGTGCCTACTAATTTATAACTCTTACAAATTAGTCCCTAATTTATACTTGTTTTTCATCTTAGATTAATTTCCGAGATATGCTAGTATCTATATGAAATCTATCTCTCGTAAACTCAATCGGTTGCACACCCTATTGTGTGTGACTAACTAGGTTCACATCTATATGGCAACGAGAGTCATAAGAAACGCCTTCCTTATATTAAATAATTAAATCCCATTAATTATTAATTCCCGTAGATCGTGAGTGATGTCTAGCAACATATCACGACCCCCAAATAGATATGAATGTTTCGATGCATTCTTTATGAACCAATGTTCATAATTACCGTACACTCAAAATTCCCTTCATCTAAGATTCCAATCTCGACTAGTGTCACGGTTAAGTCAAACACTGTATGTCTTGATTATATGACCTCATCTCTCAGTTCTAATTCTTGATAAATATGATTTCCACTAGAAACAACTTTCTGTGTAAGTCATATACACCTGCGCAGGTTTTATCAACCATCAAGAACAATTTGAGATAGCATAGAATCTTGTCTCCGTTCATCCAGAGTGATGAATCCTTTCTAGGTTAAACCCCTATCTCCATATACAACTAACTAGAGCCAACACATCCCGCAGCCCTAGCTCATGAAAGATCTAGGGTTAAGGAGTATCAAACTCTAATCACCTATTTACAAGATAGTGTCACCGCAAGTCAAAGGACATATGTACAATTATGAACTAGATGACATTAAATTGACTTTGATGAAATACCATGTATAAGTCATCTAGTGTCACTTGTTCGACCCACTCAACATCTTGAGTGTCCACATGTTTATCCTGATCTCCATCAAGTAGTATGAGACTCACTACTTCCTATAATTAGTAACTGCTTACTAATCAGGAGAATAAACAGAGGTGACAATCTTTCCGGGATAATACGATGCCCTTATTCGTAGGACCCCATCGATCATGAACTGTTATTTAGATCACATGTATAATAAAATCTGTAACTCATATTCTTAACACCTTAAGAATAGATTCTATCACAATGTGATAAGGACAATACATAATAAATGAACACTTAGTTGATGAGACACTTAGTTCAATTAGAACATATATATCTTTGCCATTGGGATTAGTTCTACAAATATACATGATCAAATGGCCCTAGGGCACATACTACTAACAGTTACTGTTTGGCTTACATCACTAAAAAGGTGAATAGTTTGGATTTGTTTTGTAATGTTTGTAAACGTTTGGCTTAAATCGTTAAAAATGAAACGTTTGGATTTTTTTCATAACGTTTGTGAACGTTTGGCTTAAATCGCGAAAAAGGTGAAAAGTTTGGATTTGTTTCGTAACGTTTGTAAACGTTTGGCTTAAATTGCTAAAAAGGTGAAACTCTTGGATTTGTTTCGTAACGTTTGTAAACGTTTCGCTTAAATTGCTAAAAAGGTGAAATGCTTGGATTTATTTCGCAACGTTTGTAAACGTTTGGTTTAAATTGCTAAAAAGGAGAAACGTTTAGATTTGTTTCGTAACATTTGTAAACGTTTGGCTTTAATCGCTAAAAAGGTGAGACGTTTGGATTTGTTTCGCAATGTTTCTACATGTTTGGCTTAAATCGCTAAAAAAGTGAAACGTTTGAATATGTTTTGTAACGTTTGTAAATATTTGGCTTAAATCGCTAAAAAAAGTGAAACGTTTGGATTTGTTTCGTAACGTTTGTAAACTTTTGGCTTAAATTGCTAAAAAGTTAAAACGCTTGGATATGTTTCGTAACGTTTGTAAACGTTTGGCTTAAATTGCTAAAAAGGTGAAACACTTGGATTTGTATCGTAACGTTTGGCTTAAATTACTAAAAAGGTGAAACGTTTGGATTTATTTCATAACCTTTGTAACCATTTGGCTTAAATAGCTAAAAAGGTGAAACATTTGGATTTGTTTCGTAACGTTTGTACACGTTTTGCTTAAATCTCTAAAAAGGTGAAACATTTGGATTTTTTTTGTATCGTTTGTAAACGTTTGGCTCCAATCGATAATAAGGTGAAACGTTTGGATTTGTTTCGTAACGTTTGTAAACGTTTGGCTAAAACCGCTAAAAAGGTGAAGCGTTTGGATTTGTTTCGTAACGTTTGTAAACGTTCGGCTTAAATTGCTAAAAAGGTGAAACACTTGGATTTGTTTCGTAACGTTTGTAAACTTTTGGCTATAAAGGTGAAACGCTTGGATTTGTTTCGTAATTTTTGTAAACGTTTCGCATAAATAGTTAAAAAGGTGAAACATTTGGATTTTTTTCATATCCTTTGTTACGTTTGGCTTAAATCGCTAAAAAGATAAAACGTTTGGATTTGTTTCGTAACGTTTGAACACATTTGGCTTAAATCGGTAAAAAGATGAAACGTTTGGATTTTTTCCATAACGTTTGTAATCGTTTGGTTTCAATTGCTAAAATGGCAAAACGTTGGGATTTATTTCGTAACGTTTTTAAACGTTTGCCTTAAATTCTAAAATAGGGAAAGATTTGAATTTGTTTCGTAATGTTCGTAAACGTTCAGCTTAAATCGCTAAAAAGATGAAACATTTGGATTTGTTTCGTAATGTTTATAAATGTTTGGCTTAAATTGCTAAAAAGGTGAAACGCTTGGATTTCTTTCTTAACGTTTATAAAGGTTTGGCATAAATTGCTAAAAAGGTGAAACACTTGGTTTTGTTTTGTAACGCTTGTAAAGGTTTGGCTTAAATCGCTAAAAATGTAAAACGTTTAGATTTGTTTCGTAATGTTTTAATTGTTTGGTTTTATTTCGTAACGTTTGTAAACGTTTGGCTTAAATCGCTAAAAAGGTGAAACGTTTGGATTAATTATGTAACGCTTGTAAACATTTTGCTTGAATTGCTAAAAAGGAGAAACGTTTGGATTTGTTTCGTAACATTTTGTACACGTTTGGCTAAAATCGCTAAAAAGGTTAGACCTTTGAATTTGTTTCGTAATGTTTGTAAACGTTTGGCTTAAATCGCTAAAAAGGTGAAATGTTTGGATTTGTTTCGTAACCTTTGTAAACATTTGGTTTAAAATGTGAAAAAGGTGAAACATTTGGATTTGTTTCGTAAAGGTTGTACAAGTTCTGCTTAAATTGCTAAAAAGGTGAAAAAAATTGGATTTTTTTCGTAACGTTTGAAAACGTTTGGCTTCAATCGATAAAAAAGTGAAATGTTTGGATTTGTTTTGTAAAGTTTTAAACGTTTGGCTTAAATCGCTAAAATGGGGAAACGTTTGTAAACGTTTGGCTTAATTTGCTAAAAAGGTGAAATGTTTGGATTTGTTTCGTAAAGTTTTATACATTTGGCTTAAATGGCTAAAATGGGGAAATGCTTGTAAACGTTTGGTTTAATTTGCTAAAAAGGTGAAATGTTTGGTTTTGTTTTGTAAAGTTTGTAAACGTTCGGCGTATATCGCTAAAAAGATGAAACGTTTGGATTTGTTTCGTAACGTTTGTAAACGTTTGCCTTAAATTGCTAAAAAGGTGAAACGCTTGGATTTGTTTCGTAACGTTTGTAAACGTTTGGCTTAAATTGCTAAAAAGGTGAAACGCTTGGTTTTGTTTCTAAACGTTTGTAAGGGTGTTGCTTAAATCGCTAAAAATGTGAAATGTTTGTATTTGTTTCGCAACGTTTTAAACGGTTGGTGTTGTTTTGTATCGTTTGGCTTATTCGCTTAAAAGGTGAAACGTTTGAATTTTTTTCGTAACGTTTGTAAACGTTTGGCTTAAATAGCTAAAAAGGTGAAACGTTTGGTTTTGATTTGTAATGTTTGTAAACGTTTGGCTTAAATCGCTAAAAAGGTGAAACACTTGGATTTGCTTCGTAATATTTGTAAACGTTTGGCTTAATTTTCTAAAAAGGTGAAATGTTTGGTTTTGTTTCGTAACGTTTGTAAACGTTCGGCTTAAATCGCTAAAAAGATGAAACAGTTGGATTTGTTTCGTAACGTTTGTAAACGTTTGACTTAAATTGCTAAAAAGGTGAAGCGTTTGGATTTGTTTCGTAACGTTTGTAAATGTTTGGCTTCAATTACTAAAAAGGTGAAACGCTTGAATTTGTTTCGGAACATTAGTAAACGTTTGCCTTAAATTGCTAAAAAGGTGAAGCGCTTGGATTTGTTTCGTAACGTTTGTATGCATTTGGCTTAAATTGCTAAAAAGGCGAAACATTTAGATTTGTTTTGTAACTTTTGTAAACGTTTGCCTTAAATCGCTAAAAAGGTGAAACGTTTAGATTTGTTTCGTAACGTTTGTAAACGTTTGGCTTAAATCGCTAAAAAGGTGAAACATTTGCATTTGTTTCGTAATGTTTGTAAACGTTTGGCTGATATCACTAAAAAGGTGAAACGTTTAAATTTTCGTAAGTTTGTAAACGTTTGGTTTAAATCGCTAAAAAGGTGAAACGCTTGGATTTGTTTCGTAACGTTTGTAAATGTTTAGCTTAAATTGCTAAAAAGGTGAAACGTTTGATTTGTTTCGTAACGTTTTAAACGTTTGATTTTGTTTCGTAACGTTTGTAAACGTTCGGCTTAAATCGTTAAAAAGGTGAAACGTTTGAATTTGTTTCGTAATATTTTCAACTTTTGGATTTGTTTTGAAACGTTTGGCTTAAATTGCTAAAAAAAACTGACACATTTGGATTTGTTTCCTAACCTTTGTAGAAGTTTCGCGGAAGTCGCTAAAAAGGTAAAATGTTTCGTTTTGTTTAATAACCTTTGTAAAAGCTTGGCTTAAATCGCTAAAAAGGTGAAACGTTTAGATCCGTTTCGTAACGTTTGTAAACTTTTTGCTTAATTTGCTAAAAAGGTGACAATGTTTGGATTTGTTTCGTAACGTTTGTAAACGTTTGGCTTAAATCGATAAAAAGGTAAAAGGTTTGGATTTATTTTGTAACATTTGTAAACGTTTCGCTAAAAAGGTGAAACATTTGAGATTTCATAACGTTTGTAAACGTTTGGCTTAAATCGCTAAAAAGGTGAAACGTTTGGATTTGCTTCGTATAATTTTAAAAGTTTGATTTTCTTTCGTAACCTTTTAAACGTTCGGCTTAAATCGCTAAAATTGTGAAACGTTTGTATTTGTATCGTAACGTTTTTAAACCGTTTGGCTTAAATTGCTAAAAAAGGAAAATGTTTTGCTTAAATCGTTAAAAAGGTGAAACGTTTGGATTAGTTTCGTAACGTTTGTAAACATTTGGCTTAAATTGCTAAAAAAGGGAAACGTTGGGATTTTCTTCGTAACCTTTGTAAACGTTTGGCTTAAATCGCTAAAAAGGTGAAACGTTTTGTTTTGTTTCGTAACCTTTGTAAATGTTTGGCTTAAATCGCTCAAAAGGTGAAACATTTGGATCTGTTTCGTAACGTTTGTAAAAGTTTTGCTTAAATTGCTTTAAAGGTGACACGTTTGAATTTGTTTCGTAACCTTTGTAAACGTTTGGCTTAAATCGCTAAAAAGGTGAAACGTTTGGATTTGTTTCGTAACGTTTTGTGAATTTTTGGCTTAAATCGCTAAAAATGTGAAATGTTTGGATTAGTTTCTTAACGTTTGTAAACGTGTGGCTTAAATCGCTTAAAAGGGGAAACGTTTGGATTTGTTCCGTAATGTTTGAAAACGGTTGGCTTAAATCGCAAAAAAGGTGAAACGTTTGGTTTTGTTTCGTAATATTTTCAAATGTTCGTCTTAAATCACTAAAAAGGTGAAACATTAGGATTTGTTTTAAAACGTTTGTAAACGTTTGGCTTAAATCACTAAAACAGTGAAACGTTTAGATTTGCTTCGTAACGTTTGTAAACGTTTGGCTTAAATTGCTATAAATGTGAAACAGTTGAATTTGTTTCGTAATATTTTAAACGTTTGGTTTAAATTGCTGAAAAGGTGAAAGGCTTGGATTTGTTTCGTAATGTTTGTAAACGTTTGGCTTAAATTGCTAAAAAGTTGAAACGCTTGGATTTGTTTCGTAATGTTTTTAAACGTTTGGCTTAAATCGCTAAAAAGGTGAAACGTTTAAATTTGTTTCATAACGTTTGTAAACGTTTGGCTTAAATTGCTTAAAAGGTGAAATGTTTTCTTTTGTTTCGTAACTTTGCAAATGTTCGGCTTAAATCGCTAGAAAGGTGAAATGGTTGGGTTTGTTTCGTAACGTTTTGAACGTTTGGATTTGTTTCAAAACGTTTGGATTTGTTTCGTAAAGTTTGTAAACGTTTGGCTTCAATCACTAAAAGGTGAAAAGTTTGGATTTGTTTCGTAAAGTTTGTACAAGTTTGACTTAAATCAATAAAATGGAAAACGTTTAAATTTGTTTCAAAATGTTTATAAACGTTTGGTTTTGTTTCGTAATGTTGATAAATGTTTGGCTTAAATCGCTAAAATAGGGAAATGTTTGGTGTTGTTTTGTAACGTTTGTAAACGTTTGGATTTGTTTCGTAACTTTTTAAAAGTTTGGTTTTGTTTTTTAACGTTTGTAAACGTTTGGCTTAAATCGCTAAAAAAGTGAAACATTTGGTTTTGTTTCGTAACGTTTGTAAACGTTTCGCTTAAATTGCTAAAAAGGTGAAACGCTTGGATTTGTATCATAACTTTTGTAAACGTTTGGCCTAAATCGCTAAAAAGGTGAAACATTTGGATTTGTTTCGTAACGTTTGTAATCGTTTTGCTTAAATCGCTAAAAAGGTGAAACATTTGGATTTTTTCCGTAATGTTTGAAAATGTTTGGTTTCAATCGATAAAAAGGTGAAACATTTGGATTTGTTTCGTAACGTTTGTAAACATTTGTAAACATTTGTCTTAAATTGCTAAAAAGGTGAAACACTTGGAATTGTTTCGTAATGTATGTAAACTTTGGCTTAAATTGCTAAAAAGGTGAAACACTTGGATTTGTTTCGTAGCGTTTATAAACGTTTGGCTTAAATTTCTAAAAAGGTGAAACATTTTGATTTGTTTAATAAGATTTGTAAAGGTTTGGCTTAAATCGCTAAAAAGGTGAGAAGTTTGGATTTGTTTTCTAACGTTTGTACAGGTTTGGCTTAAATCGCTAAAAAGGTGTAACGTTTGGATTTTGTTTATTTGTAAACGTTTGGCTTCAATTGCTAAAAAGGTGAAACGTTTGGATTTGTTTCGTAACGTTTGGAAACATTTGGCATTAATCGCCAAAAATGTGAAATTTTTGGATTTGTTTCGTAACGTTTGGCTTAAATCACTAAAATGGGGAAACGTTTATATTTGTTTCGTAATGTTTGTAGATGTTTGGCTTAAATTGCTAAAAAGGTGAAATGTTTGGTTTTGTTTCGTAACTTTTATAAACGTTCTGCTTAAATCGATAAATAGATGAAACATTTGGATTTGTTTCATAACGTTTGTAAAACTTTAGCTTAAATTGCTAAAATGGTGAAAAGCTTGGATTGGTTTTGTAGCGTTTGTTAACATTTAACTTAAATTGCTAAAAAGGTGAAACGCTTGGTTTTGTTCGTAACTTTTGTAAAGGTTTGGCTTAAATCGTTAAAAATGTGAAACGTTTTGATTTGTTTCGTAATGCTTAAATTGTTTCGCTTTGTTTCATAACGTTTGTAAACGTTTGGCTTAAATCACTAAAAAGGGCAAACGTTTGGATTTGTTTCGTAACGTTTGTAAAGGTTTGGCCTAAATTGCTAAAAAGGCGAAACGTTTGGATTTGTTTCGTAACATTTTGTAAACGTTTGGCTTTAATCGCTAAAAAGGGGAAACGTTTGGATTTGTTTTGTAATGTTTGTAAACGTTTGGCTTAAATCGCTAAAAAGGTGAAACATTTGGATTTGTTTCGTAACATTTGTAAACGTTTGGCTTAAATTGCACAATAGGTGAAACGCTTCGATTTGTTTCGTAACGTTGTAGACATTTGGCTTAAATTTCTAAAAAGGTGAAACGTTTGGATTTGTTTCGTATCATTTGTAAACGTTTGGCTTAAATCTCTAAAAAGGTGAAACATTTGGATTTGTTTTGTAACATTTGTACACGATTTTCTTAAATCACTAAAAAGGTGAAACATTTGGATTTGTTTCGTATCATTTGTAAACGTTTGGCTTAAATCTCTAAAAAGGTGAAACATTTGGATTTGTTTCGTAATATTTGTACACGATTTTCTTAAATCACTAAAAAGGTGAAACATTTGGATTTTTTGTAACGTTTGAAAATGTTTGGCTTCAATCGATAAAAAGGGGAAACGTTTGGATTTGTTTCGTAACGTTTGTAAACGTTTGGCATAAATTGCTAAAAAGGCGAAATGTTTGGATTTGTTTCGTAAAGTTTTAAACGTTTGTCTTAATTCGCTAAAATGGGGAAACGTTTGTAAACGTTTGGCTTAAGTTGTAAAAAGGTGAAATGTTTGGTTTTGTTTTGCAACGTTTGCAAACGTTCGACTTAAATTGCTAAAAATGTGAAATGTTGGTATTTGTTTCGTAACTTTTGTAATTGTTTGCTTAAATCGCTAAAAAGGTGAAACGTTTGGATTTGTTTCGTAACGTTTGTATACTTTTGGCTTAAATCTCTAAAAATGTAAAACGCTTGGACTTGTTTCGTAACGCTTGTAAACGTTTGGCTTAAATCGGTAAAAAGGGGAAACGTTTGAATTTGTTTCTGTAATACCCCAAATAATTAAGTCGTGCCACGTGTCAGAAATTCCGATAAATTCAGTTAAGAAGAATTTAATTTATTAAATCGGGAAATTGGAATAATTTCTCTTAAGCTAATTAGCGGGATTTAAGGAAATAACTTCGAAAATTAATATAAAATAAATTATAAACCCCGTAAGGGAATTTATTTCGCCAAGTTCCGTAAAATGTTTTATAGTATCTGAGGTAAAAGTCTCGAGTCAATCAGGAGACCTTTTAAAATTTGGACGCGGATATGTTTTGGGCTAAATTGCAAATTTTTAGAAGTTTAAGTACAAAAGTGCAAATTAGCCAATTAAGCCTCGAGAATAACAATTAGAAGATTATTCACAAAATATGATAATTTTGGGTTAGTATTATTTATTTGGATATAAATAATATGTAAGCAATTGAGTTAAAATGAGAAATTAACTATTTGGTTAAAAGGATAAGCTTAAAAGAGAAATGGTTTAAGTTAAAGAAATGAAGGACCAAAGTGTCAATTGGCCATTATATATAAGAAACCTTCAGATGAAGGATGAAGAATCCAGAAACTTAAAAACTATCAGATCAATTTCTTATCCTTCGACGATAACTTACGATCTGTCGCTCAATCTTCGTTTCTCGTCCGTTTTCGACGTTCTATACCTCGAAACGATCGTATTTCAGTGACGAATCACGGTAAGCTTGACGTTTTATCGTTTGGATGGATGAAATTCTTGATATATCGAGTCAAAGTTTTAGGCCACGAAACGATTTTATCGTTTTATCGATTATAGGATTGGTTTATAGCGTTTTGAGCTTAGAATAAGCGTTTTGGATGAGTTTGAGCGTTTTTACGCTAGTAGCACGTCGGAACGCCCCGGAAAACGGTTCAAGGGGTCGTGCACACAAGGTAAACGAACGTGCACCACCGATGGTGCACGAACGTGCACCTATATGTGGTGCACGACCGTGCACCTAGTGCACGAACGTGCACCACCAAGAGGTGCACCCCAAGGCACGAACGTGCACCTAAACGTTTCCCTCGACGATTCTATTTCGATACCTGTTTCGTATTCGCACCCCGAGATTGAATTCGATTGATTATCGATCAATTTGGAATAAGTTAATCTAACGAGGTTAAACGTGAATTGAGTTTGAAATGATATTCGATCCGTAAACGAGTTAGATACCGTTTATCGGAATAAATACGTGAGGAGCACGACGGTTAAAGAGTGTGGCGTGTCGTGTCTCGAGTCTAGAATCAATCCTAGAATAAGATTCTAATATGAGACGAATATTTTGAAAATGTTTTAGATCTGGCGAGGCAAAAGGCAGCTGGGCAAAGATCTCGGGAAGCTTGACGTTTCTATGCCCCGAAGTGTTTTTGGATAAGCGTTTTCTGTGAGTACACTTTAATTACTTGCTAATATTCATAAAGTCGCGTATTGTCCTATACGGACGACTTTATGAATACTTATATATTTAAAAATATATGTACGAATGTTTGTAAATATTTGTATTATGTTATTTTTAATAACATAATTATATGAAATGAATATGAATGCTTAAAGAACCGGGAAAGGGTTAGGCAATATAAATCGAACCAAATATGCACGAGAAAAGTATAGTACATCCCTATATGTACTATTATTCATATATTATAAAGAAACATAGTACGTTCCCATACGTACTTTTAATTATAATGAATACCCATACGTGCGCGTGTTATAGATGTATGTTTGTTGATTGCAATGTGCATGTCATGGTCCATAAAGGATCAATATAACAGGACAAAAAGAATATAGAAATAATTAATAAACGTAAAACGAGAATTGTACTTTGGTATAGCCAAATATAAGAACTAGGATACAAGGTTGATCTCGGTAGAGGAATCCTGAGACCTGTATCTTACTCATTCTCGATAATAGTCCTCGGGACTCATATGAAGATAAAATCAAGCATAATATATCGAGAATCAACATGGGATAAAAGCAATAATTAAGATATAATATCAGATACATCGGTTGGCGTGGCTATCGATGTCAGATGATTAAAAATACATCGGTTGGCTTTTCTATCGATGTCAGATATGTAAAACACATCGGTTGGCTTTGCTATCGATGTCAGAGATGTAAAACACATCGGTTGGCTTTGCTATCGATGTCAGAAAGGTGATTACATTGGTTGGCTTTGCTATCTATGTCAGAAAGACAAAGTTAGAGAAACTTAATGAGAAGAATGAAGACAGTCAAAATCATAACAGTAAACAAAATATGTTAAGTATGTATGTAGTATAAACGTACATAAGACATAAAAATGAGGCAAGGATATCAAGTACGTCTATAACATAAACGCTTAGTTTATGACACGTACATGACCTATAAAGGTATGAGTGAATATACAAAGTAAGATCGTATGAAGTATGATCCAAAAAGAATATTTTCTACATAAAGAGGTTTTCAAACGTTTTCACTCTTTATGTAATATTGCTTGTAATTAAATGTATTCACTCAGTTTTATACTGACCCTGTTGTTACTCCAATTTTTACAGGTTGAGTTAGGTACGATGTGGAGAACGAAGCTTCCGAAGTTTTTAATTCTCGGAAGTAGTACTAGTCATGAGACTAGGCTCTTATTCTAGCAAGTCCGCAGTAATTTAGAATAGTTAGATTCTATTTGTGAAACGCCTTAACTCTGATGTGTATTTCTAACAGGGGTCATGTATATTTTGATATTATTATGATATAAGAGATATAGTTTGATTTGCGAAAAATTAGTATGTATTTTCAGGCTTGCTACGGGTTTTGGAGCTACCACTCCCATTCCCTAGCGCCGGTTGCGACTCAATAATTTGGGTCGTGACAATCTTGGTATCAGAGCAATGGTTTAGTGTTCCTAGGCCATTGTTCCTTTGTAATTGGAATTTAGGAAAGAGTCAGTCAGTACCTAGGCACTACTGCGGATTATAGGGATTTCCACTCATGTTTTTTGAACGTTATCATCGTTTTCATCGATTTTTCAAACGTTTTAAAAAAATTTCCTCCCTTATATGTGCTAATAGAAGTCGAGTTAGATGTGGGCATGAGCACAAATTATGTTTTGTGTTTACTTGAGTAAGCAATACGCTTTCGAGTATCTCTGTGAAGAGTTATATACTCTCGAGACTCATATGATAAAAGAATATTGTTATGGACTATGATTAAATTGATTGATTGGAAAGTATATGATTGATGAGATCAGTGACGCGCTGTAAAAAGCGATCACTCAGGAGAGTGATATGCTCACAGGTATGTAAACCTGTAATTAGTTATATGATATAAGAAACGTATGTGTATTTGTGATTGATTGTTGTAAATAGGGGAAACGTTTGGTTTTTTTCCATAACGTTTGTAAACGTTTGGCTTCAATCGCTATAAAGGTGAAATTTTTGGATTTGTTTCGTTATGTTTGTAAACGTTTGGCTTAAACCGCTAAAACGGGGAAACGTTTGATTTATTTCGTAACGTTTGTTAGGTTTGGCTTAAATTACTAAAAAGGTGAAACGTTTGGCTTTGTTTCGTAACGTTTGTCTTTGTTTCGTAACAAGGTGAAACATTTTTTCTGTCACGTTTGTAAACGTTTGTCTTAAATTGTATAAAGGTGAAATGTCTGCATTTGTTTCGTAACGTTTGTAAACGATTGGCTTAAATCACTAATAAGGTGAAACATTTGGTTTTGTATCGTAACGTTTATAACGTTTGGCTTAAATCGCTAAAAAAGTGAAACGCTTGGATTTATTTCGTAACGTTTGTAAACGTTTGGCTTAAGTCGCCACAAAGGTGAAACGTTTGAATTTGTTTCGTAATGTTTTAAAGTTTTGGCTTAAATCAATAAAATGGGGAAACGTTTGGATTTGCTTCGTAACGTTTGTAAATGTTTGGCTTAAATCGCTATGGATTTGTTTCATAACGTTTGTAAACGTTTGGCTTAAATTGCTAAAAAGGTGAAACATTTTGTTTTGTTTCGTAACGTTTGTAAACATTTGGCTTAAATTGCTAAAAAGGTGAAACGTTTGGATTTGTTTTGTTACGTTTGTAAATGTTTGGCTTAAATTGCTAAAAAGGTGAAATGTTTGGATTCGTTTCGTAGTATGTGTAAACATTTGGCTTCAATCACAAAAAAGGTGAAACGTTTGGATTTGTTTTGTACCGTCTGTAAACGTTTGGCTTAAATCGTTAAAAAGGTGAAACGTTTTTATTTGTTTTGTAACGTTTGTAAATGTTTGGCTTAAATAGCTGAAAAGGTGAAACGCTTGGATTTGTTTCGTAACGTATGTAAACGTTTGGCATAAATCGCTAAAAAGGTGAAACATTTTGATTTATTTCGTATCGTTTGTAAAGGTTTGGCTCAAATTACTAAAAGGGTGAAATACTTGCATTTGTTTCGTAATGTTTGACTTAAATTGCTAAAATGGGGAAACGTTTACAAACGTTGCGAAACAAATCCAAACGTTTCACCTTTTTAGCAATTTAAGCCAAATCCATACAAAGGTTAAGAAACAAAACAACACGTTTCCCCATTTTAACGATTTAAGCCAAACGTATACAAACGTTACGAAGTAAATCCAAACGTTTCACCTTGTTCGCGATTTAAGCAAAACGTTTACAAACATTACGAAATAAATCCAAGCGTTTCACCTTTTTAGCAATTTAAGCCAAACGTTTACAAACGTTACGGAACAAAAGCAAACGTGTCACATTTTAAGCGATTTAAGTCAAACATTTTACAAACGTCGAACGAAACAAATCCAAGCGTTTCACATTTATAGCGATTTAAGCCAAACGTTTACAAACATTACAAAACAAATCCAATCCAAACGTTTCACCATTTTAGCGATTTAAGTCCAACATTTTGTTTCAAAACCTTTGCAAACGTTTTGCTTAAATAGCTAAAAAGGTGAAACATTTGGATTTGTTTCGTAATGTTTACATACGTTTGGCTAAATTCGCTAGAACATTTGGATTTGTTTTGTAACATTTTAAATGTTTGGCTTAAATCGATAAAATGGGGAAACATTTGGATTTGTTTCGTAACGTTTGTAAACATTTAAATTAAATCGCTAAAAATGTGAAACGTTTCGATTTGTTTCATAACGTTTTTAAACGTCTGGCTTAAATCGCTAAAAAGGTGAAACACTTGGATTTGTTTCGTAACGTTTGTAAACGTTCGGCTTAAAACGCTAAAAAGGTGTAACGTTTGGTGTTGTTTTGTAACGTTTGTAAATGTTTGGCTTAAATCACTAAAAATGTGAATCGTTTGGATTTGTTTCGTAACATTTGTAAACGTTTGGCTTAAATCGCTAAACTGGGGAAACATTTGGTTTTGTTTCTTAACATTTCTGAACATTTGGCTTAAATTGCTAAAAATGAGAAACGTGTGGATTTGTTTCGTAACGTTTGTAAACGTTTGGCTTAAATCGCTAAAACGGTGAAACGTTTCGATTTGTTTTGTAACATTTGTAAACGTTTGGCTTAAATCGCTAAAAAGGTGAAAAGTTTGGATTTGTTTTGTAACGTTTATAAACGTTTGGCTAAAATTGCTAAAAAGGTGAAATGCTTGGATTTGTTTCGTAACACGTAAATGTTTGGCTTTGTTTCGTAACATTTGTAAAACATTTAGCTTACATCATTAATAATGTGAAACGTTTGGATTTGTTTCGAAACGATTGAAACGTTTGGTTTTTCTCCGTAACGTTTGTAAACGTTTGGCTTAAATTGCTAAAAATGGGAAACGTTTGGATTTGTTTTGTAACGTTTATAAATGATTGGCTTAAATCGCTAAAAAGGTCAAACGTTTTTTTTTGTTTCGTAACGTTTGGATTTGTCTGGTAATGTTTGTAAACGTTTGGCTTAAAACGCTAGAAAGGGAAACGTTTGGATTTTTCTCGTAACGTTTGTAAACGTTTGGCTTAAATCGCTAAAAAGGTGAAACGTTTGGATTTGTTTTGTAACATTTTTAAATGTTTTTGGCTTAAATCGCTACAAAAGGTGAAATGTTTTGATTTGTTTCGTAACGTTTCGAAACGTTTGGCTTAAATTCCTAAAAAGGTGAAACACTTAGATTTGTTTCGTAACGTTTGTAAAAGTTTGGATTAAATCGCTCAAAAGGGGAAACGTTTGGTTTTTTTTTGTAACATTTGAAAACTTTCGGATTAAATTGCTAAAAACGTGAAATATTTGGATTTGTTTCGTAACGTTTTAAACGTTTGGATTTGTTTCGTATCATTTGTAAACGCTTGGCTTAAATCGCTAAAAAGGTGACACGTTTGGCTTTGTTTCGTAACGTTTTTAAACGTTCGGCTTATATAGCTAAAAAGGTTAAACGTTTGGCTTAAATCTCTTAAAAGGTGACATGTTTGGATTTGTTTCGTAATGTTTGTAAACGTGCAGATTAAATTGCTATAAAGGTGAAACAGTTGGATTTATTTCGTAACGTTTGTAAACGTTTGGCTTAAATCGCTAAAAAGGTGAAACATTTGGATTTGTTTCGTAACGTTTGTAAACGTTTGGCTTAAATTGCTAAAAAGGTGAAACGCTTGGATTTGTAAACGTTCGGCTTAAATAGCTAAAAAGGGGAAACGCTTGGATTTGTTTCATAACTTTTGTAAACATTTGGCTTAGATCACTAAAAAGAAGAAACGTTTGGATTTGTTTAATAACGTTTGTAAACGTTTGGCCTAAATTGAAACGTTTGAATTTATTTCGTAACGTTTGTAAACGTTTGGCTTAAATCGCTAAAAATGGAAAACGTTTGGATTTGTTTCGTAAAGTTTGTAAACGTTTGGCTTAAATCGCTAAAAAGATGAAACATTTTGATTTGTTTCGTAACGTTTGTAAAAGTTTGGCTTAAATTGGTAAAAATGTTAATTTTTTTGATTTGTTTCGTCATGTTTGTAAACGTTTGTCTTAAATCACTAAAAAGGCGAACGTTTGGATTTATTTTGTAACGTTTGTAAACGTTTGGCTTAAATCGCCAAAAAGGTGAAACGTTTGGATTTGTTTCGTAGCGTTTGTAAACGTTTGGCTTAAATTGCTAAAAAGGTGAAACACTTGGATTTGTTTCGTAACGTTAGTAAACGTTTGGTTTATATCGCTAAAACTGTGAAACGTTTGGATTTGTTTCGTAATGTTTGTAAACGTTTAGCTTCAATCGCAAAAGAGTTGAAACGTTTGGATTTGTTTCGTAACATTTGTAAACGTTTGGCTTAAATCGGTAAAATGGGGAAACGTTTAGATTTGTTTCGTAACGTTTGTAAATGTTTCGCTTAAATCGCTAAAAAGGTGAAACGTTTGGATTTGTTTCGTAACGTTTGTAAACGTTTGGCTTAAATCGGTAAAATGGGGAAACGTGCTAAAATGGGGAAACGTTTGCATTTTTTTCTTAACGTTTGTAAACATTTGGCTTAAATCGCTAAAAAGGTGAAACGTCTGGATTTGTTTAGTAACGTTTGTAACTGTTTGGTTTAAATCGCTAAAATAGGGAAAGGTTTTGATTTGTTTCGTAACGTTTGTAAACATTTGGATTTGTTTCGTAACGTTTGGTTTTGTTTCGTAACGTTGATAAACGTTTGGCTTAAATTGCAAAAATGGGGAAACGTTTGGATTTGTTTCTTAACGTTTGGCTTCAATCGCTAAAAAGGGGAAACCTTTGGATTTTTTTCGTAACATTTGTAAACGTTTTGCTTAAATTACTAAAAATGTGAAAAGTTTGTTTTTGTTCGGTAATGTTTGTAAACATTTGGATTTGTTTCGTAACGTTTGGAAACGTTTGGCTTAAATCGCTAAAAAGGTGAAATGTTTGGATTTGTTTCGTAATATTAGTAAATAAGGATACGTTTGTATTTATTTCGTAACGTTTGTCAACGTTTGGATTTGTTTCGTAACGTTTGTAAACGTTTGTTTTTTTTTTGTAATGTTTGTAAACATTCAGGTTAAATCGCTAAAAAGGTGAAACGGTTGGATTTTTTCATAACGTTTGTGAATGTTTGGCTTAAATTTCTAAAAAGGTGAAACGCTTGGATTTGTTTCGTAAAGTTTGTAAACGTTTGGCTGAAATTACAAAAAAGGTGAAACGCTTGGATTTTTTTCAAAATGTTTGTAAATGATTGGCTTAAATTGCTAAAAAGGTAAAACGCTTGGATTTGTTTCGGAACGTTTGTAAACCTTTGGCTTAAATTGCTGAAAAGGTGAAATGTTTGGTTTTGTTTCATAACGTTTGTAATGGTTTGGCTTAAACCGCTAAAAATGTGAAACGTTTGGATTTGTTCCGTAACGTTTTAAGCGTTTGGATTTGTTTCGTAACGTTTTAAGCGTTTGGATTTGTTTCGTAATGTTTGCAAATGTCTGGCTTAAATCGCTAAAAAGGTTAAACGTTTGGATTTGTTTCGTAACGTTTGTAAACGTTTGGCTTAAATCTCTATAAAGGCAAAACGTTTGGATTTGTTTTGTAACATTTGTAAACATTTGGCCTAAATCTCTAAAAAGGTAAAACGTTTGGATTTGTTTTGTTACGTTTGAAACATTTGGCTTATCGCTAAAAAGGTGAAACATTTGGATTTGTTTCGTATTGTTTGTAAACGTTTGGCTTAAATCACTAAAATGGTAACACGTTTGGATTTGTTTCGTATCGTTTGTAAACATTTGGCTTAAATCGCTAAAAAGGTGAAACGTTTGGATAGTTTCGCAACGTTTGTAAACGTTTCACTTAAATTGCTAAAAATGTGAAAAGTTTGTTTTTGTTCCGTAATGTTTGTAAAAGTTTGGATTTGTTTCTTAACGTTTAGAAACGTTTGTAAACGTTTGGATTAAATCGCTAATGAGGCGAAACGTTTGGATTTGTTTCGTAACGTTTGCAAACGTTTGGCTTAAATCGCTATAATGGGGAAACGTTTGTAAACATTTGGATTAAATCACTAAAATAGGGAAAAGTTTGGTTTTGTTCTGTAATGTTTGTAAATGTTTGGCTTAAATCGCTAAAAATGAGAAATGTTTGGATTTTTTCGTATTGTTTGTAAACATTTGGCTTAAATTGCTAAAAAGGGGAAACGTTTGGATTTGTTTCGTAAGGTTTCTAAACGTTTGGCTTAAATCGCTAAAAATGTGAATCGTTTGGATTTGTTTCGTAACGTTTGTAAACGTTTGGCTTCAATCGCTAAAAAGGTGAAACGTTTAGATTTCTTTCGTAACGTTTGTAAACATTTAGCATAAATCGCTAAAAAGGTGAAATGTTTGGATTTGTTTGGTAACATTTGAAACGTTTGGCTTAAATTGCTAAAATGGGAAAACGTTTGGATTTGTTTCTTAACGTTTGTAATAGTTTGGCTTAAACTGTTAAAAATGTGAAATATTTTGTTTTGTTTCGTAACGTTTGTATACATTCGGGTTAAATCGCTAAAAAGGTGAAACCTTTGGATTTTTCGTAACGTTTGTGAATGTTTAGCTTAAATTGCTAAAAAGGTGAAACGCTTGAATTTGTTTCGTAACGTTTATAAACGTTTCGCTTAAATTACTAAAAAAGTGAAACACTTGGATTTGTTTTAGAACGTTTGTAAACGTTTGGCTTAAATTGCTTAAAAGGTGAAACGCTTGGATTAGTTTTGTAACGTTTGTAAACCTTTGACCTAAATTGCACAAAAGGTGAAATGCTTGGATTTGTTATGGAACGTTTCTAAACGCTTGGCTTAAATCGCTAAAACGGTGAAACGTTTTGATTTGTTTTGTATCGTTTGTAAACGTTTGGCTTAAATCACTAAAAAGAAGAAACGTTTGGATTTTTTTTGTAAAGTTTGTAAACATTTGGCTTAAATTGCTAAAAAGGTGAAACGCTTGGATTTATTTCAGAACATTTGTAAACGTTTGGGTTAAATTACTAAAACGGTGAAAAGCTTGGATTTGTTTCGTAACATTTGTTAATGTTTGGCTTAAATTGCCAAAAAGGTGAACGCTTGGTTTTGTTTTGTAACGTTTGTAAAGGTTTGGCTTAAATCACTACAAATGTGAAACGTTTGGATTTTTTTTTGTAACGTTTTAAACGTTTGGTTTTGTTTCGTAACGTTTGTAAAGGTTTGGCATAAATCGCTAAAAATGAGAATATTTGGATTTGTAACGTTTAAGACATTTGGTTTTGTTTCGTAACGTTTGTAAACGTTTGGCTTAAATCGCTAAAAAGGGGAAACATTTGGATTTGTTTTGTAATGTTTGTAAACGTTTGGCTTAAATTGCTAACAAGTGAAACGCTTGGATTTGTTTCATATTGTTTGTAAACGTTTGGTTTGAATTACTAAAAAGGTGAAACGCTTGAATTTGTTTCGTAACGTTTGGCTTAAATTGCAAAAGAGGTGAAACTCTTGGATTTTTTTAGTACCGTTTGTAAACATTTGACTTAAATTACTAAAAAGATGAAACATTTGGATTTGTTTCATAACCTTTGTAATCGTTTGGCTTAAATCGCTAAAAAGGTGAAATGTTTGGATTTGTTTCATAACGTTTGGCTTAATTCGCTAAAAACGTGAAATGCCCTGATTTGTTTCGTAACATTTTAAACAATTGGCTTAAATTGCTAAAAAGGTGAATCGCTTTGTTTAGTTTCATAACGTTTGTAAAGGTTTGGCTTAAATCGCTAAAAATGTGAAATGTTTGGATTTGTTTCGTAATGTCTCAAACGTTTGGCTTTGTTTTGTAACGTTTGTAGACGTTTGGCTTAAATCGCTAAAAAGGGGAAACATTTGGATTTGTTTCGTAACTTTTGTAAACGTTTGGCTTAAATCGTTAAAAAGGCAAAACGTTTGGATTTGTTTCGTAACGTTTGGATTAAATCGCAAAAAAGGTGAAACATTTGGATTTGTTTTGTAACATTTGTAAATGTTTGGCTTAAATTGCTGAAAAGCTTAAACGTTTGGATTAGTTTCGTATCGTTTGTAAACGTTTGGCTTAAATCGATAAAAAGGTGAAACTTTTTGATATGTTTCGTTACCTTTGCAAACGTTTGGCTTAACTTGCTAAAAAGGTGAAACGCTTTGATTTGTTTTGTAACGTTTGTAAACATTTCGCTTAAATTTCTAAAAAGGAGAAATGCTTGGATTTGATTCGTAACGTTTGTAAACGTTTGGCTTAAATTACTTAAAAGGAAAAACGTTACGATTTGTTTCGTACCGTTTGTAAACATTTGGCTTAAATCGCTAAATAGGTGAAACATTTGGATTTGTTTCATACCGTTTGTAAACGTTTGACTTAAATCGCTAAAATGGGGAAACATTTGGATTTGTTTCGTAACGTTTGTAAACGTTTGGTTTATATTGCTCAAAAGGTGGAACGCTTGGATTTGTTTCGTATCGTTTTTAAACGTTTGGCTCAAATTGCTAAAAAGGTGAAACACTTGGATTTGTTTCCTTACGTTTGTAAACGTTTGGCTTTAATTGCGAAAAAGGTGAAACTCTTGGTTTTGTTTCATAACCTTTGTAAACGTTTGGCTTAAATTGCTAAAAATATGAAACGTTTGGATTTGTATCATAACGTTTGTAAACGTTTGGCTTCAATCGCAAAAAAGGTGAAACATTTGGATTTGTTTCGTAACATTTGTAAATGTTTCGCTTAAATGCTAAAAAGGGGAAACGTTTGGATTTGTTTCTAAATGTTTGGCTTAAATCACTAAAAAGGTGAAACGCTTAGATTTGTTTAGTACTGTTTGTAAACGTTGGGCTTAAATCGCTAAAGAGGTGAAATGTTTGGATTTGTTTCGTTACGTTTGTAAACGTTTTGATTAGATTGCTAAAAAACTGAAACGCTTGGATTTGTTTTGTAACATCTGTAAACGTTTGGCTTCAATTGCTAAAAAGGTCAAACGCTTGGATTTGTTTCGTTACGTTTGGCTTATATTTCTAAAAAGGTGAAACATTTGTATTTGTTTTGTAACGTTTGTAAACGTTTGGCATAAATTGCTAAAAATGGGAAACGTTTGGATTTGTTTCGTAACGTTTGTAAACGTTTGGCTTCAACCGCTAAAAAGGGGAAACGTTTTGATTTCTTTGGTAACGTTTATAAACGCTACGAAACAAATCCAAACGTTTCCCCTTTTTAGCGATTTAGGCCAAACGTTTACAAACGTTACGAAACAAATCTAAACGTTTCACCTTTTTAGCGATTTAGGCCAAACGTTTACAAACGTTACGAAACAAATCCAAACGTTTCTCCTTTTTAGCGATTTTAGCGGAACGTTTACAAACGTTACGGAACAAATTTAAATGTTTTCCCATTTTAGCAATTTTAGTCAAACGTTTACAAACGTTACGAAACAAATTCAAACGTTTTCCCATTTGAGCGATTTCAGCCATACGTTTACAAACGTTACGAAACAAATCCAAATGTTTCCCCTTTTCAGCGATTTAAGCCAAACATTTACAAACGATGCAAAACAAATCCAAACGTTTCACATTTTTAACAATTTAAGCAAAATGTTTACAAACGTTACGAAACAAAAACAAGCGTTTCACCTTTTTTGCAATTTGACCCAAACGTTTACAAACGTTACGAAACAAATCCAAACGTTTCACCTTTTTAGCAATTTAAGCCAAACGTTTACAAATGTTACGAAACAAATTCAAACGTTTCACCTTGTCACGACCCATTTTCATGAATCGTGACCGGCGCTAGGGTCTGGGTATGGTGGTACCAAAACTTGTAGCTAGCCTTGCGGATAACCAACTTAACACATTTAAAACAATGTACCTGCATAAAACCACATGCTCGGGGGAAACCAAGACTTCAGCCTAATCTAGTAGTACATATAAACAACATATATTTAAAGTATGCTTATCTCAAAATAATCTCCAACATTATGGCAATATAATATAAATACCATAAACAATGTAATCATGCCAAAAACGATATAGTAATAGTTGGATCAATCCAACAAACAATAGTCAAAACTATAAACATAAGACTAAGACATGGATAATATGAAACTACTACTGCAGTCTAAGAGTTTAAAATAGTTCGACATTTTATTTCTTAAATAAATAAAGAACCTCCGAGAATGAAGAAACGAAGATCGACAAATGCTCAAATCAAAAACCTGGAAAATTTGGGAAAACAACGGGGTCAGATTTACTGAGTAGAGTTTATATAACCATTTATATTTATTAAGTTAAAAAAAACATTTAAAAACGTTTAATAAAACAATTTCATTATGGATTATCAATGAAACCCTAATCCACGATTCTAAATCCATTGTCGTGTCGATGAGACGAATCTCCATAACCGATCCCCGACTATCACTTAATAAATAGTGAGCCCAGGAGATGTATCTTCCACCGATGCCCTCACTAAGGTGAGACGTATCTCAAACCTACCTCAATACCATAATCATTATCGGTGCGCACGCAGTCCTCATGATTCCCATCGAGTAGCACGTTTCAAATCAAATCCACAATGCCGAAAAACAATTCAAAAGCTGCTTATATATATATATATATATATATATATATATATATATATTATAATAATTGCTTAATAAAGAGGTAAATAGAGATATAAACTCACTACTTGCTAAATCCACGTGATCATGACAAGCACCTAACTCTGGTTCGCCTCTGAAGTACGAACAGTCGACGAGTCTAAATAAAATATTAAGATCATAATTAAAATCAGACCCCAACTTTAAAGAGTACTAGACACCACATAGGACTAGCACAATACAATATCAAGCCACATTTAATAAACACTTATATTAAATGTATTCCAAATATAACCCATGTTATAAAGTACAAATCATATAAACATATGTAGAATTATTCGTAAAAATAATTTAAATTAACCTAAGTTAAAATCCATATCAGTGAGTCAGACGAGTTATTAAAAACTACCAAACTTCTTCCCACTTGCTGGGTGACCAAAGTCTAACCCGTTCAAAAATTTATTAAATTTATAAACCCGAGTTTATAAATTAAAATGCTTGATAAATAATTATCTCTTTTAAAATAGAATTCAATGTCTTGTAATTCAAGTAACTCCAGTTACAACAAAAACTTAACCATTTTAAGTTTATAAAAGTTTAGGGACTAAATTGTACTTTAGCCAATTTAGGTTTAAAAATGTTTAGGGACTAAACTGTAATTTAGGCAATTTGATATTCGAAATCAAATTATAATTCAATATAAAAGTCCAAAAGTTATCCAAAAGATAAAACTTAACTTGAATAAGTTTTTTAGAAACTTTAGGGGACAAATTGTAAATTAGCCAAATTGTAATTTCAATTCAAACTAAATATAATTACCCGAGTAATTATATTAATTTAAGTTATAAAATATTTAACGTACACAAATTGTCTATTTAAATCAATCGAGTTCAAGTTATTATTTAAACGAGTTCAATAAGTAAAGCTAACTTGAAGGATTTAATAAGTTAAATCAAAAAAAATGAAGGCCATTATGGCCAATTAGCCATCCCTTTCATTAAGAATTCAAACCAAACACAGAACCACCTTTTGATAACAAATTTCAAACAATTCACCCCGCCAACCACCACCGCAAGTAATCAAGAAATTCAAAGCCAAATATAAACCTAGTTCATGATCCCTTAAGCAACTAAACCTCAAGACATCACCTAATTATTATGAAAAAAATTAATAACTCGATACAGTAACCATGTCAGCAAGAAACCAACTACGGCAGCCACAAACTCAAGACACGGCGGTAAGAAAAACTCGAAAACGGCGATTCAAAACGATCGAAACGATCACAAACGTAAGCGAATGTTTAACTATAATATTCATAACATGATTTGCAAGTAAAATGGCAGTAGCAATCCAACAACAAGATCGGGAGAATAATAGCAATAGGTTCACAAGTACGGCAAAACCGAAACGGCAACGAAGGGAGCGATATTTACGTACCTTTCTTGATTCCAACATGTAATGATTATAGAGATTGCTGAGTTGATGTGAATCGACGAAGAACAATCGAATTAAAGCTAAACAATGAGATATGAAATCAAGAACCATTTGACGATATCGTAAAAAAATCCAAGAACATGACGTTAATGACTTACCGGATCGAATGAACGAAAGGAGGAGATAAAGTTATGATTCCTGAGAGTTTTTGGTCGTCAAAGTCGGCTAGGGTTTTCACAAAACGAAATAAAAAGAGTTTGGTCGAATTATGGGGTCTATTTATAGGCCCCACGCAAAAATAAGCAGCGGGGCGCGATGGCAGGCGCGTCGCGAGGCGTGACGGGCCATCACGCCCTACCATAATTTTTTTAAAGAGGGCGCGACATGAGGCTCGCCAGCCCTGTCGCGCCTTCCGTCGCGCCCTGCAGGCCAAAAAGAAGAAAGGGCCCGAAATGGGACCCGAGCCCGGCGATGATGGGCATCCAAATCCAATCTTCAGAAAAAGACTAAACAAGCCCAAACACGCGATATATGAACGAAGAAACGATCAAACATTAACGGAAACAGGAACGGAAAACACGGGGTATTACTTTCTCCCCAACTTAAAAAAATTCGCCCACAAATTTAAACACAAACAAATAACGTAAGAACACAGCAAGCACAAAAACAATCAATTAGAACACATAAGCAACGATTACACGTACCTCAAGGAAAAAGGAAAGGATAACGTTTCCGCATATCGGACTCCGTCTCCCAAGTGCACTCCTCAACAGAATGATTTCGCCACAAAACTTTGACCATCGTAATCTCCTTGTTCCGTAACCTACGCACTTGCGTATCGACAATATCTACTGCTGTTCTGTCACGACCCAAAATATTGAGCCGCAACCGGCGCTAGGGAACGGGAGTGGTAGCTCCGGAACCCGTAGCAAGCCTCCAGTCACTATTAATTTTTCGCAAATAATATAAACAAATAACACAACACAACAGAAGCAAATATATATGACATATATATATATATAAAAACTTACACTAACTATTCAGTTATCCTCGCGGGCTCTAGTTACCGTACCTAGTACGAACTGGCCTCGCGGTACTATATACATTACTTAGTGTCTCAGAACATATCAGTGGCACCTGAGGCCGTGAATCATATATAATACATGTAGCCTATCAAAATCACATAAAACAAAGACAGCAGGTAGTATATACAATCAAAATGAACTGCTGTCTAGGCTTCTGTTCTGTCGACACATGATCACTACTGCAGCATTCACAGAAGTCAAAAACTATACATGCACAGCTGACTTCTGGACTTCAAAATTGGCCTCTAGCTAAGTCCACAAACTATGTACCTGAAAGACATCAAAGGTGAGGGGTAAGTATTTGGGAAAATACTGAGTGAGTTTGCATTTACTAACGGTACTATTATAAAAATATAGCATCACATCTCAAGAAAACAATAATATAAAACATATAAACAAGTATTTGATCTGTACGAAACTAATATCCTAGCATGCGACACATCTCTCGAATAATCATATATCATTCAATCCAATCGTCAAATTCAAGTTGTGAGTCCAACTCACTGGTGGACCCAACCCACTAGATACGGGAACTTCCAGACTACACCGTAGCCGAGTTCACTCTCGTATCGAATTCATATATATCATACATATCCAATCTTTTCTCAAATGAAAACACACTAAACTGACTCAATACTGGTGATCACACAGCCTATTGACACCCAATAGGTAGCTAGTTTCTTCAAATCGCATACTAGTTCTCGTATATAGAAATTAATAAAGCATATGACATTTCAATCAATTATATATAATGCGATGCGTGTAAACAATATATATATATATCTTATATAAAATAACTTTAATATATAATACACGAAAGTAAAGTGCAACTCACTGTGACCGCTATCCACTCTATAATGTAGTCGATGTGGTGGTACGCTCGGACTAGTCCACCTTTAGTGCCCTCACCGCTCGGTCGTACGTCTGATACATATTAATTAACGTTTAATGATTAGACGTGAACCTCATATTCTTATACGTATAATACTTTAAGTTCTAAGGTTTTGTTTTATTCCTAATGTTATTTATGAATTCGATATTCCTATTATTGTATTCACGATATCTCGAATCTTGTTTCTCATACTCGAGAAACGAATACTATTCTTACATTTTCCATTATCGTTGCTCACGTAAAACGTCGAGCTAAAACTTTACTTTTTAATTTATCGGGGTCCTTAATCGTTTTTAGGATCTAATATTGAAAATATCGAAATTCCGTTTTGTTTTGGCTAAAAGTCCATTTTAGTCTCTCGTGGACCCACTGCGCGCCCGCACACCAGTGTGCGTTTGCACACCTTGGGTGTGCGTCCGCACACCATCACTGGTGTGCGTCCGCACACCGCTGGTGTGCGATCGCACACCACGTGCGATTCGCACGCAGCCCCCGGAAACGTTGTTTCCGGCTTCCCGTCGTGCTATTACTCGCCATACAAACCAAACACTTCATTTCCAAAAAAATCCGTATTTTGGTTTTTCCAAAAACGCTAAAACCTAGCTTAAATCAATAAATTTCTATTCTATACCAAAACCACCATTAAATTCGAGTTTTCCACCAAATACCAAGATATTTACCTTGAAACGAAGTTTAGGATCGATAGAGGATTCGATTCTGAAGAAATCTCCGCTTGAATCACTTGAATCGAACGTCGAACGGCGAAACGGCGGCGAAACGACGATATCGTCGAAAGTTTCTCAATTTCTCTCGAAGTCTCTCTGCTTTTTGATTCAATTTCTTCTTTCTTATATAATCTGGCTAAAGGTTCACTTTGGTCCTTGTTCTTTTTTTTACTATCATTTGTCCTTTAAACTTTTCTTTTATACGATTTACTCCATAACTAAATCGATTAATTCTTAAATTATAACTTATACGTATTATTTATATCCAATAAATAATACGAAGCTCGATATTAGTACTTTCCCGTTAAAATATGATATTTCCATTTTCGACATAAAGTGGCTAAATTACCACTTTGGTCCCTGTACCCTATTTTGGGCTTTTCTTGACATTTTTCCTTTTAATTCCAATTCTAACTTTAGAATTGAAATATAATCTAAATTTTCGCATAATTAGTTTCCCAAAACCGACTTACTTAAGACTTAGTTACTTTATCTTTTCAAAAATTCTTCTGATATTGCCACTCCGGCGAATCAAAACTGGACATGTGGTCCAATTAGCTAATTAAACATTTTAAGGTATTACACGTTCCTCATAGGACAGCTCCTGGTCAATCTCAACACTCTGAGGCACAATCACATGTGAAGGATCTGAGATGCACTTCCTCAGCATAGAAACATGAAATACATGATGCACTAAAGACATGTTTGGCTGCATAGCCAGACGATAAGCCAAAACTCTAATCTTCTCTGAAATCTCATAGGGACCAACGTACCTCGGTGCCAATTTCCCCTTGACACCAAAACGAACCATGCCTTTCATAGGCGAAACCCAAAGAAACACAAAGTCTCCCACCTGAAACTCGATGTCTTTTCTCTTCGGATCAGCATAACTCTTATGCCGACGAAAAGCTGTCTCCAACCTCCGTTTTATCAACGGTACCTTCTCTGAGGTAACCTGAATAATCTCAGCACCAGACAACTTCCGCTCGCCGACCTCTTCCCAACAGATAGGAGATCGACACTTGCGTCCGTACAAAGCCTCATAAGGTGCCATATCAATACTCGCATGATAACTGTTGTTGTATGAAAACTCAATCAACAACATATGAGTATCCCAGCTACCCTGAAAATCAAGAATGCACATCCTGAGCATATCCTCCAATGTCTGAATAATCCTCTTAGACTAACCGTCAATCTGAGGATGAAAAGCTGTATTGAAGTCCAAACGAGAACCCAAAGACTCCAATCATGCTTTCCAGAATCTCGAAGTGAAAACAGAACCTCTGTCTGAAACAATCAAAACCGATACACCATGCAAACTGACAATCATGTCGATGTACAACTGAGCCAACTTCGAAGGAGGATACGAAACCTTGATCGGAGGAAATGAGCTGACTTAGTCACGGTCAACTATCACACAGATGGAATCGTACCCCTGTCGAGTACGTGGTAAACCAACAACAAAGTCCATGGCAATCCGCTCCCACTTCCACTCTGGAATAGGTAGTGGGTGCAGATAGCCAAAAGGTCTCTGATGTTCCAGCTTCACCTGCTGGCAAGTCAGACACTTGGAAACGTACTCTGCAACATCCTTCTTCATTCCGCTCCACCAATATGTACCCTTGAGGTCATGGTACATCTTGGTAAATCCCAGATGAACACTGTAAGCTGACCTATGCGCTTCCTCCAGAATTAGGTCTCTTAAACCATCTGAATCCGGAACGCACAGTCTAGAACCAAACCTCAGAACTCCGTCAATAAAAAAAACTCGGAATTCCTGTCCAGAGGGATCTCATCCATAATCCATTTCAATTGTGGATCCTCAGCTTGTAAATCCTTAATCCTATCAATCAAAACCGGTTGCACCTGCAGATGTGCCAACAAACTACCCCCTGCGAAACCTGAAAACCGTAGCCCGAAGCTATCAGACCATGACACTCTCTAACCATGGGTCTGCGCCTAATCTCAGAAATATGGGCCAAACTTCCCGAAGACTTGCGACTCCACGCATCGGCTACCACGTTAGACTTACCAGGATGGTACTGAATAGTACAGTCGTAGTCTTCCAGCAACTCTAGCCACCTCCTCTATCTCAGATTCAACTCTCGCTGATCAAAGATGTACTTCAGTCTCTTGTGATTAGTGAAGATCTCGTAAGTCGCACCGTACAAGTAGTGCCTCCAGATCTTCAGAGCAAAAACCACAACAGCTAACTCCAAGTCATGAGTAGGGTAATTAACCTCATGCTTCTTCAGCTGACGAGAAGCATAGACGATCACCTGTCCATGTTGCATCAACACGCAACCTAGGCAATTCCGAGAAGCATCGCAGTACACAGTTAAACCTTGAATGCCAGAAGGCAATGCCAAAATAGGAGATGTAGTCAGAATCTCCTTCAGCTTCTCGAAACTTGCCTCACACTTGTCGGTCCACTCAAACTTAACACCCTTCTGTGTCAGCTTAGTCAAAGGTGCATATATCCGAGAGAAATTTTGCACGAACCGACGGTAGTAGCCAGCTAACCCAAGAAAACTCTTGATCTCGGTAACTGACCTCGGCCTCTGCCAATCCATAACCGCCTCAATCTTTTCGGATCAACCTTGATCCCATCCTTCGACACCACGTGTCCTAAGAAGGTAACCTGTTCCAGCCAAAACTAGCACTTTCAGAACTTAGCATACAACTGATGCTCTCGCAAGGTCTGTAGTATAGTCCTCAAGTGATAAGCATGCTCCTCCTCACTTCGAGAATAAATTACAATGTCATCAATGAAGACGATAACAAATTGATCCAAAAACGGCTTGAAAACCCGATTCATCATGTCCATAAACGCTGCTGGTGCGTTAGTCAACCCAAACAACATGACCAAAAAGTCGAAATGCCCATAACGCGTTCTGAAAGCAGTCTTAGGCACATTGACGTCCCGAATCCGAATTTGATAATACCTGGATCTCAAGTCAATCTTGGAAAAGCACTTTGCACCCTTCAACTGATCAAACAAGTCGTCGATGCGAGGAAGAGGATATATGTTCTTGATGGTAGCCTTATTCAACTGCCTGTAGTCGATATAAAGCCGAAAGGTACCATCCTTCTTCTTAACAAACAGAACTGGAGCACCCCACGGAGAACTACTCGGTCTGATGAAGCCACTGTCCAATAGTTCTTGTAACTGCTCCTTCAACTCCTTCATCTCAGCAGGAGCCATCCGATACGGTGGTATTGAAATAGGACCAGTTCCAGGAACAACGTCAATGCAGAATTCAATATCCCGATCAGGTGGTAATCCAGGCAACTCCTCTGGAAAAACGTCAGTGAACTCATTCACTATAGGGATAGTGTTCATACTGACCACCTCAGCATCCATATCTCGAACCACAGCTAAGAAAGCTTGACAACCCTTAATCATCATCCGCTCTGCCTTGATCGCAGAAATTAGATTCTTAGGTGTCTCCGCCTTCTCCCCTTGAAAAGAAACGGGTAAATCACCTGGAATCCGAAACTCAACGGACTTCCCTTGACAGTCGATCGAAGCATAATCGCGTGCCAGCCAATCCATTCCCAAAATCACGTCAAATGATAGTACATCCAACACAACCAGATCAGCACGCAAGTCTCTTCCAAGGATAACCACGGAACACGATGGATACACAACGTCCACTACCACACAGTCAGACAAGGGAGTAGATACAGATAAAGGTTCACTCAAACTTCATGGTGTTACACCCAACTTAGCAGTAAAACAAGTAGACACAAAGGAATGGGTTGCACCCGCATCAAATAAAACTAAAGCATCTACAAAGGAAATCTGAATAGTACCTTGCACCAATGCGTTAGATGCGAGAGCATCCTGAGGAGTCAAGGCGAAAAGTCTGGCCTGACCATGACTCTGCTGCTGAGAACTTTATCGAGTACCATAGCTGCTAGAACCTCTACCGCCATTGCCACGGCCTCCAAAACCACACCCTCCAGAACCTCGGCCCCGTTAGACACCAATAGAAGCGGCAGGTTGAGAAAACCCTACCGGTGCAGAGAACGCTGGTCTCTGACTCTAATAGGATGGCTGAGCAACACTAACTGCCGACATCTGCTGCCCAGATGCCTGACACTCTCTCGCAAAATGACCCGGTTGGCCACAAGTAAAACAACCCCCTGGTGCTAAACAACACTCGCCTGGATGTCGACGTCTGCAATTCTGGCAGAAAGGAAAACTAGCACCTCCACTGTTACCGTGCCAAAAACTGCGGCTGCTACCGCTGTTGCCTGAACTATAGGTGTAAGGCGGGTAACTCTTCTTGACACCCCTCTTCTTGTTCTTGTACTGAGAAGGTGTCGATTGGTAGCTACCGCCACCACTCTGCTGTCCAGAGCCAGAAGACTTATTAGCCTGAGAAGAACCAGAAATCTCCCCAAACTGCAATAACGAGCCCTCCATACGACGAGCACTGTCCACTACGTCTGTAAATTCTCTGCGTATCTTAGTCAGCAAACTCACAAAATCGCGCCTTAAGCCTTTTACATATCTGTCGTTCACCCTTTGCGGATCTGCCTACAAGTCCGGAGCGAACCGACCCAACCTCACGAACTCCGTCGTGTACTCGGATATTGACCTATCATCCCTAGAAAGTGTCAGCAACCTGTCTCTGTGACCCTCTGTCATTGCAAACGGCAAGAAGAAAGCTCGGAATCTCTCCACAAACTCAATCCAACTAATGGTAGCCATATCAGCATGAATGGACCTACGAAACCAGTCCCTAGCTGAACCCTTCATAGACATCTCGACTAGAACAACGGTCTGACACTCAGTAGCCTATAGTCGCCGAGCATTCTGCTCAACCTCCTCGAGAAAATCCAGCGTGTCTCCAGAACCATCAAACTCAGTTGGCTTCAGCCTCATGTAAGCCAAAACCAAATCCATGTCAGTGGTTTCGATACCACCAACTGCTGCTGCTGAACAATCTGAGCCAAAACCGCATGCTGATCCTGCATAGCGACATGTCCCGCATGCAGCTGAACCTGGTTGAGCTGTAAAGTAGTAACTCCAGCCAGATAAGTGTTGAAGTCAAAGTCATCCAACTCAGGTTGTTCCACACCTTGTGCTTGAGCACCCCCTATAGCACCGCGTCCTACGCCTCTACCTCTACCTCTGCCAGCTTGACCTCGGCCACCTCGACCAAGACCAGTTTGGCCTCTGCCTGCTAGTCCTCTACCAGCATGAGCCTCTGGTTTATTATGGTCCACCTCCATAGAGATCGCGTCATCAGCCTCAGCATTTTGCTGAGCCGCAGCACGAGTACGAGTATTCATTCCTAAGAATGAAACAAAAATCCTTAATACAAACAAAAATTTAACCATATAATCAAAGCCAGCAAGTAATCACCCAAGTGAAAACAATCATATAATAAGCAATAAAGCAAATAAATTCACACGACTGACTCACGACATTCCTATAGGAGTAGGCATAAATTTTTGAAACAAAAGATGATGTTTCAAAGACAAGACTCGAATCCTAATTCCGCAGTAGTTCCTAGGACAAGTTAACCACTTAACATGCCAAAACAATTAAACACTTAACATTTAAAAGGCCTTGGTTTGAAACCAAAGCTCTGATACCAAGTTTGTCACGACCCATTTTTATGAATCGTGACCGGCGTTAGGGTATGGGTATGGTGGTAACAAAACCCATAGCTAGCCTTGCAGATAACCAACTTAACACATTTAATACAATGTACCTGCATAAAACCACATGCTCGGGGGCAACCGAGACTTCAGCCTAATCTAGCAGTACATATAAACAACATATTTTTAAAGTACGCTTATCTTAAAATAATCTCCAACAGTATGGTAATATAATATAAATACCATAAACACTGTAATCATGCCAAAAACGATATAGTAATAGTTGGATCAATCCATCAAACAATAGCCAAAACTATAAACGTAGGACTAAGACATGAATAATATGAAACAACTACTGCGGTCTAAGAGTTTAAAATAGTTCGACACTTTATTTCTGAAATAAATAAAGAACCTCCGAGAATGAAAAAACGGAGATCGACAAATGTTCAAATCATAAACCTGGAAAATTTGGAAAAACAACGGGGTCGGATTTACTGAGTAGAGTTTATATAACCATTTACATTTATTAAGTTAAAAAAAACCATTAAAACGTTTAATAAAACAATTTCATTATGGATTATCAATGAAACCCTAATCCATAATTCTAAATCCATTGTCGTGTCAGTGAGACGTATCTCAATAACCGATCCCCGACTATCACTTAATAAATATTGAACCTAGGAGACGTATCTTCCACCGTTTCCCTCACTAAGGTGAGACGTATCTCAAACCTATCTCAATACCATAATCATTACCGGTGCGCACGCAGTCCCGATGATGCCCATCGAGTAGCACGTTCCAAATCGAATCCACAATGCCGAAAAACTATTCAAAAGCTGCTTATACATATATATATATACAAAATATAATAATTTCTTAATAAAGAGGTAAATAGAGATATAAACTCACTCTTTGCTAAATCCACGCGATCCTGACAAGCACCTAACTCTGGTTCGCCCCTGAAGTACGAACAGTCGACGAGTCTAAATAAAATATTAATATCATAATTAAAATCAGACCTTAACTCTAAAGAGTACTAGACACCACATAAAACTAGCACAATACAATATCAAGCCACATTTAATAAACACTTATATTAAATGTATTCCAAATATAACCCAAGTTATAAAGTACAAATCATATAAACATATTTAGAATGATTCGTAAAAATAATTTAAATTAACCCAAGTTAAAATCCATATCAGTGAGTTAGCCGAGTTAGTAAAATCTACCAAGCTTCTTTCCACTTGCTGGGCGACCAAAGTCTAACCCGGTTCAAAATTTTATTAAATTTATAAACCCGAGTTTATAAATTAAAATGCTTGATAAATAATTATCTATTTTATAATAGAATTCAATGTCTTGTAATTCAAGTAACTCAAGTTACAACAAAAACTTAACCATTTTAAGTTTATAAAAGTTTACGGACTAAACTGTACTTTAGCCAATTTAGGCTTAAAGATTTTTATGGGCTAAACTGTAATTTAGCCAATTTGATATTCGAAATCAAATTACAATTCAATATAAAAGTCCAAAAGTTATCCAAAAGATAAAACTTAACTGAAATAAGTTTTTTTAGAAACTTTAGGGGCTAAATTGTAAATTAGCCAAATTGACATTTCAATTAAAACTAAATATAATTATCCGAGTAATTATATTAATTTAAGTTATAAAATATTTAACGTACACAAATTGTCTATTTAAATCAATCGAGTTCAAGTTATTATTTAAACGAGTTCAATAAGTAAAGCTAACTTGAAGGATTTAATAAGTTAAATCAAAAAAAATGAAGGCCATTATGGCCAATTAGCCATCCCTTTCATTAAGAATTCAAACCAAACACAGAACCACCTTTTGATAACAAATTTCAAACAATTCACCCCGCCAACCACCACCGCAAGTAATCAAGAAATTCAAAGCCAAATATAAACCTAGTTCATGATCCCTTAAGCAACTAAACCTCAAGACATCACCTAATTATTATGAAAAAAATTAATAACTCGATACAGTAACCATGTCAGCAAGAAACCAACTACGGCAGCCACAAACTCAAGACACGGCGGTAAGAAAAACTCGAAAACGGCGATTCGAAACGATCATAAACATAAGCCAAGGTTTAACTACAACATTCATAACATGATTTGCAAGTAAAATGGCATTAGCAATCCAACAACAAGATCGGGAGAATAATAGCAATAGGTTCACGAGTACGGCAAGAATAAAACGGCAACGAACGGAGGGATATTTACGTACCTTTCTTGATTCCAACACGTAATGATTATAGAGATCGCTGAGTTGATGTGAATCAACGAAGAACAATCGAATTAAAGCTAAACAATGAGAAACGAAATCAAGAACCGTTTGACGATATCGAAAAATAATCCAAGAACATGACGTTAAAGACTTACCGGATCGAATGAATGAAACAAATACAAATCCAAACGTTTCTCCTTTTTACCGATTTAATCCAAACGTTATGAAACAAATCCAAACATTTGACCTTTTTAGCGATTTAAGCCAAACGTTTACAAACGTTACGAAACAAATCCAAACGTTTTGCCTTTTTTAGCTATTTAATCCAAAAGTTTAAAAACGGTACAAAACAAATCTAAACGTTTCGCCTTCTTAGCGATTTAAGCCAAACGTTTACAAACGTTATGAAACATAACCAAACGTTTAAAAAGTTACGAAACAATTCCAAACGTTTCACAATTTTTGTGATTTAAGTCAAACCTTTAAAAATGTTACGAAACAAAACCAAGTGTTTCACCTTTTTAGCAATTTAAGCAAAACGTTTACAAACGATACAAAATAAATCCAAGAGTTTTACCTTTTTAGCAATTTAAGCGAAACGTTTACAAATTTCCGAAACAAATCCAAGCGTTTCACTTTTTAGTAATTTAAGCCAAATGTTTACAAATATTAAAAAACAAATCCAAGTGTTAAATCTTTTTAGCAATTTAAGCCAAACGTTTACAAACGTTACGAAACTAATCCAAACAAACGTTACGAAACAAAACCAAACATTTCACTTTTTTAGCAATTTAAGCCAAACGTTTATAAACGTCACGAAACAAATCCAAACGTTTTCCCGTTTTAGCGATTTAAACCAAACGTTTAAAACATTACGAAACAAATCCAAACATTTCACCTTTTTAGCGATTTATGCCAAACGTTTACAAACGTTACGAAACATCCAAACGTTTCCCCTTTTTAGCGATTTAAGCCAAACGTTTACAAAGGTTATAGAACAAATGCAAATGTTTCACCTTTTTAGCAATTTAAGCCAAACGTTTACAAACATTACAAAATAAATCGAAACCGTTTCACCTTTTTAGCAATTTAATCCAAACGTTTACAAACTTTACGAAACAAATCCAAGCGTTTCGCCTTTTTAGCAATTTAAGATAAACGTTTACAAACTTTACGAAATAAAACCGTACGTTTAAAATTTTACGAAACAAATTCAAACGTTTCACATATTTAGCGATTTAAGCCAAACCTTTACAAACGTTACGAAACAAAACCAAACGTCTAAAAGGTTACGAAACAAATCCAAACGTTTCACATTTTTTGTGATTTAAGCAAAACCTTTCCAAACGTTACGAAACAAAACTAAGTGTTTCACATTTTCAGCAATTTAAGCCAAACGTTTACAAACCTTCTGAAACAAATCCAAGCGTTTCACCGTTTTAGCAATTTAAGCCAAACGTTTACAAACGTTACGAAACAAATTCAAACGTTTCCCCTTTTTAGCGAATTAGACCAAAAGTTTAGATATATAACGAAACAAATCCAAGCGTTTCACCTTTTTAGCAATTTAAGCCAAACATTTACAAGCATTACGAAATAAATCCAAACGTTTAGCCTTTTTAGCGATATAAGTCGAACGTTTACAAACGTTACGAAACAAAACCAACCATTTCACCTTTTTAGAAATTAAGCAAAACGTTTCCCCATTTTAGCGATTTAAGCCAAACATTTAAAATGTTGCGAAACAAATCAAAACATTTCACCTCTTTAGCGATTTATGCAAACGTTTACAAACGTTACTAAACAAATCCAAACGTTTCACCTTTTTAGCGATTGAAGCCAAACGTTTACAAACGTTACGATAATAATCCAAACGTTTCACCTCTTTAGCGATTTAAGCCAAATGTTTACAAACGTTACGATAATAATCCAAACGTTTCACCTTTTTAGCGATTTAAGCCAAATGTTTACAAACGTTACGAAACAACTCCAAACGTTTAACCATTTTAGCAATTTAAGCCAAACGTTCACGAAGGTTATAAACAAATCCAAATGTTTCACCTTTTTAGCAATTTAAGCCAAGCGTCTACAAATGTTACGAAATAAATCCAAGCGTTTCACCTTTTTAGCAATTTAAGCCAAACATTTACAAATGTTACGAAATAAATCCAAGCACTTCGCCTTTTTAGTAATTTAAGCCAAACATTTACAAACGTTACGAAATAAATCCAAGCGTTTCAACTTTTTAGCAATTTAAGCCAAATGTTTACAAATGTTACGAAAATAATCCAAACATTTTACCTTTTTAGCGATTTAAGCCAAACGTTTACAAACGTTACGCAACAAATCCAAGAGTTTCACCTTTTAACGATTTAAGCCAAACGTTTACAAAAGATACGAAACAAATCCAAGCGTTTCACCTTTTTAGCAATTTAAGCCAAACTTTTACAGACGTTATGAATCAAATCCAAACGTTTCTCCTTTTTAGCGATTTAAGCCAAATGTTTACCAACGTTATGCAACAAAACCAAACATTTAACCTTTTTAGCGATTTAAGCCAAATCTTTAAAATGTTACGAATTAAATCCAAACGTTTACAAATATTACGGAACAAAAACAAATGTTTCACATTTTTATCAATTTAAGCTAAACGTTTACAAACATTACGAAACAAATCCAAACGTTTCCCCTTTTTGACGATTGAAGCCAAAAGTTTACAAACGTTACGAAAAAAATCCAACCGTTTCCCTATTTTAGCGATTAAAGCCAAACGTTTATAAACGTTACGAAACAAAACCAAAGGCTTACAAAAGCTACAAAATCAATTCAAACGTTTACAAAAGTTACGAAACAAATCCAAATGTTTCCCCATTTCAGCGATATAAGCCAAACGTTTACAAACGTTACGAAACAAATCTAAACGTTTCACCTTTTTTGCGATTTAAGCCAAACGTTTACAAACGTTACGGAAGAAATCCAAACGTTTACAAGCATTACGGAACAAAACCAAATTTTCACATTTTTAGCAATTTAAGCCAAAAGTTTATTAACATTACGAAACAAATCCAAAAGTTTCACCTTTTTAGCGATTGAAGCCAAACGTTCACAAACATTTTCCCATTTTAGCGATTTGAGCCAAACGTTTATAAACATTACAAAATCAAACTAAACCTTTACAAACGTTACAAAACAAATCAAAATGTTTACAAACGTTACAAAACAAATCCAAATGTTTACAAACGTTACAAAACAAATCCAAACCTTTCCCAATCTTAGCGATTTAAGCCAAACATTTACAAACGTTTCTAAACAAATCCAAACGTCTCACCTTTTTAGCGATTTAAGCCAAACGTTACGAAACAAATCCAAACGTTTCCCCATTTTTGCGATTTAAGCCAAATGTTTACAAATGTTACGAAACAAATCCAAATGTTTCCCTGTTTTTGCGATTGAAGCCAAACGGTTACAAACATTATGAAACAAATCCAAACATTTCACCTTTTTAGCGATTTAATCCAAACTTTTACAAACGTTACAAAACAAATTCAAGCGTTTCACCTTTTTAGCAATATAAGTGAAACGTTTACAAATGTTACGAAACATATCCAAACGTTTCACCTTTCTAGCGATTTAAGTCAAATGTTTACAAACGTTACGAAACAAATCCAAATGTTTTTCCATTTTAGCGATTTAAGCCAAACATTTAAAACGTGATGAAACAAAAGCCAAATGTTTACAAACGTTACGAAACAAATCCAAATGTTTACAAACGTTACGAAACAAAACAAAATGTTTACAAATGTTACGAAACAAATCCAAGCGTTTCACCTTTTTAGCAATATAAGCCAAACATTAACAAGCGTTACGAAACAAATCCAAACGTTTCACCTTTTTAGCGATTTAAGTCAAACGTTTATAAACGTTACAAAACAAATCCAAATGTTTCCTCATTTTAGCGACTTAACCCAAACGTTTAAAATATTACGAAACAAATCCAAAAGTTTACCCTTTTTATCGATTTAAGCCAAACCTCTATAGATGTTACGAAAAAAATCCAAATGTTTCACCATTTTTGCGATTGAAGCCAAGCGTTTACAAATGTTATGAAACAAATCCAAACGTTTCACATTTTTAGCAATTTAAGCCAAACGTTTTTAAACGTTACTAAACAAATCCAAACGTTTCACCTTTTTAGCAATTTAGGTCAAACGTTTACAAACGTTACGAAACAAAATAAAACGTTAAAAACGTAACAAAACAAATCCAAACGTTTCACATTTTTGGCAATTTAAGTCAAACGTTTACGAACATTACGAAACAAAACCAATCGTTTACAAACGTTACAAAACAAATCAAAACGTTTCACCTTTTTAGCAATTTAAGCCAAACATTCACAAACTCTACGGAACAAATCCAAACGTTTCCCCTTTATAGCGATTTAAGCCGAACTATTACTGACGTTAAAAAACAAAACCAAACGTTTCAACTTTTTAGCTATTTAAGCCGAACGTTTACAAACGTTATGAAACAAAGCCAAACGTTTCACCTTTCTAGCGATTTAAGCCGAACGTGTACAAACATTACGAAACAAACCCAAATGTTTCACCTTTTAGCTATTTTAGCCAAATGTTTACAAACGCTACGAATAAAATCCAAGCGTTTCAGCTTTTTAGCAATTTAAACTACACGTTTACAAACATTACGAAACAAAACCAAATGTTTGACCTTTTTAGCGATTTAAGCCAAACATTTACAAAAGTTACAAAACAAATACAAACATTTCACCTTTTTAGCGATATAAGCCAAACGTTTACAAACGTTACGAAACAAATCCAAACATTTCACCTTTTTAGCAATTTAAATCCAAACGTTTCACCTATTTAACGATTTAAGCCAAACATTTACAACGTTATGAAACAAATCCAAACGTTTCACCTTTTTAGCAATTTAAGCCAAACGTTTACAAACGTTACGAAACAAATCCAAAGGTTTTACCTTTTGAGCGAATTAAGCCAAACATTTACAAATGTTACGAAACTAATCCAAACGTTTCACCTTTTTAGAGATTTAAGCAAAACATTTACAAATGTTACGAAAAAAACAACACGTTTCACCTTTTTAGCGCTTTAATCCAAACATTTACAAACGTTATGACACAAATCCAAACGTTTCACCTTTTTAGCTATTTAAGCCAAACGTTTACAAACGTTATGAAACAAATCGAAATGTTTCACCTTTTTAGCGTTTTAAGACTAATGTTTACAAACGTTACAAAAAGAATCCAAGCGTTAACATTTTTAGCGATTTAGGCCAAATGATTAAAAACGTTACGAAACAAATCCAAACGTTTCACCTTTTTAGCGATTTAAGCCAAACGTTAACAAACGTTACGAAATAAATTCAAACGTTTCACCTTTGTAGCGATATAATCCAAACGTTTAAAAACTGTAATACCCCAAAATATTTAAGTATTTAATTTGGACCACGTGTCCAGTGTTGCATCGCCGGAGTAGCGATATCGGAAGGATTTCCGAGAAATTAAGATAAGTATAAAAATTTAGCAGGACGGTTTTGAAAAAGATTATTGCGAGGAATTTAATATTATATTTCAATTCTAAAGTTAGAATTGGAATTAGAAGGAAAAATGTTAAGAAAGCTCGAAATAAGGTACATGGACTAAAGTGGTAATTTAGCCACTACGACTTAAAATGGAAGTTATTTCGCCAAGGTCCGCGAAATGTTTTATAGTATATGTGGTAAAAGTTTCGGGTCAATCGGAGACCTTTTAAAATCTGGACGCGGATACGTTTTGGGCTAAATTGTAACTTTTGAAAAGTTCAAGGGCCAAAACGTAAATTAGCCAAATAAATCTCGAGAATAGTAATTAAAAGATTATTGACGGGAAATAATAATTATGGATTAGTATTATTTATTTGGATATAAATAATACGTAAGTAATTGAGTTAAAAGAATAATTTAACCGTTTGGTTAAATTAGAAAGTTTAAAAGAGAATTGGTTTAAGTTAAAGAAATGAGGGATTAAAAGGGACAATTAACCATGATATATATGTGATTCCTTAAGAAGAAGGAATGGATCAGAGAACAAAAGGAAGGTTACAGAAGGTTTTGACGAGCGATTACGTTCCGCCGCGATTTCGCCGTTTCTCGTCCAAATCGCGAGTTCTTTATATGGATTCGTCAAGAATTCGATTCTCTATCATCGTTAAGCTTCAAATCGAGGTAAGCTTGACGTTTTTATTGTGAGAATTGGTAAATAAGGGATATTTTGTTTTAACGAATTAAACGAATCGTAATCGCGTTTCAATAGTCGTTTTTAGTGAGAATTGAGTTGGTTTATATGTTAAAATGAAGCGGAGGCATGTCGGGAGTGTCGGAAAGCGGCAAAGCGCCCGGAAAATGACTTTTCCGGGGGCTGTCAAGGGTGTGCGTTCGCACACATTGAGTGTGCGTTCGCACACTCCTTGAAACTTAGGGTGTGCGTTCGCACACTCATTGTGTGCGTTCGCACACTACCTAAAAGTTGCCGGATTCAGAAACCATACGGTCAGTTTATAGATTTGCCTCTTAGGAACGCCTCTGTCCAATTTTATCTCGATCCAACGGTTCAATTGGGAGAGATCGTCTTTTTACTAAACAGTGTCAGTGCACAGGCAGCACCTGCGCATTGTCCTGAAAACTACTTGAAACTTCATCGGAATGAAACTAAACCCTAAAGTTTGAAGGTATCATACGTATTGGAATATGATTAAGAGATATAACAAGTATCTCGACTAAGTATTAGAATACGATCAAGGTTAAAAGTCATATTTGAACTACGATTATATTAACCTAAGTTTATAACTTAGGGTTTTGAAATTAAGCCTACGTTTATGGATTAAACGTACAGATAACTCGACTAAGTAACGGACGTATCGACGAGCTACCAAGCCATTGGGCCGGAGTGGTTACGTGATTGGACAATGCATGGAGCTTACGCTTGCGGGATTATAATAATGCAGTTTTGGATAGCGGTCACTGTGAGTGGCAAATTTACTTTCGCGTATTATTAGTATAAAAGTTATTTTCTTATATTATGAGTATTGATATTAAATATCTCGTATCTATATGATTTTCTCGTATAAGCTGTTTTGTTTGATAGATTTGATTATATGAATGTTGTTGTATTCATTGTTTTGGAGATAAGTGTCTAATGTGCGGTCCGAAGAGACCAACTACCTATTGGGTGTCAATAGGCTACATGATCATTGGTGAGTCAGTCTAGAGTACTTGACTTTATGATTAAGAATTAATATATGTCTATGCATAATATGTTATGAATTCGATACGAGAGTGAACTCGGCTACGGTGTAGTCTGGAAGTCCCCGTATCTAGTGGGCTGGGCCCACCAGTGGCTGTGCCATCAGTGAGTTTGACTCACACTTTATGATTTCGATACGAGTGAGCACTCGGCTACGGTATAGTCTGGAAGTCCCCGTATCTAGTGAGTTGGACTCACACTTTTGAAATTAATAATGTTTGCTTATATCATAAATTTATATATGTATTCAGCGTGTAACGCTATATTTTGATAATACTATAAGTAACTTGCAAACTCACTCAGTATTTTCCCAAATACTGACCCCTCACTCTGATGTTTGCAGGTAGACGGAGTCAGATCAGACAAATCATCTCCATTGTGCCAGAAGTCATAGGACTTGCACAAGCATGAGTTCCTAGAGCTGCAGTAGTCAGTAGGTGTCAATAATAGATAGACATTTGGATTTCAAATAGTTAGTTTTGAATGGAAACTCTAATATGATATTTTAATATCTATAATAATATTATTTAAAAATGTTTATATATGATATTATACTTTTAAATGCGAAAAATTATTAGTGGTTTTAGGCTTGCTACGGGTTTCGGAACTACTACTCCCATTCCCTAGCGCCGGTCTCGGCTCAATAATTTGGGTCGTGACAATTGTGGTATCAGAGCAGTTGGTCCAGTTACCTCTGCTATGATTTGTTTGTCGGTTAAGTAATCTAGGAACTACTGCAGCTATAGAGTTGAGCTTTGTCTGATCCCAGTCGTTTACGTTAAGTGTTTTGTGATAAGTATAATAGATTAACTTGTGAAATGTTTGGTTGACTTTCGTGACACGTATATACGAGATAAATATACGTATAATTTTGTTTTCGATAAGATGTGCTTGCGTGATATGAGATTGATTTGTATGAATTGAATCGGATACATCGGTTGACTTTGCTATCGATGTCAGACATATCCGATACATCGGTTGGCTTTGCTATCGATGTCAGACAGATAGGATACATCGGTTGGCTTTGCTATCGATGTCAGGGATATAGGATACATCGGTTGGCTTAGCTATCGATGTCAGACATATCCGATTCATCGGTTGGCTTTGCTATCGATGTCAGACGTATGAGATACATCGGTTGGCTTTGCTATCGATGTCAGACAGATAGGATACATCGGTTGGCTTTGCTATCGATGTCAGGGATATAGGATACATCGGTTGGCTTTGCTATCGATGTCAGACATATCCGATACATCGGTTGGCTTTGCTATCGATGTCAGACGTATGAGATACATCGGTTGGCTTTGCTATCGATGTCAGACGAAAGATATTAAGAATAATATGCTTTTTGAAATACAATTTCTAGGAGAGGTATTGCCTCCTATGAATAGAATATGATTGATGTGGATGTGATTTGATGTTAGATATATGGGTGTTTAGCATCAGATAGCAGGAGAGATGTTATTGGATTCGATCGATCGAAATTTCAGAAAGAGTGAGGAGAAGGAATACAAAGTTATAGAAGTTGAGGAACTTTCCAGAAGCAGATTTTAAAGGTCTAGAGAACTTACAAAACTCGAAGTTTATAACTTTTAAAAGTTATTTGTTAAACGATTCTAAAAGCATAATTGTGCCTAGACCCGTAATAGCCATTGATAATTTCCACGACATTGATAGGAATGCATCACTACATACATCAATTCATGCATTAATAGAACATGCATCATATGCATTATGTTCAGACGAAGGGGTGAGATGTGGCAACTCTTTGGGGATGAGAGACGTCATCACCCTAGTGCACAATTTTGCTAAGATTTAAATGAAATTTTTAAATGAGTCGTTTTATTTGAAAGAGTTTTCAAAGAGTTTTGTTTTTAATGTGAGTATACCTTGACCAGAACTCTGTGACGGAAGTAAAGTGCTCGCGAGCAAGCTGTGATCTAGGCTATGAGACGAATGATTACGTATAGTTGTGAGAACATAGGATTTGTGCCTCTAACTAATGAACTTAGCCTTGATTAAACAGACTAGTATATGACTAGGATAATAGATATGTGTTCGGATAATAAAACATATTTGATTAACAATGTATGATATGTATGCTATGTTTTAATACTCTTGATGTTTGATTAAGTCCATGTGAGCGGGATGCTCACAAGACTTAAGTGATGATACGTAATCAAGGAAATCTAGGGAACACTGATTTTCTTGAATCCTGACAACGTAAATGCTTATAGCTATGATGATATATGTGTGTAACATATGCAATGCGAGTATATGTTTTAGTAAATTGCTAAGTCTACAATGAGTTAGAACACTCAGAAGACTAGCAATAAACGACGTAATCATAAAAGGTAAAAAGGAAGGAGATATTCCTAAAGTCCAACGTACGTGGACAACGATTAGTTGTGATGATTAGTAAGTGTTATATTTAAGGAATTTGTTAGTATTCCTTTATATAATCGCTATACTATGAACAAAGAACTGCGCGAACGCGTGCTGTTGCACAGAAGGTATACGAGACGCGAGAAGAAGATAGAGGTAACAAAAGCAAACGCAACCAGTCCATGTGGCTAGTAGGGGCCAGGAATGAAATGAAGGTCAATGGGAATCCAGCAAGACAAAATAGGAATGTATAGACATTGGGAATACTATAACCACCCAAAGTCAATATGAATCAGTTAGCAGTAAAGGCAACTGATAAAAGAAATTGTGTACCAATGATAGGACGATGGATACAAAGACAATATTAACGTGAGGAAAAGGACACCTATAGAAGTTTGATAGTAGTATGCATAAGTTAAGACTAAAAGAGTTTAACGGATCAAGCGGTATGCTAGATCCTCTAGGAAAAGTAAAGTAAAATGCTCGTGCACATCGAGCGGATGAAGGGTAAACAATATTGTCGATCGAGATGTCGATGGAAGGTTCAACCCATGAATAGTTGTAGCGAGCAAGTAAAGCAATGATAGGTCAAATAATATGAACTAAGTTTGTGACCCGATTTGGGAAATTCTTTTGACTATTAGCTCCGATTAAGGATAATCGGGAAAGATCAGAAACTACGATGAAAAATGAATAATTGAAGTATATTATAAGAAAGATCGAAACATAAATAATAAGTACAACAGTAAGTGAATTAAGAGTTGAAACTTCCACTTCAAGATTTTGATTGTGAAACGGATTAGTAATGCGTGAAAGGTTCAAATGTAATGGATACCTATGAAGCGTCAACCCTTAAAGTTTAAATTAGATATATGAGAAGATATGATCAAGAGATTTAATATCGGAGTTGAACCACACTAAAGAAAGTGGTATCAGATAGATCAAGATAAAAGATAAGAAATGAAAGTAAGACATGTCAAAGGAGTATGACATGTATGATAAAGTATAAGAATTCTAAGACAGACTAAGGACGCTATGAAATTGATTAAAATAATAAGAGTTAAGAAAGTATGAACAACCTGTGTATGTCGCAATGGACTTGATAAGCGTTATTGAGAAGCGAAAAAGAGAAAGTCACGTAGAAGGATGACGAGAGGATCATATGGATTAAATTCTATGTGGTCGTAAAACATATAGAAATAGGAAAAGATAAAGGTGACAGAGACATAGGATTGGATTCACTGACAGTTAAGACGTCAGTAAAGGTACAACAGTACAATATATAAGTAATTAAGAACGCACTACGTCGATAATTCAGGCAAAAGAACTGCGACCCATTATTTAATTGGTGATCGACGCTCAGAGTGCTGAAACAAGAAATATCAGAAATACGAGATACGATAGAGATGATACCAGCATATGATTGGCATTACGGACAGCCATAATGTTAGTACGAATACGATAAGACAATGCATATACGATTGAGAACGTACTACATCGGGAAATTTAGACGAAAAGACCACGACTCTCTATTAATGATTGATGTTGTGGATATTAAGAGCAAGTAATACACGATGTCTGAGATACGCTGAGAAGGAATGCAAAGAATACCATAGGATGATTGTATTTAGACTATTAATCCTATTGGTTAACTAATGATAAGTCAAAGAAAGTTACGAAGAAGCACATCTACAATATGGACAAAAGTGGGAATATCAAATGGAGTGGAAAGATCATTAATAGTAATGAGAAGTAAGCTTAACGCTACATGATAATAAAGAGAAATGATTTGGAAGCTAAAAGCCAAACTAAGATTGAGAATTGGAAGGAAGATATTGATAAGAAAGAGTTGGATTATGGCGATAAATGCTAAAAGCATCTTTGAATGTCAAAAAGACGACAAAGAAAAGAAAACATAGATGAAGCAAGATAGAATGATGAATAAAAAGATCAAGCATGGAATAAGTAACGACGTCATCAGAGGACATTCTGATGTAAGTAAATAATAGAAGAAGATTAAGATCCTCATTTAAGGATTATAAGCAAAGAAAGCTTACCAGGACATTGGTCACACGCTGTCTTATTAAAATAAGAATTCAGCGACCAATATGACGATCCTATCTGGCTGAAAACCAGATTAATGAAACAGATTGATGTAAGGTAAGAAGAGACAAAGAGTTTCAAAGAATAGTACGTCATGCTTAAAGGAAATAGATCAATGAATATGCAAACGGATAAAGAGGTATACGAGATATCAAGATGCAAGAAGAAGATTAAATAAGTTTTACAAGAAAAGTGAAGACCTCATAAGGATACGTCCTGAGGATTCACCTCATGGATAACCATGATTTACGATGATAGTGAAAGAATCTTCATATGAGAAGTGAAGTAACGAGATAAAAGGAGATAACAGATAGTGGGATAAGTTCCTAACGCTAGTGTAAATAACAATCAGACGACGGCAATAGCCATACAAGAAATACTACGTAAGTAGTGAAGCACAAGTTGTTTGAGTGTCCACATCAATCAACAAGGAACGATGATAAGGTTAGACGATATTGGAGAACAAGATCAAGTCGTGACAACGACCAAATAGGGAAGATCAATGGGTTATCGAAACGAGGAAGTCTGGAGACCAGGATTATCGTCCTTAGTGATAAAGTATCGCCAGAACGAATTATCATTGGATATAAGCATTAAACTAAGAGTTTATTGTATTGAATGTCAAACAAAGGACAAACACAAGGATTGTATTATAGAATAAACAAGAAAAGATCAAAGGTAAGGTTGTCAGTGGTAACTGACGTTAAAGTGTAAAAAGTACAGAAATTGAAATGACGATTTTATACACCGACAAGTGTCGTAAGATGAAACGGCATCCCTACTATGTAGAAAGTTCAGGATGTTAAAGAAATTAAGATAAGTCGAGAAGTATTATGAAAATTCGAGGACGAATTTTTATAAGGGGGGAAGAATGTAATACCCCAAAATATTTAAGTATTTAATTTGGACCACGTGTCCAGTGTTGCATCGCCGGAGTAGCGATATCGGAAGGATTTCCGAGAAATTAAGATAAGTATAAAAATTTAGCAGGACGGTTTTGAAAAAGATTATTGCGAGGAATTTAATATTATATTTTAATTCTAAAGTTAGAATTGGAATTAGAAGGAAAAATGTTAAGAAAAGCTCGAAATAAGGTACATGGACTAAAGTGGTAATTTAGCCACTACGACTTAAAATGGAAGTTATTTCGCCAAGGTCCGCGAAATGTTTTATAGTATATGTGGTAAAAGTTTCGGGTCAATCGGAGACCTTTTAAAATCTGGACGCGGATACGTTTTGGGCTAAATTGTAACTTTTGAAACGTTCAAGGGCCAAAATGTAAATTAGCCAAATAAATCTCGAGAATAGTAATTAAAAGATTATTGACGGGAAATAATAATTATGGATTAGTATTATTTATTTGGATATAAATAATACGTAAGTAATTGAGTTAAAAGAATAATTTAACCGTTTGGTTAAATTAGAAAGTTTAAAAGAGAATTGGTTTAAGTTAAAGAAATGAGGGATTAAAAGGGAAAATTAACCATGATATATATGTGATTCCTTAGGAAGAAGGAATTGATCAGAGAACAAAAGGAAGGTTACAGAAGGTTTTGACGAGCGATTACGTTCCGCCGCGATTTCGCCATTTCTCGTCCAAATAGCGAGTTCTTTATATGGATTCGTCCAGAATTCGATTCTCTATCATCGTTAAGCTTCAAATTGAGGTAAGCTTGACGTTTTTATTGTGAGAATTGGTAAATAAGGGATATTTTGTTTTAACGAATTAAACGAATCGTAATCGCGTTTCTATAGTCGTTTTTAGTGAGAATTGAGTTGGTTTATATGTTAAAATGAAGCGGAGGCATGTCGGGAGTGTCGGAAAGCGGCAAAGCACCCGGAAAATGACTTTTCCGGGGGCTGTCAAGGGTGTGCGTTCGCACACATTGAGTGTGCGTTCGCACACTCCTTGAAACTTAGGGTGTGCGTTCGCACACTACCTAAAAGTTGCCGGATTCAGAAACCATACGGTCAGTTTATAGATTTGCCTCTTAGGAACGCCTCTGTCCAATTTTATCTCGATCCAACGGTTCAATTGGGAGAGATCGTCGTTTTACTAAACAGTGTCAGTGCGCAGGCAGCACCTGCGCATTGTCCTGAAAACTACTTGAAACTTCATCGGAATGAAACTAAACCCTAAAGTTTGAAGGTATCATACGTATTGGAATACGATTAAGAGATATAACAAGTATCTCGACTAAGTATTAGAATACGATCAAGGTTAAAAGTCGTATTTGAACTACGATTATATTAACCTAAGTTTATAACTTAGGGTTTTGATATTAAGCCTACGTTTATGGATTAAACGTACAGGTAACTCGACTAAGTAACGGACGTATCGACGAGCTACCAAGCCATTGGGCCGGAGTAGTTACGTGATTGGACAATGCATGGAGCTTACGCTTGCGGGATTATAATAATGCAGTTTTGGATAGCGGTCACTGTGAGTGGCAAATTTACTTTCGCGTATTATTAGTATAAAAGTTATTTTCTTATATTATGAGTATTGATATTAAATATCTCGTATCTATATGATTTGCTCGTATAAGCTGTTTTGTTTGATAGATTTGATTATATGAATGTTGTTGTATTCATTGTTTTGGAGATAAGTGTCTAATGTGCGGTCCGAAGAGACCAACTACCTATTGGGTGTCAATAGGCTACATGATCATTGGTGAGTCAGTCTAGAGTACTTGACTTTATGATTAAGAATTAATATATGTCTATGCATAATATGTTATAAATTCGATACGAGAGTGAACTCGGCTACGGTGTAGTCTGGAAGTCCCCGTATCTAGTGGGCTGGGCCCACCAATGGCTGGGCCATCAGTGAGTTGGACTCACACTTTATGATTTCGATACGAGTGAGCACTCGGCTACGGTGTAGTCTGGAAGTCCCCGTATCTAGTGAGTTGGACTCACACTTTTGAAATTAATAATGTTTGCTTATATCATAAATTTATATATGTATTCAGCGTGTAACGCTATATTTTTATAATACTATAAGTAACTTGCAAACTCACTCAGTATTTTCCCAAATACTGACCCCTCACTCTGATGTTTGCAGGTAGACGGAGTCAGATCAGACAAATCATCTCCATTGTGCCAGAAGTCATAGGACTTGCACAAGCATGAGTTCCTAGAGCTGCAGTAGTCAGTAGGTGTCAGTAATAGATAGACATTTGGATTTCAAATAGTTAGTTTTGAATGGAAACTCTAATATGATATTTTAATATCTATAATAATATTATTTAAAAATGTTTATATATGATATTATACTTTTAAATGCTCAAAATTATTAGTGGTTTTAGGCTTGCTACGGGTTTCAGAACTACTACTCCCATTCCCTAGCGCCGGTCTCGGATCAATAATTTGGGTCGTGACAAAAACGTTACGAAACAAAACATGATGTTTCACCTTTTTGCGATTTAAGCCAAACGTTTACAAACATTATGAAACAAAACTAAACGTTGAAAACGTTACGAAACAAATCCAAGCGTTTCACCTTTTTAGCAATTTAAGCCAAACGTTTTTAAACATTTGGCTTAAATTGCTAAAAATGTTAACGCTTGTATTCTTTTCGTAACGTTTGTAAACTTTTGTCTTAAAACGCTAAAAAGGTGAAACATTTGGATTCGTTTCATAGCGTTTGTAAACGTTTGGATTAAATCGCTAAAAAGGTGACACGTTTGGATTTAATTTGCAAAAAAGGGGAAATGTTTGGATTTGTTTTGTAACGTTTGTAAAAGTTTGGCTTAAATAGCTAAAAAGGGGAAACGTTTGGATTTGTTTTGTAACATTTGTAAACGTTTGGATTAAATCGCTAAAAAGGTGAAACATTTGGGTTTTTTTCGTAGCGTTTGTAAATGTTTGGTTTAAATTGCTAAAAAGGTGAAACGCTTGGATTTGTTTCGTAGTGTTTGTAAACGTTTGGCTTAAATAGCTAAAAAGTTGAAACGTTTGGATTTGTTTCAAAACGTTTGTAAATGTTCCGCTTAAATCGCTAAAAAGGTGAAACGTTTGGTTTTGTTTTGTAACGTTTGTTAACTTTCGGCTTAAATTGCTAAAAAGGTGAAACGTTTGATTTTGTTTCTTAACGTTTGTAAACGTTCGACTTAAATCACTAAAAAGGGGAAACGTTTGGATTTTGTTTCGTAAAATTTGAAAATGTTTGGCTTAAATCGCTAAAAAGGTGAAACGTTTTGATTTGTTTCGTAACGTTTGTAAACTATTGGTTTTGCTTCGTAATGTTTGTAAACGTTTGGCTGAAATCGCTAAAAATGTGAAACGTTTGGATTTGTTTCGTAACGTTTTAAACGTTTGGTTTTGTTTCTTAAAGTTTGTAAACATTTGGCTTAAATTTTTTTAAAAGGGGAAATGTTCGGATTTGTTTCGTAACGTTGTAAATGTTTGGCTTAAATCGTTAAAATGGGGAAACGTTTGGATTCATTTTGTAATGTTTGTAAACGTTTGGCTTAAATCGCTAAAAAGGGGAAACGTTTGGAATTGTTTCGTAACGTTTGTAAACGTTTGGCTCAAATCGCTAAAATGGAGAAATGTTTGGATTTGTTTCGTAACGTTTGTAAATGTTTGGCTTATATTGCTAAAAAGGTGAAACGTTTGGATTTGTTTCGTAACGTTGGTAAACGTTTGGCTTCAATCACTAACTTTTTTTAAACGTTTGGTGTAGATCACTAAAAAGGTGAAACGTTTGGATTTGTTTCGTAATGTTTGTAAACATTTAGCTTAAATTGCTAAAAAGGTGAAACGTTTGGATTTGTTTCGTAACGTTTGTAAACGTTTTGCTTCAATCACTAAAAATTTGTAAATGTTTGGCTTAAATCACTAAAATGGTGAAACATTTGGATTTGTTTCATAACGTTTGTAAACGTTTGGCTTAAATTGCTAAAAAGGTGAAACGGTTGGATTTGTTTCGTCACATTTGTAAAAGTTTGGCTTAAATTGCTAAAAAGGTGAAACGCTTGGATTTGTTTCGTAATGTTTCTAAACGTTTGGCTTAAATTGCTTAAAAGGTCAAACGCTTGGATTTGTTTCGTATCGTTTGTAAACGATTGGCTTTGAAAAAGGATCTTAGAGTGTCTAAGGTGGGACCTGGAGGGTCTTGTCTCTTAACGCCTTCTTTTTTTTCTAAAACGTTTGGATTTGTTTCATAACCTTTGTAAATGTTTGGCTTAAATTGATAAAAAGGTGAAGCTCTTGGATTTGTTTCGTAGCAGTTGTAAACGTTTGGTTTTTTTTTTTTGTAACGTTTGTACATGTTTGGCTTAAATCGCTAAAAAGGTGAAACGTTTTGATTTATTTAATAACGTTTGTAAACGTTTGGCTTAAATCGCTAAAAAGGTGATTAACTTGGATTTGTTTCATAACGTTTGTAAAGGTTTGGCTTATATTTCTAAAAAGGCGAAACGCTTGGATTTGTTCTGTAATGTTTGTAAACGTTTGGCTTAAATTGCTAAAAAGGTGATACACTTGGTTTTGTTTCGTAATGTTTGTAAATGTTTGGCTTAACTCGCTAAAAAGGTGAAACATTTGTATTTCTTTCGTAACGTTTTAAAAGTTTGGTTTTGTTTCGTAACGTATGTAAAGATTTGGCTTAAATCGGTAAAAAGGTGAAATGTTTGGATTTGTTTCGTAACGTTTGTAAACATTTGGCTTAAATCGCTAAAAAGGTAAACGTTTGGATTTATTTCGTAACGTTTGTAAACGTTTGGCTTAAATCGCTAAAAAGGCGAAACGTTTGGATTTGTTTTGTAACGTTTGTAAACGTTTGGCTTAAATCGCTAAAAAGGTGAAACGTTTGGATTTGTTTCATAACGTTTTAAATGTTTGGCTTAAATCGCTAAAATGGGGAAACGTTTGGATTTGTTTCGTAACGTTTGTAAACGTTTTGCTTAAATCGCTAAAAAGGTGAAACATTTGGTTTTGTTTCGTAACGTTTGTAAATGTTTAGCTTTAATTGCTAAAAAGGTGAAATTCTTGGATTTGTTTCGTGACGTTTGGAAACGTTTCCCTTAAATTTCTAAAAAGGTGAAACGCTTGGATTTGTTTTGTAGCCTTTGCAAACATTTGGTTTTGTTTCGTAATGTTTGGATTTTTTTGTAAAATTTGTAAACGTTTTGCTTAAATCGCTAAAAAGGTGAAACGTTTGGATTTGTTTCGCAATGTTTATAAATGTTTTGCTTCAATTTCTAAAAAGGGGAAACGCTTGGATTTGTTTTGTAATGTTTTAAGCGTTTGGTTTTCTTTCGTAATGTTTGTAAACGTTTGGCTCAAATCGCAAAAAAGGTGGAACGTCCTGTTTTGTTTCGTAATGTTTGTAAGCGTTTTGCATAAATCGCTAAAAAGGTGATACGTTTGGATTTGTTCGTAACATTTGTCAACGTTTGACTTAAATCGCTAAAAAGGTGAAATGTTTGGCTTAAATCGCTAAAAAGGTGAAACATTTGGAATTGTTTTGTAACGTTTGTAAATGTTTGGCTTAAATTGCTAAAAAGGTGAAACATTTGGTTTTGTTTCGTAGCGTTTGTAAACGTTTGGTTTAAATCGCAAAAAACATGAAACATTTGGATTTGTTTCGTAGCGTTTGCAAACATTTGGCTTAAAATCGTTAAAAAGGTGAAACGTTTGGATTTTTTTCCAAACATTTGTAAACGTTCAGCTTAAATCGCTAAAAAGGTGAAACGTTAGGTTATGCTTTGTAACGTTTGTTAACTTTTGGCTTAAGTTTCTAAAAAGGTGAAACATTTGATTTTGTTTCATAACGTTTGTAAACGTTAGGCTAAAATCGCTAAAAAGGGGAAACGTTTGGATTGGTTTCGTAACATTTGTAAACGTTCGGCTTAAATCGCTAAAAAGGTGACACATTTCGACTTGTTTCGTAACGTTTGTAATCGATTGGTTTTGTTTCGTAATGTTTTTAAACGTTTAGCTTAAATCGCTAAAAAATGTGAAACATTTGGATCTGTTTCGTAATGTTTTAAACGTTTGGTTTTGTTTCTTAATGTTTGTAAACGTTTGGCTTAAATTGTTAAAAAGGGGAAACGTTTGGATTTGTTTCGTAAAGTTTGTAAACGTTTGGCTTAAATTACTAAAATGAGGAAACGTTTGGATTCGTTTCGTAACATTTGTAAACGTTTGGATTTGTTTCGTAACATTTGTAAACATTTGGCTTAAATCACTAAAATGGGGAAATGTTTGGATTTGTTTCGTAATGTTTGTAAATGTTTGGCTTAAATTGCTAAAAAGGAGAAACGTTTGGATTTGTTTCGTAATGTTTGTAAATGTTTGGCTTAAATCACTAAACTTTTTTTAAACGTTTGGCTTAAATCACTAAAAAGGTGAAACGTTTGGATTTTTTTTTGTAATGTTTGGCTTAAATTACTAAAAAGGTGAAACGTTTGGATTTGTTTCGTTACGTTTGTAAAAGTTTCACTTAAATTGCTAAAAAGGTGAAACGCATGGATTTGTTTCGTAACATTTGTAAACATTTAGCTTAAATTACTAAAAAGGTGAAACGCTTGGACTTGTTTCGTAACGTTTGTAAACAATTGGCTCAAATTGCTAAATAGGTGAAACATTTTGAGTTGTTTCATAACCTTTGTAAATGTTTGGCTTAAATCGCTTATAAGGGAAACGTTTGATTTGTTTCGTAACGTTTGTAAATGTTTGGCTCAAATTTCTAAAAAGGGGAAAGATTTGGACTTGTTTCATAATCTTTGTAAATGTTTGGCATAAATTGCTAAAAATGTGAAACGCTAGGATTTGTTTCTTAACATTTGGAAACGTTTGCCTTTGTATTGTAACGTTTGGAAACGTTTGGCTTAAATCGCTAAAAAGGGGAAACGTTTGTATTTGTTTCATAACGTTTCTAAATGTTTGGTTTAAATTGCTAAAAAGGTGAAACGCTTGGATTTATTTCGTAACATTTGTAAACGTTCGGCTTAAATTGCTAAATAGGTAAAACGCTTGTATTTGTTTTGAAATATTAGTAAACGTTTGACTTAAATCGCTAAAAAGGTGAAACGCTTGTTTTGTTTTGTAACGTTTGTAAACGTTTGGCTTTAATCACTAAAAAGAGGAAACATTTGGATTTATTTCGTAACGTTTAAAAAGTTTGGTTTTGTTTCGTAACGTTTGTAAACGTTTGGTTTAAATCGCTAAAAAGGTGAAACGTTTGGATTTGTTTTGTAACGTTTGTAAATGTTTGGCTTAAATCGGTAAAAAGGGGAAACGTTTGAATTTTTTTCGTAATGTTTGTAAACGTCTGGCTTAAATCGCTAAAAAGGTGAAACGTTTGGATCTTTTTCGTTACGTTTGTAAACGTTTGTTTAAAATCTATAAAAAGGTAAAACGTTTGGATTTGTTTCGTAATGTTTGTAAATGTTTGGCTCAAATTGCTAAAAAGGGTTTCATAACGTTTTAAATGTTTGGATTAGTTTCATAACGTTTGTAATTGTTTGGCTTAAACTGCTAAAAAGGTAAAACATTTGGATTTGTTTCGTATTGTTTATAAACATTTGGCTTAAATCGATAAAAAGGTGAAACATTTGACTTAAATCGCTAAAAAGGGGAAACGTTTGGCTTAATTCACAAAAAAGGTGAAACGTTTGGATTTGTTTCGTAACGTTTGTAAACGTTTGGATTAAATCGCTAAAAAGGGGAAACGTTTGGATTTATTTCATAATGTTTGTAAACGTTTGGTTCAAATCCCAAAAAAGGTGAAACGGCCTGTTTTGTTTCGTAATGTTTGTAAGCGTTTAGCATTAATCGCTAAAAAGGTGATACGTTTGGATTTGTTCGTAACATTTGTCAACGTTTGTTTTAAATCGCTAAAAAGGTGAAATGTTTGGCTTAAATAGCTAAAAAGGGGAAACATTTGGATTTGTTTTTGTAACGTTTGTAAACGTTTGGCTTAAATCGATACAAAAGGTGAAACATTTGGTTTTGTTTCATAGCGTTTGTAAACATTTGGTTTAAATCGCTAAAAAGGTGAAACGCTTGGATTTGTTTCGTAGCGTTTGTAAACATTCTGCTTAAATCGTTAAAAAGTTGAAACGTTTGGTTTTTATTCCAAAAGTTTGTAAACGTTCGGCTTAAATCGCTAAAAAGATAAAACGTTCAGTTTTGTTTTGTAACGTTTGTTAACTTTTGTCTTAAATTGATAAAAAGGTGAAACATTTGATTTTGTTTCATAACGTTTGTAAACGTTCGGCTCAAATCGCTAAAAAGGTGACACGTTTGGACTTGTTTCGTAACGTTTGTAAACGATTGGTTTTGATTCGTAATGTTTGTAAACGTTTGGCTTAAATCGCTAAAAATGTGAAACGTTTGGATTTAATTTGTAATGTTTGGCTTAAATTGCTAAAAAGGTGAAACGTTTGGATTTGTTTCGTTACGTTTGTAAAAGTTTTGCTTAAATTGATAAAAAGGTGAAACGCTTCGATTTGTTTCGTAACATTTGTAAACGTTTATCTTAAATTGCAAAAAAGGTGAAACGCTTGGACTTGTTTCATAACGTTTGTAAACAATTGGCTCAAATTGCTAGATAGGTGAAATTTTTTGAGTTGTTTCATAACCTTTGTAAATGTTTGGCTTAAATCGCTAATAAGGGATGTTGGCGCAGTGGGACGCGCGGGTTCGGATCTTATATTTCAATTCAAAATTGAAATTCCAACAATCCGAATCCTGAAGTTTATCATATCAACAACAAATAGATCATCGTATCATTTAGTAATTAAAGCACGCATCTAGGAATCGTAAGAAGAATACCTATGTCGATTCTCCAACGATTCTTATAGTCCCGAAAGTACGACGACCTCAAGCTCGTCCACACGAGTATGCGTCCGATTGAATCCTCGCCTTGAAGTAATCCTGCAAAAGTTCCTCTTGCCGAGCAGCCCTAAGCTCAAACTCTCGCCGCGATTACGACTTTACTTTGATGTATGAAAAACGTCGCCAAGTTTTTCCCGTGATTGATGACTACTTGAACTCCTTCAAGTGCTTTCTCTCTCTACAACTTTGTTGTGAGATGTGTGTTGTGTTGTTTATTGAAATGAGCAAGGACATGCTCTATTTATAGGCTAGAGCATGTCTTAAGAATGCAACACCATGATGCTAGGTGTCACACACCAAGCAAAGGTGTTGCCACCACATGACACCTTTCATGTGGTGACATCACATAGGTGACATCATATAGGTGATGTCATCATATGACATCACATAGGTGACATAAGCTTATCTCATTACATCATCACCATGACATCATCATTCCATTAGCTAATGATTAATGATTTAAGTATCATTAATTATACTAGTTAATTACTTAAGCCTTTTAATCACAAAACTTGGTTAAAATATAATTAGGTTCCTACTAATTTATAACTCTTATAAATTAGTCCCTAATTAACTTGGACATAGTACAATTAGGTTCCTACTAATTTCTAACTCTTACAAATTAGTCCCTAATTTGTACTTGTTTTTCATCTTAGATTAACTTTCCGAGATATGCTAGTATCCATATGAAATTGATCTTTCGTAAACTCAATCGGTTGCACACTCTATTGTGTGTGACTAACTAGGTTCACATCTATATGGCAACAAGAGTCATAAGAAACGCCTTTCTTATATTAAATAATTATATCCCATTTAATTATTAATTCTCGTAGATCGAGATTGACGTCTAGCAACATATCACGACCCCCAAATAGAGATGAATGTTTCAATGCATTCTTAATGAACCAATGTTCATAATTACCGTACACTCAAAATTCCCTTCATCTAAGATTCCAATCTCGACTAGTGTCACAGTTAAGTCAAACACTATATGTCTTGATTATATGACCTCATCTCTCCGTTCTAATTCTTGATAAATATGACTTCCACTAGAAACAACTTTCTATATAAGTCATATACACATGCGCATGTTTTATCATCCATCAAGAACAATTCGAGATAGCATAGAATCTTGTATCCTTTCATCCAGAATGATGAATCCTTTCTTGGTTAAACCCCTATTTCCATATACAACTAATTAGAGCCAACACATCCCGCGGCCCTAACTCATGAAAGATCTAGGGTTAAGGAGTATCAAACTCTAATTACCTATATACAAGATAGTGTCACCGCAAGTCAAAGGACATATGTACAATTATGAACTAGATGACATTAAATTGACTTTAATGAATTACCATGTATAAGTCATCTAGAGTCACTTGTTTACTCACTCAACACCTTGAGTGTCCACATGTTTATTCTGATCCCCATCAGGTAGTATGAGACTCACTACTTCCTATAATTAGTGACTCTTTACTAATCAGGAGAATAAACAGAGGTGACGATCTTTCCAGGATAATGCGATGCCCTTATTCGTAGGATCCCATCGATCGTGAACTGTTATTTAGATCACTTGTATAATAGAATCTGTCACTCATATTCTTAGCACCTTAAGAATAGATTCTATCACAATGTGATAATGACAATACGTAATAAATGAACACTTAGTTGATGAGACACTTAGTTTAAATAAAACATATATATGTTTGCCATTGGGATTCATTCTACAAATATACATGATCAAATGGCCCTAGGGCATATACTAGTAACAATCTCCCACTTGCACTAGTGCCATTGACAACTATATCTAAGCCCCATCTTCACAAGATGTAAATATTAATGACTCTAAGTCATGTAAACCTTAATGACTCCAAGTCATGGGCTTTGTCAGTGGGTTAGTCGTGTTATTGGCTAATGCTATCTTTTAGAGAAACAATTTTCTCTTTCCAACAATTTCTTTAGATAATATGATAATGCCTTTCCTTATGTTCGGATAAGTTGTGAGACCCGGTTTCTTTTGCTAGGGCAGTAGCACCATTGTGGTCGCAGAAAAGAGGAACTTTTGACTTAATGGAAGAAAACCGTACTTAGTTCAGTTACAAACTAATTTATCCAAACACCTTCTATTACGATATCTCATGTCATAATATACTCGGCTTCTATAATGGAGTATGGAGTTGATTCTTGCTTAGAACACTTCTAGCTAACTACTCCTTCATTATAGATAAATATGAATCTGGAGATAGACTCTCTATTATCCATATCTGATTATTAATCAGAATCTGCAAAACGGTCTACTTAAAAATCTCGTTCTCCATTTGTTAATACCCTATCTTTAGTTCTATAAAAGTACTTAAAGATACCTTTAACAACCATCCAATGTTCTCAACATAGATAGGATTAAAACCAATTCGTCCCACTAACCGCATAGACAATTTCTAGCTTTGTATGTGGCAACACATACCTCAGACTACCAATTTCTGAAGCTTATGGTATCTTTGCTAGATTCTTTCTTTCTCAGAAGTTTCGGAAGACACTCCCTTTGAAAGAAGAATTTTATGCCTAACTACTATCATTCCTCTCTTAGAACTTCCATATTGAACTACTTCAATATCTTTTCTAAGAAGAGCCTTTAGGAGAAACCAATTATTCTCTTAGATCTATCTCTATAGAGTCTAACACTGAGAATTTAGGCTACCTCTCCGAGGTCTTTGATGGAGTACGTATTAGATAAACCAAAGTTTTACAAAAGTTAACATTCTGATATTATTATTTATTAGTAATAAGTTATCTACATACAAGATCATGAAAGTGAGTCTGCTCCCACTAACCTTCTTGTAAACATTGGGTTTACCATCGTTTTTAATAAATTCATAACTCCTTACGGATTTATCAAGACGACGAAACTCGAAGCTTTCTTTCCATCCACTAGGGATCATTTTAGCTTACATGCCTTGGAACCTTCTTCGGATTCAAAATCCTCGACTTATTCCATATAGATATACTCCTTCATTTAACCATTAAGGAATGTGGTTCTTACATCCATATGTCCAACCACAAAATCTGAATGTGTAGTCTTGGTAAGAAAAATCTTGATGGACTTAAGCATGGCTACCAGCGATAAAGTGTATTCACAATACAACTTCTTGCCTCTAGCAAAACTCTTTTTCAACAAGCCTAGCTTTAATGGTCTCCACCTTTCCATTAGTACCAATTTTACACTTGAAGATCCATTTAAACCTTATTGGTATAATACCTTTGGATGGATCGACTAGATCCTAAAATTTGGTTTCTTTATATGGAATCCATTTCAGATTTTATTCCTTCAAACCAATTTTGAAGAATCTATATCACATATAGTTTCCTCATAAGTAGAGGGATCAACACTTGATCTTTTACTCCATGACTAAACAACTCTTGTTTATCATGCAGGAAAACCATCTCTCTCCGGTGGACGAGATACTCTACTTAATCTTCGAGTTGTTAATGTAGATACATCTTTTACTAACTCCGTCTTTTAGTGGGTTTGATCAATCTTCATTGATTCATTATTTTGTTGGTAACTAGATGACTCCTCATCTAATTCTATATTCCTTTCTTAGTGTCTCTCTTGAATAAAAGCTTTATTAAGAAAAACTACCACCGATAAACAACGATTGTTTATTCGGTTCGAATATAGAAATAATATCCTAAACTGTCTTTAGGATATCCAACATAACCTTTCCATGATTGATTTTGATTCCAAATTTATCGGATACCAGTTTCTAGATATGTTCTGAACACCCTTAAATCTTAACATCCTTAAGACTTGATTCCATACCATATCTCATAAGGTATCTATGGTGCAAATTTAGTTGGAATTTAACTTAGAATTTTATTTGCGGTAAGAAGTGTTTGACCCTATAATGAGATGGATAAGTCAGTATATAGCTCATTATTGATCGTATCATGTCCCACAATGTACGATACCTCCTTCTTGACAGACGCACCATTCAACCATGGTGTTCCCAAGGAGTAACTTGAAAAATAATACCAGATTCCTTTTAGGAACGTACCAAATTTTGTACTCAAGTATTCTTCCCTTTTTGATCACATCGTAAAGTCTTAATACTTTTTCCAATTTGGTTTTCTACTTCATCGTTCATGTCATTTGAACATTTCAAAATCCTCATGTTTGTTCTTCATAAGACAAACAACTATATCGTCATAAATCATCGATTTAGAAAATGAAGTGTAAGTATCTACCTTGGTTTGTTTCTATAAACGTACCACATACATCACTATGTATGATCTTTTAAACAGTTTTGGCTCTACCACTTTGTCCCACAAAGAATAATCAGGCCATGTTGCCTTTAAGATACGACTCACAAATCGGAAGCGATGTAAAATCCTGATTGCTCAAGATTCCAATCCTATCTAATTTGTTAAGTCTATCTTTTGCAATATCTCCTAATCATAAGTGCCAAAGTTGCTTAGTGATTTGATAACTTATGGTATTAATTTCCAAAACATCTTTTGTATTAAACATCTTTATTCAAGTCATAAAGAACATTTTGTACATATCCATACCCAACTCCGTATTATCAAACATAATACTACAAACATCCTCTGTAAATAGAAAATCAACTACCAAATTTTTCATACAAATTCGGATATGATATTTCTATATATATTGGGTAAGTACAAAAAACTTGTTTAAGTACAACTTATGTTTATTTAAGAAAATTGAAGTTGATCCTATAGCTCTTGTCGCAACGCTTGCGTCATTCCAGAGATTTAAGATTACTTCATCTTTTTCTGTTCTTTCTCACTTTTACTAAATCGTAAAAGATAAACAAATGTGAGAATTAGCATTGGTATTCAATGCCCAAGCTTTTAAATGAGCAATTGACATTGGAATATGAGATAAACACATTCTTGATGGAATTGTCGTTCCTCTCGTCATTGCCCTTTAAGTATTCACAATACTTAATGTAATTTCCATTTCAATGTCTTTCGGTTTGACAAAAGAAACACTCTCTTTTATTGACCGAACCGCCTTTTAAATATTCCAAATATTTCTGGCAATGACTTTTACTGTCCTACATCTTAACAAATGAAAATATTTTTCTTTGTTAACCGATATGCATTTCTTTTCCGTAATAGCCTTGGAAGCATCTAAATATCTTAATCAATCAAAAATTTATCCACTAGCCGATTACTATCGTGGATGTCACTTGAAAGGATTCTATTTAATCTTATTATCCCTTAGACATCAAAGATCTCTAATTAGTATTCATGTTATTTTACATATTTAGCCATAATGATTTGGTCTTTATCAAAATGGCCTCCCACTATCTTTGTCGAATCCTACACTTCCAAAATAGGAAACGTGAATCTTTGTTGGAAAAGATTTCAAGCAGGTGATTGAATTCTTATATTTATTTATCTTTCCCTCAAGTACTTAATGCTATTCTTGGGATCAAAATGATATATAAGTGAACAACTACTTGTTCATCATATCTCATATGAGGTTCAATCATTTCCGGCTCCTAATGCTTTCACCCTCAGATACCCATTGTCGTTATTGGGTTTCTGCATTAGTTAAGTTTAACCCATTGAATCAACTAAGATGTATCAATTTGAATAATACACGACTCAGGTACGCCTAATTGCCGTTATTGCCATGTACTATATCAATACACCCGAAACATCTCATGCTTAACAATAAACTCAACGGTTTTTTTTGTCGAGTAGGAAACTTTTTCCCGGGTGTAAAACCCCTTTTTCAGCATTTCGGTTTTTTACGAAAAAAAAAATATTTTTTTCTGAGCCGAAAACTTTTTCCCGGGTGTAAAACCCGTTTTTTAGCATATTTGGTTTTTATGAAAAAAAATATATATTTTTTTTTTCGTTGTTTTTTTTTCTCGGGTTTCGCTTTTCCCGCATATTATGTTGATGAAAACATTATGCACAAGCGAATAACGTATTATGTTAAATGATCACATTAGAAAAATTTCCAGGATAGATTGGAGGGTCACGAGCGGACCACTTAAGTATCAATCTCCTAGACAAAATTTAATCAAATGTAATTAATATCACAATAGCGTTTGTTCGTTTTGAAAAAAAAAATTAAGCCCTCGGAATTATAAATTACATGCCCAATAATAATTCCTAAGTCCATGATTTATTTATACATGTATTCAATCGTAAAGCGTTAATACTCGATGATACGGTGGCTCTGATATCACTGTTGGCGCAGCGGGACGCGCGGGTTCGAATCGTATATTTCAATTCAAAATCGAAATTCCAACAATCCGAATCCTGAAGTTGATCATATCAAACACAAATGGATCTTCATATCATTTAGTAATTAAAGCACGCATCTAGGAATCGTAAGAAGAATACCTATGTCGATTCTCCAACGATTCTTGTAGTCCCGAAAGTACGGCGACCTCAAGCTCGTCCACACGAGTATGCGTCCGATTGAATCCTCGCCTTGAAGTAATCCTGCAAGAGTTTCTCTTGCCGAGCAGCCCTAAGCTCAAACTCTCGCCGCGATTACGACCTTACTTAGATGTATGAAAAACGTCGCCAAGTTTTTCCCGTGATTGATGACTACTTGAACTCCTTCAAGTGCATTCTCTCTCTACAACTTTGTAGTGAGATGTGTGTTGTGTGGTTTATTGAAATGAGCAAGGACATGCTCTATTTATAGGCTAGAGCATGTCTTAAGAATGCAACACCTTGCATGCTAGGTGTCACACACCAAGCAAAGGTGTTGCCACCACATGAAACCTTTCATGTGGTGACATCACATAGGTGACATCATATAGGTGATGTCATCATATGACATCACATATATGACATAAGCTTATCTCATTACATCATCACCATGACATCATCATTCCATTAGCTTATGATTAATGATTTAAGTATCATTAATTACACTAATTAATTACTTAAGCCTTTTAATCATAAAACTTGGTTAAAATATAATTAGGTTCCTACTAATTTATAACTATTATAAATTAATCCCTAATTAACTTGGACATAGTACAATTAGGTTCCTACTAATTTCTAACTCTTACAAATTAGTCCCTAATTTGTCCTTGTTTTTCATCTTAGATTAATTTCCGAGATATGCTAGTATCCATATGAAATTGATCTTTCGTAAACTCAATCGGTTGCACACTCTATTGTGTGTGACTAACTAGGTTCACATCTATATGGCAACGAGAGTCATAAGAAAAGCCTTTCTTATATTAAATAATTAAATCCCATTTAATTATTAATTCTCGTAGATCGAGATTGACGTCTAGCAACATATCACGACCCCTAAATAGAGATGAATGTTTCAATGCATTCTTAATGAACGAATGTTCATAATTACCGTACACTCAAAATTCCCTTCATCTAAGATTCCAATCTCGACTACTGTCACGGTTAAGTCAAACACTGTATGTCTTGATTGTATGGCCTTATTTCTCAGTTCTAATTCTTGATAAATATGACTTCCACTAGAAACAACTTTCTATGTAAGTCATATACACCTGCGTAGGTTTTATCATCCATCAAGAACAATTCGAGATAGCATAGAATCTTGTCTCCGTTCATCCAGAGTGATGAATTCTTTCTTGGTTAAACCCCTATCTCCATATACAACTAATTAGAGCAACACATCCCGCGGCCCTAGCTCATGAAAGATCTAGGGTTAAGGAGTATCAAACTCTAATCACCTATATACAAGATAGTGTCACCGCAAGTCAAAGGACATATGTACAATTATGAACTAGATGACATTAAATTGACTTTAAGGAATTACCAAGCATACGTCATCTAGCGTCACTTGTTCGACTCACTCAACACCTTGAGTGTCCACATGTTTATTCTGATCCACATCAATTAGTATGAGATTCACTACTTCCCTTTAATTAGTAACTCTTTACTTATCAGGAGAATAAACAGAGGTGACAATCTTTCTAGGATAATGCGATGCCCTTATTCGTAGGATCCCATCGATCGTGAACTGTTATTTAGATCACTTGCATAATAGAATCTGTCACTCATATTCTTAACACCTTAAGAATTGATTCTATCACAATGTGATAAGGACAATACATAATAAATGAACACTTAGTTGATGAGACACTTACTTCAAATAAAACATATATATCTTTGCCATTGGGATTAATTCTACAAATATACATGATCAAATGGCCCTAGGTCATATACTACTAACAAGGGAAACGTTTGATTTGTTTCGTAATGTTTGTAAACGTTTGGCTCAAATTGCTAAAAAGGGGAAACATTTGGACTTGTTTCAGAATCTTTGTAAATGTTTGGCTTAAATTGCTAAAAATGTTAAACGCTAGGATTTGCTTATGAACGTTTGGAAACGTTTTCCTTTGTATTGTAACGTTTGTAAACGTTTGGCTTAAATCGCTAAAAAGGTGAAACGTTTGGATTTGTTTCATAACGTTTGTAAACGTTTGGCTTAAATTGCTAAACGGGTGAAACGCTTGGATTTGTTTCGTAACGTTTGTAAACGTTCGGCTTAAATTGCTAAATAGGTAAAACGCTTGGATTTGTTTTGTAATGTTAGTAAATGTTTGACATAAATTGCTAATAAGGTGAAACACTTGTTTCGTTTAGTAATGTTTGTAAACGTTTGGCTTAAATCGCTAAAAAGAGGAAACATTTGGATTTATTTCGTAACGTTTTAAGAGTTTGGTTTTGTTTCGTAACGTTTGGCTTAAATCGCTAATAAGGTGATATGTTTGGATTTGTTTCGTAACGTTTGTAAACGTTTGGCTTAAATCGCTAAAAAGGGGAAACGTTTGGATTTGTTTCGTAACGTTTGTAAACGTTTGGCTTAAATCACTAAAAAGGTGAAACGTTTGGCTTAAAAGGTGAATCGTTTGGATCTGTTTCGTTACGTTTGTAAACATTTGTTTTAAATCTCTAAAAAGATGAAACATTTGATTTTTTTCGTAACGTTTGTAAACGTTTGGCGCAAATTGCTAAAAAGGGGAAACATTTGGACTTGTTTCTGAATCTTTGTAAATGTTTGGCTTAAATTGCTAAAAATGTGAAACGCTAAGATTTGTTTCTGAACGTTTGGAAATTGCCTTTGTATTATAACGTTTGGAAACGTTTGGCTTAAGTCGCTAAAAAGGTGAAACGTTTTGATTTGCTTCATAACGTTTGTAAATGTTTGGCTTAAATTGCTAAACAGGTGAAATGCTTGGATTGGTTTCGTAACGTTTGTAAACGTTCGGCTTAAATTTCTAAATAGGTAAAACGTTTAGATTTGTTTCGCAACATTCATAAATGTTTGGCTTATATTGCAAAAAAGGTGAAAAGCTTGGATTTGTATCGTAACGTTTTAAAGTTTTGGTTTTGTTTCATAATGTTTGTGAACGTTTGGCTTAAATCGCAAAAAAGGTGAAACGTCCTGTTTTGTTTCGTAATGTTTGTAAACGTTTGGCTTAAATCGCTAAAAATATGAAACGTTTGGATTTGTTTCGTATTTGTAAACGTTTGGATTAAATCGCTAAAAAGGTGAAACATTTGAATTTTTTCATAACGTTTTTAAACGTTCGGCTTAATCGCTAAAAAGGTGAAACGCTTGAATTTTATCGTAACGTTTGTAAACGCTTGGCTTAAATCGCTAAAAAGGGGAAACGTTTGGATCTGTTTCGTTACGTTTGTAAACGTTTGTTTTAAATCTCTAAAAAGGTGAAACGTTTGGATTTGTTTCGTAACGTTTATAAACGTTTTGCTTGAATTGCTAAAAAGGGTTTCGTAACGTTTTAAATGTTTGGATTAGTTTCGTAACTTTTGTAAACGTTTGGCTTAAATCGCTAAAAAGGTGAAGCTTTTGGATTTGTTTCGTATTGTTTGTTAACATTTGGCTTAAATCGATAAAAAGGTGAAACGTGTGGCTTAAATCGCTAAAAAGGGGAAATGTTTGGCTTAATTCGTAAAAAGGTGAAACGTTTGGATTTGTTCCGTAACGTTTGTAAACGTTTGGATTAATTACCTAAAAAGGTGAAACGTTTGGATTTATTTCGTAATATTTTTAAAAAGTTTGGCTTCAATCGCTGAAAAGGTGAAACGTTTTGATTTGTTTCGTAACATTTGTAAATGTTTGGCTTATATTGCTAAAAACGTGAAACGCTTGGATTTGTTTCGTAACGTTTGTAAACGTTTTGCTTAAATCGCCAAAAAGGTGAAACGTTTGGATTTGTTTCGAATCTTTTGTTAACGTTTGACTTAAATCGCTAAAAAGGTTAAACTTTTGCCTTATATCGCTAAAAAATTGGAAACGTTTGGATATGTTTCGTAATGTTTGTAAATGCTTGGCTTAAATCGCGAAAAAGGTGAAACGTTTAAATTTAAATTGCTAAAAAGGTGAAATGTTTGGATTTCCTTTGTAGCGTTTGTAAACGTTTGGCTTAAATTGCTAAGAAGGGGAAACGTTTGGATTTGTTTTGTAACTTCTGTAAATGTTTGGCTTAAATCTCTAAAAATGTGAAACATTTGGTTTCGTAGCGTTTGTAAACATTTGGCTTAATAGCTAAAAAGGTGAATCGTTTGGATTTGTTTCCTAACGTTTGTTAACGTTTGGCTTAAATAGCTAAAAACGTGAAACATTTTATTTTGTTTCGTAATATTTGTAAACGTTCGGCTTAAATCGCTAAAAAGGGAAAACGTTGGGATTTGTTTCATAACTTTTGTAAACATTTGATTTAAATTGCCAAAAAGCTAAAACGTTTGGATTTGTTTCGTAACGTTTTAAACGTTTTGTTTTGATTTGTAACGTTTCTAAACGTTTCGCTTAAATAGCTAAAAAGGTGAAATGTTTGGATTTATTTCGTACCGTTTGTAAATGTTTGGTTTGAATTGCTTAAAAGGTGAAAAGTTTGGATTTGTTTTGTATTATTTGTAAACGTTTGGCTTCAATCGCTAAAAAGGTGTAACGCTTGGATTTGTTTCGTAACGTTTGTAAACGTTTGTCTTAAATCGCTAATAAGGGGAAATGTTTGGATTTGTTTTGTAGCGTTTGTAAACGTTCGGCTTCAATTGCTAAAATGGGGAAATGTTTTGATTTGTTTCGTAACGTTTGTAAACGTTCGGCTTAAATAGCTAAAATGGTGAAACGTTTGGATTTGTTTCTAACGTTTGTAAACGTTCGGCTTAAATCGCTAAAAAAGTGAAACGTTTTGATTTGCTTCTTAACGTTTGTAAACTTTTGGCTTAAATCGTTAAAATGGGCAAACGTTTTGATTTATTTTATAACGTTTGTAAACATTTGGATTTGTTTCGTAACGTTTGTAAAAGTTTCGTTTTGTTTTTCTAACGTTTATAAATGTTTGGATTAAATCTCTAAAATGGGGAAATGTTTAGATTTGTTTCTTAACGTTTGTAAACGTTTGGCTTCAGCCGCTAAAAAGGTGAAATGTTTGGATTTGTTTCGTAACGTTTGTAAACGTTTGGCTTAAATTGCTAAAAATGTGAAAAGCTTATTTTTGTTTCGTAATGTATATAAACGTTTGGATTTGTTACGTAACGTTTGTAAACGTTTGGCTTAATTCGCTAAAAAGGTGAAACGTCTGGATTTGTTACGTAACATTTGTAAACATTTGGCATAAATCCCTAAAATGGGGAAACGTTTGGATTTTTATCGTAACGTTTGGTAACGTTGGGCTTCAATCGCTAAAAATGGGAAACGTTTGGATTTGTTTCGTAACGTTTGTAAACGTTTGGCTTAAATTGCTAAAAATGTGAAATGTTTGTTTATGTTCTGTAATGTTTGTAAACCTTTGGATTTATTTCGTAACGTTTTTAACATTTGGCTTAAAACGCTAAAAAGGTGACACGTTTGAATTTTCGTAACTTTTGCAAACATTTGGCTTAATCGCTAAAAAGGTGAAACGCTTGGATTTGTTATGTAACGTTTGTAAACGTTTGGCTTAAATCGCAAAAAATATGAAACGTTTGGTTTTGTTCCGTAACGTTTGCAAATGTTTGGCTTAAATTGCTAAAAATGTGAAATGTTTGGATTTGTTTCGTAACATTTTAAACATTTGGTTTTGTTTCTTAACGTTTGTAAATGTTTGGTTTAAATTTTTAAAAAGGTGAAACATTTGGATTTATTTCGTAACGTTTGTAAACGTTTGGCTTAAATCGCTAAAATGGGGAAACGTTTGGATTTGTTTCGTAATGTTTGTAAAAGTTTGGCTTAAATCGCTAAAAAGGTGTAACGTTTGGATTTGTCTCGTAATGTTTGTAAACGTTTGGCTTAAATTGCTATAATGGCGAAATGTTTGGATTTTTTTTGTAACGTTTGTAAACGTTTGGCTTCAATCTCTAAAAAGATGAAACGTTTGGATTTGTTTCGTAACGTTTGTATCCGTTTAGCTTAATTTGCTAAAAAGGTGAAACGCTTGGATTTGATTCGTAACATTTGTAAACGTTTGGCTCAAATTGCTAAAAAGGTGAAACATTTGGATTTGTTTCATAACCTTTGTAAATGTTTGGCTTAAATTGCTTAAAAGGTGAAACGTTTGGATTTGTTTTGTAACGTTTGTAAACGTTTGGCTAAAATTGCAAAAAAGGTGAAACATTTGGATATTTCATAACCTTTGTAAATGTTTAGGTTAAATTGCTAAAAAGGTGAAACACTTGGATTTGTTTCGTAACGTTTGTAAATGTTTTGCTTTGTTTCGTAACATTTGTAAACGTTTGGCTTCAATCGCGAAAAAGGTGAAACAGTTGGATTTGTTTTGTAACGTTTTAAACGTTTGGTTTTGTTTCGTAACGTTTGTAAACGTTTGGCTTAAATCGCTAAAAAGGAGAAACGTTTGGATTTGTTTCACAAAGTTTGTACACGTTTGACTATAATCGCTAAAAAGGTGAAACATTTGGATTTGTTTCGTAGCGTTTGTAAATGTTTGACTTATATCGGTAAAAAGGTGAAACGTTTGGATTTGTTTCGTAGCGTTGTAAACGTTTGGCTTAAATCCCTAAAAATGTGAAACACTTGGATTTGTTTCATAACGTTTGTAAACGTTTGGCTTAAATTGCTAAAAAGGTGAAACACTTGGATTTGTTTCGTAACGTTTGTAAACGTTTGGCTTAATTTGCTAAAAAGGTGAAACACTTGGATTTGTTTCGTTACGTTTATAAACATTTGGTTTAAATTGCTAAAAAGGTGAAACGCTGGGTTTTACTTTGCAATGTTTGTAAACGTTTGGATTTAAATTGCTAAAAATGTGAATCATTTGGATTTGTTTCGTAACGTTTGTAAACGTTTGGCTTAACTCGCTAAAAAGGTGAAACATTTAAATTTTTTTCGTAACGTTTGTAAACGTTTGGCTTAAATTGCTAAAAAGGGGAAACGTTTGGATTTGTTTTGTAACGTTATGATTTGTTTCGTAATATTTGTAAATGTTTGGCTTCAATCGCTAAAATAGTGAAACGTTTGGATTTGTTTCGTAACGTTTGTAAAGGTTTGGCTTAAATCGCAGAAAAGGTGAAACGTTTGGATTTGTTTTGTAACGTTTGTAAACGTTTGGCTTAAATCACTAAAAAGGTGAAACGTTTGGCTTAAAACGCCAAAAAGGGGACGCGTTTGGATTTGTTTCGTAACGTTTGTAAACGTTTAACTTAAATCGCTAAAAAGGTGAAACGTTTGGATTTAAATTGCTATCAAGGTGAAACGTTTGCATTTGTTTCATAACATTTGTAAATGTATGGCTTAAATCGCTAAAAAGGTGAAACATTTGAATTTGTATTGTAACGTTTGTAAACGTTTGACTTAAATCGCTAAAAAGGTGAAACATTTGGAATTGTTTCGTAACGTTATGTAACAAAACCAACCGTTTCACCTTTTCACCCATTTTAAGGATTTAAGTCAAACGTTTACAAACGTTACGTACACTACTAAAATGCTTGCTTTTAGCGACGGATTTTCCGTCGCTAAAAGCATGAAATCCTTCGGGAAAACGTTTCCCGACGGATTCAATCCGTCGGCAAAATCCTCGTCGCTAAATTTTTGGCGACGGACCAAAAAATATGGCGACGGATTTTTCAGAAATTGCCGACGGATTTTAGCGACGGATTTAAATCTGTCGCTTATTACCGACGGATTTTAGCGACGGATTTAAATCCGTCGCTAATTACCAAAAAATAAAAAAAAAATTAAATAAAAAAAATTATTATTATTTAATCGGTCACACACCCGTCACACTCCGTCACCCTCCGTCCCCCACCCGTCGCCGTCGGTTACCCATCCGTTGCCTCCATCACCCACTCGTAATTTTTACAAACTTCCCAGTAAGTCACCCATCCTTCCCATTGCTCCCACTCATTGCTCTTTAACTTTGAAGTTCTCCCGCGCGTATCTCCACCTGAACCAACTCAGCTTCTTGTTTTATACATATGTATATTTATATTTAAATGTAACTAAAAAATGACAAATACTTCCTCCCACATTTTAAGATAATAATTTTTTATAATTAATAGTTATTTTAAATAATTATTAATGAATAAATAAATAATAATGTTTTCAATATATATATTTATGTTATATTTAAATAATATTATATATAATTAAAAAATAATTATTATTTTTTCTTTAATAATTATTTTTCTAAATAATTTTTTGATAAAAAATTTATTTAATTTAATAATTTTTTTACGATTTTTTTTAATTTTTTTAATTAGTGACGGATTTAAATCCGTCGCTAAGATCCGTCGGTAATTAGCGACGGATTTAAATCCGTCGCTATAATCCGTCGCTAAAAACGGATTTCAAATCCGTCGCTAAATACATCAAAAATAATTGGCGGGAGTGTTCCCGCCAACTTTAGCGATAGATTTTCTGTCGCTAAAGTTGGCGGGAACACTCCCGCCAATTTAAATGACAATTTAGCGACGGATTTCAAATTGGTCGGTAAAAAAAATTCAGTGACGGATTTTGAATCCGTCGCTAAAATCCGTCGGTAAAACACAGTTTTTAAGTAGTGGTAACAAAACCAAATGTTTCACCTTTTTAGCGATTTCATCCAAATGTTTACAAACGTTACGAAACAAAACCAAATGTTTACAAACTTTACGAAACAAATCCAACTATTCACTTGTTTAGCGATTTAAGAAAAACGTTTAAAACGTTACGAAACAAATCCAAACGTTTCACATTTTTATCAATTTAAGCCAAATGTATACAAACGTTACGATCCAAACGTTTGCAAACGTTACGAAATAAATCCAAACGTTTCACCTTTTTAGCAATTTAAGCCAAATGTATACAAACGTTACGAACCAAACGTTTAAAAATTTACAAAACAAATCCAAATATTTCTCCTTTTTAGCAAGTTAAGCCAAACGTTTACAAACGTTACGAAAAAAAATCCAAATGTTTCACCTTTTTAGTAATTAAAGCCAAACGTTTACAAACGTTACGAAACAAATCCAAGAGTTTTACCTTTTTAGCAATTTAAGCCAAACGTTTACAAACGTTACAAAACAAAACCTAATGTTTAAAACGTTACAAAACAAAACCTAACGTTTAAAACGTTACGAAACAAATCCAAACGTTTCACTATTTATAGCTATTTAAGCCAGACGTTTACAAACATTACGAAACAAATCCAAGCGTTTCACCTTTTTAGCAATTTAAGCCAAACGTTTACAAACGTTACAAAACAAATCCAAACGTTTTACCTTTTTATCGATTGAAGCCAAATGTTTTCTCGTTTTAGCGATTTAAGCCAAACGTTTAGAAACGTTACGAAACAAATCCAAACGTTCAACCTTTATAGCAATATAATCCGAACGTTTACATACTTTACGAAACAATTCCAAACGTGTCACATTTTAAAAGATATAAGCCGAACGTTTAACCTTTTTAGCTAATAAGCCAAACGTTTAACCTTTTTATGTATTAAGCCGAACGTTTACAAACGTTACGAAACAAAACAAAACATTTCACCTTTTTAGCGATTTAAGAAAAACGTTTACAAATGTTACGAAATAAATCTAAACATTTAAAATGTTACAGATCAAATCTAAGCGTTTCACCTTTTTAGCAATTTAATCTGAACGTTTACTAATGTTACGAAAAAAACCAAACGTTTCACATTTTTAGCGATTTAAGCGAAACGTTTACAAAGTTACGAAACAAATATAAGTGTTTCACCTTTTCAGAAATTTAAGTCAAATGTTTACAAACATTACGAAACAAATCCAAACGTTTCGCCTTTTGTAGCGATTTAAGCCAAACGTTTATAAACGTTACGAAACAAATCCAAACGTTTCGCCTTTTTAGGCGATTTAAGCCAAACGTTTACAAAAGTTACGAAACAAATATAAGTGGTTCACCTTTTTAGAAATATAAGCCAAACGTTTACAAACGTTATGAAACAAATCCAAACGTTTCACCTTTTGTAGCGATTTAAGCCAAAAGTTTACAAACGTTACGAAACAAATCGAAACGTTTCACCTTTTTAGCGATTTAAGCCAAACGTGTACAAACGTTACAAAACAAATCCAAACGTTTCACCTTTTTAGCGATTTAAGCCAAACGTTTACAAACGTTACGAAACAAAACTAAACGTTTACAAACGTTACAAAAAAAATCCAAACGTTTCACCTTTTTAGAGATTTATGCCAAACGTTTACAAACGTTATGAAACAAAAGTAAACGTCTCACCTTTTTAGCGATTTAAGCAAAACGTTTATAAACGTTAGAAAACAAATCCAATAGTTTCATATTTTTAGCAATTTAAGCCAAACATATACAAACGTTACAAAACAAAACGAAACCTTAAAAATGTTACGAAACAAATCCAAACGTTTCACATTTTTCGCGATTTAAGCCAAACGTTTTACAAACGTTACGAAACAAAGCCAAACGTTTATACGTGTTACGAAACAAATCCAAGCATTTCACCTTTTTACAAATTTAAGCCAAACGTTTATAAATGTTACAAAACAAATCCATAGTTTCACCTTTTTATCCATTTAAGCCAAACGTTTGCAAACATTTTAATCCAACTATTTCACCTTTTTAGCGATTTAAGCCAAAACGTTTACAAACATTACGAAACCAATCTAAACGTTTAACCTTTTTTAGCGATTTAAGCCTAACGTTTACAAACGTTACGAAACAAATCCAATAGTTTCACATTGTTAGCTATTTAAGCCTAACATTTGCAAACGGTACAAAACCAAACGTTTCACCTTTTAGCGATTTAAGCCAAACGTTTACAAACGTTACGAAGCAAATTCAAGCGTTTCACCTTTTTAGTGATTTAAGCCAAACTGTTACAAACGTTACTATACAAATCCAAACGTTTCACCTTTTTAGCGATTTAAGACAAACATTTACAAACGTTACGAAACAAACCCAAGCGTTTCACCTTTTTAGCTATTTAAGCCAAACGTTTACAAACGTTACGAAACAAATCAAAACGTTCCACATTTTTAGCGATTTAAGACAAACGTTTCGAAATGTTACGAAATAAATCCAAACGTTTCACCTTTTTAGCGATTTAAGCCAAACGTTTACAAACGTTTCGAAACAAATCCAAGCGTTTCACCTTTTTACCAATTTAAGCCAAACGTTTACAAATCCAAGCGTTTCACCTTTTTAGAAATTTAAGACAAAGGTTTACAAACGTTACGAAACAAACTCAAATGTTTCGACTTTATAGCGATTTAAGCCAAACGTTTAGAAACGTTACAAAATAAATCCAAACGTTTTCTCGTTTTACCGATTTAAGCCAAACATTTAGAAACATTGCGAAACAAATCCAAACGCTCCACCTTTTTAGCAATTTAATCCGAACGTTTACAAACGTTACGAAATAATTCCAAACGTGTCACCTTTTTAGCGATATAAGCCAAACGTTTAACCTTTTTAGCTATTTAAGCCGAACGTTTACAAACGTTACGAAACGAAACCAAACGTTTCACCTTTTTAGCTAATTATGCCAAACATTTACAAATGTTACGAATCAAATCCAAACGTTTAAAACGTTACGGAACAAATCCAAGGATTGCATCTCTTTAGAAATTTAAGCCAAACGTTTACAAACTTTACGAAACAAATCCAAATGTTTCACCTTTTGTAGAGATTTAAGCCAAACGTTTACAAACGTTAAGAAACAAATCCAAACGTTTCACCTTTTTACCGATTTAAGCCAAACATTTACAAACATTACGAAACAAATCCAAACGTTTACAAATGTAACGTAACAAATCCCAATGTTTCCCCTATTAAGCGATATAAGCCAAACGTTTACTAATGGTTAGAAACAAATCCAAGGGTTTCCCCTTTTTAGCAATGTAAACCAAACGTTTACAAATCCAAGCGTTTCACCTTTTTAACAATTTAAGACAAACGTTACAAACGTTACGAAACAAACCCAAACATTTCCCCTTTATAGCGATTTAAGCCAAACGTTGACAAACGTTACGAAAAAAATCCAAACGTTTTCTCGTTTTAGCGATTTAAGCAAAATGTTTAGAAACGTTACAAACATTACGAAACATTTCCAAATGTGTCACCTGTTTAGAGATATAAGACAAACGTTTAACCTTTTTAGCTATTAAGCCGAACGTTTACAAACGTTACGAAACAAAACCAAACGTTTCACCTTTTTAGCGATTTAAGCCAAACTTTTTCAAATATTACGAAATAAATCCAAATGTTTAAAACTTTACCGAACAAATCCAAGCGTTTCACCTTTTTAGCAATTTAATCCGAACGTTTACTAACATTACGAAAAAACACCAAACGTTTAGCCTTCTTAGCGATTTAAGCCAAACGTTTACAAACGCTACGAAACAAATCCAAACGTTTCACCTTTTTAGCGATATAAGCCTAACGTTTACAAAAGTTACAAAACTAATCCAATCGTTTCACCTTTTTAGCGATTTAAGACAAACATTTACAAACGTTACGAAACAAAACCAAACGTTTCACCTTTTTAGCGATTTAAGCAAAACGTTTATAAACGTTACGAAATAAATCCAAACGTTTCACATTTTTAGCGATTTAAGCCAAACGTTTTACAAGCGTTACGAAATAAAGCCAAACGTTTACAAGTGTTACGAAACAAATCACAGCATTTTACCTTTTTACCAATTTAAGCCAAACGTTTATGAATGTTACAAAACAAACCCAAATGTTTCACCTTTTTAGCGATTTAAGCCAAACGTTTGCAAACGTTACAATCTAAACGTTTCACCTATTTAGCGATTTATGCCAAAACATTTAAAAACGTTACGAAACCAATCCAAACGTTTCACCTTTTTAGCAATTTAAGCCAAACGTTTGAAAACGTAACGAAACAAACCCAAAGGTTTCACCTTTTTAGCAATTTAAGCCAAACGTTTACAAACGTTACGAAACAAATCCAAACGTTTCATATTTTTAGCTATTTAAGCCAAACATTTACAAACGGTACAAAACAAAACCAAACGTTTTGCTTTTTTAACGATTTAAGCCATACGTTTAGAAACTTTACGAAGCAAATCCAAGTGTTTCACCTTTTTAGCGATTTAAGAAAAACTGTTACAAACATTACGAATCAAATCCAAACGTTTCACATTTTTAGCGATATATGCCAAACGTTTACAAACGTACAAAACAAACCCAAATATTTCCCCTTTTTAGCAATTTAAGCAAAACATTTACAAACGCTACGAAACAAATCCAAGCGTTTCACCGTTTTAGCAATTTAAGCCAAACATTTACAAACGTTACCAAACATATCCAAATGTTTCACCTTTTTAGCGATTTAAGCCAAACATTTACAAACGTTACGAAACAAATCCAAACGTTTCACCTTTTTAGCGATTTAAGCCAAACGTTTAAAAACGTTTCGAAATAAATCCAAACGTTTCACCTTTTTAGCAATATAAGGCAAACGTTTACGAATCCAAGCGTTTCACCTTTTTACAAATTTAAGACAAACGTTTACAAACATTACGAAACAAACCCAAATGTTTCCCCTTTTTAGCGATTTAAGCCAAACGTTTACAAACGTTTGGCTTAAATCCAAACATTTTCTCGTGTTAGCGATTTAAGCCAAACGTTTAGAAACGTTACGAACCAAATCCAAACGTTCCACCTTTTTAGCAATTTAATCCGAACGTTTACAAACTTTACAAAAAAATTCCGAACGTGTCACCTTTTTACCGATATAAGCCAAACGTTTAACCTTTTTGGCTATATAAGCCGAACGTTTACAAACATTGCGAAACAAAACCAAACGTTTCACATTTTTAGTGATTTAACCCAAACGTTTAAAAATGTTTCGAAACAAATCCAAACGTTTAAAACATTATGGATCAAATCCAAGCGTTTCACCTATTTAGCAATTTGATACGAATGTTTATTAACGTTATGAAACAAAACCAAACGTTTCATCTTTTTAGAGATTTAAGCCAAATGTTTACAATCTTTACGAAACAAATATAAGTGTTTCATCTTTTTATAAATTTAAGCCAAACGTTTACAAACGTTACGAAACAAATCCAACTGTTTCACCTTTTATAGAGATTTAGAACAAACGTTTTCAAACGTTACGAAACAAATCCAAACGTTGCACCTTTTTGGAATTTAAGCCAAATACACAAACGTTACGAAACAAATCCAAACATTTAACCTTTTTAGCTATTTAAGGCAAACGTTTACGAAACAAAACCAAACGTTTCATCTTTTTAGTGTTTTAAGCAAAACGTTTATAAACGTTACAAAAAAAATCCAAACATTTCACATTTTTAGAAATTTAAGCCAAACGTTTACAAACGTTATCAAACAAAACAAAATGTTTAAAACGTTACGAAACAAATCCAAACGTTTCACATTTTTAGAGATTTAAGACAAACGTTTCACCTTTTTAACAATTTAAGACAAACGTTACAAACGTTACGAAACAAACCCAAACGTTTCCCCTTTATAGCGATTTAAGCCAAATGTTGACAAACGTTACGAAACAAATCCAAACGTTTTCTCGTTTTAGCGATTTAAGCAAAACGTTTAGAAACGTTACAAAACAAATCCAGATGTTCCACCTTTTTAGCAATTTAATCTGAACGTTTACAAACATTACGAAACATTTCCAAACGTGTCACCTGTTTAGCGATATAGGCCAAACCTTTAACCTTTTTAGCTATTAAGCCGAACGTTTACAAACGTGACGAAACAAAACCAAACGTTTAACCTTTTTAGCGATTTAAGCCAAACTTTTGCAAATGTTACAAAACAAATCCAAATGTTTAAAATTTTATGGAACAAATTCAAGCATTTCACCTTTTTAGCAATTTAATCCGAACGTTAACTAACGTTACGAAAAAACACCAAACGTTTAGCCTTCTTAGCGATTTAAGCCAAACGTTTACAAACGTTACGAAACAAATCCAAACGTTTCACCTTTTTAGCGATTTAGGCCTAACGTTGACAAACGTTACAAAACAAATCCAAACGTTTCACCTTTTTAGCTCTATAAGCCTAACGTTTACAAACCTTACGAAACAAATCCAATCGTTTCACTTTTTTAGCGATTTAAGACAAACGTTTACAAACGTTATGAAACAAAACCAAACGTTTCACCTTTTTAGCGATTTAAGCAAAACGTTTATAAACATTACGAAACAAATCCAAACGTTTCACATTTTTAGCGATTTAAGCCAAACGGTTTACAAGCGTTGCGAAATAAAGCCAAACGTTTACAAGTGTTACGAAACAAATCCAAGCAATTCACCTTTTTACCAGTTTAAGCCAAACGTTTATAAATGTTACAAACAAACCCAAATGTTTCACCTTTTTAGCGATTTAAGCCAAACGTTTGCAAACGTTACAATCCAAACGTTTCACCTTTTTAGCGGTTTATGCCAAAACGTTTAAAAACGTTATGAAACCAATCCAAACGTTTCACCTTTTTAGCAATTTAAGCCAAACGTTTACAAACGTAACGAAACAAGCCCAAAGGTTTCACCTTTTTAGCAATTTAAGCCAAACGTTTACAAACGTTACGAAACAAACCCAAACGTTTCACATTTTTAGCTATTTAAGCCAAACATTTACAAACGGTACAAAACAAAACCAAACATTTTGCTTTTTTAACGATTTAAGCCAAACGTTTACAAATATTAAGAAGCAAATCCAAGCGTTTCACCTTTTTAGCGATTTAAGCAAAAATGTTACAAACGTTACGAATCAAATCCAAACGTTTCACATTTTTAGCGATATAAGCCAAACGTTTACAAACGTTACAAACAAACCCAAACGTTTCCCCTTTTTAGCGATTTAAGCAAAAATTTACAAACGCTACGAAACAAATGCAAGCGTTTCACCTTTTTAGCAATTTAAGCCAAACATTTACAAACGCTACAAAACATATCAAAATGTTTCACCTTTTAAGCGATTTAAGCCAAACGTTTACAAACGTTACGAAACAAATCCAAACGTTTCACCTTTTTAGCGATTTAAGCCAAACGTTTAAAAACGTTTGGAACAAATTCAAACGTTTCACATTTTTAGCAGTATAAGGCAAACGTTTACGAATCCAAGCGTTTCACCTTTTTACAAATTTAAGACAAACGTTTACAAACGTTACGAAACAAACCCAAATGTTTCCCCTTTTTAGCGATTACAGACGTTTGGCTTAAATCCAAACATTTTCTCGTGTTAGCGATTTAAGCCAAACGTTTAGAAACATTATGAAACAAATCCAAACGTTCCACCTTTTTTGCAATTTAATCCGAACGTTTACAAACGTTACAAAAAATTTCCGAACGTGTCACCTTTTTACCGATTGAGCCAAACCTTTAACCTTTTTGGCTATTTAAGCCGAACGTTTATAAACGTTACGAAACAAAACCAAACGTTTCATATATTTAGCGATTTAACCCAAACGTTTACAAATGTTTCGAAACAAATCCAAACGTTTAAAACATTATGGATCAAATCCAAGCGTTTCACCTATTTAGCAATTTAATACGAATGTTTACTAATGTTATGAAACAAAACCAAACGTTTCACCTTTTTAGAGATTTAAGCCAAATGTTTACAAACTTTACGAAACAAATATAAGTGTTTCATCTTTTTATAAATTTAAGCCAAACGTTTACAAACCTTACGAAACAAATCCAACTGTTTCACCTTTTATAGAGATTTAGGCCAAACGTTTACAAAGGTTACAAAACAAATCCAAACGTTGCACCTTTTTAGCGATTTAAGCCAAATACTTACAAACGTTACGAAACAAATCCAAACTTCTCACATTTTTAGATATTTAAGCCAAATGTTTACAAACGTTACGAAACAAATCCAATTGTTTAACCTTTTTAGCTATTTAAGCCAAACGTTTACGAAACAAAACCAAACGTTTCATCTTTTTAGTGTTTTAAACTAAACGTTTATAAACGTTACAAAAAAAATCCAAACATTTCACATTTTTAGAAATTTAAGTCAAACGTTTACAAACGTTATCAAACAAAGCAAAACGTATACAAACGTCACGAAACCAATCCAAACGTTTCACCTTTTTAACGATTTAAGCCAAACATTGACAAACGTTACGAAACAAATCCAAACGTTTCACATTTTTAGTGATTCAATCCAAACATTTACAAACGTAACGAAACAAATCCAAAAGTTTCACCTTTTTAGCTATTTAAACCAAACATATAAAAACGTTACGAAACAAATCCAAGCGTTTCACCTTTTTAGCAATTTAAGCCAATCGTTTCTTAACGTTTTAAAAAAAATCCAAAAGTTTCCCCTTTTTAGCAATTTAAGCCGAACGTTTACAAACATTGCGAAACAAAACCAAACGTTTCGCCTTTTTAGCAATTTAAGCCAAACGTTTAAAAATGTTATCAAACAAATTCAAACGTTTTAATTTTTAGCGATTTAAGTCAAACGTTTACAAGCGTTACGAAACAAAATTACTAAAAAAATCCAAACGTTTCACCTTTTTAGAGATTTAAGCCAAACGTTTACAAACGTTATGGAACAAATCCAAATGTTTCCCCATTTAGGCGATTTAAGCCAAACGTTTACAAACGTTACGAAACAAATCCAAACTTTTCACGTTTTTAGCTATTTAAGCCAAACGTTTACAAGTCCAAGCGTTTCACCTTTTTACAATTTAATCCAAACATTTAAAAACGTTACGGAACAAAACCAAACGTTTTACCTATTTAGCAATTTAAGCCAAACATTTACAAACTTTACGAAATAAATACAAAGTTTCCCTCATTTTAGCGATTGAAGCCAAACATTTACAAACGTAACGAAACAAATCCAAACGTTTCACCTTTTAAGCAATTTAAGCCAAACGTTTTCAAGCAAATCTAAACGTTTCACCAAACGTTTAAAAAGTTACGAAACAAATCCAAACGTTTCATCCTTTTAGCGATTTAAGCCAAACGTTTACAAATCCAAGTGTTTCACCTTTTTAACAATTTAAGACAAACGTTTACAAACTTTATAAAACAAATCCAAACGTTTCATATTTTTAGCTATTTAAGCCAAACATTTACAAACGGTACAAAACAAAACCAAACATTTCACCTTTTTAGCGATTTAAGTCAAACGTTTACAAACTTTCCGAAGCAAATCCAAGTGTTTCACCTTTTTAGCGATTTAAGCCAAACCTTTACAAATGTTACGAAACAAATCCAAACATTTCACATTTTTAGCGATTCAAGCTAAACGTTTACAAACATTACGAAACAAATCCAAACGTTTCACCTTTTTAGCGATTTAAACCAAACATTTACAAACGTTACAAAACAAATCCAATGGTTTCACTTTTTTAGCAATTTAAGCCAAACGTTTACGAACGGTACGAAATAATCCAAACGTTTCGCGTTTTTAGCAATTGAAGCCAAGCGTTTACAAACGCTACAAAACAAATCTAAATGTTTCACCTTTTTAGCAATTTAAGCCAATCGTTTATAAACGTTACGAAACAAATCCAAATGTTTCACCTTTTTAGCAATTTAAGCCAAACGTTTACAAACGTCACGAAACAAATCAAAAGGTTTCACCTTTTTAGCAATTTAAGCCTAACGTTTACAAACCTTACAAAACGAAATCAAACATTTCACCTTTTTGGCAATTTATGCCAAACGTTTACAAATGTTATGAAACAAATCCAAACGTTTCATTTTAAGACAAACGTATACAAACGATATGAAACAAATTCAAACGTTTCACGTTTTTAGCGATTTAAGCCAAACGCTTATTAACGTTACGGCTTAAATCGCTAAAAAGGTGAAACGTTTGGATTTATTTCGTAACGTTTTATGCGTTTAGTATTGTTTCATAACCTTACAAAACGAAACGTTTTACATTTTTAGCAATTTAAGCCAAACAGTTACAAACGTTACGAAATAAATCCAAATGTTTCCCCATTTAGGTGATTTAAGCCAAACGTTTACAAACGTTACGAAACAAATCCAAACGTTTCACCTTTTTAGCGATTTAAGCCAAACGTTTACAAGTCCAAGCGTTTCACCTTTTTACAATTTAATCCAAACGTTTAAAAACGTAACGGAACAAAACCAAACGTTTTACCTATTTAGCAATTTAAGCCAAACATTTACAAACGTTACGAAATAAATCCAAATTTTCCCTCATTTTAGCGATTGAAGCCAAACATTTACAAACGTAGCGAAACAAATCCAAACGTTTCACCTTTTTAGCAATTTAAGCCAAACGTTTACAAACAAATTTAAACGTTTCACCAAACGTTTAAAAAGTTACGAAACAAATCCAAATGTTTCACCCTTTATTGATTTAAGCCAAACGTTTGCAAATCCAAACATTTCCCCTTTTTAACCATTTAAGACAAACGTTTACAAACTTTACAAAACAAATCCAAACGTTTAACATTTTTAGCTATTTAAGCCAAACATCTACAAACGGCACAAAACAAAACAAAACATTTCACCTTTTTAGCGATTTAAGCCAAACATTTACAAACGTTACGAAGCAAATACAAGGGTTTGACCTTTTTAGCGATTTAAGCCAAACCTTTAAATGTTACGAAACAAATCCAAACATTTCACATTTTAGCGATTCAAGCCAAACGTTTACAAACGTTACGAAACAAATCCAAACGTTTCACCTTTTTAGCGATTTAAACCAAACATTTACAAACGTTACGAAACAAATCCAATTGTTTCACCTTTTTAGCAATTGAAGCAAAACGTTTATGAACCGTACGAAACAATCAAAACATTTCGCGTATTTAGCGATTGAAGCCGAACGTTTACAAACGCTACAAAATAAATTTAAACGTTTCACCCTTTTAGCAATTTAAGCCAATCGTTTAGAAACGTTACGAAACAAATCCAAATGTTTCACCTTTTAACAATTTAAGCCAAACGTTTACAAACGTTACGAAACAAATCCAAACGTTTCAGCTTTTTAGCGATTTAAGCCAAATACTTACAAACGTTACGAAACAAATCCAACGTTTCACCTGTTTAGCTATTTAAGCCAAATATTTACAAACGTTACGAAACAAATCCAATTGTTTAACCTTTTTAGCTATTTAAGCCAATCGTTTACGAAACAAAACCAAACGTTTAATCTGTTTAGCGTTTTAAGCAAAACGTTTATAAACGTTATAAAACAAATCCAAACGTTTCACATTTTTAGGAATTTAAGCCAAACGTTTACAAATGTTATCAAACAAAACAAAACGTTTAAAACGTTATGACAAAAATCCAAAAGTTTCACATTTTTAGCGATTTAAGCCAAATGTTTTACAAACGTTACGAAACAAAGCAAATTATTTACAAGCGTTACGAAACAAATACAAGCGTTTCACTTTTTTAGCAATTTATGCAAAACGTTTATAAGTGTTACAAAACAAATTCAAACGTTTCCCCTTATTTGCTATTTAAGCCAAACGTTTGCAAACGTTACAATCCAAACGTTTCCCCTTATTTGGGATTTAAGCCAAAACGTATACAAACGTTACGAAACCAATCCAAACGGTTCACCTTTTTAACGATTTAAGCCAAACATTTACAAACATTACGAAACAAATCTAAACGTTTCACATTTTTAGCGATTCAAGCGAAACATTTACACACGTTACGAAACAAATCCAAAAGTTTCACCTTTTTAGCGATTTAAACCAAACATTTAAATACGTTACGAAACAAATCCAAGCGTTTCACCTTTTTAGCGATTTAAGGAAAAACTTTACAAACTGTACGAAACAATCCAAACATTTTGCCTTTTCAGCGATTGAAGCCAAATGTTTACAAATGCTACGAAACAAATCCAAATGTTTCACTTTTTTAGCAATTTATCGTTTATAAACTTTTCGAAACAAATCCAAACGTTTCCCCTTTTTAGCAATTTAAGCCAAACGTTTACAAATGTAACGAAACAAACCTAAAGGTTTATTATGAAACAAAACCAAACGTTTCACCTTTTTAGCAATTTAAGCCAAACGTTTACAAATGTTATGAAAAAAATCCAAACGTTTCAATTTAAGCCAAACGTATACAAACGTTATCAAACAAATTCAAACATTTGACCTTTTAGCGATTTAAACCGTACGCTTATCAACGTTACGGCTTTAATCGCTAAAAAGGTGAAACGTTTGCATTTGTTTAGTAACGTTTTAAGCGTTTGGTTTTGATTCATAACCTTTTAAAACCAAACATTTCTCCTTTTTAGAGATTTAAGCCAAACGTTTACAAACATTACGAAACAAAACGTTTCACCTTTTTAGCGATTTAAGCAGTACGCTTATCAACGTTACGGCTTAAATCGCAAAAAAGGTGAAACGTTTGGATTTGTTTTGTAACGTTTTAAGCTTTTGGTTTTGATTCATAACCTTTTAAAACCAAACATTTCTCCTTTTTAGATATTTAATCCAAATGTTTACAAACATTACGAAACAAATTCAAAAGTTTCACCTTTTTAGCGATTTAAGACAAACGTTTACAAACGATACTAAACATATCCAAACGTTTCCCCATTAGCAATTTAAGCCAAACGTTAAAACATTACAAAACAGATTCAAATGTTTCGCCTTTTGAGCTGTTTAAGCCAAACGTTTACAAATGTTACGAAACAAATCAAAGCATTTCACATTTTTAGCGATTTAAGACAAACGTTAACAAACGTTTCGAAACAAAACCAAACGTTTCACCTTTTTAGTGATTTAAGCCAACCGTTTACAAACGTTATGAAATAAATCCAAACATTTCACATTTTTAGCGATTTAAGCCAAACTTTTACAAGCGTTACGAAACAAAACAAAACATTTCACCTTTTTAGCGATTTAAGCCAAACATTAACAACTGTTACGAAACAAAACCAAACATTTCACCTTTTTAGCGATTTAAGCCAAATGTTTACAAACGTTATAAAACAAGACAAAACATTTACAAACATTACATTAAAAATTGGGAAACGTTTGGTTCTTAACAATTGTCTTAAATTGCTAAAATGGAGAAACGTTTGGTTTTGTTTCGTAGCGTTTTGAAACGTTTGGCTTAAATTGCTAAATAGGGGAAATGTTTGGTTTTGTTTCGTAACGTTTGTAAATGTTTGGCTTCAATAGCTAAATAGGTGAAACGTTTGGATTTGTTTCGTAACATTTGTAAACGTTTGGCTTCCATCGCTAGAAAGGTAAAACGTTGTGATTTGTTTCGTAACGTTTGTAGACATTTGGCTTAAATCGTTAAAAAGGTAAAACGTTTGGATTTGTTTTGTAACGTTTAAAACGTTTGGCTTAAATAGCTAAAATGGGGAAACGTTTTGATTTGTTTCGTAACATTTGTAAACGTTTGGCTTAAACAGCTACAAAGGTGAAACATTTGGATTTGTTTCGTAACGTTTGTAAACGTTTTGCTTAAATCGCTAAAAATATGAAACGCTTGGATTTGTTTCGTAACCTTTGTAAACGTTTGTCTTAAATCGCTAAAAAGGTGAACCGTTTGGATTTGTTTAGTAATGTTTTTAAACGTTTGGTATAAATCGCTAAATTGGGGAAACGTTTTGTATTGTTTCGTAATGTTTGGCTTAAATTGCTAAAAAGGTGAAACGTTTGGTTTTGTTTCGTAACATTTCTAAACGTTTGGCTTAAATTGCTAAAAAGGTGAAACATTTGGATTTATTTCATAACGTTTGTAAACATTTGGCTTAAATCGCAAAAATGAGGAAACGTTTGGATTTGTTTTGTAATATTTGCAAACGTTTAGCTTAAATCGCTGAAAAGGTGAAACGTTTGGTTTTGTTTTGTAACGTTTTAAACATTTGGATTTGTTTCGTAACATTTGGGCTTAAATCGCTAAAAAGGTGAAAAAGTTGATTTTGTTTCGTAATCATTGTAAACGTTCGGCTTAAATCGCTAAAAAGGTGAAACGTTTGGATTTGTTTCTTAATGTTTTAAACATTTGGTTCAAATCGCTAAAATTTGGAAACATTTGGAATTATTTCGTAACGTTTGTATACGATTGGCTTTGTTTCGTAACGTTTGTAAACGTTTGGCTTAATTGCTAAAAATGTGAAACGTTTGGATTTGTTTCGTAACGTTTTAAACGTTTGGCTTAAATCACTAATATGGTGAAACGTTTGGTTTTGTTTTGTAACCTTTGTAAACGTTTGGCTTAAATAGCTAAAAAGGTGAAACACTTGGATTTGTTTCACAACGTTTGTAAACGTTTGTCCTAAATCGCTAAAAAGGTAAAACGTTTGGATTTGTTTCATAACATTTGTAAACATTTGGCTTAAATTTCTAGAAAGGAGAAACAGTTTGATTTGTTTCGTAACATTTGTAAACGTTTAGCTTAAATTACTAAAAAGGTGAAATGTTTGGATTTGTTTCGTAATGTTTGTAAACATTTGGCTAATATCGCTAAAAAGGTGAAACGTTTGGTTTTGTTTCGTAACATTTGTAAACGTTCGGATTAAATTGCTAGAACGGTGAAACGCTTGGATTTGAATGTTAACGTTTTACACGTTTTCTTTTGTTTCGTAACGTTTTAAACGTTTGGTTTTGTTTCGTAACGTTTTAAACGTTTGGTTTTGTTTCGTAACTTTTGTAAACGTTTGGCTTCAATCTCTAAAAAGGTGAAACATTTAATTTTGTTTCGTAACGTTTTAAGCGTTTGATTTTATTTTATAACGTTTGTAAACGTTTGGTTTAAATCGCTAAAAAGGTGAAACGTTTGGTTTTGTTTCGTAACGTTTGTAAACATTTGGTTTTGTATTAGCGATTTAAGCCAAACGTTTAAAACATTGCGAAACAAATCCAAACGTTTCTAATTTTTAGCAATTTAAACCAAACGTTTACAAACTTTATGAAACAAATCTAAGCGTTTCCCCATTTTAGCAATTTAAGCCAAACGTTTAAAACGTTTGTAAACAAATCCAAGAGTTTCACCTTTCAAGCAATTTCAGCCAAACGTTTACAAATATTATGGAACAAATCCAAACGTTTCGCCTTTTTAGCAATTTAATCCAAACGTTTACAAAATCTTACGGAACAAATCCAAACGTTTCACCTTTTTAGCAATTTAAGCCGAATGTTTACAAACGTTACGAAACAAATCCAAACATTTCACCCTTTTAGCGATTGAAGCCAAACGTTTACAAACGTTAAGAAACAAAACCAAACGTTCAAAAAAATACAAAACGAAACCAAACTTTTCACCTTTTTAGTGATTTAAGCCAAATATTGAAAACGTTACGAAACAAATCCAAACGTCACACCTTTTTAGTGATTTAAGCCAAATATTGAAAACGTTACGAAACAAATCCAAACGTCTCACCTTTTTAGCGATTTAAGTAAAACTTTTACAAATTTTACGAAACAAATCCAAATGTTTCATCTTGTTAGAAATTTAAGCCAAACGTTTACAAACGTTACGAAACAAATCCAAGTGTTTCACCTTTTTATCTATTTATGCAAAACGTTTACAAACGTTATGAAACAAATCCAAACGTTTCACCTTTTTGCGATATAAGCCAAATGTTTACAAACGTTACGAAACAAAACCAAACGTTTCACCTTTTTAGCTATTTAAGCCAAACGTTTACGAATGTTACAAAACAAAACCAAACGTTTACAAACATTTCCAAAAAAATCCAAGCGTTTCACTTTTTTAGCAATTTAAGTCAAACGTTACGAAACAAATCCAAACGTTTTGCCTTTTTAACGATTTATGCCAAACGTTTACAAATATTACAAAACAAATCCAAATGTTTCACCTTTTTAGCAATTTAAGCCAAACGTACAATCGTTACGAAACAAAACCAAACGTTTCACTTTTTTAGCGATTTATGCCAAACGTTTACAAACATTACGAAACAAAACCAAACATTTTGCCTTTTTGGCAGTTTATGCCAAATGTTTACAAACGTTTATAAATGGCAAAACGTTTACAAACTGTAACACCCCGCATTTTTCTAACTTGTTCCGTTAAGCCTAAATGGTACCTTGAGTTTGTTTGAGTGGTTCGACCACTTAGATTCGCGTTTCGAAGGTTCTAATCCTTTTAAAATGTGTTTTAAGATGTATTAAAAGTAGTCTCAGAGTTTGAAACGTTTTCGATTTCAATTTCAAAATCTTAAATTTTCATCGGAGGTAGTAGCATTTCGCGGGCGCGACATGCAAGAATCGTGGGCGCGATTCATGTATCGCGGGCGCGATGGAGGTGTAGCGGGCGCGACGCGTGCACTGTTCAGTTCGCTGATTTCTATTTAAACTCACCTAATTCGACCTAATCTGATTTTACACTTTCTCTAAAATCCTAAAACGGTAGTAGTATTTCTCTTAGTCATTCTCTATCATTCCTAAGCCTATTTTCATTGATTGTAAGTATTTCTAATCCTCTCCTTACGGTTTAATCCATTGATTATCATTTCTATCAATTATAAATTCATTAACTATCGTATGAATTGGTTGTAGGCTGATTGTGTATCAATATTTTCTGAGTTTTCTCTTGATTGCTGTCCTTAATCTATTCCAAAAAGTTTGTGGCTCCAAACCCTTATTATGATTTGTAGATATTGCTAGTTGATGTGTTAATTCAATACTTTGGGTGGTTTGATTGTATTTTCTGTGTTGCTTTGAATTATAAATTCTGGAAATCTAAATTGGATGTTATATTAGTCTCTTAGAATTCATTTCTACTTTGGGTGGTTTGATTTTGATGTTACAATTGATAGATTTATCGAATTGCTAAAGATTTTGGGTTATAAAACTGTTTTTGATTGTTTAAAAATCTGGAAATTTCTTAAAAGCTAATCTTAGGTTGTTTAGACATCAAACGTACTTTTGGTGTATTGGGGGGGGGGGGATCTTGTGAATGGATTTAAGTATCGTTTGATTAATAGTTTTGAGATAAAATTCTGTTTTGATTTCAAACTAAAATCTGGAAATCCTCTTTTAAAAATCAAAAAGGTTGTTTGATAACAATAATCACATTGAGTGATTTGAGATAGCTATTTAAGGATCGAACATATGTTAAAAGTGGTTTAATTGAATTATATCGTTGTTTTAGAAAGAATCGTGTTGCTGGAAACTTTTACAAAGAAAAGATTTTAGTATTTGAAAGGGTTACCTTGGTATTTATTGATTTAAATATTTGATCAATGTTTTAGCTTTGTAAATGCCTACCTAGGATGGTTTTGATGTAATACCCCGTAATTTTAAGTAACTAAATATGCCACGAGGTCAAATTGGAGTAATCAAAATATTAAAACTAATATTTTGAGATTTCGAATATTAAGAAAAATATTCGAAAAGACTAAATTTAAAAGTTAAAGGATAATTGTAAGATTTGACTATTTAAGGTTATTAAATTAAATTACGGGAAGTAATTTAATAAATTTGGAATACATAAATTAAATTTAAACGTAAATTTAATTTATATGTATCTATAAAAAAATATCGTAATGATATGAGTTTAAAATTTAAATCAGGAATTTAAATTTTAATAATCGAGAGTGAACGGTATTATTAAATTTGACAATATTTTTTATCGTCGTATAAATTGATATATTGATAATTAAAATATCAATGTACCACTCTAAATGGAGAGTTTAAGATTTCAGACAAAACCCCGAAATTAAAATGTCGAAACTCGAAAAGTTCGACGAGCTATGGACGAATATATGTTAAGATATATATATATATATATATATATATATATATATATATATATATATATATATATATATATATATATATATATGTAAAGAAAAAAAAAGAAAAAAAAAGAAAAAAAAAAGGAAGAGGCGGTGTTGTTTAGCGGCAATTAAGGAAAATTGTCCACTTTAGTCCCTGAATTTTTACTTTAATTAGTTTTCAATTATAAACTAATTAAATATTTTTCTTTAGTCCAAATTAAAATAAAATAATTTATAAGTCCCGAGCGAATAATTTTGGTGTTAATATTCGCGGAATAATTTGACGAAGCTACCGTCAAATTTTTATGAAATTTGGACATAGTAATTTTAATTAAGCGGGACTCATTTGGACATAATAAATCTTTGGAGATTTATTAAAAATAAAATATAAATCGGATGCGAATAAAAATTATATTTTTATTCGTTTTGTATTTTATTGGATTTTTTGGTAAAGGTTGACGGAATTTGGAATTAGTCTCCGTTTGGACTACGGACGACTAATTAAAATTAATGTTAAAGTGCATGATTAAACTAGTACCAAATGGTACTTTAGCCAAATCAAACTTCTATAAATAGAAGCGAGGGGTCAGCTCATTTCTGTACGTCAAACCTATTTGACGTGCTTGCTAGTTATAGCAAGCGGGCCGGCGCGACGCGATCCATTTGGCGGTTCCGACTCCAATTTTTCAACGAATCCAGTAGTAATTGTAATATACCGTATTTTTCCGTCATGGTTTCATTGTGTTTCCGACTTAGTTTCGGATTATTAATGGTGGACTTAGCAAGTGTGAAATTTTAATGGGGTTGGTTTTTTATCTTGTATGTGTCACATGTGTCGTGTGAGTTTTCGATGGAGATTTGATTTTTATCCGGATTATAATCGATGTTATGTTCGTGTGCCTTCCAAATCTGACATGTTTTGATAAAACATTCATATCTCCCAATTGAACCGTTGGATCGGGATCTTTTTTGGATATGCTGTGCACGACAAAAAGTTGACAGTTGGATCAAAATTTGAGGCGCTTTGGATGAGCGATGAAGTGCACGATTGTGCACTGTGCTGTTACGGGATTTCAGGTATTTAAATAGATCTCTTACGTTTTTAAAACCCTATTTTGTTCATTATTTCGTTTTCTATCAACCCTAGCCAACTTTTATCATTAAAGACTCTCTGAAATACTCAACAATTCATCCCTCTCCATTGCTTATGAATCTTGGTAAGTTTTCACGTCATGTTGCTTATTTCATTCGATATTGTCACTATCGCTTTTAATTCTTATCTTGTTCGTTTAGCATCGGTCTGAGGATTAGTCGCTTCGTTACATCAGTATACACCATCTTTTTAAGCGTTGGAATCAAATTTGGTACGTAAAACCTATTCGTTTAGACGTCGTTTCGAACACTGCCGTTGTGTTTATATTGCTGCCGTACCTTATTGATTGTTTGCTGCCATTGTTTATTGATTTATGGATTTTGTTGTGTTATTGAATTCTCACGTGATTTCATTCCTTGGGTCGTTGGATTTTTTTTTTATCTATCAAAGATTAAATGGAGTGTTATTGTGTTTGTGTTTGTTTCTTGGTTGACATGGCGGCAAGATGGACATTCAAATGTAACGTGGGTTTTGGTGGGGAGTTTGGTTTCTGTAAGTTTTGATTTCATATTTTACTATGAAGAGATGAGTTCTTATAATGAGATTAGGGCTTTGATGTTTTTGGGTTAGCATGGTTTGGCGGCAAGTTTATTTTGATGGGCTATTGCCACTAATTCAACTGTTATGGGCAGTAGTATTTTGCTGAGGTTTCATTGGTTAGTCAAGGTGTCTTATCATGGCAAATTGAGTCTTGGTTTGTTTAATACCGGTTTCGAGTTTAGACTATCGATTATCGATATGGTCGTTAAATTGCTAAGTATTTTAAATCAGATGTATTATTCGTTTTAACTATTATCTAAAATGTTTTTCTAATTATAGTTGAATATGATTACTATTCTATAATCTTTTAACTGGGTATTAGTTGGGTAATTATCGTTTCGAAAATATTGGTTTGGTGTGCCATTTTGGCTAAAGTTACGTTTTGACATAAAACGTTTTCTTAAATTCATATTTAGTCAAGCTATTGTCAGTAACTAATGGTCACTTTTGTTTAAAAATATTGAGTTCCGTTTTCAAATATAATTTATAATTTATCGTTATTTTGAAAATTATAAATTATGGTTTATATTTTGGATAAATGTCTGGGTCGGGTTAGACTTGGATCGCCCGACATGTGAGATTAGCTTGGTAGTTATCGGTAACTCGGCTAACCCACTATTTGAAATTTGAAGTGATTTATTATTTAATAAGTATTTAAATAATATTTTCTGAAACGGACTTTAAAGCGAGAACTCAATAGGCCTTGCTTGTCATGACTTTATTATTATCTGAGTATTGTGTTTACTCTGATTGGCTTTACCTTGACGTGTTGTTTGTGCTAGTCCTATGTGGTGTCTAGTACTCTCTAAAGTTAGGGTATGTTTTTAATTATTATTTATACTTGTTTAGACTCGTCGGCTGTTTGTGCTTTTGAGGCGAACCGAGTTTAGGCTGCTTGCCAGGAGTTTTCAGGTGGATTAACAAGCAGTGAGTTTATATCGCTATTTACCGCTTAAGTAAATTGTATTTTATATATATATATATATATATATTGTATAAACAGCTTTCGAACTGTTTTCGGCATTATGGATCTGAATTGGAACGGGCTACTCGATGGGCATCATCGAGACTGCGTGTGCACCGGTATATGATCATATGGTATTAAGGTAGGTTTGAGATACGTCTCGCCTTAGTGAGGGCACCAGTGAAAGATACGTCTCCTGGGACTCACATATTTTATTTGAATGATAGTTGGGGATCGGTTATGGAGATACGTCTCATCAACACGACAACTGGATTTAGATATTTGTGGTTTAGGGTTTCAATACTTATCCATAATGATAAATTGATTTACTAATGTTTTAAAAGTGTTTTAAAGGTTTTCACTTAATAAATGTAAATAGTTGTATGAACTCATCTCAGTATATCTGACCCCGTTGTTTTCCAAATTTTTCCAGGGTTATGATTTGAGCGAGTCAGCTGGTCTCCGACTCTTTATTTCCTCGGAGGTTTACTTTATTTTATTAAAACTGTCAAACTGATTTTATTCTTAGACCGTAGTAGTAATTAGAAGTCTTACTTGTATAATACTTATTATTAGAATTATTCAGTTGATTTTATTGTTGTTTGACATTAATATAATAACTTGGGTTATTAAATATTTATGCCATGTAAGAAACTCGAAGTTGGTCGAGCATTTATTGTAAAAATGTGCATTATATGAACTGCTAGAATTAGGCTGAAGTCTCGGTTGCCCCCGAGCATTGGTTTCTTGCAGGTTTATGTATTTATATGGTTATCCGCAAGGCTTGCTACGGGTTTTGGTACAACCATACCCATACCCTAGCGCCGGTCGCGATCCATAAAAATGGGTCGTGACAGTAATCGAGGTATTAATCTCGTATACGATGTTTATTTCGATATATATTAATTATATATTCGATATTAAACGTTAACTGTATTGAATCGATCGTGTGCGTATCGATTCAACGTTTTAATTATAGAATTGGATGTTTTGAACTGTGTTTTGAACTGTGTTTAGGATGCTGCACGAACGTGCAGCGAGATACACGAACGTGTATCTTGCTGCACGAACGTGCAAGCAAGATACACGAACGTGTATCTTGCAAGCTGCACGAACGTGCAGCGAGATACACGAACGTGTATCTTGCTGCACGAACGTGCAAGCAAGATACACGAACGTGTATCTTGCAAGCTGCACGAACGTGCAAGCAAGATACACGAACGTGTATCTTGCAGGCTGCACGAACGTGAAGCCTATCGCTGCACGAACGTGTAGTGCCTCCGATCTGAACAGTAGGGCTTCTTCGGGGGTCTGCACACGCGACACTGAAACTCGAATTCAGACAGTTTCAAGTCGTGAAATCAATCATGATTCGATTGAAGTTCAGAATGTGAACTAAAAAGTTTAAAAGGTTTAAAAGAACCTAGATGTTTCAGGATAGTTGGTTTATTAAAACGATGTGAGTTTTTAATAAAGCCATACATTAATCAAGTGGATTAATGTTAAAAATGACTATAAGTTTATACCAAGAGTTGTATTACGATTTGAACGAGAAGTTCAACTTCGAGATTAATTTATGTGTTCTGTTTATAGAGTCGTCTATAAATAGAAATGGTATTTGAGTCTATCGTTTATACGATAGGACTAGAGTTAGAAATTCAATGTCTGGTGTGTTTTGACTTTTGAATTTTAATTAGTTCCGACGAGTGGTCGATCTAGCGAGGCAAACACCAACGTGTTTGACTGACGAGCTTGATGGGAGCTTACATTTTTAAAATGGGGGCATCGGTTCTGTGAGTTTTACTTTGTAATTTTTACTTTTGGATATTTATATTTAAACTGTTTTTAAATAACTAATCGCACTAGTATAACTATGCCATGAAAGATCCATTGGAACAAACTTCCTATTGGTTGTCAATAGGACTGTGTGATCACCAGTAGTGTTTCTCGATACGAGCCTGTGTCTGACATAGATGTCAGTTAATGTCATTGGGCGTTGGAAGTGCTAGCGACCCTGACTTAACAGTATGAGACGGCAGTAACGGTTACGGTCACAGGCAGTACTGTGATGGCAGTTTCACGATTACGGTCCAGACACCCGGCTTAGACGGCAATGATTCAGTTCACGGTCTAAGGCCTATATTGTGTATGTTGAGACCCATACAATAGTCTGTCTTGTAGTGTTTCATCTGGATCGACTAATTGGTAATATTTTACATATACAAATGTTTATGTATTTGCGATTTGAATATTCAATTCAGTGTTTTAAAAACCGGACCGGACCGGCCGGTCGGACCGGTTGAACCGCGAACCGGCCAGTGGTCCGGTATGAAACTGCAAAAAACCGGATCTTTTGATTGGACCGGGTTGGACCGGTTGAACCGGATTGAACCGGTAAAAAACCGGATGTTGAACCGGATCGGACCGGATTGAACCGGTAAAAAACCGGTGAATCAGAATTTTTTTAAATTTATCAAACCAGTTGAACCGGTCATTAAACCGGTTCAACCGGTTGAACCGGAAACCGGTGGCCTCACCGGTTCGGCCACCGGTTCGGTTTTTAAAACACTGATTCAATTGTAAAATTGTAGACTCACTCAGAAATATTTATATTTCTGACCCTCCCCAATGTTCACCTTTTCAGGTTATCAAGTACGAGGTCTGACTTCCACAATAATTTCGGAAGTCAATGTCAGCCATACCTCTAGAGCTACAAGTAGTCGGGTACTTGGAAGTCTGTCTTTCTGTTTACAGCAGTTCAACTTATTTTAATAAACTCTGATTGAACTATTGTATATAATATATGTTTGAAAAGCTGCGTGTTTTCTAAAATGCTATGACCAGTTGTTTGAGAGATACACTGGTTTCATGTGTTTTGCATTTTAGGATTGTATTGGAAACAGAGCAGGTGCATCAACTGAGATTGATGTTTGTGCTCTAGTTTCTTTAAATACAATCAGGGTCTTAGACCCAGTATTTAGAAATGTGTTTACGTTAAACAAGAGAAAGGTTTTAACGATATTTTCTGAGAACAGATCATATGTGATATATGATCTTGAATTGCGATCGCGTTTTTAATAAAGGTGTTAAAGTATTTCTGCAACGAGGTTGCAAACCTTTTAATGTTTTAAAACGCGAAAAATTTATAAAGGTTTTTAGGCTTGCTACGGGTTTCGGAGGAACCACTCCCATTCCCTAGCGCCGGTCGCGATCCATAAATTTGGGTCGTGACAAACTTGGTATCAGAGCAATAGTTCTTGGACTCGAGAATTTCAAAACATTGCTGATACATGGAAATAATGTATGGGGTAGATGTCATATGTACTCATAGGAACTACTGCAGCACATAGAATTCAAGTCATGTCTCCTACATATATTCTTATGTTTCATAGGTTCTCAGCCTTCCCTTTTGGGATATAAGACTGTGATATACGCGTGCGAGTCGTCTAGATAACGTGATAACGATGCTTGAATATCAAGCATGGAAATAATGTGAAGACACTATCGAAGTCATTCGATAGTAGTACAAGGAGACGACTGACAGAAGAAATACGAATTTAGAGAAGTGGAGTAGTTGTGGAGAAATCTTACTGGTTACAGAGTTTAGGGTCAGAAGGAAACTTACAAAATCAAATGATATAACCTGTTATGGTAATTCATTTAAATGATCTTAAAAGCATAATTGTGCCTAGACATGAGACGTCATCACCCTATACACAATTATGAAGATGTTTGAAAAAGTGAGTTTTTAAACAAATTGTTTTAACAACACCGGCAAATGATTAAAATATTTTAAACAAATTTGTTTTATTGTAAGTATTCCTAGACTAAAACTTTGTAACAAAAGTAAATGCTCGAGATCAAGTAGTAAGCGATTCTGGAGGGGGAAACAGAAGAATATGAGAATGGAAGTTGGAGAATAAAGTGATGGTAAGAAAGCACGAAGCTAGTTTTAGTTAAATGAAGTACAACTTATATCGGATAGAGATATATATATCCGAGTTACGACAAGTTAAGGATAAGTATATCCTTAAACAAGATGTCTAGGGCATTGTACCCTGAGACACTAGAAGTAAGAAAGGAGAAATAGAACCTACTAATCGAGCAATGATTAAAACGTTAGAGATACGTGACTTCTCACTAGCGATTAGTGTAACTTGAGTTAGGAAGACTCAAGGTAAGTGGAAGAACACGATTCAAAGTGTAGTTGATATAGATAGTTTATTGATTAAGCGAGTTTCAGATGATGTCTGAAAACCGACAAGGTGTAGTAAAACCCTGATATTTTTTTAATTGGACCGTTGGATCGGTTTGATTTTGGAATATGATATTCCCAAAACTGTTACCTAGAGATTAACCGTTGTGATCGTCGAATGGAGAGGTAGACGATGCTTGTTTTTTAGACTAACGATGGGAAACTTGCATGAATTTTGGTAGTGAGCCAAAAGTGCAAGTGATGAAATTATGAATTATAGAGTTTAATTAACTTAGGATTATCAATGTAAGCTCCATATATATGTAAATGAATTTGAAAACTGTTGTGAAACAGTGGTTTCAAATTGTGAAATTCCGATAACCGGGTCTTGTGACTATAAAGTCTTGGCTGGCTGGTGCGGAATATACATGTAGAGTACATGTATTCTGAATGTCGGGCCTGAAATATTTAAAGTATGGACGACCAAAAGTGGAAAGTGTGAAACATATAATTTATTTTTTAATATGAATGTTTAAAAACGGAGTGAGAAGTTGATAGTCAGTTAATTAAATGTAGTAATAGCTATAGAGCATTGAGAATGACTCTTAGCTGTGAGCGAGAAAGCTATATATCTATAAAGTTAAGAGGTGATACATAGCAATAGTCAGATCAAAGATGTAAGATTTGAGAATTTTATGCATCAGAATGAATGGAAGATTCTGAGTAAGCCATAATTTGAGATAAACAATATGTTAAGAGTAGAAATATCTAGATAAGAGCTCTGCAATAATGAAAGGAAAGAGACTATAAACCCGTGAAGGGACACAACAGATAGTAAAGATATATGAGGAGATAAGGAAGGGATATAGAAAGTAAACTCGTATTGAAACGAGTTAAAATGTAATACGCGTACGAGTGAGAGGTAAATCGTTTATTACATTAAAAAAAAGATGTACATAGAAAAGATGTATAAAGTCTAAGAGCTTATATTAAAGAACTATATAAGCTATAGACGCAAAATAAGAAGAGAAAACATAGGTTGCGATTGGTGTGTATCGATATTAAGAATAACATGGAAATGTTTTATCGATACATGCAACAGTAAATTTGACTTTACCTAGCTATGATATAAGTAAAGTCACTAATATAAACTCAATTGAAATTGACTTAAAATACACTAACAGTGAAGGTGTTAGTAGTAGACAAACCTATAAGTGTGCAAACGAGTATTGCACGATGGGGGGATAGAGAAGTATAATAGGAATATGTCTCACACGTCTATAAAATGTAGACGATGAAGAAGTTAAGATACAACCTATCGTCAGGATAGCGTAAATCAGATCCGATAAGTGGATTTGCAGAACATAGTATCAGTACTACTAGTTCTGATGTGAACATAGAGTGAGCAAACACTTCGGCTGTTCTTATGAGATATATAAGAACAAGGAGTTAAGCTACTCCTATATTATTTCTGGAAGTGGTATTAATGGACAATGAGTCAGTGTGACTAATAAAGAAAGGAGACGCACAATGTGTGCGACTGGTGTTGTAAATTCGGAGAGAACGTCAGAATTAAGTTAAGATTTCCAAAAGTGAGTGACAATTTTGAAACACTAGAAATCTTAGATGATATGTAGTTGATCTAAGAAAGATCGATGTGGTTAATAAGTGAAGGTAACCAGCGTGGTTATAGAAATTAGTAAATTTATTGAATTTCGCAAAGTATTGCGAATGACGGTTGCAAGATCTTTTTTAAAAAATCTATGCACCAGTAATAAGAGTTAACCCATGAAAGGGGTGAAAGTTGATTAGGCAAATCAACAGAAAGTATTTTTTGAGGATTTAAAGGAATGACTGACTAGTGTACAATACTTGTAACAGTTATAGTACACTGAGTATTAAAGAATCAAGTAAAGATATGTTATAATATATAACATAGTCGAGTTATAAGAAATGTTCCTCGGTGGCCGAGAGATCACGAGGTAACCGCCAATGTATGAATTGGAATTGACAATGGTTATAGTCGCACTGAAGGTCGAAAGATTATAATAGTGTGATATGAAGTGCAAACTATTTATGAGAATAAGAGTTGTTGTAATAGGAGTCAAGAGGCACTGCTTGTATTATACAAGAAGTAAGTTGCCTACGAATCAAAAGTCATAAAAGTTAGAATTATGATATAAGAAGATCAGATAAGGATCCAAAAACCTAGCTGTATAGAGAACAATTATTGAATTGTGAATCAGAGTAGCGCAGTGAAGGTGTGGAGGTTTGCAAAAATTATATGCATACTACACTACTGTGCTAACGATCATTCAAAGTATGATCTAGTGTTAGACGAAAGGTTTTAAATCTTAGAATTTTATTGGCTCAGCCAAGTATGAGACCAATATGAAATGATTAACTCAAAAAGAGTATAAGTTAGAAGTACACAATTAGAGTATGTGATAAGTATTGATACGCAAAGAAAAGTTTGCGAATTCAGTATTGTTGATGAAAGACTGAAACATGATAGTAGATTGTGTGAACCAGACATATATAGTCTGAGTGTCACTATAAAGTATTTTGTTTTAGTACCATGATGAGGTACTAAGAGATTATAGAAGTCTATCAATAGAACGATATGACAACAATGGTAGTAAAGTGTCTAAAGGACTAGAAAGTCAAACTGGAAAGCCAGTGACTATATTGATTTGGCAACTATTGCCAAAATTAGAATGGAAATAACAAAAGATGTTAAAGGATTTGTAGTCAAAATATCTTGGTGTCGAGAAAATGTTGACTCAATAAAGTAATTGTGAACAGTATGATGAAGATCATATGTTCCATACTCCTAAAACTTTTCCAATAACAAGAAGTTGATGAGAGTTAAAACGATAAAAGGTGAAGTCTACGGACGACTAAAACTTGTGAAAAGTTTTAGATCAATAAATAGACAGTAGTATCGTTTGTTACCCATAAGTAACAAGCGACTTAAAGGGGTAAACTCAATAGTAAGAATATACACACCTTAAGTGTATAATAGACTATGGAGTTAGAGAACTCATAGAGTAATGCTATCAGAAAGCATTATGAGATCAATGTAATTGATCTCTTATGTGTTAAGAGAAGTGAAGAAAAAGAGACGATATAAGACATGATTTGACAAAGATACAAATCATGTGTATACATACGAGTGAACAGTGTAAGGATTTACACTTCGTTGACAGACGAAGGACACTGATCCAAAGAGAAAGCGTAATTGAGAGGTTAAGAGGAAGACGATAAAGAATATAATCTAGGTTATAACGAAAAGTGGAATGTTAGCTTGAAGTCATGATGAATCATGACATATAAGAGTATTGCATGAATATGCAACCGATGAGCTAGTGTCGTGATAAGTATTTCATGCTTCGTACATGACTACTATAAGGATAGGGCATAGAGCCTACTTATATCTGGAGTTAAGCTTATGCTACGTAAAGTATAAGGATTGGCGTATAAAAGGTTTATATAGAGTCATAGAGTATGTAGCTTTATATTTTAAATTCGATGACGAATTTTTATAAGGAGGGGAGAATGTAATACCCCGTAATTTTAAGTAACTAAATATGCCACGAGGTCAAATTGGAGTAATCAAAATATTAAAACTAATATTTTGAAATTTCGAATATTAAAAAAATATTCGAAAAGACTAAATTTAATAGTAAAGGATAATGGTAAAATTTGACTATTTAAGGTTATTAAATTAAATTACGGGAAGTGATTTAATAAATTTTGAATACATAAATTAAATTTAAACGTAAATTTAATTTATACGTATCTCTAAAAGAATATCGTAATGATATGAGTTTAAAATTTAAATCGGGAATTTAAATTTTAATAATCGAGAGTGAACGGGATTAATAAATTTGAGAATACTCTTTAGCGTCGTATAAATTGATATATTGATAATTAAAATATCAATGTACCACTCTAAATGGAGAGTTTAAGATTTCGGACAAAACCCCGAAATTAAAATATCGAAACTCGGAAAGCTCGACGAGTTATAGACGAATATACGTTAATATATATATAAAAATATATATATATATATAATAAAAGAAAAAAAAAGAAAAAAAAGGGAGAGGCGGTGTTGTTTGGCGGCAATTAAGGAAAATTGTCCACTTTAGTCCCTGAACTTTTACTTTAATTAGTTTTCAATTATAAACTAATTAAATATTATTCGTTAGTGCAAACCAAAATAAAATAATTTATAAGTCCCGAGCGAATAATTTTAGTGTTAATATTCACAGAATAATTTGACGAAGCTACCGTCAAATTTTTATGAAATTTGGACATAGTAATTTTAATTAAACGGGACTGATTTGGACCTAATAAATTTTTCGAGATTTATTAAAAATAAAATATAAGTCGGATGCGAATAAAAATTAAATTTTTATTCGTTTTGTATTTTATTAGATTTTTGGGTAAAGGTTGACGAAATTTGAAATTAGTCTCCGTTTGGACTACGGACGACTAATTAAAATCAGAGTTAAAGTGCATGATTAAGCTAGTATCAAATGGTATTTTAGCCAAATCAAACTTCTATAAATAGAAGTGAGGGGTCAGCTCATTTTTGTACGTCAAACCTATTTGACGTGCTTGCTAGTTATAGCAAGCGGGCCGGCGAGACGCGATCCATTTGGCGATTCCGACTCAGATTCTTTAACGAATCCAGTAGTAATCGAGGTATTAATCTCGTATACGATGTTTATTTCAATATATATTAATTATATATTTGATATTAAACGTTAACCGTATTGAATCGATCGTGTGCGTATCAATTCAGCGTTTTAATTATAGAATTGGATGTTTTGGACTGTGTTTAAGTGTTAGGGACGAGAAAAGCGAGTTAGCACGTTAGAATACAGCCCGGGGATCGTTCCCGAGCAGCACGTCGTGCAGCCAGGATGCTACACGAACGTGCAGCGAGATACACGAACGTGTATCTTGCTGCACGAACGTGAAGCCTATCGCTGCACGAACGTGTAGTGCTTCCGACCTGAACAGTAGGGCTTCTTCGGGGGTCCACACACGCGATACTGAAACTCGAATTCAGACAGTTTCAAGTCGTGAAATCAATCGTAATTCGATTGAAGTTCAGAATGTAAACTAAAAAGTTTAAAAGGTTTAAAAGGAGCTAGATGTTTGAGGATAGTTGGTTTATTAAAACGATATGATGTTTTAATAAAGTCATACATTAATCAAGTGGATTAATGTTAAAAATGATTATAAGTTTATACCAAGAGTGGTATTACGATTTGAACGAGAAGTTCAACTTCGAGATTAATTTATATGTTCTGTTTATAGAGTCGTCTATAAATAGAAATAGTATTTGAGTCTATCGTTTATACGATAGGACTAGTGTTAGAAATTCAATGTCTGATGTGTTTTGACATTTGAATTTTAATTAGATCCGACGAGTGGTCGATCTAGCGAGCCAAACACCAACGTGTTTGACTGACGAGTTTGATGGGAGCTTACGTTTTTAAAATGGGGGCATCGGTTCTGTGAGTTTTACATTGTGGTTTTTACTTTTTAATATTTATATTTAAACTGTTTTTAAATAACTAATCGCACTAGTATAACTATGCCATGAAAGATCCATTGGAACAAACTTCCTATTGGTTGTCAATAGGACTGTGTGATCACCAGTAGTGTTTCTCGATACGAGCCTGTGTCTGACGTAGATGTCAGTTAATGTCATTGGGCGTTGGAAGTGCTAGCAACCCTGACTTAACAGTATTAGACGGCAGTAACGGTTACGGTCACAGGCAGTACTGTGATGGCAGTTTCACGGTTACGGTCCAAACACCCGGCTTAGACGGCAGTGATTCAGTTCACGGTCTAAGGCCTATATTGTGTAGGTTGAGACCGATACAATAGTCTGTCTTGTAGGGTTTCATCTGGATCGACTAATTGGTAATATTTTACATATACAAATGTTTATGTATTTGCGATTTGAATATTCAATTGTAAAATTGCAGACTCACTAAAGAAATATTTATATTTCTAACCCTCCCCAATGTTCACCTTTTCAGGTTATCAAGTACGAGGTCTGACTTCCACAATAATTTCAGAAGTCAATGGCAGCCATACCTCTAGAGCTGCAAGTAGTCGGGTACTGGGAAGTCTGTCTTTCTGTTTACAGCAGTTCAACTTATTTTAATAAACTCTGATTGAACTACTATATATAATATATGTTTGAAAAGATGCGTGTTTTCTAAAATGCTATGACCAGTTGTTTGAGAGATACACTGGTTTCATGTGTTTAGCATTTTAGGATTGTATTGGAAACAGAGCAGGTGCGTCAATTGAGATTGATGTTTGCGCTCTAGTTTGTTTAAATACAATCAGGGTCTTAAGACCCAGTTTTCAGAAATGTGTTTACGTTAAACAAGAGAAAGGTTTTAACGATATTTTCTGAAAACAGATCATATGTGATATATGATCTTGAATTGCGATCGCGTTTTTAATAAAGGTGTTAAAGTATTTCTGCAACGAGGTTGCGAACCTTTTTATGTTTTAAAACGCGAAAAATTTATAAAGGTTTTTAGGCTTGCTACGGGTTTCGGAGCAATCACTCCCATTCCCTAGCGCCGGTCGCGATCCATAAATTTGGGTCGTGACATTTAATCATGTTACTAAGGGCTGGAAATTGTTTATAAGATGGCTTAAAACTTGTTAAAAGAATGTTAGTTTATCTTAGATTGTGGTTTGACTTGAATTAAGTAATATAAGGTATACAAGGTTTTATATGTCATGTAGGGATTCGGTTGAACTTTTTTAGCTTCAAGTTGATACTTGAAAGATGTTGAATCTTATTGATTCTATTTGAGGTGATATAATTAAATGTACTTGGAGTGCTACTTGCTAAGTGTTAGCAAGCTTAATTGTTTATGACATTATTAAGTTACGGTGTGAGTTCTTATTTAAAATAACTTTGATTTCATTTAAGGTTTGATTTAAGACTTTGGTTTTAAACTTGGTTTATGGTTGGGTCGGGTTAGACGTTGTCTCCCGACATGTTGTGTTGAGTTATACTGCAGTAAGGTTTACACACTACTTTGGGAACTGTAATTGTTTAAAAGGATTATATAAGTATTTAAGTACTTTGGTTTCGTTTTAAAGATAAGAACTCACCTAAGCTGAACTTGCCTTATTTGTTAATTGGTTGTATGGATAATTGGTTGTACCTTGGTTATCTTGTTTGATTTTTTGGTTGCATTGTGAAATGCTAGTCCTATGTGGAGTCTAGTATTCTTAGAGTTAGGGGTTGTTCGGATCTTGACTTATATAATGTTTTAGACCCGTCGACTGCTCGTGCTATGGAATCTACGCAGGGTCGGCAGTTTGCCAAGATTCACGTGGATAAGCAAGCAGTGAATTTGTAGTGTTATTTATCGCTTTATTAAGTACCGCACATTATTTTAGTATATCAAATGTTCGTGAACTGTTTTAGGGATTATGGATCTGGATTGAAACGAGCTACTCGATAGGCTTGTATCGAGACTGTGTGCACCAGTAAGTACTTTGGGATTGGCTGACCAATGTCTGGCCTACTTTGGGAATCGATGAGGATTTGTTCCCATCTACTTTGGGCTAAATACTTTGGGATTTCATTTCAATACTGTTTTTCCATAATCAAATATATATCTTAGTATAAAAGGATTTGTTTTAAGGGTTTTAAAACATAATAAATGTAAATAGCATTATGAACTCATCTCAATATATCTGACCCCGTTGTTTTTCAAATTTTTCAGGCTTACGATTTTGAGAGCGTTGGTCATCTTCGACCTTTTTATTCCTCAGAGGTCTTTTCATGATATCAGACTAGTCAACTATTTTACTTCTTAGACCGCAGTAGAACTAGTTGTCTCTATTATTATACTTTGGTTTGTCGTAGTGGTACGACTTTTATATTATTACACTTTGATATGTTACATTGGATTATTTATATATGAGGCATGTTTCATAGTTTCGAATTGCAATCAAGTAATTCTTTTAGAATTGCGATTTAAGTTGTTAGACTTAGGCTGAAGTCTCGGTTGCCCCGGGCATTGGTTTTCGTGCAGGTTTATATTGAATATAAGGTTTTCCGCGAGGCTTGCTTCGGATTTTGGTACGACCATATCCATACCCTAGCGCCGGTCGCGATGCATGAAATTGGGTCGTGACCCAAACGTTAAGAAACAAATCCAAACGTTTCGCCTTTTTAGCGATTTAAGCCAAACGTTTAGTTTACAAACGTTATAAAACAAGACCAAACGTTTACAAACATTACTAAACAAAACCAAGCGTTTAACCTTTTTATCAATTTAAGCCAAACGTTTACAAACGTTATGAAACAAATTCAAACATTTCTCCTTTTTAGCAATTTAAGCCAAACGTTTACAAACGTTACGAAACAAATCCAAACGTTTTACCTTTTTAGCAATTTAAGCCAAATGTTACGAAACAAATACAAACATTTCACAATTTTAGCGATTTAAGCCAAAAGCCACAAACGTTAAGAAACAAATCCAAACGTTTCACCATTTTAGCAATTTAAACCAAACGTTTACAAACGTTACGAAACAAATCCAAATATTACACCTTTTTAGCTATTTAAGCCAAACGTTTACAAACGTTAAGAAAAACCTTTCACCTTTTTAGCGATTTAAGCCTAATGTTTACAAACATTATGAAACAAATCCAAGCATTTCACCTTTTTAGAAATTTATGAAAACGTTTACAAACGTTACAAAACAAATACAAAAGTTTGACCTTTTTAGCGATTTAAGCCAAACGTTTACAAACGCTTCGAAACAAAACCAAACGTTTAACCTGTTTAGCTATATAAGCCAAACATTTACAAACGTTACAAAACATAACCAAACGTTTAAAAACGTTGTGAAAAAAATCCAAGTGTTTACCCTTTTTAGCAATTTAAGCCAAACGTTTACAAACAGTGCGAAACAAATCCAAACGTTTCACCTTTTTAGCAATTTAAGCCAAACGTTTACAAACGTTACAAAACAAATCCAAATGTTTCACCTTTTCAGCGATTTAAGCCAAACGGACAAATGTTACGAAACAAAACGAAACGTTTCCCATTTTTAGCGATTTAAGCCAAACGTTTACAAACGTTGCGAAACAAATTCAAATGTTTCACCTTTTTAGCGATTTAAGCCAAACGTTACGTAACAAAGCAAATCGTTTCACCATTTAAGCTATTTAAGCCAAACATATAAACGTTACGAAAGAAAACTAAACGTTTCCCTTTTTGGCGATTTAAGGCAAACATTTACAAACGTTGCGAAACAAATCCAAATGTTTAACGTTTTTAGCGATTTAAGCCAAATGTTTACAAGCGTTACGCAACAAAACCAAACATGTCACATTTTTACCAATTTAAGCTATACGTGTAAAAACCTTATGAAACAACATCAAAAGTTACACCTTTCTAGCAATTTAAGCCAAACATTTACAAACGTTACGAAACTAAGTCAAACGTTTCACCTTTTTAGCGATTTAAGCCAAACATTACAAACTTTACCAACAAAACAAAACATTTCCCCTTATTAGCAATTTAAGCCAAATGTTTACTAATGTTACGAAATAAAACCAAACATTTCACTGTTTTAGCGATTTAAGACGAACGTTTACAAACGTTACAAAAATAAACCAAAAGCTTACAAACGTTACAAAACAAATCAAAGTGTTTCACCTTTTAGCAATTTAAGCCAAATGTTTACAAACGTTTCGAAACAAATCCAAACGTTTCACCTTTTTAGTGAGTTAAGCCAAACATTTACAAACGTTACGAAACAAATCCAAATGTTTTACCTTTTTAGCAATTTAAGCCAAACGTTTCTAAACGTTACGAAACAAATGAAAATGTTCACCTTTATAGCGAATTAAGCCAAACGCTTACAAAAGTTACGTTACAAATAGGGAAATTTTTGGTTATTAACGTTTGTAAACGTTTGGCTTAAATCGCTAAAATGGGGAAACGTTTGGTTGTGTTTCGTAACATTTTTAAACGTTTGGCTGAAATTGCTAAAACGGTGAAACATTTGGTTTTGTTTCGTAACGTTTGTAAATGTTTGGCTTCAATTGCTAAAATGGTGAAACGTTTGGATTTGTTTCGTAACATTTGTAAACGTTTGGCTTCCATCGCTAAAAAGGGAAAACATTTGGATTTGTTTCGTAACGTTTGTAAATGTGAGGATTAAATCGCTAAAAAGGTAAAACGTTTGGATTTGTTTTGTAACATTTTAAACATTTGGCTTAAATAGCTAAAATGGGGAAACGTTTGGATTTGTTTGGTATGTTTTAAACGTTTGGCTTAAATAGCTAAAATGGGGAAACGCTTGGATTTTTTTCGTAACATCTGTAAACATTTGGCTTAAATAGCTAAAAAGGGGAAACGTTTGGATTTTTCTCGTATCATTTGTAAAGGTTTTTCTTAAATCGCTAAAAATGTGAAACACTTGGATTTATTTCGAAACGTTTGTAAACGTTTGGCTTCAATCGCTAAAAAGGTGAAACGTTTGGATTTGTTTCGTAACCTTTGTAAACGTTTGGCTTAAATGGCTAAAATGGGGAAACGTTTGGTATTGTTTCGTAATGTTTGGCTTAAATTTCTTAAAAGGTGAAACGTTTGGTTCTGTTTCGTTTCGTATTATTTGTAAACGTTTGGCTTAAATTGCTAAAAAGGTGAAACATTTGGATTTGTTTCCAAACGTTTGTAAACGTTTGGCTTAAACCGCTAAAATGGGGAAACGTTTGGATTTGTTTTGTAACGTTTGCAAGCGTTTAGCTTAAATTGCTAAAAAGGTGAAACGTTTGGTTTTGTTTCGTAACATTTTAAACGATTGGATTTGTTTCCTAACGTTTGGGCTTAAATCGCTAAAAAGGTGAAACATTTGGTTTTGTTTCGTAATCTTTGTAAACGTTCGGCTTATATCGCTAAAAAGGTTAAACGTTTGGATCTGTTCTGTAACGTTTTAAACATTTGGCTGAAATCGCAAAAATTGGGAAACATTTGGATTTGTTTCGTAACGTTTGTAAACGTTTAGCTTTGTTTCGTACTGTTTGTAAACGTTTGGATTTGTTTCGTAGCGTTTTAAACGTTTGGCTTAAATCACTAATATGGGGAAACTTTAATTTTGTTTCGTAACCTTTGTAAACTTTCAGCTTAAATCGCTAAAAAAGGTGAAACGTTTGGATTAGTTTCGGAACGTTTGTAAACGTTTGGCTTAATTTGGTAAAAAGGGAAAGCATTTGGATTTGTTTCGTAACGTTTGTAAATGTGAGGATTAAATCGCTATAAAGGTAAAACGTTTGGATTTGTTCTATAACATTTTAAACATTTGGCCTAAATAGCTAAAATGGGGAAACGTTTGGATTTGTTTGGTATGTTTTAAACGTTTGGCTTAAATAGCTAAAATGGGGAAACGCTTGGATTTTTTTCGTAAAATTTGTAAACATTTGGCTTAAATAGCTAAAAAGGGGAAACGTTTGGATTTTTCTCGTATCATTTGTAAAGGTTTTTCTTAAATCGCTAAAAATGTGAAACACTTGGATTTATTTCGAAACGTTTGTAAACGTTTGGCTTCAATCGCTTAAAAGGTGAAACGTTTGGAATTGTTTCGTAACCTTTGTAAACGTTTGGCTTAAATCTCTAAAATCGGGAAACGTTTGGTATTGTTTCGTAATGTTTGGCTTAAATTTCTTAAAAAGTGAAACGTTTGGTTCTGTTTCGTATTATTTGTAAACGTTTGGCTTAAATTGCTAAAAAGGTGAAACATTTGAATTTGTTTCAAAACGTTTGTAAACGTTTGGCTTAAACCGCTAAAATGGGGAAACTTTTGGATTTGTTTTGTAACGTTTGTAAGCGTTTAGCTTAAATCGCTAAAAAGGTGAAACGTTTGGTTTTGTTTCGTAACGTTTTAAACGTTTGGATTTGTTTCCTAACGTTTGGGCTTAAATCGCTAAAAAGGTGAAACATTTGGTTTTGTTTCGTAATCTTTGTAAACGTTCGGCTTATATCGCTAAAAAGGTGAAACGTTTGGATCTGTTCTGTAACGTTTTAAACATTTGGCTTAAATCGCAAAAATTGGGAAACATTTGGATTTGTTTCGTAATGTTTGTAAACGTTTAGCTTTGTTTCGTACTGTTTGTAAACGTTTGAATTTGTTTCGTAGCGTTTTAAACGTTTGGCTTAAATCGCTAATATGGGGAAACTTTAATTTTGTTTCGTAACCTTTGTAAACTTTCAGCTTAAATCGCTAAAAAGGTGAAACGTTTGGATTAGTTTCGTAACGTTTGTAAACGTTTGGCTTAAATTGGTAAAAAGGGAAAGCATTTGGATTTGTTTCGTAACGTTTGTAAATGTGAGGATTAAATCGCTATAAAGGTAAAACGTTTGGATTTGTTTTGTAACATTTTAAACATTTGGCATAAATTGCTAAAATGGGGAAACGTTTGGATTTATTTGATATGTTTTAAACGTTTGGCTTAAATAGCTAAAATGGGGAAACGCTTGGCTTTTTTTCGTAAAATTTGTAAACATTTGGATTAAATTGCTAAAAAGGGGAAACGTTTGGATTTTTCTCGTATCATTTGTAAAGGTTTTTCTTAAATCGCTAAAAATGTGAAACACTTGGATTTATTTCGAAACGTTTGTAAACGTTTGGCTTCAATCGCTAAAAAGGTGAAACGTTTGGAATTGTTTCGTAACCTTTGTAAACGTTTGGCTTAAATCTCTAAAATCGGGAAACGTTTGGTATTGTTTCGTAATGTTTGGCTTAAATTTCTTAAAAGGTGAAACGTTTGGTTTTGTTTCGTATTATTTGTAAACGTTTGGCTTCAATTGCTAAAAAGGTGAAACATTTGAATTTGTTTCAAAACGTTTGTAAACGTTTGGCTTAAACCGCTAAAATGGGGAAACGTTTGGATTTGTTTTGTAACGTTTGTAAGCGTTTAGCTTAAATCGCTAAAAAGGTGAAACGTTTGGTTTTGTTTCGTAACGTTTTAAACGTTTGGATTTGTTTCCTAACGTTTGGGCTTAAATCGCTAAAAAGGTGAAACATTTGGTTTTGTTTTATAATCTTTGTAAACGTTCGGCTTATATCGCTAAAAAGGTGAAACGTTTGGATCTGTTCTGTAACGTTTTAAACATTTGGCTTAAATCGCAAAAATTGGGAAACATTTGGATTTGTTTCGTAACGTTTGTAAACGTTTAGCTTTGTTTCGTACTGTTTGTAAACGTTTGGATTTGTTTCGTAGCGTTTTAAACGTTTGGCTTAAATCGCTAATATGGGGAAACTTTAATTTTGTTTCGTAACCTTTGTAAACTTTCAGCTTAAATCGCTAAAAAGGTGAAACATTTGGATTAGTTTCGTAACGTTTGTAAACGTTTAGCTTAAATTGGTAAAAAGGGAAAGCATTTGGATTTGTTTCGTAACGTTTGTAAATGTGAGGATTAAATCGCTATAAAGGTAAAACGTTTGGATTTGTTTTGTAACATTTTAAACATTTGGCCTAAATTGCTAAAATGGGGAAACGTTTGGATTTGTTTGGTATGTTTTAAACGTTTGGCTTAAATAGCTAAAATGGGGAAACGCTTGGCTTTTTTTCGTAAAATTTGTAAACATTTGGCTTAAATAGCTAAAAAGGGGAAACGTTTGGATTTTTCTCGTATCATTTGTAAAGGTTTTTCTTAAATCGCTAAAAATGTGAAACACTTGGATTTATTTCGAAACGTTTGTAAACGTTTGGCTTAAATCGCTAAAAAGGTGAAACGTTTGGAACTGTTTCGTAACATTTGTAAACGTTTGGCTTAAATCTCTAAAATCGGGAAACGTTTGGTATTGTTTCGTAATGTTTGGCTTAAATTTCTTAAAAGGTGAAACGTTTGGTTTTGTTTCGTATTATTTGTAAACGTTTGGCTTCAATTGCTAAAAAGGTGAAACATTTTAATTTGTTTCAAAACGTTTGTAAACGTTTGGCTTAAACCGCTAAAATGGGGAAACGTTTGGATTTGTTTTGTAACGTTTGTAAGCGTTTAGCTTAAATCGCTAAAAAGGTGAAACGTTTGGTTTTGTTTCGTAACGTTTTAAACGTTTGGATTTGTATCCTAACGTTTGGGCTTAAATCGCTAAAAAGGTGAAACATTTGGTTTTGTTTTATAATCTTTGTAAACGTTCGGCTTATATCGCTAAAAAGGTGAAACGTTTGGATCTGTTCTGTAACGTTTTAAACATTTGGCTTAAATCGCAAAAATTGGGAAACATTTGGATTTGTTTCGTAACGTTTGTAAACGTTTAGCTTTGTTTCCTACTGTTTGTAAACGTTTGGATTTGTTTCGTAGCGTTTTAAACGTTTGGCTTAAATCGCTAATATGGGGAAACTTTAATTTTGTTTCGTAACCTTTGTAAACTTTCAGCTTAAATCGCTAAAAAGGTGAAACGTTTGGATTAGTTTCGTAACGTTTGTAAACGTTTAGCTTAAATTGGTAAAAAGGGAAAGCATTTGGATTTGTTTCGTAACGTTTGTAAATGTGAGGATTAAATCGCTATAAAGGTAAAACGTTTGGATTTGTTTTGTAACATTTTAAACATTTGGCCTAAATTGCTAAAATGGGGAAACGTTTGGATTTGTTTGGTATGTTTTAAACGTTTGGCTTAAATAGCTAAAATGGGGAAACGCTTGGCTTTTTTTCGTAAAATTTGTAAACATTTGGCTTAAATAGCTAAAAAGGGGAAACGTTTGGATTTTTCTCGTATCAATTGTAAAGGTTTTTCTTAAATCGCTAAAAATGTGAAACACTTGGATTTATTTCGAAACGTTTGTAAACGTTTGGCTTCAATCGCTAAAAAGGTGAAACGTTTGGAACTGTTTCGTAACCTTTGTAAACGTTTGGCTTAAATCTCTAAAATCGGGAAACGTTTGGTATTGTTTCGTAATGTTTGGCTTAAATTTCTTAAAAGGTGAAACGTTTGGTTTTGTTTCGTATTATTTGTAAACGTTTGGCTTCAATTGCTAAAAAGGTGAAACATTTGAATTTGTTTCAAAACGTGTGTAAACGTTTGGCTTAAACCGCTAAAATGGGGAAACGTTTGGATTTGTTTTGTAACGTTTGTAAGCGTTTAGCTTAAATCGCTAAAAAGGTGAAACGTTTGGTTTTGTTTCGTAACGTTTTAAACGTTTGGATTTGTTTCCTAACGTTTGGGCTTAAATCGCTAAAAAGGTGAAACATTTGGTTTTGTTTTATAATCTTTGTAAACGTTCGGCTTATATCGCTAAAAAGGTGAAAGGTTTGGATCTGTTTTGTAACGTTTTAAACATTTGGCTTAAATCGCAAAAATTGGGAAACATTTGGATTTGTTTCGTAATGTTTGTAAACGTTTAGCTTTGTTTCGTAATGTTTGTAAACGTTTGGATTTGTTTCGTAGCGTTTTAAACGTTTGGCTTAAATCGCTAATATGGGGAAACGTTTAGTTTTGTTTCGTAACCTTTGTAAACTTTAAGCTTAAATCGCTAAAAAGGTGAAACGTTTGGATTAGTTTCGCAACGTTTGTAAACGTTTGGATTAAATTGCTAAAAAGGTGAAACGCTTGGATTTGTTTCGTAATGTTTGTAAACATTTGGCTTAAATCTCTAAAAAGGTGAAACATTTGGATTTGTTTCGTAACATTTCTAAATGTTTGGCTTAAATTGCTAAAAAGGTGAAATTGTTTGGATTTATTTCGTAATGTTTGTAAACGTTTGGCTTAAATCGCTAAAAATGAGAAACGGTCGGATTTGTTTTGTAACGTTTGTAAACATTTGGCATAAATTACTAAAAAAGTGAAATGTTTGGATTTATTTCGTAACGTTTGTAAACTTTTTGTCTAAAATCGCTAAAAAGGTGAAACATTTGGTTTAGTTTCGTAACGTTTGTAAAAGTTCGGATTAAATTGCGAGAAAGGTGAAACGCTTGGATTTGTTTCTTAACGTTTTACATGTTTGGTTTTGTTTCGTAACGTTTTAAACGTTTGGTTTTGTTTCGTAACGTTTGTAAATGTTTTGCTTCAATCGCTAAAAAGATGAAACATTTGGTTTTGTTTCGTAACGTTTTATACGTTTGTAAACGTTTGGTTTAAATCGTTAAAAAAGTTGAAACGTTTGGTTTTGTTTCGTAACGTTTGTAAATGTTTGGTTCTGTTTTCCCGATTTAAGCCAAACGTTTAAAACGTTGCGAAACAAATTCAAATGTTTCAAATTTTTAGCAATTTAAGCCAAACGTTTACAACCGTCAAGAAACAAATCGAAATGTTTCCCCATTTTAGTGATTTAAGCCAAACGTTTAAAACGTTTGTAAACAAATCAAACCGTTTCACCTTTTAAGCAATTTCAGCCTAACGTTTAAAAACGGTACGGAACAAATCCAAATGTTTCACCTTTTTAGCTATTTAATCCAAACGTTTACAAAAGTTAGGGAACAAATCTAAACGTTTCACCTTTTTAGCAATTTAAGCCGAACATTTGCAAACGTTACGAAACAAATCCAAACGTTTCACCTTTTTAGCGATTGAAGCCAAACATTTACAAACTTTACGAAACAAAACCAAACGTTTAAAATAATACCAAACAAAACCAAACTTTTCACCTTTTTAGCGATTTAAGCCAAACGTTGAAAACGTTACGAATCAAATACAAACGTTTCACCTTTTTAGCGACTTAAGGAAAACGTTTACAAACGTTACGAAACAAATCCAAACGTTTCACCTTTTTAGAGATTTAAGCCAAACTTTTACAAACGTTACGAAACAAATTCAAGCGTTTCACCTTTTTGGCAATTTAAGCCAAACGTTTACAAACGTTACAAAACAAAGCCAAACATTTCACATTTTTAGCGCTTTAAGCCAAACATTTACAAATTTTATAAAATAAATCCAAGCGTTTCACCTTTTTAGCAATTTAGGAAGTTTACAAAAGTTACAAAAAAATCAAAATGTTTAAACTTTTTAGCGATTTTAGCCAAACGTTTACAAACATTACGAAATAAATTTAAACGTTTCCCCATTTTAGTGATTTAAGCCAAACGTTTAAAACGCTACGAAACAAATCCAAACGTTTCACCTTTTTAGCGATTTATGTAGAAACGTTATGAAACCAATCCAAACGTTTCACCTTTTTAGCAATTTAAGCCAAACGTTTTGAAACAAATCCAAACGTTTGTAAACGTTTTGCTTAAATCGGTAAAAATTGTAAACATTTGGATTTGTTTCGTAACGTTTTAAACGTTTGGTTTTGTGTCGTAACATTTATAAATGTTTGGCTTAAATCTCAAAAAAATGTGAAACGTTTGGTTTTGTTCCGTAACGTTTCCCATTTTTTGCGATTTAAGCCAAACGTTTACAATCGTTACGGAACAAGACTAAACATTTCATATTTTTAGCGATTTAAGCCAAACATTTACAAACGTTACGGGACAAAACCAAATGTTTCACCTTTTTAGCGATTTAAGCCAAACGTTTCCAAACATTAGGAAACAAATCCAAACATTTCCCCATTTTAGCGATTTAAGCCAAACATTTAAAATGTTACGAAACAAATCCAAACCTTTCACATTCTTAGCAATTTAAGTCGAACGTTTAGAAACGTTTCACCTTTTTAGCGAATTAAGCCAAAGTTCTACACAAAACAAATCCAAACATTTCACCTTTTTTGTGATTTTTGCCAAACGTTTACAAATGTTGCGAAACAAAACCAAACGTTTCCCCATTTTGGGGATTTCAGCCATACGTTTACAAACATTACGAAACAAACCCAAATGTTTCACCTTTTTACCGTTTTAAGCCAAACCTTTACACACGTTATGAAACAAATCCAAGCGTTTCACCTTTTCATCTATTTAATCCAAACGTTTACAAACGTTATGATACAAATATAAGCATTTAGCCTTTTTAGAGATTTAAGCCAAACGTTTACAAATGTTACGAAACAAATCCAAACGTTCCACCTTTTTAGCTATTTAAGCCAAACTTTTACAAACATTATTAGAAAAAACCAAACGTTTCACCTTTTTAGCGATTTAAGCCAAACGTTTACAAACTTTCCGAAGCAACTTCTAATACCTGCAAACATCAGAGTGAGGGGTCAATATTTGGGAAAATACTGAGTGAGTATGCAACTTATTATCGCTATTACCAAAATACGCATCGCATACTCAAACATATATATATATATCTATCTCGATATGATATGAAAATAACATAATATTCATAAATAGCAGATCCGACCGAAACCTAATCTTAAACTCTGAACTTATCTTATTCTGAATATTCGAATCAAACTGATCCAAATGGTCCGACCCGGGAGTGTTCACACTCAACCACGTCAGCCGCGACCAATCTCTTAATCTCAAAGTGTGAGTCCAACTCACTGGTGGGTCCAACCCACTAGATACAGGGCTCAGGTTACACCGTAACCGAGTTCTCACGCGTATCACATTCATATCATATGCGCATCTCATAATCTCATAGACAATCTAAACACGCCCGACTGACTCAAATACTGGTGATCACACAGCCTATTGACACCCAATAGGTAGTTGATTTCTTCGGATCGCGCACTAGATATTCATATTCAAAATAATGAATATAACATCATTCATACAATCAAATTCACCGAACATAATATCTTATACGAGCAAATCATATAAATGAGATGTATTAATAATAATATTCATAATATATGAAAATAACTTTAATAATAATAATACGCGAAAGTAAATTGCCACTCACAGTGACCGCTTTCCAAAATATAATAATATAAAGATCCCATGAACGCTAGCTCCATGCGTCGTTTGATCCTTTAGTTATTCCAGCTCATCGGTCTGATAGCTCGTCGATACGTCAGTTACTTATTCGAGTTACCTGTACGTTTAATCCATAAACGTAGGCTTAATATCGAAATCCTAAGTTATGAACTTAGGTTAATATAATCGTATTTCAAATACGATTCTTAACTTTAATCGTACTTTAATACCTAATCAAGATATTCGATATATCTCTTATTCATCGATTCTTAAACTCGGGTTCCTTATATCCCAAAACCCTATTCGAACTCGTTATGTTCGATATCCAAATTTCTTATTTTCGGGGTTCGTGATTCACTTTTAATGTCTGACGTACTTAAAGTCGGAAATCTAGGTTGAAACAGGTCGGAAATGCTCAAGTTGTTGGCTGTCTCTGCGCGCACGCACGATCTGGTGTGCGCCCGCACACAATTGTGTGCCCCCGCACACTATTCTGTGCCCCCGCACACTATTCTGTGCGTCCGCACACAATTGTGTGCCCCCGCCCACTTTTGTGTGCGGTCTTTCGCACACACCCCGCAATCAAATTCCGGGCATTCCGACGTGGCAAAACTCAATTCCGTCATGCTCCTATCTCAATTTAACACAAACTCAACTCCAAATTCATCAAAATGATAACAGAAACACGATTTCAATCCGTTTAATTTGTTTAAAACGAAATAACCTTATTTACTAATTCTCGCAATAAAAACGTCAAGTTTACCTCGATTTGAAGCTTAACGATGATAGAGAATTGAATTCTGAACGAATCAATATAAAGAACTCTCGATTTGGACGAGAAACGGCGAAACGGCGACGGATCATAATCGATCGTCGACTTTTTCTTTCTCTCATCTGTTTCTTTCCTTTCCTCTCTCGATGATTCCTTTCTCTTCTTAATCCTTATATATATATTGGCAAAATGGTCATTTTGATCCCTCATTTCTTTAACTTAAACCATTTCTCCTTTAAACTTTCTAATTTAACCAAATGGTTAAATTATCCTTTTAACTCAATTACTAACGTATTATTTATATTCAACAAAAAATACTAACCCAATATTTTATTTTCCGTCATTAGTCTTCAAATTTCTATTCTCGACGTTTAATTGGCTAATTTATACTTTAGCCCTTAAACTTCTCAAAAGTTGCAACTTAGCCCAAAACGCATCCGCGTCCAAATTTTAAAAGGTCTCTTATTGACCCGAAACTTTTACCACACGTACTATAAAACATTTCACGGACCTTGGCGAAATAATTTTCACTTCGGGATTTATGTGGCTAAATTACCACTTTAGTCCCTGAACTCTAGTTCAGGAATTTTCTTGACATTTTTCCTTTTAATTTAAATTCCAACTTTAGAATTGGAATATGATATAAATTCCTTTAATTTCTTGTAAGTTATTTCCGATATTACCACCCTGGTGAATCGGAACTGGACACATAGTCCTATTAAATACTTAAATACTTTGGGGTATTACAGTTTACACACGTTAGGAAATAAAACCAAACGTTTCCAAATGTTACCAAACAAATCCAAACGTTTCTCCTTTTTAGCGATTTAAGCCAAGCTTTGCAAACGTTACGAAACAAATTCAAACGTTTCACCTTTTTAGCGATTTAAGCCAAACATTTACAAACATTACGAAATAAATCCAAACGTTTCACCTTTTTAGCAATTTAAGCCAAACGTTTAGAAACGTTACGTAACAAAACCAAACGTTTCACCTTTTCAACGATTTAAGCCAAACATTTACAAACGTTACAAGACAAAACCGAACGTTTCCAAACGATAAGAAACAAATCCAAACGTTTGGCTTAAATCGCTTGGCTTAAATCGCTAAAAAGGTGAAATGTTTGGCATAAATAAAAGGTGGAACGTTTGGTTTTCTTTTGTAACGTCGTAACGTTTGCTTAAATTGCTAAAAAGATGAAATACAAACGTTTCAAATTTTTAGTGATTTAATCCAAACGTTTACAAACGTTACGAAACCAATCCAAATGATTCATCTTTTTGGAGATTTAAGCTAAACGTTTACAAAAGCTACGAAACAAATCCAAATGTTTCATCTTTTTAGCGATTTAAGCCAAATATTTATAAGTGTTACGAAACAAATCTAAGCGTTTCACCTTTTTAGCAATTTAAGCCAAACGTTTAAAAATGTTACGAAACAAAACCAAACGTTTCTCCTTTTTAGCAATTTAAGCCAAATGTATACAAACTAACACGAAACAAATCCAAACGTTTCACTTTTTTCCATTTTAGCGATTTAAGCCAAACGTTTACAAATGATACGAAAAAAAACCAACTTTGTAGCGATTTAAGCCAAATGTTTAGAAATGTTTCGTTTGGATTTGTTTCGTAACATTTGTAAACGTTTGGCTTAAATCGCTAAAAAGGGGAAACGTTTGGCTTTGTTTCGTATCTTTTGTAAACGTTTGGCTTGAATCGCTAAAAAGGTGAAACGTTTGGATTTAATTCGTAAAGTTTGTAAACGTTTGGCTTAAAGTGCTAAAAAGGTGAAACGTTTAAATTTGTTTCGTAATGCTTGTAAACTCTTGGCTACATCGCGAAAAAGGTGAAACTTTTGGATTTGTTTCGTAACGTTTGCAAACATTTGGCTTAAATCGCTAAAAAGGTAAAACGTTTGGTTTTTTTTGTAACGTTTGAAACGTTTTGTTTTCTTTCTTACCGTTTGTAAACGTTTGGCTTAAATCGCTAAAAAGGCGAAACATATGGATTTGTTTCTTAACGTTTGTAAACGTTTGCCATTTATAAACGTTTGTGAACATTTGGCATAAATTGCTAAAAAGGGGAAACGTTTTGTTTTGTTTCGTGATGTTTGTAAACGTTTGGCATAAATCGCTAAAAAAGTGAAACGTTTGGTTTTGTTTCGTAACGTTTGTACGTTTGGCTTAAATTGCTTAAAAGGTAAAACGTTTGGATTTGTTTTGTAACATTTGTAAACGTTTGGCATAAATCGTTAAAAAGGCGAAACGTTTCGATATGTTTCGTAACGTTTGACTTAAATTGCTAAAAAGGTGAAACGCCTTGATTTTTTTGCAAACGTTTGTAAACAATTGTTTTTGTTTTGCAATGTTTGTAAACGGTTGGCTTATATAGCTAAAAAGGTGTAACGTTTGTAAAAGTTTGGCTTAAATCGCTAAAAAGGTGAAACGTTTGGATTTATTTCGTAACTTTTGTAAACGTTTGGCTTAAATCGCTAAAAAGATGAAACGTTTTGATTTATTTCGCAACCTTTGTAACCGTTTGTCTTATATTGCTAAAATAGGGAAATGTTTGGATTGGTTTTGTAACGTTTGTAAACGTTTGCCTTGAATCGCTAAAAATGGGAAATGTTTGGTTTAGTTTCGTAACGTTTTAAACGATTGGTTTTGTTTCGTATCGTTTATAAACGTTTGGCTTAAATCACTAAAAAGGTGAAACGTCTGGATTTGTTTCGTAACATTTGTAAATGTTTAGCTTAAATCGCTCAAAAGGTGGAATGTTTGGTTTTGTTCCGTAACGTTTGTAAACGTTTGGCTTAAATCGCTAAAAATGTAAAACGTTTGGATTTGTATCGTAACGTTTTAAAAGTTTGTTTTGTTTTGTGAGGTTTGTAAAATTTTGGCTTATATCGCTAAAAATGTGAAACGTTTGGTTTTGTTCTGTAACGTTTCTAAATGTTTGGCTTAAATTGCTAAAAAAATTTGATTTTGTTTCGTAAAGTTTGTAAACGTTTGACTTAAATTGCTAAAACAAATCTAAACGTTTCCCATCATTAGCGATTTAAGCCAAACCTTTACAAATGTTACGGAATAAATCCAAACGTTTCATATTTTTAGCGATATAAACCAAACATTTACAAACATTAGAAAACAAATCCAAATGTTTCCCCATTTTAGCGATTTAGGCCAAACGTTTAAAATGTTACGAAACATATCCACATGTTTCCCCATTTTAGCGGTTTAAGCCAAACGTTTACAAACATTACGAAACAAATCCAAACATTTCACTTTTTTAGCGATTTAAGCCAAACGTTTACAAACGTTACGAAACAAATCCAAACGTTTCTCCTTTTTAACGATTTAAGATAAACATTTACAAATGTTACAAAAGTTTTTAGCAATTAAACCAAACGATTACAAACGGTACAGAACAAAACCAAACATTTCTCATTTTTAGCGATTTTTGCCAAACGTTTACAAATGTTACGAAACAAAACCAAACGTTTAAAACGTTAAGAAACAAATCCAAACTTTTCACATTTTTAGCGATTTAAGCCAAACCTTTACAAACGTTACGGAACAAAACCAAACGTTTCCCATTTTTATAAATTTAAGCCAAATGTTTACAAACGTTTGGATTTGTTTCATAAGTTTGTAAACTTTTGGCTTATATCGCTAAAAAGGTGAAACGTTTGGATTTGTTTCGGAACATTTTAAACGTTTGGATTTGTTTTGTAATGTTTTAAACGTTTGGTTCTGTTTCGTAACGTTACTAAACGTTTGGTTTACATTGCTAAAAATGAGAAACATTTGGTTTTCTTCCGTAACGTTTGTAAAAGTTTGGTTTAAATTGCTAAAAACATTTAGTTTTGTTTCGTAACATTTGTAAACGTTTGACTTATAGTTCTAAAAAGGGGAAACATTTGGATTTGTTCTGTAACGTTTGGCTTCAATCGCTATAAAGGTGAAATGTTTGGATTTGTTTCGTTTCGTTTGCAAACGTTTAGATTAAATCGCTAAAATGGGGAAACGTTTGGATTTATTTCGTAACGTTTGTAAACAATTGGCTTAAATTGCTGAAAAGGTGAAACATTTGGTTTTGTTCCGTAATGTTTGTAGACGTTTTGCTTAAATTGTAAAAAGATGAAACGCTTGGATTTGTAAACATTTGGCTTAAATCGCTAAAAAGGTGAAACATTTGGATTTGTTTCGTAACGTTTGTAAATGTTTGGCTTAAATCACTAAAAAGGTGAAACGCTTGAATTTGCTTCGTAACGTTTGTAAATGTTTGTCTTAAATCTCTAAAAAGGTGAAACGTTTGGATTTGTTTCGTAATTTTTTTTAGCAACGTTTGTAAACGTTTGGCTTAAATCGCGAAAAAAGATGAAATGTTTGGTTTTGTTTCGTAACATTTTGTAAACGTTTGGCTGAAATTAATAAAAATGTGAAACGCTTGGATTTGTTTCGTAACATTTGTAAACGTTTGGCTTAAATCGTTAAAAAGGTGAAACGTTTGAATTTGTTTCTTAACATTTTAAATGTTTGGCTTAAATCGCTAAAATGGGGAAACGTTTCGATTTGTTTCGTAATGTTTGTAAACGTTTGGCTTAAATCGCTGAAACGGTGAATCGTTTGGATTTGTTTCGTAATGTTTGTAAACGTTTGGCTTAAATTGCTAAAAAGGTGAAACGTTTGGTTTTGTTTCGTAACGTTTATAGACGTTTGGCTTAAATTTTAAAAAGATGAAACGCTTGGATTTGTAAACGTTTGGCTTAAATCGCTAAAAAGGTTAAACGTTTGGATTTGTTTCGTAATGTTTGTAAATGTTTGTCTGAAATCGCTAAAATGGGGAATCATTTGGATTTGTTTCGTAACGTTTGTAAATGTTTGGCTTAAATCTCTAAAGAGGTGAAACGTTTGGATTTGTTTCGTAATTTTATTTCTTAACGTTTGTAATTGTTTGGCTTAAATCGCTAAAAATGTGAAACATTCGGATTTGTTTCGTCGCATTTGTAAACGTTTGGCTTCAGTCGCTAAAAAGGTGAAACACTTGGATTTGTTTCGTAATGTTTGTATAGGTTTGGCTTAAATCAATAAATAGGTGAAACATTTGGATTTGTTTCGTAACATTAGTAAACGTTTGGCTTAAATCGCTAAAAAGGTGAAACGTTTTGATTTATTTCGTAACGTTTGTAAACGTTTGGCGTAAATTGCTTAAAGGGTGAAACGCTTGTATTTGTTTCGCAACATTTGTAAACGTTTAGCTTAAATCGCTAAAAAGGGGAAACGTTTACAAACGTTACGAAATAAATCCAAACGTTTCACCTTTTTGGAAATTTAAGCCAAATGTTTTACAAAGGTTATGGAACAAAACTAAACGTTTCCCCATTTTAGCGATTTAAGCCAAACTTTTACAAATGTTACAAAAAAAAGCCAAACGTTTACAAACATTACAAAACAAATCCAAATGTTTCACCTTTTTTGTGAGTTAAGCCAAACGTTTTCAAACGTTACGACACAAATCCATGCGTTTCACCTTTTTAGTAATTTAAACCAAACGTTTACAAATGTTACGGAACAAAAACCAAACGTTTCACATTTTTAGCGATTTAAGTCAAACGTTTACAAACGTTATGAAACAAATCTAAATGTTCCACATTTTTAGCGATTTAAGCCAAACGTTTACAAATGTTACAAAACAAATCAAATCCAAACGTTTCCCTAATTTAGAGATTTAAGCCAAACGTTTTGTTTCCTAATCTTTATAAACGTTTGGCTTAAATCGCGAAAAGCTGAAACATTTGGATTAGTTTTGTAATGTTTTAAACGTTTGATTTTGTTTCGTAGCGTTTATAAACGTTTGGCTTAAATCGCTAAAAAGGGGAAACGTTTGGATTTGTTTCGATAACGTTTGTAAAGGCTAGGCTTAAATCGCTCATTAGGTGATACGTTTGGTTTTGTTCTGTAACATTTGTAAACGTTTGGCTTAAATTGCTAAAAATGTAAAACGTTTGGATTTGTATCGTAACGTTTTAAACATTTGGTTTTGTTTTGTAACGTTTGGCTTAAATCGTTAAAATTGTGAAACGTTTGGTTTTGTTCCGTAACGTTTGTAAACGTTTGGCTGAAATTAATAAAAATGTGAAACGCTTGGATTTGTTTCGTAACGTTTGTAAACGCTTGGCTTAAATTGCTAAAAAGGTGAAACATTTGAATTTGTTTTTTAACGTTTTAAATGCTTGGCTTAATTCGCTAAAATGGAGAAAAGTTTCGATTTGTTTCGTAATGTGTGTAAACGTTTGGCTTAAATCGCTAAAAAGGTGAATTGTTTGGATTTGTTTCGTAACGTTTGTAAACGTTTGGCTTAAATAGCTATAAAGGGGAATAACTTGGTTTTGTTACGTAATGTTTTAGAACGTTTGGCTTCAATCACTACAAAGGTGAAACGTTTGGATTTGTTTCGTTACGTTTGTAAACGTTTAGCTTAAATCGCTAAAATGGGGAAACGTTTGGATTTATTTTGTAACGTTTGTAAACAATTGGCTTAAATTGCTAAAAAGGTGAAACGTTTGGTTTTGTTCCGTAACGTTTATAGACGTTTGGCTTAAATTGTAAAAAGATGAAACGCTTGGATTGGTAAACGTTTGGCTTAAATTTCTAAAAAGGTTAAACGTTTGGATTTGTTTCGTAATGTTTGTAAATGTTTGGCTTAAATCTCTAAAAATGGGAAACGTTTGGATTTGTTTCGTAATTTTATTTCGTAACGTTTGTAAATGTTTGGCTTAAATCACTAAAAAGGTGAAACGTTCAGATTTGTTTGTCGCATTTGTAAACGTTTGGCTTCAGTCACTAAAATGGTGAAACACTTGGATTTGTTTCGTAACGTTTGTATAGGTTTGGCTTAAATCCATAAATAGGTGAAACGTTTGGATTTGTCTCGTAACATTAGTAAACGTTCGGCTTAATCGCTAAAAAGGTGAAACGTTTTGATTTTTTTCGTAACGTTTGTAAACGTTTGGCGTAAATTGCTTAAAGGGTGAAACGCTTGTATTTGTTTCGTAACGTTTGTAAACGTTTAGCTTAAATCGCTAAAAAGGGGAAACGTTTGCAGACGTTACGAAATAAATCCAAACGTTTCACCTTTTTGGCAATTTAAGCCAAATGTTTTACAAAGGTTATGAAACAAAACCAAACGTTTCTCCATTTTAGCGATTTAAGCCAAACTTTTGCAAATGTTACGAAAAAAAGCCAAATGTTTACAAACATAAAGAAACAAATCCAAATGTTTCACCTTTTTTGTGAGTTAAGCCAAACGTTTACAAACGTTACGACATAAATCCATGCGTTTCACCTTTTTAGTAATTTAAGCAAAACGTTTACAAATGTTACGGAACAAAACCAAACGTTTCACATTTTTAGCGATTTAAGTCAAACGTTTACAAACATACGAAATAAATCTAAACGTTCCACATTTTTATCGATTTAAGCGAAACGTTTGGATTTGTCTCGTAACATTAGTAAACATTTGGCTTAAATCGCTAAAAAGGTGAAACATTTTGATTTATTTCGAAACGTTTGTGAACGTTTGGCGTAAATTGCTTAAAGGGTGAAACGCTTCTATTTATTTCGTAACGTTTGTAAATGTTAGGCTTAAATCGCTAAAAAGGTGAAATGTTTGGATTTTTTTCGTAACGTCGGTAAACATTTGGCTTAAATCGCTAAAACGGTGAAACATTTGGTTTTAAAAGGTTATGAAACAAATCCAAACGTTTCACTTTTTTAGCAATTTAAGCAGTAACGTTGATAAACGTTTGGCTGAAATCGCTAAAGAGGTGAAATGTTTGGATTTGTTTTTTAACGTTTGTAAACGTTATGCTTAAATAGAAACGTTTGGATTTGTTTTATAATGTTTGTAAACGTTTGGCATAAATTTCTATATAGGGGAAACGGTTGGTTTTGTTTCGTAACATTTGTAAAGACTTAAATTGCTAAAAAGGGAAAACGTTTGGATTTGTTTCGTAACGTTTGTGAACGTTTGGCTTAAATTGCTAAAAAGGTGAAACATTTGGATTTGTTTTGTAATGTTTATAACCGTTTGGCTTAAATTGCTAAAAAGATGAAACGTTCGGATTTGTTTCGTAGCGTTTGTAAACTTTTGGCTTCAGTCGCTAAAAACGTGAAACACTTGGATTTGTTTCGTAAAGTTTGTATAGGTTTGGCTTAAATCAATAAAAAGGTGAAACGTTTGGATTTGTCTCGTAACATTAGTAAATGTTTGGCTTGAATCGTTAAAAAGGGGAAATGTTTTGATTTATTTCGCAACATTTGTGAACGTTTGGCATAAATTGCTTAAAGGGTGAAACGCTAGTATTTGTTTCGTAATGTTTGTAAACGTTTGGCTTAAATCGCTAAAAAGGGGAAACATTTACAAATGTTACGAAATAAATCCAAACGTTTCACATTTTTAGCAATTTAAGCCAAATGTTTTACAAAGGTTATGAAACAAAACCAAACGTTTCCCCAATTTAGCGATTTAAGCCAAACTTTTACAAATGTTACGAAAAAAAGCCAAATGTTTACAAACATTTGGAAACAAATCCAAATGTTTTACAAACGTTACGATACAAATCCATGCGTTTCACCTTTTCAGTAATTTAAGCCAAACGTTTACAAATATAATAGAACAAAATCAAACGTTTCACATTTTTTGCGATTTAAGTCAAACGTTTACAAACGTTAAGAAACAAATCTAAACATTCCACATTTTTAGCGATTTAAGCCAAACGTTTACAAATGTTACGAAACAAATCAAATCCAAACGTTTCCCCATTTTAGAGATTTAAGCCAATCGTTTTGTTTCCTAATCTTTGTAAACGTTTGGCTTAAATCGCGAAAAAGGTGAAACATTTTGATTAGTTTTGTTATGTTTTAAACGTTTTATTTTGTTTCGTAACGTTTATAAACGTTTGTCTTAAATCGCTAAAAGGGTGAAACGTTTGAATTTGTTTCGTATCGTTTGTAAAGGCTAGGCTTTAATCGCTCGTGAGGTGATACGTTTGGTTTTGTTCCGTAACATTTGTAAATGTTTGGCTTAAATTGCTAAAAATGTAAAACGCTTGGATTAGTATCATAACGTTTTAAACGTTTTGTTTTGTTTTGTAACGTTTGTAAACGTTTGGCTTAAATCGCTAAAACTGTGAAACGTTTGGTGTTGTTCCGTAACGTTTGTAAACGTTTGGCTTAAATCGCAAAAAATGTGAAATGCTTGAATTTGTTTCGTAACGTTTTAAACGTTGGCTTAAATCCCTAAAATGGGGAAACATTTGGATTTGTTTCGTAACGTTCGTAAACATTCGGCTTAAATTGCTAAAAATGTGAAACGTTTGGTTTTATTTCGTAACGTTTATAAACATTTGGCTTAAATCACTAAAAATGTGAAACGTTTGGTTTTGATTCGTAATGTTTATAAATGCTTGGCTTAAATCGCCAAAATGGGCAAACGTTTGGATTGGATTAGTTTCGTAACGTTTGTAAACGTTTGGCTTAAATCGCTAAAAATGTGAAATGTTTCGTTTTGTTCCATAACGTTTGTAACCGTTTGGCTTAAATCGCTAAAAATGTGAAACGTTTAACGTTTTAAACGTTTGGTTTTGTTTCGTAACGTTTGTAAACGTTTGGCTTTAATAGCTAATAATGGGAAACGTTTGGCTTAAATTGCTAAAAATGTTTGTTTTTTTTTTGTAACTTTGTAAACGCTTGACTTAAATCGCTAAAAAAGTGAAACGTTTGGATTTGTTTTTTAACATTTGTAAACGTTTGACTTTAATCGCTAAAAAGGTGAAATGTTTGGATTTGTTTCGTAACGTTTGTAAACGTTTCGCTTAAATTGCTAAAAAGGTGAAACGTTTTGATTTTTTTCTTAACTTTGTATACGTTTGGCTTAAATTGCTAAAAAGGTGAAATGTTGGATTTTTTCGTAAAGTTTGTAACGTTTGGCTTAAATCGCTATAACGGGGAAACATTTGGATTTATTTCGTAACGTTTGTAAACATTTTGCTTCAATTGCTAAAATGGGGAAAGGTTTGGGTTGGTTTCGTAAAGTTTGTAAACGTTTAGCTTAAATTGCTAAAAATGTGAGTCTTTTGGATTAGTTTCGTAACGTTTTAAACGTTTGGTTTTGTTTCGTATCGTTTATAAACGTTTGGCTTAAATCGCAAAAAAGGTGAAACGTTTGGATTTGTTTTGTAACGTTTGTAAACGTTTGGCTTAAATTGCTAAACAGGTGAAATTTTTGGTTTTGTTCCGTAATGTTTGTAAACATTTGGCTTATATCGCTAAAAAAGAAAAACGTTTGGATTTGTATCGTAACGTTTTAAACGTTTGGTTTTATTTTGTAACGTTTGTAAACGTTTGCCTTAAATCGCTAAATATGTGAAACGTTTAGTTTTGTCATGTAATGTTTGTAAACGTTTGGTTTAATTTCTAAAAATGTTTGATTTTGTTTCGTAAAGTTTGTAAACGGTTGGCTTAAATTGCTTAAACAAATCCAAACGTTTCCCATTTTTAGCGATTTAAGCCAACTGTTTATAAACGTTTCGGAACAAATACAAATGTTTCATATTTTTAGCGATTTAAGCCAAATGTTTACAAACATTACCAAACAAATCCAAATGTTTCCCCATTTTAGCGATTTAAGTCAAATGTTTAAAACGTTACGAAACAAATCCACATGTTTCCCCATTTTAGGGATTTAAGCCAAACGTTTACAAACATTACGAAACAAATCCAAACATTTCACCTTTTTAGCGATTTAAGCCAAACGTTTACAAACGTTACGAAACAAATCCAAACGTTTCACCTTTTTAGCGATTTAAGCCAAATGTTTACAAACGTTACCAAAAAAACCAAACGTTTTTTTATCAATTTAAGCCAAATGTTTATAAACTTTTGGATTTGTTTCGTAACATTTGTAAATGTTTGGCTTAAATCGCTAAAAAATTGAAACGTTTTGTTTTCATCTGTAACATTTGTAAATGTTTGGCTTAAATCGCCAAAAATGTGTGTCAAACCTCGCCTTACTTAGCACGAGATTGACGATTATTTAAAATATATTTATCTCCAAATCAACATTTTAAAACGTGTTCTATAAATAATTAAGCACAAATATATAAAAACCTTTTATACAATATTTTAATTAAACTACTGTATGAAAACTAAGTATTGTTACAAACTTTCATACATATGATTCAAACTATATATTTAGGTACAAATAAGTTTATTCTAAACAAAAACATCAAGGCATCTCAAAGCTCGGAGATGTGGCCAACCTCTATGTCTCAAGCCCAAACTCTAAGCCCAACTCCCTCTCTAATCAACTGTACTGTAGATTGCCTTGCTAACTGAAAAGGTTTTAAAACAACTAAAATGAGCGAAAGCTCAGTGAATAGACATAACAAGCATAAAATATTTATATACTTAAAGTAAGTATATCATATAATAACGTATACTAGAAAACAGTTCAATGCAACCCAAAATACTTGTAAAGTTCATCACGAAAGCATTTACAAATATAAACGATATCAAAACAATTTCACTTTAAATATGAAATGTAGTTCGTATCAATCATCAATTATAAGATTGATATATTACCCTGTAACAACAATATAAATCATAGACCTGAAATCAGGAACACAACACTGATTTACATTCTAACCAACATATCTAGGAACACTTGATGGCTAACCCTTCTCCATCATTAGCACGGCTCTGTCCTTCTCCCTTCACTGACCATCAATCAAGTGGCCTGTGTCAAATGCGCATAGACACTCATAATATCTCACATGTGCATATAACTATCTCAGCACATAACCTGGTGCATATCACAACTCAGCACCTCCCAAATATATCGTTACAGAGTAGCCATATCACATAAAAGTTTCAATTCATTTCATCAAAACTCAATACAATTCAAAAATAAAACCATTTCAAATTCTCATTCAAAGTTAACCAAATCAAACGACTATCGAATTGCCAGAAGGCATTACACTTTCATATTGAATAAGTCAACATATCAAAAGGACAATATCTTAACTATAATCAAATCCACATATTGATTTAAATCAAAACATCTTTCATTTATAAACAACATTGCATAATGTATCATTTAAACGTTCAAAGAAACATTTTATCGAATACCTTTCGTGCATTATCAAAACAACCATATATAACCATTTAAAACATAATAAACCTTGACACTTTGAATATCAAAATAGCATATTGATTTCAATAGCAAGGGCTAGTATATCTACTCACCACACAACAACCAAAACTAGTCCAAAATATCGTCAAAAGCTGCCTTACTTTCTACTTGCACCGTCGTTGCCAAAACGAGCACCTAAATGAGTAATGTAAATCACAAAACACCATCACAATCACATATACATACTTATACATATATCTAATACTTATTTGACCTTAATTCAGATCCTACAAATGTATTTTTATATGATTTATGTATGATTATTAACTTGGCAACAAATCTGCCTCAGTAAGCAGAACATTAAGCCTCTATTGAAACATGTGCTGTGAATAGTATTGACAAGATTTTAACAAACCCTTCAGTTAACGTTTAGCAAATTGAGTCGAGAATCCAAATCAAAAAGAATTTCAGATTTTCAATATATAAGGAATTAATTATTCCAGTTTTAGTGAGGTGGGGTCAAACTGCTTTTACAGTTGAAGCAATAAATTGTCGCGGTCTTTTTAGATATCAAAACAACAGAATCAGATCAAAATCAAAGAACAAAGGTTGTAGTAGACACTCTAAAGTTTCTGTGAAATCAAGAATTAATCGATTTGGAGTTACATAACTCGACTTATGTGCAAAATACAGAAGCTATAATTTATATCATAAAACATAACAAGACCAAAACTAGGTATGCTTTAGTTCAAAGCATAAATAGATGAAAGAACTTACCAATTCTGCTTTCCCACACCTTTTAATGACTAGGTATGCTATAGTTCAAAGCATAAATTGATAATTGAGGTTTATCTTCTGAAATGAAGTTAGGGATTGAAGGATTTCGAATTTGCTCTCTTATGTTTTAGGTTTCATTATATGTAAGAATAAATAGGTGCTTTTTAACTTACTCTAAACACTTATCCTTATGTATAACATATGAAGATATTTATAAAGTTTAAAATCAGAAAATGAATAATGTTACCTTTAGTACTTTAACAATTCCAAGAGTTCAGTTGAAACCTTAAAGATTCAATTCGTTTCAAACTCACGAAATCAACTTAGTTACCGACGAACTCCCATTTCAATTGACATGCTAAATAAACTCTAGCGTTTTAATGCATGATAATGAATGTTTAATAAATGCATATTCTAAGATTAGAGTATGGGTATGACAATTCTCCCCACCTTAGGAAATTTCGTCCTCGAAATTAAGCTAGAATAGATGAGGGTATCTATTTCTTATATCTTCCTCTCGTTCCCAAGTTGCTTCCTCACTTCCGTGATGTTTCCACAATACTTTTACTAGAGAAATAACCTTATTTCTCAAAACTTTATCTTCTTTTGCTAAAATAATAACTGGTTCTTCTTCATATGATAAATCATCCTTTATCTATATAGGTTGAACTTGTAAGACGTGACTAGGATCACTCTTGTATCTCCGTAGCATTGAAACATGAAAGACGTTATGAATCTGTGATAACTCTGGAGGTAAGGCTAACCTATAAGCTACTGGACCAATCTTTTCAATTACTTCATATGGACCAATAAACCTTGGACTTAGTTTCCCTCGCTTGCCAAATCTTAATATCCCTTTCCATGGAGAAATCTTGAGAAACACTTTATCACCCACACTATACTCAATCGGCTTCCTCTTCAAATAAGCATAGCTCTTTTGTCTATCTTGGGACTCCATGAGGCGATCTCTGATTAATTGTACTTTTTCTGTAGTGATTTAAACAATTTTTGGGCCTATTAACTTTTTTTCCCCAATTTCATCCCATCACACTGGTGTTCTGCATCTTCTACCGTACAATGCTTCATAAGGAGCCATTCCCAAACTTGAATGGTAACTATTGTTGTATGCAAATTCCATGAGTGGCACATATTTATCCCAACTACCCTGAAATTCAATCATGCATGCACGTAACATATCCTCTAAGGTTTGAATAGTCCGTTCTGATTGCCCATCTGTCTGAGGGTGAAACGTTGTACTGAATTTCAATTTAGTACCTAAAGCTTGCTGTAAGCTTTGCCAAAATCTAGATGTAAATCTCGGATCCCTATCAGACACAATAGATATGGAACACCATGCAGTCTAACTATATCCCTAGTGTAAATCTCAGCAAGTTTATCAAGAGGATAATCTACCTTTATAGGAAGCAAATGTGCTGATTTTGTTAGTCTATCAACAATAATCCATATCGCATCATGTCTCTGTTGAGTCCTAGGTAACCCAACAAGAGAATCCATAGTCACATGTTCCCATTTCCATTCAGGAATAGAAAGTGGTTGTAGCAAACCTGCTGGATGCTGGTGCTCTGCTTTAACTTGCTGGCATGTTAAACATCTAGATACAAATTCTGCAATTTCTTTCTTCATTCCCGACCACCAATAGTTTTCCTTCAAAGTACGATACATTTTTGTACTTCCCGGATGCATAGCATAGGCTGAATTATGTGCTTCCTCCATTATTTCTCTTTTCAATATATCAATATTAGGAACACATAATCTACCCTTGTATAGTAGAGTGCCATCATCAGAAATTTTGAAATCATTTCTGTTATCTTGTTGAACTTCACCCTTTATTTTCACTAATTTGTCATCTTCATTCTGAGCATCCCTAATTCTTTCAATCAAAATAGGTCGAACCTTCAAAGTAGCTAATAAAGCTCCATTTTCACTTTCACTTAATTCTACATTAAGTCTTCTCAGTTCAAGCAATAATGGATTTCTTACGGTGTTGATATAAAACAAATTACCTGAAGATTTCCTGCTAAGGGCATCGGCTACTACATTAGCTTTTCCAGGGTGATACTCTATAGTAAGATCATAATCTTTCAGAAGTTCTATCCATCTTCTTTGTCTCAGATTCAATTCTTTCTGACTCAGTATGTACTTCAAACTTTTATGATCAGTGTAGATAAGACATTTCTCGCCATATCGGTAATGTCTCCATATCTTCAAAGCAAATATCACTGCTGCAAGTTCTAGATCATGTGTAGGATAATTCAATTCATGTGGTCTTAACTCCCTTGAAGCATAAGCAATTACCTTTCCCTGCTGCAAAAATACACAACCCAACCCATTCTTGGAAGCATCACTGTATACAACATACCCCAAGTCTGTAACTGGAAGTGTAAATACTGAAGCTGAAGTTAAAAAATCTTTCAAAGCATCAAAGCTATTCTGACATTGTTGACTCCACACAAACATCACATCTTTCCGTAGTAACTTTGTTAATGGTGAGGCAATAATATAAAAGTCTTTTACAAACTGTCTGTAATAACCATCCAAACCTAGAAAACTGCGTACCTCATGTATATTACTCGGAGAATTCCAGTTAATTATAGTTTCCACCTTTTTAGGATCAACATAAATTCCCTTTGCTGAGATGACATGGCCAAGAAATACAACTATCTCTAACCAGAACTCACACTTGCTAAACTTGGCGTACCTCATGTTTTTCTCTTAAAGTCTGCAAAACAAGTCTCAAGTGTTCTGCATGCTCCTCCTCAGATCTAGAATACACTAAGATATCATCGATGAATACAATCACAAAGCTATCTAGATAAGGCTTGAAAATATTGTTCATCAAATCCATGAAAGAAGCTGGAGCATTAGTTAACCCGAATGGCATAACAAGGAATTCATAGTGATCATATCGAGTGCTAAATGCAGTCTTAGGAACATCTGCATTCTTAATCTTCAATTGATGATAACCAGATCTCAAGTCAATCTTGGAGAATACTCTAGCTCCTTGTAGTTGATCAAATAAGTCGTCTATTCGAGGCAATGGATACTTGTTACGAATTGTAACCTAGTTCAGCTGTCCGTAATCAATACACAATCTCATAGTTCCATCTTTCTTTTTCATAAATAACACCGGAGCTCCCCAAGGTGAAAAACTAAGTCTAATGTAACCTTTGTCAAGCAATTCTTGCAACTGCACCTTTAGTTCTTTCAAGTCAGCCGGAGCCATTCTATACGGAGCTGGAGAAATAGGGTTAGTGCCTGATAGCAAATCAACACTAAATTCAATCTCTCCATCTGGTGGTAAGCCTGGTAGATCATCAGGAAATACATCAGCAAATTCATTCACAACAGGAATATTTTCAAGTTTTACCCCTTCTTTTTCTGTATCTATAACATATGCCAAGTATGCTTCACAACCGTTCTTCAACATTCTTCTAGCAGTTAAAGATGATACCATTCCATAGTGTTCTGAACTTTTCTCACCTTTGAATACAACTTCACCATGTTCTGGTAATTGAAAATGCACCCTCTTTCTATAACAGTCAACAACTGCTTTGTATTTGGATAAAACATCCATACCAAGTATAACATCAAACATCTGAAGCGCTAAAGGAACTAAATCTACCTCAAACTTATGATCCCCAATCTGTATCTCACAATCTTTATAAACATGCTGACAAGCTACTGACTGACCCACTGGCAAATCTACAACTAAAGCATGGTTCATCACACTCTTGTCTCGAGGTATGCATGATATGAATGATGACACAATGAAAGAATGTGTTGCACCAGGGTCAATTAAAACATAAGCATCCCTACCAAAGATAGTTAACCTACCAGAAATAACATCTGGAGAAGCCGCTGCCTCTTGTTGAATCAAAGCAAATACTCTCGGTTGTACAGCGGGTCTAGTATTCTGAGTACCTTGCATAGGTTGTGTTGAAGTTGAGGCTCCACCTTCCTTATTCGCATTAAAGCCAATTCCTCGACCTGAACCTCTATCAAAGCCTGACGTTCGACCACCTCTATTTGCAGTACCTTGGAAACCTCTGCCACGACCTGAGCTAAACTGTGCCATACTAGGACAATCCCTTCTAATATGTCTCATGCCACCACATTCAAAGCAAGTTATAGATCTCTTCTTACTAGCCACACTACCGACACTAGACGCTGATTGTCTCACTGGGAAATTGCTATCATGTGACTGAGGTCTCTGTGAACCAGACCAAGACCAGGGTATTTTGTTACCTCTAGATACTCCAGTGTCTGATTTTCTTTGTTGAAATGAGCTAGTTCCCTTGTTAAATCCCCCTTGTTTTCCAGTCCAAACAATAGCTTTTTGTTTACTCTCTTGTTCAAGCTCTTCTCTCAGCTTTTCTTTTTCTATCGCCTTCTCTACCCAGCCTCTAAACTGTGTTCCCTCATACAATGATAGCTCATTCTTCAAAATAGTTTGCAGCCCCTCTTTGAATCTATAACATTTTTGAGCTTCTGTAGGAAAGATTTCTGAAGCAAACTTGTAAAGTTCTTCAAATTTATCAATGTATTCTCGCACTGCCATTGAACCTTGCTTTAAAGCAATAAACTAATTCTGCCTTTCTGCATTGTATGCTTCAGTTAAATTCTCCCTGCGGAACTCTGTCTTGAATATCTCCCAGGTCAGGTGATCTCCTAATAGCAATCTGATTCTAGCAAACCATGCATCTGCTGTATCATGTAGCAAGCCATAAACATTACTGACCTTCTGCACATCTGTCAGCTCTAAAGTGTTAAATGACTTATCTGTAGCTCTGAGCCATCTATCTGCTTCTTTGGAATCAATGGATCCATGAAAATCAAATGCTCCACACTTTTTAGCATGTTCAATGATATCCCCAGGTTTTCTTCTCGTGTCTTGAGCTTGTAGAGTAGCAATGATAGTTTGTGCTAAGATAGCAGGATCTAGCTGTAGGATAGGTACAACTGAGGGTACATGAGGTACTAGTTGATTAACTACATAAGCCCTAGCCTTAGACTCTAGTTCATGATCAGTACTACCCCTAGACTCTGCCTCATCCTCTACATTCCTACCCTGTTGGCCAACAATCTCACGTTGAGAAACCCTATCTCCATGACCTTGAGCTTCCATGGTCCAATAATCAAAATTAAATAAAATAAAATATCAAAAACCAAAGTGAAGAGTCTACAGGACCATCAAACCGAAGCTCTGATACCAAAATTGTCAAACCTCGCCTTACTTAGCACGTGATTGATGGTTATTTAAATATATTTATCTCCAAATCAACATTTTAAAACATGTTCTATAAATAATTAAGCACAAATATATAAAAACCTTTTATACAACATTTTAATTAAACCACTCTATGAAAACTAAGTATTGTTACAAACTTTTATACATATGATTCAAAATAATATATTTAGGTACAAATAAGTTTATTCTAAACAAAAACATCAAGGCATCTCAAAGCTCGGAGATGTGGCAAACCTCTATGTCTCAAGCCCAAACTCTAAGCCCAACTCCCTCTCTAGTCAACTGTACTGTAGATTGTCTTGCTAACTGAAAAGGTTTTAAAAAAACTAAAATGAGCAAAAACTCAGTGAATAGACATAACAAGCATAAAACATTTATATACTTAAAGTAAGTATATCATATAATAACGTATACTAGAAAACAGTTTAATACAACCCAAAATACTTGTAAAGTTCATCACGAAAGCATTTACAAATATAAACGATATCAAAACAATTTCACTTTAAATATGAAATGTAGTTCGTATCAATCATCAATTATAAGATTGATATATTACCCTGTAACAACAATATAAATCATAGACCTGAAATCAGGAACACAACACTGATCTACAGTCTAACCAACATATCTAGGAACGCTTGATGGCTAACACTTCTCCATCATTAGCACGGCTCAGCCCTTCTCCCTTCACCGACCATCAATCAAGTGGCTTGTGTCAAATGCGCATAGACACTCACAATATCTTACATGTACATATAACTATCTCACCACATAACCTGGTGCATATCACAACTCAGCACCTCCAAATATATCGTTACATAGTAGCCATATCACATAAAAGAAATTCAATTCATTTCATCAAAACTCAATACAATTCAATAGTAAAACCATTTCAAATTCTCATTCAAAGTTAACCAAATCAAACGACAATCGAATTGCCAGAAGGCATTACACTTTCATATTCAATAAGTCAACATATCAAAAGGATAATATCTTAACTATAATCAAATCCACATATTGATTTAAATCAAAACATCTTTCATTTATAAACAACATTGCATAATGTATCATTTAAACGTTCAAAGAAATATTTTATCGAATACCTTTCGTGCATTATCAAAACAACCATATATAACCATTTAAAACACAATAAACCTTGACATTTTGAATATCAAAATAGCATATTGATTTCAATAGCAAGGGCTAGTATATCTACTCACCACACAATAACCAAAACTAGTCCAAAATATCGTCAAAAGCTGCCTTACTTTCTACTTGCACCGTCGTTGCCAAAACGAGCACCTAAATGAGTAATGTAAATCACAAAAAACCATCACAATCACATATACATACTTATACATATATCTAATACTGATTTTACCTAAATTCAGATCCTACAAATGTATTTTTATATGATTTATGTATAATTATAAACTTGGCAACAAATCTGCCTTAGTAGGCAGAACATTAAGCCTCTATTCAAACATGTCATGTGAATAGTATAGACAAAATTATAACAACCACTTAGGTGAACGTTTATACCTTTGAGTCTAGAAACCAAATCAAAAAGAATTTCAGAATTTCAATAAATAAGCAATTAATTATTCCAGTTTTAGTGAGGTGAGGTCAAACTGCTTTCACAGTTGAAGCAATAAATTTCGCGGTCGTTTTAGATATTAAAACAACAGAATCAGATCAAACTCAAAGAACTAATGTTGTAGTAGACACTCTACAGTTTCTGTGAAATCAAGAATTACTCGATTTGGAGTTATATAACTTGACTTATGTGCAAAATACAGAAGCTACAATTTCTGTCATAAAACAGAACAAGACCACAACTAGGTATGCTATAGTTCAAAGCATAAATAGATGAAAGAACTTACCAATTCTGCTTTCCCACACCTTATAATGACTAGGTATGCTATAGTTCAAAGCATAAATTGATAATTGAGGTTTATCTTTTGAAATGAAATTAGGGATTGGAGGATTTCGAATTTGCTCTCTTAGGTTTTAGGTTTCATTATATGTAAGAATAAAGAGGTGCTTTTTAACTTACTCTAAACACTTATCCTTATATATAATATATGAAGATATTTATAATGTTAAAATCAGAAAATGAATAATGTTACCTTTAGTACTTTAATAATTCAAAGAGTTCAATTGAAACCTTAAAGATTCAATTCGTTTCAAACTCACGAAATCAACTTAGTTACCGACGAACTCCCATTTTAATTGACATGCTAAATAAAATCTAGCGTTTTAATGCATGATAATGGATGTTTAATGAATGCATAATCAAATATTAGAGTATGGGTGTGACAATGTGAAACATTTCAGTTTAACAATTTAAGCCAAACGTTTACAAACATTACGAAACAAAACCAAGCGTTTCACCTTTTTTGGTTAAATTGCTAAAAAGGTGAAACGCTTGTATTTGTTTTGTAATATTTGTAAACGTTTGGCTTAAATTGCTAAAAAGGTGGATCGCTAGGATTTGTTTAGTTTCGTTTTTAAACGTTTGACTTAAATTGCTAAAATGGTGAAACTCTTGGTTTTGTTTCATAACGTTTGTAAACGTTTAGCTTAAATTGCTAAAAATGTGATACATTTGGATTTGTTTTGTAAAGTTTGTAAACGTTTGGCTTATATTTCTAAAACGGTGAAACACATTAAGTTGATTCGCAACGTTAGTAAACGTTTGGCTTAAATTGCTAAAAAGGTTAAACGCTTGGATTTGTTTCGTAACATTTGTAAACGTTTGGCTTAAATTGCGAAAAAGGGGAAACGCTTGGATTTGTTTCGTAACGTTTGTATACGTTTGCTTAAATTGTTGAAAAGGTGAAACATTTGGATTTGTTTCTTAACCTTTGTAAACGTTTGGCTTAAATCGCTAAAAAGGCGAAACGTTTGGATTTTTTTAACGTTTGTAAACTTTTGGCTTAAATTGCTAAAAAGGTGAAACGCTTGGATGTTTTCACAACGTTTGTAAATGTTTTGCTTGAATTGCTAAAAAGGTGAAACGCTTGGATTTATTTTGTAACGTTTGTAAACGTTTGGCTTACATGGCTAAAAAGGGGAAACGTTTGGATTTGTTTCGTACCTTTAGTAAATGTTTGGCTTAAATCTCTAAAAAGGTGAAACATTTGGATTTGTTTCGTAATGTTTGTAAACGTTTGGCTTAAATCGCTAAAAAGGTAAAATGGCTGGATTTGTTTCGTAACGTTTGTAAACGTTTCGCTTAAATTGCTAAAAAGGTGAAATGCTTGGATTTGTTTCGTAATGTTTGTAAACATTTGGCTTAAATTTCTAAAAAGGTGAAAAGCTTGGATTTGTTTTACTATGTTTGTAACCGTTTGGCTTAAATTGCTAAAAAGGTAAAACGCTTAGTTTTTGTTTATAATGCTTGTAAACGTTTGGCTTAAATTGGTAAAAATATGATACGTTTGGATTTGTTTTTTAACATTTGTAAACGTTTGGCTTCAATCGCTAAAAAGGAGAAACGTTTGGATTTGTTTTGTAACGTTTGTAAACGTTTGGCATATCTGGCTATAAAGGGGAAACGTTTAGATTTGTTTTGTAAGGTTTTAAACGTTTGGCTTAAATCGCTAAAATGGGGAAACATTTGGATTTGTTTTGTAACATTTGTAAACTATTGCCTTTAATTACTAAAAAGGTGAAACGTTTGGTTTTGTTCATAACGTTTGTAAATGTTCGGCTTAATTTGCTAAAAACGTGAAACGCTTGGATTATTTTCGTAACATTTATAAACGTTTGGCTTAAATTGCTAAAAAGGTGAAACGCTTGGTTTTGTTTTGTTTTGTTTGTAAAGGTTTGGCTTAAATCGCTAAAAATGTTAAACGTTTGGATTTGTTTCGTAACGTTATAAAAGCTTGGTTTGGTTTCGTAATGTTTGTAAACGTTTGGTTTAAATTGCTAAAAAGGTGAAACGTTTGGATTTGTATCGTAACGTTTATAAACGTTTGGCTTAAATCGCTGGAAGGGTGAAACGTTTGGATTTGTTTCGGAACGTTTGTAAATGTTAGGCTTAAATCGCTAAAAAGGTGAAACGTTTGGATTTGTTTTGTAAGGTTTCTAAACATTTGGCTTAAATTGCTAAAAAGACGAAACATTTGAATTTGTTTCGTAACGTTTGTAAACGTTTGGCTTAAATCGCTAAAAAGATGAAACGTTTGGATTTGTTTCGTAACGTTTGTATACGTTTGGCTTAAATCGCTAAAAAGGTTCAACGTTTGATTTGTTTCGTAACGTTTGTAAATGTTTGGCTTAAATCACTAAAAAGTTGAAACGTATGGATTTATTTCGTAACGTTTGGAAACATTTGGCTTAAATTGCTAAAAAGGAGAAACGTTTGGATTTTTTTCGTAACCTTTGCAAACGTTTGGCTTAAATTGCTAAAAAGGTGAAACGCCTGGATTTGTTTCGTAACGTATGTAAACGTTTGGCTTAAATTGCTAAAAAGATGAAACGCTTGGATTAGTTTTGTAACATTTGTAAAGGTTTGGCTTAAATTGTTGAAAAGGTGAAACATTTGGATTTGTTTCGTAACTTTTGTAAACGTTTGGCTTAAATTGCATAAAAGGTGAAAAGTTTGGATTTGTTTCGTAATGTTTGTAAACGTATGACTTAAATCGCTAAAAAGGTGAAACGTTTGGATTTGTTTCGTAACGTTTGAAAATGTTTGGCTTCAATCGGTAAAAAGGTGAAATATTTGGATTTGTTTCGAAACGTTTGTGAACATTTTGCATAAATCGGTAAAAAGGTTATATGTTTGGATTTGTTTTGTAACGTTTTAAACATTTGGCTTAAATTGCTAAAATTGGGAAATGTTTGGATTTGTTTCGTAACGTTTGTAAACGTTTGGCTTACATTACCAAAAAGGTGAAACGCTTGGATTTGTTTCGTAATGTTCGTAAACGTTTGGCTTAATTTTATTAAAAGGTGAAACATTTGGATTTGTTTCATAGCCTTTGTAAGCGTTTGGCTTAAATTGTTAAAAAGGTGAAACGTTTGGATTTGTTTCGAAACATTTCTAAACGTTTGGCTTCAATCGCTAAAAAGGTGAAATGTTTTGATTTGTTTCGAAACCTTTGTAAACGTTTGGCATGAATCGCTAAAAAGGTTGTATGTTTGGATTTGTTTCGTAACGTTTTAAACGTTTGGTTTAAATTGCTAAAATGGGGAAAATTTTGGATTTGTTTCGTAATGTTTGTAAACGTTTGGCTTAAATTGCTAAAAAGGTGAAATGTTTGGATTTGTTTCGTAACGTTTGTAAACATTCGGCTTAAATCGCTAAAAAGGTGAAAAATTTGGATTTGTTTCGTAACATTGTAAACATTTGGCTTAATTCGCTAAAAGGTGAAACGCTTGGATTTATTATGTAATGTTTGTAAACGTTTGGCTTAAATTCCTTAAAAGGTGAAATGCTTGCATTTGTTTCGGGACGTTTGTAAACGTTTGGCTTAAATTGTTAAAAAGGTGAAACGCCTTGATTTGTTTCGTAACGTTTGTAAACGTTTGGCTTAAATTGTAAAAAAGGGGAAACGCCTGGTCTTGTTTCGTAACATTTGTAAACGTTTGGCTTAAATTGCTAAAAAGGTGAAACGCTTGGTATTGTTTCGTAAGGTTTGTAAGGGTTAGGCTCAAATCACTAAAAATGTGAAACATTTGGATTTGTTTTGTAACATTTTAAACCTTTGGGTTTAATTCGTAACGTTTGAAAACGTTTGTCTTCAATCGCTAAGAAGGTGAAATGTTTGGATTTATTTTGAAACGTTTGTGAACATTTTGCATAAGTCGGTAAAAAGGTTATATGTTTGGATTTTTTTTGTAACGTTTTAAACATTTGGCTAAAATCGCTAAAATGGGGAAATTTTTGGATTTGTTTCGTAACGTTTGTAAACGTTTGGCTTACATTACTAAAAAGGTGAAAAGCTTGGATTTGTTTCGTAATGTTTGTAAACGTTTGGCTTAAATTGATTAAAAGGTGAAACATTTGGATTTGTTTCATAACCTTTTTAAGCGTTTGGCTTAAATTGTTAAAAAGGTGGAACGTTTGTAAATATTTGGCTTCAATCGCTAGAAGTTGAAGTGTTTGAATTTGTTTCGAAACCTTTGTAGACGTTTTGCATAAATCGCTAAAAAGGTGATATGTTTGGATTTGTTTCGTAACGTTTTAAAAGTTTGGCTTAAATCACTAAAAATGGGGAAACATTTGGATTTGTTTCGTAATGTTTGTAAACGTTTGGCTTAAATCGCTAAAAAGGTTAAATGTTTGGATTTGTTTCGTAACGTTTGTAAACATTCGGCTTAAATCGCTAAAAAGGTGAAACATTTGGATTTGTTTCGTAACGTTTGTAAACATTTGGCTTAATTCGCTAAAAAGCTGAAACGCTTGGATTTGTTATGTAATGTTTGTAAACGTTTGGCTTAAATTCCTAAAAAGGTGAAATGCTTGCATTTATTTCGGGACGTTTGTAAACGTTTGGCTTAAATTGCTAAAAAGGTAAAACGCTTGGATTTGTTTCGTAACGTTTGTAAACGTTTGGCTTAAATTGCTAAAAAGGTGAAACGTTTGGTTTTAATTCGTAACGTTTGTAAATGTTTGGCTTAAATCGATAAAAAGGTGAAACGTTTGGATTTGTTTCATAACGTTAGTAAACATTTGGCTTAAATTTTTAAAAAGGCGAACGTTTGGATTTGTTTTGTAACGTTTGTAAAAGTTTTTCTTAAATTGCTAAAAAGGTGTCACGTTTGGATTTGTTTCGTAACGTTTGTAAATGTTTGGCTTAAATCACTAAAAAGGTGAAACGTTTGGATTTGTTTCGTTACTTTTGTAAATGTTTGGCGTTAATCGATAAAAAGATGAAACGTTTGGATTTGTTTCATAACGTTTGTAAACGTTTGGCTTAAATTGCTAAAAAGTGAAAAGTTTGGATTTGTTTCGTAACGTTTGTAAGCGTTTGGATTAAATTGCTAAAAAGGTGAAACGCTTGAATTTGTTTCGTAACCTTTGTAAACATTTGGATTTGTTCCATAATGTTTGAAAAAGTTTGGCTTAAATCTCAAAAAAGTTTAAACGTTTGGTTTTGTTTCATAACTTTTGTAAACGTTCGGCTTAAATCGCTAAAAAGGTTAAACGTTTGGATTTGTTTTGTAACGTTTGAAAACGTTTGGCTTAAATCGCTAAAAAGGTGAAACGTTTAGATTTGTTTCGTAACTTTTGTAAGCGTTTGGCTTAAATTGATAAAAAGTTGAAACGTTTGGATTTGTTTCGTACCATTTTAAACGTTTTGTTTTGTTTCGTAACGTTTGTAAACATTCAGCTAAAATTGCTAAAAATGTGAAACGTTTTTATTTGTTTCATAACGTTTGTAAACGTTTGGCTTAAATTGCTCTAAAGGTGACACGTTTGTACTCTTTTCGTAACCTTTGTAAAAGTTTGGCTTAAATCTCTAGAAAGGCGAAACGTTTGGTTTTGTTTCATTACCTTTGTAAACGTCTGGCATAAATCGCTTAAAAGGTGAAACGTTTGGAATTGTTTCGTAACTTTAATACCTCGTATTTTTTTAATGTGTTCCGACGAGTTTCCGGTTGCGTTTTGAGGGTATTTTAGTTTTGGTAGTTCGATACATATTGGTACGTGGTGGGGTTGACTTATTGGAGGCCCAAACCAATTATGTCAAACCTTTGTTTGAAAAACTTTTGGTCTTGTTCGAGACCATGTACGGTCTCGAACGAGACCCTGTTTTCCTTGTATGGTCTCGTTAGAGACCACAAAGGGTCTCGAATGAGACCCTGTTCTGTTTTGGTGGTCTCGTTATTGACCACAAAGGGTCTCGAACGAGACCCCTTGTAATTGTTGAGGGCACGATCGTGCTCCTCTGAGGCACGATCGTGCCTCTGATTTTCTCTTGCCATGCCTCCCAACCTATTTATATAACGTTTTTATTCACGTCTCTTTTCTAAACTCTATTCCATCTCGTCACTTCTGAACCCTAGCCGTCATCCATTCAAAAATTATCTAGAAATAAACCTACACTCCTCTCGATCACTCTCAACACCAGTAAGTATTTCTCTTTGTTTTTCTTCATTAATGTTCGATATCGTCTCGTGCCGCTGTTAACTCGCAACTCTATTATTTTAGCATCGTATCTGTTGATTTATCGCCGCTACATCAGACGAATTTGTTCTTGTTAATCCTTACGTATTTCATATCAAATTGGTACGTTGAATCTCTTGTTTTTAATGTCGTTCGGTTCATCGCTTAGGGGTTCATATTCTGTCGTTTTCTTTGAGTTTGTTGTTGTCGTTGCTACGTGTTTCTGTACCTTTATCGAGTAGAGTATAGATCGTATTTTGTTTTGAGCTGTGATTGTTCTTCGACGTTGCTACTGTTTCGATTCGCCATTTTCTGAAATCCTTGTTGCCGCTGTAACTAGTGTTGCCGTAGAGTGTAATGGCTACCTTGGGTTTGGTTTCATGCTTGGGGTAGTTTATCATAAGTTATAACATAGGGTAGTAATTCATGGTGACTTGATTAACTAGGGTTTTCATGGTGATGCTTTTGGTGGGGATTTATTTTGCTTTCAAATTATGTTCAGATAATTAGGTTGAATTATGATGAGTAAGTTGCTGCAACTTTCATGAGATGGAGGGATTGGTTTTGATTTGAAATTTGTTAATTAGAGAATATGGCAAATTGGCCATTATGGTCACCTAATGAATTACATAAAATCAATTGAATCCTTAGCTATGTTATTAATTAATAAAAACTTTTCTGTTTGTTTCAATTTTAAATTGACAACTTGAAAACGATAATTGTTCTATAATCTAAATTAATATAATTGCTCGGGTAATTATATTTAATTTTGATTGATATGTCAATTTGGCTAAATTACAATTTAACCCCTAATGTTTCTAAATATTTATTCAAGTTGAGTTTTATTTTTTGGATCCTTGTTTTGATTTATAATTTAGTAAATTAAGAATGAGTAATTAAATTTTGATTTCAAATATCAAATTTGGCTAAATTAAAGTTTAGTCTCTGAACTTTAATAAACTTAAAATGGCAAAGTTTTAGTTGTAACTTGGATTACTTGGATTTGAAGTTATTGTATTCTATTTTAAAAATAGATAATTATTTTATCACGTATTTTAATATATAAACTTGGGTTTATAATTTAATAAACTTTTGGACCGGGTTATAATTTGGTCGTCCAACAAGTGGGAAGAAGCTTGGTACTTTTAAATAACTCGGCTGACTCACTGATATGGATTTGAACCTGGGTTAATTTAAATTATTTTTACGAATCATTCTAAATATGTTTATATGATTTGTACTCTATAACTTGGGGTCATATTTGGAATACATTTAATATAAGTATTTATTAAATGTGGCTTGGTATTGTGTTGTGCTAGTCCTATGTGGTGTCTAGTACTCTTCAGAGTTAGGGTCTGTTTTTAGCTATTATTTTAATATTTTATTTAGACCCATCGACTATCCGTACTTCAGAGGCGAACCAGAGTTAGATTGCTTGTCAGTTTCACGTGGAATAGCAAGTAGTGAGTTTATATCTCTATTTACCTCTTTATTGAGCGATTATATATATATATATATATATATATATATATATATATATATATATATATATATATATATATATATGTATAAGAAGATTTTAAACTGTTTTTCGGCATTGTGGATTTGATTTGGAACGTGCTACTCGATGGGCATCATTGGGACTGCGTGCGCACCGGTAATGATTATTATGGTATCGAGGTAGGTTTGAGATACGTCTCACCTCAGTGAGGGCACCGGTGGAAGACACGCCTCCTGGGCTCACTATTAATTAAGTGATAGTCTGTTATGGACCTTTTTTGGGATCGAGTTATGGGTCTTTGATTCAATGTAGGATCAAAGGAAGAAGATCATGTGTGTTTAGAGTTTCTCCCTTTTCGACCTATATTGAATTGAATTTAGGGCTCGTTGGAGAGAACCCTTCGATATCTGCACTTTAGGAGCTCACAACCTTTTAATAAAATTATGCTTATTTTATTCCATATGAAATACTATTTATATAGAAAACAAAGTTAGGTAGACTAGGCTAATCCTACCTTAATCATGAAAGCAGAAAATAACTAAGACTTGCTGAACTAATCCCAATTTAATTAGGAAAATATTAGCAATCTAAATAAGGAGAACAACCAATATCTAAATAGGAATATAAAGAAAACTAATTTAAGAAATTGACTTTTTCTTTCCATGTGTAAATCTCTTGTAAGCCAAGACCGGTTTCTGAGATTTATGAGTTCCCTTGCCACTGCTCATAACATCACTCTCCCCCTAAAAAATGCACTTGTCCTCAAGTGCTAGTGAAGGAAATTGTTGCAGCAAAGATTCCACATCTTCCCATGAAGATTCAGCTGGAGAAAGACCATCCCAATGAACCAGAACTTGTTTAGTTGTCCCCTTAGACCTAGAGTCTAGAATAGCTTGTGGAAAGGGTCGAGTAGAATGTGAAGTAAATGTAGGTAAAGGGGACTGTTCTTGATTCGGATTGCCAATAAATTTCTTCAAACAAGACACATGAAAAAATGGATGCATTTTAGTAGTGGAAGGAAGTTCTAGTTTGTATGCTTTTGAGCAACCAAGGAGAGAAGACGATGACGATGCAACTTCAGTAGAACTAGATCACCAACCTCAAAAGATACCTCACGATGATGGGAATCGTAAGAAGCTTTCATAGTTTGTTGAGCTTGCAACAATCGTGATCGCAACTCTTTCAAAACCAAGTCCCTAGCATGTAGTTCATAATCAACAGCCTCCTACTTAGCTGACCCCGCATAATAAGATAGAAGACGTGCTGGAGGTCGACCATAAACTACATCGAATGGTGTCGTGTGTGAAGAAGAATGGTAACTTGTATTATAACAATATTCTTCCCAAGCAAGCCAATTAACCTATTGTTTTGGTTTTTCACTTGTAAAACATCTTAAATACATCTCTATCGTACGATTAACAACTTCAGTTTGCCGTCTGACTGTGGATGATAAGCTGAACTATAGCACAACTTGGTGCCACTTAGACGAAATAATTCTGACCAAAAAGAACTAGTGAAAATGACATCACGCTCACTAACGATAGTCTCAAGCAACCCATGTAGCTTGAAAATATAATCAAAGAATAAGCGAGCCACACTGACTGTAATACCCCAAAATATTTTAAGGTAATTAAGTCGTGCCACGTGTCAAGATTTCCGATAAATTAAATTAAGGGGAATTTAATTTAATTATATAGGGAATTTTGAATAAATTATAATAATTTAATTAGCGGAATTTGAGGATTTAACTTCGGAAATTATATAAAATAAATTATAAATCCCGTAACGATAATTATCTCGCCAAAATTCGCGAAATAATTTACAGTATTTATGGTAATAGTTTCGAGTCCATCGGAGATCGTTTAAAATTTGGACACGAATAGGTTTTGGACTAAATTGAAACTTTTGAAACGTTTCAAGGACCAAAGTGCAAATTAGCCGGATTATATATAAATCTTAAGCATAAGGAATTCTCCAGAACCTAAGAATCAGATCATTTTCTTCGTTCGTCCATTTCATCGCCGTTTCCGTCGCTCGATTCTTTTTTCTCGTCCGTTTCCGACGTTCTATAACTCAAAACGATCGTATTTCAGTGGCGTATCACGGTAAGCTTGACGTTTTATCGTTTAAACGGATATATTTTGAGTTATATCGATTCAAAGTTTGAGGCCACGAAACGATTCTATCGTTTTATCGATTAGAGGATTGAATTTGAATGTTTTGAAGTTAGAATTAGCGTTTTGGATACGTTTTGAGCGTTTTGACGCGTTGAAGCATGTCGGGAATTGACCCCGGGCTAAGCCTGAGGCTGTGCGTGCGCACAGCCAGACTGTGCGACCGCACAGTCCCCTATGCAGTCGCTTAGGTAGACGCGCGTACGCACACTGTTTTCGCCGATCGACCTAGTTTTTCGAGAAAATTTTGTACACGCATATCGAGATTTGAAATTGATTAGTATTCGATTAATTAGAGGCGTTAACCTAACGAGGTTAAACGAGAATGAATTCTAGAAACGGTAATTGATTCATAAACGAGTTAGATACCATTTATCAGAATATACGTGAGAAGCACGACGGTTAATTAAAGTTCAGTGTGTCGAGTCTCGAGTCTAGAGTCAATCTTAGAATAGGATTCTGATATGAGTCAGATGTTTTAAAATTTGTTTTAGATCCGGCGAGGCAAGAAGCAGCTGGACCAGTAGTTCGAGAAGCTTGACGTTCCTAAGCCCCGACGTATTTTTGGATAAGCATTTTTTGTGAGTTTATACGATTTGCTTTTAAAGTATTTATTCAAGCAATTATTTTATATTGCTATATGTTTGAATTGCATGTTTTATATGCGAAATTTTTATATGAGTCGCGCCTACGCTTGATTTGAAACCAGTATTGATCTGATGGAACGTGCTACCTATTGAGCGGCAATAGGACTGCGTGATCACCAGTTTTGATTTGATACAGATGTTAGTTGATTATGAATATGAAATTTGAAGTTGGATATATAAATTTGATACGAGTGAGCACTCGGTTACGGTGTAACCTGGAGTCCCCGTATCTAGTGGGTTGGACCCACCATTGAGTTGGACTCACAACTTGAGATTAAATGATCGGATTGGACGATATATGATTAGTAAGTTCGAGGATTAGGGTTTCAATTGGATCCTGTACTAGGCTGCATACGTTTTGAACGTTATGGCATTACTTTATGATTTATTTGAATACTTATTAGTAAATGTATGAACTCACTCAGTATATTCCCATATACTGACCCCTCACAGATTTCCTTGTAGGTAAAAGACGCTTTTGAAAGCAACGGACTTCTATCCTAATTCCAGAAGTCTGTATTTTTAAAAGTATGTAAAGAAACAGTACTTTACTTCTAAAGCTGCAGTAGATAAGTGTTTTGTAAGTCAACTTGTAACATATGGTTTTCTGTAAATATAACTTTAATGTTTTAAAGTTTTAAATGTTTTACGCTCGCTACGTTTTAATATTTGAGATTGCCAGAGGATATGTATGCCTGGCATGTGTGGTTAGCATGACACGTGTTAATGTATGTCATGCATGACGATTATGTTTGCGAAAAGTTATTTTACGTTTTAGGCTTGCTACGGGTTTCGGAGCAACCACTACCATTCCCTAGCGCCAGTCCACAATTCACAATATTACGAAAATTTATTCGATATTACGAATAATAGTTGGAACCCTAATCCACAATTCTAAATATAAACATAATCCAATAGGTCTGGTCCCGAGAGCTGAGCTACACTGAGTTACCACTGACCACACTTATACCATATCCAGAGTCCCGAGAGCTGTGCTACACCGAGTTACTCTATTTTGTCCCGAGAGCTATGCTCACACCGAGTTACCATATTTCCATATATACCTTACCCAGATCATTGCCGGTGCGCACGCAGTCCTAATGATGCCCATTATGTAGCATGTTCCAACTAAGAGCCATAATAAAAAAAACAGTTCGAAATATACGTACAGTATATATTTAATATTAAAATAACAATTTACTTAATAAAACGGTAAATAGTAAGTACAAACTTACTGCTTGCTAATCCACGTGATAACAGGCAAGCAACTAATCCTGCTTCGCCTCTGGAGCACTAACAGTAGTCGTGTCTAGACAATATAAAATAATTATTAAAAACAGACCCTAACTCTAGAGAGTACTAGACACCACATAGGACTAGCACAAATATAACGTCGGAATAAAACAATCCAGAACAACACAAAAAAATATCCAATATGTAGAAACGCCAAATTAATACAAGTATATTGAGTTCTTATTTTAAAATCTAATTTATAAATATTATTTAATAAACTTTAAATAATAAATAATTTCCAAATAGTGGGTTAGCCGAGTTACCAATAACTACCAAGCTAACCTCACTTGTTGGGTGACCCAAGTCTAACCCGACTCAAAACGTTTATCAAATATAAACCCGAGTTTATATTTATATAATTATTCGATAAAATACTTAACCATTAAAACAGGACACAATAACTTCGAATTCAAGTAACCCAAGTTACGAGTTAAAAACTTAATTAAATAAGTTTATAAAAGTTTAGGGACTAAATTGTACTTTAGTCAATTTGATATTCGAAATCAAATTAATTACTTTTGTTTATAATTAAAAACAAAATATAAAGTTACTAATAAAAAACCTACCTAAATAAGTTATAAAATCGTTCAGGAACTAAATTGTAATTTTGCCACTTTGAATTTCGAAACCCAATATAATGATCCGAGTAATTATATTAACATAATTGTAAAATAAATATGACTTATAAGTCTACCAATCAAAATCAAAACAATTGTAAAAGTTATTATCAAGAACAAATGCTAAAGTTTAACTTTGATCATTCACTTGATATAAGCAAAACATATTGGTGATGAAAATGGGTAATTAATCCTGAAGATCACTGAACTTTTGAATTTTTTCATTTCAGTCACTAAACTATTTTTTTTTTTCATTTCGATCACTAAACTTTAATTTTTTTTCATTTTGGTATTTCAGGCCAAAAATGCTTAGGTGGCAACCGGAAGTTGACATGTGACATCCGGATTTTATAAGTTTTACTTTGAAAATTTATCACACATACATAATTTCACTTTGAAAATGATTTTTTGGATCAAATAATACATATATGGCAACTTTTCAGGTTAAAAAAGTTGCAAACGTTTGGCTTAAATTGCAAAAAAGGTGAAACGCTTGGATTTGTTTCGTAACGTTTGTAAACGTTTGCCTTAAATTGTTAAAAAGGTGAAATGGTTGGATTTGTTTTATTGTAAACGTTTGGCTTAAATTGCAAAAAAGTTGAAACATTTGGATTTGTTTCATAACCTTTGTAAACGTTTGGCTTAAATCGCTAAAAAGGTGAATAGTTTGGATTTGTCTGTAACGTTTGTATACGTTTGGCTTCAATCGCTAAAAAGGTGAAACATTTGGATTTGTTTCGTAACGTTTGTAAACGTTTGGCATAAATCGCTAAAAAGGCGAAATGTTTGGTTTTGTTTCGTAAAGTTTGTAAACGTTTGGCTTAAATTGCTAAAAATGTGAAACGTTTGGATTTGTTTTGTATTTTTATACGTTTGCCTTTGTTTTGTTTTTCAAAAGTTTGGCTTAAATCGCTAAAACGGTTTGTAAACGTTTGGATTTGTTTCGTAACATTTGTAAATGTTTTGCTTAATTTGCTAAAAAGGTGAACCGCTTGGATTTTTTTCGTAACGTTTGTAAAAGTTTGGCTTAAATTGCTAAAATGGTGAAATGTTTGGTTTTTGTTTTGTAACGTTTGTAAATATTTGGCTTCAATCGCTAGAAGTTGAAGTGTTTGAATTTGTTTCGAAACCTTTGTAGACGTTTTGCATAAATCGCTAAAAAGGTGATATGTTTGGATTTGTTTCGTAACGTTTTAAAAGTTTGGCTTAAATCACTAAAAATGGGGAAACATTTGGATTTGTTTCGTAATGTTTGTAAACGTTTGGCTTAAATTGCTAAAAAGGTTAAATGTTTGGATTTGTTTCGTAACGTTTGTAAACATTCGGCTTAAATCGCTAAAAAGGTGAAACGTTTGGATTTGTTTCGTAACGTTTGTAAACATTTGGCTTAATTCGCTAAAAAGCTGAAACGCTTGGATTTGTTATGTAATGTTTGTAAACGTTTGGCTTAAATTCCTAAAAAGGTGAAATGCTTGCATTTATTTCGGGACGTTTGTAAACGTTTGGCTTAAATTGCTAAAAAGGTAAAACGCTTGGATTTGTTTCGTAACGTTTGAAAATGGTTGGCTTAAATCGCTAAAAAGGTGATATGCTTGGATATGTTTCGTAACGTTTGTAAACGTTTGTCTTAAATTGTTAAAAAGGTGAAATGGTTGGATTTGTTTTATTGTAAACGTTTGGCTTAAATTGCTAAAAAGTTGAAACATTTGGATTTGTTTCATAACCTTTCTAAACGTTTGCATTGAATCGCTAAAAAGGTGAAACGTTTGGATTTGTTTCGTAACGTTTGTAAACGTTTGTCTTAAATCGCCAAAAAGGTGAAACGTTTGGATTTGTTTGTAACGTTTGTATACATTTGGCTTCAATCGCTAAAAAGGTGAAACGTTTGGATTTGTTTTATAACATTTGTAAACGTTTGGCATAAATCACTGAAAAGGGGAAATATTTGGTTTTGTTTCGTAACGTTTGTAAACGTTCGGCTTAAATTGCTAAAATGGTAAAACGATTGATTTTGTTTCATAACGTTTGTAATGGTTCGGCTTGAATAGCTAAAAAATTTAACGTTTGGATTTGTGTCGTAACGTTTTAAACGTTTGATTTTATTTCGTAACGTTTGTAAACGTTTAAATTGCTAAAAAGGAGACACGTTTGGATTTGTTTCGTAACGTTTGTAAACGTTTGATTTAAATTGCTAAAAAGGAGACACGTTTGGATTTGTTTCGTAACGTTTGGAAATGTTTAGCTTAAATTGCAAAAAAGGTGAAACGCTTGGATTTGTTTCGTAACGTTTGTAAATGTTTGGCTTAAATTGCTAAAAAGGTGAAAGGCTTGGATTTGTTTCGTAACATTTAGCTTAAATAGCTAAAAAGGTAAAACATTTAGCTTAAATCGCTAAAAAGGTGAAAAGTTTGGTTTTGTTTTGTAACATTTGTAAACGTTTTGATTTGTTTCGTAACGTTTGTTTCGTAATGTTTTGTTTCGTAATATTCGTAAACGTTTTGTTTAAATCGCTAAAAAAGGTGAAACGTTTGGTTTTGTTTCGTAATGTTTGTAAACGTTAAATTGCTAGAAAGGTGAAACGTTTCGATTTGTTTCGTAAGTTTGTAAATGTTTGGGTTCAATCGCTAAAAAGGTGAAACGTTTGAATTTGTTTCGTAGTGTTTGTAAAGGTTTAGCTTAAATCGCTAAAAATGTAAAACATTTGGATTTGTTTCGTAACGTTTGTAAACGTTTGGCTTAAATTGCTAAAAAGGTGACACATTTGGATTTGTTTTGTAACTTTTGTAAACGTTTGTCTTAAATCGTTAAAAAGGTGAAATGTTTGGTTTTGTTTCATAACCTTTGTAAACATTTGGCTTAAATCGCTAAAACGGTGAAACGTTTGGATTTGTTTAGAAATGTTTGTAAACGTTTTGCTTAAATTGCTAAAAACGTGACACGTTTGCATTTGTTTTGCAACCTTTATAAATGTTTGGCTAAAATCGCTAAAAACGTGGAACGTTTAGATTTGTTTTGTAACGTTTGTAAATATTTGTCTTAAATCGCCAAAAAGGTGAAACAATTGGATTTGGTTCATAACGTTTGTAAACGTTTGGCTAAAATCGCTAAAAAGGTGAAAGGTTTGGATTTGTTCCGTAACGTTTGAAAACGTTTGGCTTAAATCGCATAAAAGGTGAAACGTTTGGTTTTGTTTCGTAACGTTTGTAAAAGTTCTGCTTAAATTGCTAAAAAGGTGAAATATTTGGATTTGTTTTGTAACGTTTGTAAATGTTTTGCTTAAATAGCTAAAAAGGGGAAACCTTTAGATTTGTTTCGTAATTTTTGTAAACGTTTGGCTTAAATTGCTCAAAATGTGAAACATTTGGATTTGTTTCGTAACGTTTTAAACGTTTGGTTTAAATTGCTAAAAAGGTGAAACGTTTGGATTTGTTTCGTAACGTTTCTAAACGTTTGTTTTTAATTGCTAAAAAGTGGAAACGCTTGGATTTGTTTCGTATCGTTTGTAAACGTTTGGCTTAAAACGCTAAAAAGGTGAAACGTTTGGATTTGTTTCGTAATGTTTGTAAACGTTTGGCTTAAATCGCTAAATAGGGGAAACGTTTCGTTTTGTTTTGTAACCTTTATAAACGTTTGGTTTAAATCTCTAAAAAGGCTAAACGTTTAGATTTGTTCCGTAACGTTTTAAACGTTTGGATTTGTTTCGAAACGTTTGGATTTGTTTCGTAACATTTGTAAATGTTTGGCTTTAATCACTAAAAAGGTGAAACGTTTGGATTTGTTTCGTAACGTTTGTAAACGTTTGGCTTAAATCACTAAAAATGTGAAACATTTGGATTTGTTTTGTAACGTTTACAAACGTTTGGTTTTATAAACGTTGGGCTTAAATGGCTAAAATGGGGAAACGTTTGGTGTTGTTTTGTAAAGTTTGTAGACATTTGGATTTGTTTCGTAACATTTTGAACGTTTCATTTTGTTTCGTAACGTTTGTAAACGTTTGGCCTAAATCGCTAAAAAGGTGAAACGTTTGGTTTTGTTTCGTTACGTTTGTAAACATTTGGCTTAAATCGCTAAAAAGGTGAAACGTTTGAATTTGTTTCGTAACATTTGTAAACGTTTGGCTTAAATTTCTAAAAAGGTGAAACGTTTGGATTTGTTTCGTAACGTTTGTAAACGTATGGCTTAAATCGCTAAAAAGGTGAAATGTTTGGTTTTGTTTCGTAACGTTTGTACATATTTGGCTTAAATCACTAAAAAGGTGTGACGTTTGGTTTTGTTTCGTAGCGTTTGTAAACGTTTGAATTTCTTTCGGAATATTTTAAAAGTTTGGTTTTGTTTCATAATTTTTGTAAACGTTTGGCTTAAATCGCTAAAACGGTAAAACATTTTGTTTTGTTTCGCAACGTTTGTAGACGTTTGGCTTAAATCGCTAAAAAGGTAAAACGTTTGGTTTTATTTCGTAACGTGTGTAAACTTTTTGATTTGTTTCGTAAAGTTTGTTTCGTAACATTACGTTTGGTTTTGTTTCGTAACTTTTGTAAACGTTTGGCTAAAATCTCTAAAAAGGTGAATCTTTTGGTTTTGTTTTGTAAAGTTTGTAAAGTTTTGGCTTATTTCGCTAAAAAGGTGAAATGTTTGGATTTGTTTTGTAGCATTCGCAAACGTTTGGGTTCAATCGCTAAAAAGGTGAAACATTTGGATTTGTTTCGAAACGTTTGTAAACTTTTGACTGAAATCTCTAAAAACGTGAAACATTTTGATTTGTTTCGTAACGTTTGTAAATGTTGGGCTTAAATTGCTAAAACGGTGAAACGCTTGGATTTGCTTTATAACCTTTGTAAACGTTTCACTTAAATTGCTAAAAGTTGAAACGCTTGGATTTGTTTCGTAACGTCTGTAAACGTTAGACTGAAATTGCTAAAAAGGTTAAAAATTTGGATTTGTTTCATATTCTTTGTAAAGATTTGGCTTAAATAGCTAAAAAGGTGAATTTTTTTAATTTGTTTCATACATTTACAAACGTTTGTCTTAAATCGCTAAAAAGGGGAAACGTTTGGTTTTGTTTCGTAATATTTGTAAACGTTTCGATTTGTTTTGTAACGTTTTATACATTTGGTTTTGTTTGTATCGTTTGTAAATGTTTGGCTTAAATCGCTAAAAAGGTGAAACGTTTGGTTTTGTTTCGTAATGTTTATAAACGTTTGAATTAAATTGCTAAAAAGGTGAAATGTTTGGATTTGTTTCGTAACGTTTGTAAACGTTTGGGTTCAATCGCTTAAAAGGTGAAACGTTTGGATTTGTTTCGTAGCATTTGTAAACGTTTGGCTTAAATCGCTAAAAATGTGAAACGTTTGGTTTTGTTCCGCAACGTTAGTAAACGTTTTGTTTTGTTCCGTAACATTACTAAACGTTTGGATTTGTTTCGCAACTTTTGTAAATATTTAGCTTAATCGCTAAAAAGGTGACAAGTTTGGTTTTGTTTCATAACGTTCGTAAATGTTTGGCTTAAATTTCTCTAAAGGTGAAAGGCTTGGATTTGTTTCGTAATGTTCGTAAATGTTTGACTTTGTTTCGTAACGTTTGTAAATGTTTGGCTTAAATCACTGAAAAAAGTGAAACGTTTGAATTTGCTTCGTAACGTTGTAAACGTTTGGATTTTTTCGAAACGTTTGTATTTGTTTCATAACATTTGTAAACGTTTGGCTTCAATCACTAAAAAGGGGAAAAGTTTTAATTTATTTCGCAACGTTTGTGTTAACGTTCTGCTTAAATTGCTAAAAAGGTGAAACATTTGAATTTGTTTCATAACCTTTGTAACCGTTTGGCTTAAATCGCTAAAAAGGTGAAACATTTAGATTTTTTTCGTAACGTTTGTAAACGTTTTGCTTAAATAGCTAAAAAGGTGAAACTTTTGGATTTGTTTCGTAACGTTTGTAAACGTTTGGCTTAAATTACTAAAAAGGTGAAATGCTTGGATTTGTTTTGTAACGTTTGTAAACGTTTGACTTAAATTGCTAAAAAGGTGAAACACTTGGATTTGATTCGTAACGTTTGTAAATGTTTTGCTTAAATTGTTAAAAAGATGAAACGCTTGGTTTTGTTTCGCAACGTTTGTAAACGTTTGGCTTAAATCGCTAAAAATGAGAAACGATTGGTTTTGTTTCATAATGTTTGTAAACGTTTGGCTTAAATCGCTAAAATGGTGAAACGTTTGGATTTTTTTCGTATTTTTAAAAGTTTGGCTTAAATCGCTAAAAAGGTAAAACGTTTGGATTTATTTCGTAACGTTTGTAAAGGTTTGGCTTAAATCGATAAAAAGGTGAAAAGTTTGGATTTGTTTGTAACGTTTGTATACTTTTGGCTCCAATCGCTAAAAAGGTGAAACATTTGGATTTGTTTCATACGTTTGTAAATGTTTGGCTTAAGTCGCAAAAAAGATGAAATGTTTGGATTTGTTTCGTAACGTTAGTAAACGTTTGGCTTAAATTTCTAAAGAGGTGAAATGCTTGGATTTGTTTCGTAACGTTAATAAACATTTGGCTTAAATTGTTAAAAAGGTGAAACGCTTGGATTTATTTCGTAACATTTGCCTTAAATTGTTAAAAAGGTGAAATGGTTGGATTTTTTTTATTGTAAACGTTTGGCTTAAATTGCAAAAAAGTTGAAACATTTGGATTTGTTTCATAACCTTTGTAAACGTTTGGCTTAAATCGCTAAAAAGGTGAATCGTTTGGATTTGTTTGTAACGTTTGTATACGTTTGGCTTCAATCGCTAAAAAGGTGAAACATTTGGATTTGTTTCATAACGTTTGTAAACGTTTGGCATAAATTGCTAAAAAGGCGAAATGTTTGGTTTTGTTGCGTAACGTTTGTAAACGTTTGGCCTAATTCGTTAAAAATGTGAAATATTTGGATTTGTTTCGTAACGTTTGTAAACGTTCGGCTTAAATTGCTAAAAAGGTGAAACACTTTAAATTGTTTCGTAACGTTTGTAAACATTTGGCTTCAATTACTAAAAAGGTGAAACACATGGATTTGTTTCAGAACTTTTGTAAACGTTTGGCTTAAATTGATAAAAAGGTGAAACGCCTCTTCTTGCTTCGTAACATTTGTAAAGGTTTGGTTTAAATCGTAAAAATATGAAACTTTTGGATTTGTTTCATAATGTTTTATACATTTTGTTTTGTTTCGTAACGTCTGTAAACGTTTGGCTTAAATCGTTAAAAAGGTGAAATATTTGGATTTGTTTTGTAACGTTTGTAAATGTTTGGCTTCATTTGCTAAAAAGGTGAAACGCTTGGATTTATTTCGTAATGTTTGTAAAAGTTTGGCTTAAATGTCTAAAAAGGTGAAATGCTTGGTTTTTGTTTCATACGTTTATAAACGTTTGGCTTAAATTGCTAAAAATATGAAACGTTTGGATTTGTTTTGTATTTTTAAACGTTTGCCTTTGTTTTGTATTTTTAAACGTTTGGCTTAAATCGCTAAAAAGGTGAAACGTTTGGATTTGTTTCGTAACATTTGTAAATGTTTTGCTTAATTTGCTAAAAAGGTGAACCGCTTGCATTTTTTTCGTAAAGTTTGTAAAAGTTTGGCTTAAATTGCTAAAAAGGTGAAATGTTTGGTTTTTGTTTTGTAGCGTTTGTAAATGTTTGGCTTCAATAGCTAAAAAGGTGAAACGTTTGGATTTGTTTCATAACGTTTGTAAACGTTTGGCTTAAATTACTAAAAAGGTGAAATGCTTGGATTTGTTTTGCAACGTTTGTAAACGTTTGACTTAAATTGCTAAAAAGGTGAAACACTTGGATTTGATTCATAACGCTTGTAAATGTTTTGCTTAAATTGCTAAAAAGATGAAACGCTTCGTTTTGTTTCGCAACGTTTGTAAACGTTTGGCTTAAATGGCTAAAAATGACAAACGATTGGTTTTGTTTCATAATGTTTGTAAACGTTTGGCTTAAATGGCTAAAAATGACAAACGATTGGTTTTGTTTCATAATGTTTGTAAACGTTTGGCTTAAATCGCTAAAATGGTGAAACGTTTGGATTTGTTTCGTATTTTTAAACGTTTGGCTTAAATCGCTAAAAAGGTAAAACGTTTGGATTTGTTTCATAATGTTTGTAAAGATTTGGCTTAAATCGATAAAATGGTGAAAAGTTTGGATTTGTTTCGTAACATTTGTAAACGTTTGGCTTAAATCGCCAAAAAGGTGAAATGGTTGGACTTGTTTCGTAACATTTGTAAACCTTTGGCTTAAATCGCTAAATAGGTGAAACACTTGGATTTGTTTCCTAACGTTTGTAAACGCTTGGCTTAAATTGCTAAAAAGGTGAAACGCTTGGATTTGTTTCGTAACGTTTGTAAACGTTTGGCTTCAATCGCTAAAAAGGTGAAACATTTGTATTTGTTTCGTAACGTTTGTAAACGTTTGGCATAAATCGCTAAAAAGGAGAAATGTTTGGTTTTGTTTCGTAACGTTTGTAAACGTTTGGCTTAAATCGTTAAAAATGTGAAATATTTGGATTTGTTTCGTAACGTTTGTAAACTTTCGGCTTAAATTGCTAAAAAGGTGAAACGCTTGGAATTGTTTCGTAACGTTTGTAAACATTTGGCTTCAATTACTAAAAAGGTGAAATGCATGGATTTGTTTCAGAACTTTTGTAACGTTTGGCTTAAATTGCTAAAAAGAAGAAACGATTGGCTTAAATTGATAAAAAGGTGAAACTTCTCGTCTTGTTTCGTAACATTTGTAAAGGTTTGGTTTAAATCGTAAAAATATGAAACGTTTGGATTTGTTTCGTAACGTTTTATACATTTTGTTTTGTTTCGTAACGTCTGTAAACGTTTGGCTTAAATAGCTAAAAAGGTGAAATGTTTGGATTTGTTTTGGAACGTTTGTAAATGCTTGGCTTCATTTGCTAAAAAGGTTAAACGCTTGGATTTATTTCTTAATGTTTGTAAAAGTTTGGCTTAAATTGCTAAAAAGGTGAAATGCTTGGTTTTTGTTTCATAACGTTTGTAAACGTTTGGCTTAAATTGCTAAAAATATAAAACGTTTGAATTTATTTTGTATTTTTAAACGTTTGCCTTTGTTTCGTATTTTTAAATGTTTGGCTTAAATCGCTAAAAAGGTAAAACGTTTGGATTTGATTCGTAACGTTTGTAAATGTTTTGCTTAATTTGCTAAAAAGGTGAACCGCTTGGATTTTTTTTCGTAACGTTTGTAAAAGTTTGGCTTAAATTGCTAAAAAGGTGAAATGTTTGGTTTTTGTTTTGTAATGTTTGTAAACGTTTGGCTTCAATAGCTAAAACAGTGTAACGTTTGGATTTGTTTCGTAACGTTTGTAAACGTTTGGCATAAATCGCAAAAACGGGGAAACATTTGGATTTGTTTAGTAACGTTTTAAACGTTTGGCTTCAATTGCTAAAAAGGCGAAACATTTGGATTTGTTTCATAACGTTTGTAAGCGTTTGGCTTATATTTCTAAAAAGGCGAAACATTTGGATTTGTTTCGTAACCTTTGTAAACGTTTGGCTTAAATTGCGAATAAGGTGAAAAGTTTGGATTTGTTTCGTAACGTTTATAAGTGTTTGGTTTAAATTGCTAAAAATGCAAAACGTTTGGATTTGTTTCGTAATGTTTGTAAACGTTTGGCTTAAATCGCTAAAATGGTGAAATATTTGGATTTGTTTCGTGACATTTGTAAACGTTTGGTTTAAATCGCTAAAAACTTGAAACGTTTGGATTTGATTCGTAACGTTTGAAAATGGTTGGCTTAAATCGCTAAAAAGGTGATATGCTTGGATATGTTTCGTAACGTTTGTAAACGTTTGTCTTAAATTGTTAAAAAGGTGAAATAGTTGGATTTGTTTTATTGTAAACGTTTGGCTTAAATTACTAAAAAGTTGATACATTTGGATTTGTTTCATAACCTTTCTAAACGTTTGGCTTAAATCGCTAAAAAGGTGAAACATTTGAATTTGTTTCGTAATGTTTGTAAACGTTTGTCTTAAATCGCCAAAAAGGTGAAACATTTGGATTTTTTTGTAACGTTTGAATACGTTTGACTTCAATCGCTAAAAAGGTGAAACGTTTGGATTTGTTTTATAACGTTTGTAAACGTTTGGCATAAATCGCTAAAAAGGCGAAATGTTTGGTTTTTTTTTCGTAACGTTTGTAAACGTTCGGCTTAAATCGTTAAAAATATGAAATGTTTGGATTTGTTTCGTAATGTTTATAAACGTTAGGCTTAAATTGCTAAAAAGGTGAAACGCTTGGAACTGTTTCGTAATGTTTGTAAACATTTGGCTTAAATTACTATAAAGGTGAAACGCTTGGATTTGTTTTAAAACGTTTGTAAACGTTAAAAGGAGAAACGCTTGGCTTAAATTGCTAAAAAGGAGAAATGCTTGGCTTAAATTGCTAAAAAGGTGAAACGCTTGGTCTTGTTTCGTAACATTTGTAAAGGTTTAGTTTAAATCGTAAAAATGTGAAACGTTTGGATTTGTTTCGTAAAATTTTATACATTTGGTTTTGTTTCGTAACGTTTGCCTTAAATCGCTAAAAAGGTGAAACGTTTGAATTTGTTTTCTAACGTTTGTATACATTTGGCTTAAATTGATAAAAAGGCGAAACGTTTGGATTTGTTTCGTAACGTATGTAAACATTTTGCTTAAATCGCTAAAAAGGTGTAACGTTTGTATTTGTTTCGTAACGTTTGTAAACGTTTGGCTTAAATTGCTAAAAAGGTTCAACGTTTGGATTTGTTTTGTAACGTTTGTAAACGTTTGGCTTAAATCGCTAAAAAGGTGAAAAGTTTGGCTTAAATTGCTAAAAAGGTGAATTATTTCGTATTTTTCGAAACGTTGATAAACGTTCGGCTGAAATTGCTAAAAGGGTGAAACTTTTGGATTTTTTTCGTACGTTTGTAAACGTTTGGCTTAAATCGCTAAAAAGGTGAAACGCTTGGATTTGTTTCGTAACATTTGTAAACGTTTGGCTTAAATTTCTAAAAATTTGAAACGTTTGGATTTGTTTTGTAACGTTTGTAAACGTTTGGCTTCAATAGCTAAAAAGGTGAAACATTTGGCTTCAATAGCTAAAAAGGTGAATCGTTTGGTTTTGTTTCGTAAAGTTTGTAAACATTTGGCTTATTTCGCTAAAAAGGTGAAACGTTTGGATTTGTTTCATAACGTTTGTAAACTTTTGACTTAAATCTCTAAACACGTGAAACATTTTGATTTGTTTCGTAACGTTTGTAAATGTTGGGCTTGAATTGCTAAAAAGGTTAAACGCTTGGATTTTCTTTGTAACCTTCGTAAACGTTTCACTTAAATTGCTAAAAAGTTGAAACGCTTGGATTTGTTTCGCAACGTTTGTAAACGTTACGCTGCAATTGCTAAAAAGGTGAAAAATTTGGATTTGTTTCGTAATCTTTGTAAAGGTTTGGCTTAAATAGCTAAAAAGGTGAAACGTTTGAATTTGTTTCATACATTTACAAATGTTTGTCTTAAATCGCTAAAAAGGGGATACGTTTGGTTTTGTTTCGTAACATTTATAAACGTTTCGATTGTTTCGTAACGTTTTATACATTTGGTTTTGTTTCGTATCGTTTGTAAACATTTGGCTTAAATCGCTAAAAAGGTGAAACGTTTGGTTTTGTTTCGTAATGTTTGTAAACGTTTGAATTAAATTGCTAAAAAGGTGAAATATTTGGATTTGTTTCGTAACGTTTGTAAACGTTTGGGTTCAATTGCTTAAAAGGTGAAACGTTTGGATTTGTTTCATAGTATTTGTAGACGTTTGGCTAAAATCGCTAAAAATGTGAAACGTTTGGTTTTGTTCCGCAACGTTAGTAAACGTTTGGTTTTGTTCCGTAATGTTAGTAAACGTTTGGATTTGTTTCGTAACTTTTGTAAACATTTAGCTTAATCGCTAAAAAGGTGACAAGTTTGGTTTTGTTTCATAACGTTCGTAAATGTTTGGCTTAAATTTCTATAAAGGTGAAAGGCTTGGATTTGTTTCGTAATGTTCGTAAATGTTTGACTTTGTTTCGTAACGTTTGTAAATGTTTGGCTTAAATCGCTAAAAAGGTGAAACGTTTGAATTTTCTTCGTAACGTTGTAAACGTTTGGATTTTTTTCGAAACGTTTGTATTTGTTTCATAACATTTATAAACGTTTGCCTTCAATCACAAACAGGGGAAACGTTTGGATTTTTTTCGTAACGTTTGTAAACGTTTGGCATAAATCGCAAAAAAGGGGAAGGGTTTGGATTTGTTTCGTAACATTTTAAACGTTTGGCTTAATTCGATAAAAAGGCGAAACATTTGGATTTGTTTCGTAACCTTTGTAAACGTTTGGCTAAAATCTCTAAAAAGGTGAATCGTTTGGATTTGTTTTGTAAAGTTTGTAAACGTTTGGCTTATTTCGCTAAAAAGGTGAAATGTTTGGATTTGTTTCGTAACGTTTGCAAACGTTAGGGTTTAATCGCAAAAAAGGTTAAACATTTGGATTTGTTTCGAGACGTTTGTAAACTTTTGACTTAAATCTCTAAAAACGTGAAACATTTTGATTTGTTTCGTAACGTTTGTAAATGTTGGGCTTAAATTGCTAAAAAGGTTAAACGCTTGGAGTTTCTTTGTAACCTTCGTAAACGTTTAACTTAAATTGCTAAAAAGTTGAAACGCTTGGATTTGTTTCGTAACATTTCTAAACGTTACGCTGCAATTGCTAAAAAGGTGAAAAAATTGGATTTGTTTCGTAATCTTTGTAAAGGTTTGGCTTGAATAGCTAAAAAGGTGAAACGTTTGAATTTGTTTCATACATTTACAAACGTTTGTCTTAAATCGCTAAAAAGGGGATACGTTTGGTTTCATTTCGTAACATTTGTAAACGTTTCGATTGTTTCGTAACGTTTTAGACATTTGGTTTTGTTTCGTATCGTTTGTAAACATTTGGCTTAAATCGCTAAAAAGGTGAAACGTTTGGTTTTGTTTCGTAATTTTTGTAAATGTTTGAATTAAATTGCTAAAAAGGTGAAATGTTTGGATTTGTTTCGTAACGTTTGTAAACGTTTGGGTTCAATCGCTTAAAAGGGGAAACGTTTGGATTTGTTTCGTAGCATTTGTAAACGTTTGGCTTAAATCGCTAAAAATGTGAAACGTTTGGTTTTGTTCCGCAACGTTAGTAAACGTTTGGTTTTGTTCCGTAACGTTAGTAAATATTTAGATTTGTTTCGTAACTTTTGTAAACATTTAGCTTAATCGCTAAAAAGGTGACAAGTTTGGTTTTGTTTCGTAACGTTCGTAAATGTTTGGCTTAAATTTCTATAAAGGTGAAAGGCTTGGATTTGTTTCGTAATGTTCGTAAACGTTTGACTTTGTTTCGTAACGTTTGTAAATGTTTGGCTTAAATCGCTAAAAAGGTGAAACGTTTGAATTTGCTTCGTAACGTTGTAAACGTTTGGATTTTTTTTGAAACGTTTGTATTTGTTTCATAACATTTGTAAACGTTTGGCTTCAATCACTAACAGGGGAAACGTTTGGATTTATTTAGTAACGTTTGTAAACGTTTGGCATAAATCGCAAAAAAGGGGAAACGTTTGGATTTGTTTCGTAACGTTTTAAACGTGTGGCTTAAATCGCTAAAAAGGCGAAACATTTGGATTTGTTTCATAACGTTTGTAAACGTTTGGCTTAAATTTCTAAAAAGGAGAAATATTTGGATTTGTTTCATATCCATTGTAAACGTTTGGCTAAAATCTCTAAAAAGGTGAATCGTTTGGTTTTGTTTTGTAAAGTTTGTAAGCGTTTGGCTTATTTCGCTAAAAAGGTGACACGTTTGGATTTGTTTCGTAACGTTTGCTAACGTTTGGGTTCAATCGCAAAAAAGGTTAAACATTTGGATTTGTTTCGAAACGTTAGTAAACTTTTGACTTATATCTCTAAAAACGTGAAACATTTTGATTTGTTTCGTAACGTTTGTAAATGTTGGGCTTGAATTGCTAAAAAGGTTAAACGCTTGGATTTTCTTTGTAACCTTCGTAAACGTTTCACTTAAATTGCTAAAAAGTTGAAACGCTTGGATTTGTTTCGCAACGTTTGTAAACGTTACGCTGCAATTGCTAAAAAGGTGAAAAATTTGGATTTGTTTCGTAATCTTTGTAAAGGTTTGGCTTAAATAGCTAAAAAGGTGAAACGTTTGAATTTGTTTCATACATTTACAAATGTTTGTCTTAAATCGCTAAAAAGGGGATACGTTTGGTTTTGTTTCGTAACATTTATAAACGTTTCGATTGTTTCGTAACGTTTTATACATTTGGTTTTGTTTCGTATCGTTTGTAAACATTTGGCTTAAATCGCTAAAAAGGTGAAACGTTTGGTTTTGTTTCGTAATGTTTGTAAACGTTTGAATTAAATTGCTAAAAAGGTGAAATATTTGGATTTGTTTCGTAACGTTTGTAAACGTTTGGGTTCAATTGCTTAAAAGGTGAAACGTTTGGATTTGTTTCATAGTATTTGTAGACGTTTGGCTAAAATCGCTAAAAATGTGAAACGTTTGGTTTTGTTCCGCAACGTTAGTAAACGTTTGGTTTTGTTCCGTAATGTTAGTAAACGTTTGGATTTGTTTCGTAACTTTTGTAAACATTTAGCTTAATCGCTAAAAAGGTGACAAGTTTGGTTTTGTTTCGTAACGTTCGTAAATGTTTGGCTTAAATTTCTATAAAGGTGAAAGGCTTGGATTTGTTTCGTAATGTTCGTAAACGTTTGACTTTCTTTCGTAACGTTTGTAAATGTTTGGCTTAAATAGCTAAAAAGGTGAAACGTTTGAATTTGCTTCGTAACGTTGTAAACATTTGGATTTTTTTCGAAACGTTTGTATTTGTTTCATAACATTTGTAAACATTTGGCTTCAATCACTAACAGGGGAAACGTTTAGATTTGTTTCGTAACGTTTGTAAACGTTTGGCATAAATCGCAAAAAAGGGGAAACATTTGGATTTGTTTCGTAACGTTTTAAACGTTTGGCTTAAATCGCTAAAAAGGCAAAACATTTGGATTTGTTTCATAACGTTTGTAAACGTTCGGCTTAAATTGCTAAAAAGGGGAAACATTTTGATTTGTTTCGTAACCTTTGTAAGCGTTTGGCTTAAATCGCTAAAAAGGTGAAAAGTTTGGATTTGTTTCGTAACGTTTATAAACGTTTGGTTTAAATTGCTAAAAATGCAAAATGTTTGGATTTGTTTCGTAATGTTTGTAAACGTTTGGCTTAAATCGCTAAAATGGGGAAATATTTGGATTTGTTTTGTGACATTTGTAAACGTTTGGTTTAAATCGCTAAAAAGGTGAAACGTTTGGATTTGATTCGTAACGTTTGAAAATGTTTGGCTTAATTCGCTAAAAAGGTGATATGCTTGGATATGTTTCGTAAATTTTGTAAACGTTTGTCTTAAATTGTTAAAAAGGTGAAATGGTTGGATTTGTTTTATTGTAAACGTTTGGCTTAAATTGCTAAAAAGTTAAAACATTTCGATTTGTTTCATAACCTTTGTAAACGTTTGGCTTAAATCGCTAAAAAGGTGAAATGTTTGGATTTGTTTCGTAACGTTTGTAAACGTTTGTCTAAAATCGCCAAGAAGGTGAAACATTTAGATTTTATTCGTAACGTTTGTAAACGTTTCGCTTAAATAGCTAAAAAGGTGAAACTTTTGGATTTGTTTCGTAACCTTTGTAAACGTTTGGCTTAAATTACTAAAAAGGTGAAATGCTTGGATTTGTTTCGTAACGTTTGTAAACGTTTGACTTAAATTGCTAAACAGGTGAAACACTTGGATTTGATTCATAATGTTTGTAAATGTTTTGCTTAAATTGCTAAAAAGATGAAACGCTTGTTTTTGTTTCGCAACGTTTGTAAACATTTGGCTTAAATTGCTAAAAATGATAAACGATTGGTTTTGTTTCATAATGTTTGTAAACATTTGGCTTAAATCGCTAAAATGGTGAAACGCTTGGATTTGTTTTGTATTTTTAAACGTTTTGCTTAAATCGCTAAAAAGGTAAAACGTTTGGATTGTTTCGTAATGTTTGGAAAAGTTTGGATTAAATTGATAAAAAGGTGAAAAGTTTGGATTGGTTTCGTAACGTTTGTAAACGTTTGGCTTAAATCGCAAAAAAGGTAAAATGGTTGGACTTGTTTCGTAACGTTTGTAAACCTTTGGCTTAAATCGCTAAAAAGGTGAAACGCTTGGATTTGTTTCCTAACGTTTGTAAACATTTGGCTTAAATTGCTAAAAAGGTGAAACGCTTGGATTTGTTTCGTAACGTTTGTAAACGTTTGGTTTAAATTGATAAAAAGGTTAAAAATTTGAATTTGTTTCGTAACCTTTGTAAACGTTTGGCTTAAATCGCTAAAAAGGTAAACATTTGGATTTGTTTCATACGTTTGTAAATGTTTGGCTTAAATCGCAAAAAATATGAAATGTTTGGATTTGTTTCGTGAAGTTAGTAAACGTTTGGCTTATATTTCTAAAGAGTTGAAATGCTTGGATTTGTTTCGTAACGTTAATAAATGTTTGGCTTAAATTGTTAAAAAGGTCAAACGCTTGGATTTGTTTCGTAACGTTAATAAATGTTTGGCTTAAATTGTTAAAAAGGTCAAACGCTTGGATTTGTTTCGTAACGTTTGTAAACGTTTGCCTTAAATTGTTAAAAAGGTGAAATGGTTGGATTTGTTTTATTGTAAACGTTGGGCTTAAATTGCTAAAAAGTTAAAACATTTGGATTTTTTTCATAACCTTTGTAAACGTTTGGCTTAAATCGCTAAAAAGGTGAAATATTTGGATTTGTTTCGTAACGTTTGTAAACGTTTGTCTTAAAATGGCAAAAAGGTGAAACGTTTGGAATTGTTTGTAAAGTTTGTATACGTTTGACTTCAATCGCTAAAAAGGTGAAACATTTGGATTTGTTTCGTAACGTTTGTAAACTTTTGGCATAAATCGCTAAAAAGGAGAAATGTTTGGTTTTGTTTCGTAACGTTTGTAAACGTTTTGCTTAAATCGTTAAAAATGTGAAATATTTGGATTTGTTTCGTAACGTTTGTAAACGTTCGGCTTAAATTGCTAAAAAGGTGAAACGCTTGGAATTGTTTCGTAACGTTTGTAAACATTTGGCTTCAATTACTAAAAATGTGAAACGTTTGGATTTGTTTTGTATTTTTAAACATTTGCCTTTGTTTCGCATTTTTAAACGTTTGGCTTAAATCGCTAAAAAGGTAAAACGTTTGGATTTGTTTCGTAACGTTTGTAAATGTTTGGCTTAATTTGCTAAAAAGGTGAAACGCTTGGATTTTTTTCGTAACGTTTGTAAAAGTTTGGCTTAAATTGTTAAAAATGTAAAATGCTTGGTTTTTGTTTCATAACGTTTGTATATGTTTGGCTTAAATTTCAAAAAAATTTGAAACGTTTGGATTTGTTTTGTAACGTTTGTAAACGTTTGGCTTCAATAGCTAAAAAGGTGAAACGTTTGGATTTGTTTCGTAACGTTTGTAAACGTTTTGGCATTAATCGCAAAAAAGGGGAAACGTTTGGATTTGTTTCGTAACGTTTTAAACATTTGGCTTAAATCGCTAAAAAGGCGAAAAATTTGGATTTGTTTCATAACGTTTGTAAACGTTTGGCTTAAATTGCTAAAAAGGTAAAACATTTGGATTTGTTTCGTAACCTTTGTAAACTTTTGGCTTAAATCGCTAAAAAGGTGAAAAGTTTGGATTTGTTTCATAACGTTTATAAACGTTTTGGTTTAAATTGCTAAAAATGCAAAACGTTTGGATTTGTTTCGTAATGTTTGTAAATGTTTGGCTTAAATCGCTAAAATGGGGAAATATTTGGATTTGTTTCGTGACATTTGTAAACGTTTGGTTTAAATCGCTAAAAAGGTGAAACGTTTGGATTTGATTCGTAACGTTTGAAAATGTTTGGCTTAAATTGCAAAAAGGTGATATCTTGGATATGTTTCGTAAATTTTGTAATCATTTGTCTTAAATTGTTAAAAAGGAGAAATGGTTGGATTTGTTTTACTGTAAACGTTTGGCTTAAATTGCTAAAAAGTTAAAACATTTGGATTTGTTTCATAACCTTTCTAAACGTTTAGCTTAAATCGCTAAAAAGGTGAAACGTTTGGATTTGTTTCGTAACGTTTATATACGTTTGTCTTAAATCGCCAAAAAGGTGAAACATTTGGATTTGTTTGTAACATTTGTATACGTTTGGCTTCAATCGCTAAAAAGGTGAAACGTTTGGATTTGTTTTATAACGTTTGTAAACGTTTGGCATAAATCGCTAAAAAGATGAAATGTTTGATTTTGTTTCATAACGTTTGTAAACGTTCGGCTTAAATCGTTAAAAATATGAAAAGTTTGGATTTGTTTTGTAACGTTTGTAAACGTTCGGCTTAAATTGATAAAAAGGTGAAACGCTTGGAACTGTTTCGTAACGTTTGTAAACATTTGCCTTAAATCGCTAAAAAGGTAAAACATTTGAATTTGTTTTCTAACGTTTGTAAACATTTGGCTTAAATTGCTAAAAAGACGAAACGTTTGGATTTGTTTCGTAACGTTTGTAAACATTTTGCTTAAATCGCTAAAAAGATGTAACGTTTGTATTTGTTTCGTAACATTTGTAAACGTTTGGCTTAAATTGCTAAAAAGGTTCAATGTTTGGATTTCTTTTGTAACGTTTGTAAACGTTTGGCTTAAATCGCTAAAAAGGTGAAAAGTTCGGCTTAAATTGCTAAAAAGGTGAATTGTTTTGTTTTGTTTCAAAATGTTGATAAACGTTCGGCATAAATTGCTAAAAGGGTGAAACGTTTGGATTTTTTTCGTAACGTTTGTAAACGTTTGGCTTAAATTGCTAAAAAGGTGAAACGCTTGGATTTGTTTCGTAACGTATGCAAACGTTTTGGCTTAAATTGCTAAAAAGGTGAAATTCTTGATTTTGTTTTGTAACGTTTGTACGGGTTTGGCTTAAATCGCTAAAAATGTGCAACGTTTGGATTTGTTTCGTAACGTTTTAAACGTTTGGTTTTAATTCGTAACTTTTGTAAATGTTTGGCTTAAATCGCTAAAAAGGTGAAACATTTGGATTTTTTCATACGTTGGTAAATGTTTGACTTAAATCGCAAAAAAGATGAAATGTTTGGATTTATTTCGTAACTTTAGTAAACATTTGGCTTAAATTTCTAAAGAGGTGAAATGCTTGGATTTGTTTCGTGACGTTAATAAACGTTTGGCTTATATTGTTACGAAACAAATCGAAACGTATCACCTTTTTTGCGATTGAAGCCAAACATTTACAAACATTACGAAACAAATCCAAGCGTTTCACCTTTTTAGCGATATAAGTCGAACGTTTACAAACGATACGAAACAAATCCATGCATTTCACCTTTTTAGCAATATAAGCCAAACATTTACAAACGTTACGAAGCAAATCCAAACGTTTAACCTTTTTAGCGATTTAAGTCAAACGTTTACAAATGTTACGAAACAAATCTAAATGTTTCCGCATTTTAACAATTTAAACCAAACATTTAAAACGTTAAGAAACATATTCAAGCATTTCCCCTTTTCAGTGATTTAAGCGACACATTTACAAACGATACGAAACAAATTCAAACGTTTCACCTTTTTAGCGATTGAAGCCAAATCTTTACAAACGTTATGAAACAAATCTAAACGTTTAAAACATTACGAAACAAATCCAAACGTTTCACATTTTTATCGATTTAAGTCAAACGTTTACAAACAGTACGAAACAAAACCAATCGTTTACCAACTTTACGAAAAAAATCCAAACGTTTCACCTTTTTAGCAGTTCAAGCCAAACGTTTAAAAACGTTACGAAACAAATCCAAACGTTTCCCCTTTTTATCGATATAAGCCGAACGTTTACAAACGTTACGAAACCAATACAAATGTTTCACCTTTTTAGCGATTTAAGCAAAATGTTTACAAACGCTACGAAACAAATCAAATCGTTTCACCTTTTTAGCAATTTAAACTAAACGTTTACAAACATTATGAAACAAAACCAAATCTTTCACCTTTTTTGCGATTTAAAACAAACATTTACAAACGTTACAAAACAAATCCAAACGTTTCACCTTTTTAGCGATTTAAAGCCAAACGTTTACAAACGTTACTAAAGAAATCCAAGCTTTTCACCTCTTTAGCGATTTAAGTCAAACGTTTATAAAAGCTACGAAACAAATCTAAGCGTTTCACCTTTTTAGCTATTTAAGCCAAACGTTTACAAACGTTACAAAACAAATCCAACTGTTTCACCGTTTTAGCGATTTAAGCCAAACGTTTACAAACATTACGAAACAAATCCAAACATTTAAACCGTTACGAAACAAATCAAAACGTTTCACATTTTTAACGATTTAAGCCAAACGTTTACAAAAATTACGAAACAAATCCAAACGTTTCATATTTTTAGCAATTTAAGCGAAACGTTTACAAACGTTACGGAACAAATCCAAACATTTCACCTTTTTAGCTATTCAAACCAAACGTTTACAAACTTTACAAAAAAAATCCAAACATTTCTCCATTTTAGCAATTTAAGCCAAACGTTTATAAACGATGCGAAACAAAACCAATCGTTTACAAACTTTACGAAACAAATTGAAACCTTTACAAACGTTACGAAACAAATCCAGACGTTTCCCCATTTTACCGATTTAAGCCAAACGTTTACAAACGCTACGAAACGAATCAAAACGTTTCACCTTTTTTGCGATTGAAGCCAAACGTTTACAAACATTACGAAACAAATCCAAACGTTTCACCTTTTTAGCGATTTAAAACAAACGTTTACAAACGTTACAAAACAAATCCAAGCATTTCACCTTTTTAGCAATATATGCCAAACGTTTACAAACGTTACGAAACAAATCCAAATGTTTCACCTTTATAGCGATTTAAGTCAAACGTTTACAAATGTTACGAAACAAATCCAACGCATTTTAACTATTTAAGCCAAATGTTTAAAACGTTACGAAACATATTCATATGTTTCACCTTTCCAGCGACTTAAGCCAAACGTTTGCAAACGATACAAAACAAATCCAAACGTTTCCCCTTTTTAGCGATTGAAGCCAAATGTTTACAAACGTTACGAAAAAAATCTAAACGTTTAAAACATTACGAAACAAATCCAAATGTTTCCCATTTTTAGCAATTTAAGCCAAACGTTTACAAACATTACAAAACAAAACCAATCGTTTATAAACTTTACGAAACAAATCCAAACGTTTCACCTTTTTAGTAATTCAAGTCATACGTTTACAAACGTTGCGAAACAATTCCAAACGTTTCCCCTTTTTATCGATATAAACGAACGTTTACAAACGTTACGAAACAAAACCAATTGTTTCACCTTTTTAGCTATTTAAGCCAAACGTTAGCAAAGGTTAGAAAACAAAACCAAAGATTTCACCTTTTTAGCGATTTAAGCCGAACGTTTACAAACGTTACGAAATAAATACAAATGTTTCACCTTTTTAGCGATTTAAGCCAATTATTTACAAACGCTACGAAACAAATCCAATCGTTTCTCCTATTTAGCAATTTAAAATAAACATTTACAAAAGTTACGAAAAAAACCAAATGTTTCACCTTTTTAGCGATTTAAAACTAACGTTTACAAACGTTACAAAAAAAATCCAAACGTTTCACCTTTTAAACGATTTAAAGCCAAACGTTTACAAACGTTACGAAACAACTCCAAACATTTCACCTTTTTAATGATTTATGCCAAATGTTTACAAACGTTACGAAACAAATCCAAACGTTTCACCTTTTTAGCGATTTATGCCAAACGTTTACAAACGTTACGAAACAAATCCAAACGTTTCCCCTTTTTAGCAATTTAAGCCAAAAGTTTACAAACGTTACGAAACAAAACCAAACATATCACCTTTTTAGCGATTTATGCCAAACGTTTACAAACATTACGAAACAAATACAAACGTTTCCCCATATTAGCGATATAAGCCAAACGTTTACAAATGTTACGAAACAAATCCAAACATTTCACCTTTTTAGCGATTTTAGCCAAACGGTTACAAACATTATGAAACAAATCCAAAATTTTCCACTTTTTAGAGATTTCAGCCGAATGTTTACAAACGTTTCAAAACAAATCAAAATGTTTCCCCTTTTAAAATAATTTAAGCCAAACGTTTACCAAAGTTACGAAACAAAACCAAACGTTTAAAACGTCACGAAACAAATACAAACGTTTCACATTTTTAGCAATTTAAGCCAAATGTTTACAAACGTTACGGAACAAAACAAAACGTTTCACATTTTTAATGATTTAAGCCAAATGTTTACAAACGTTACGAAACAAATCTAAACGTTTAAAACATTACGAAACAAATCCAAACGTTTCACATTTTTAGCGAATATAAGCCAAACGTTTACAAACTTTACGAAACAAAACCAATTGTTTACAAACTTTACGAAACAAATCCAAACGTTTCACCTTTTTAGCAATATAAGCCAAACGTTTACAAATGTTACGAAACAAATACAAATGTTTCCCCTTTTTGTCGATTTAAGCCGAACGTTTACAAATGTTACGAAACAAAACCAAATGTTTCACCTTTTTAGATATTTAAGCCAAACGTTAGCAAACGTTACAAAACAAAACCAAAGATTTCACCTTTTTAGCAATTTAAGCCGAACGTTTACAAACGTTACGAAACAAATATAAATGTTTCACCTTTTTAGCGATTTAAACTAAACGTTTACAAACGTTACGAAACAAAACCAAATGTTTCACCTTTTTAGCGATTTAAAACAAACGTTTACAAAACAAATCCAAACGTTTCACCTTTTAAGGGATTTAAAGCCAAATGTTTACAAATGATACGAAACAAATCCAAACGTTTCACCTTTTTAGCAATTTAAATCCAAACGTTTCACCTTTTAAGCGATTTATGCCAAACGTTTACAAACGTTACGAAACAAATCCCAACGTTTCACCTTTTTAGTGCTTTAAGCCAAACTTTTACAAATTTTTAGTGATTGAAGCCAAGCGTTTACAAACGTTATGAAATAAATCCAAACGTTTCCCCTTTTTAGCTATTTAAGCCAAACGTTTACAAACGTTACGAAACAAATCCAAACATTTCACCTTTTTAGCGATTTAAGCCAAACATTTACAAACATTACAAAACAAATACAAACATTTCCCCATATTAGCGATATAAGCCAATCGTTTACAAATGTTACGAAACAAATCCAAAGGTTTCACCTTTTAGCGATTTTAGCAAAACGGTTACAAACGTTATGAAACAAATCCAAAATTTTCCTCTTTTTAGAGATTTCAGCCAAAGGTTTACAAACGTTACGAAACAAATCCAAACGTTTAAAACGTTACGAAACAAATCCAAACGTTTAAAACGTTACGAAACAAATCCAAACGTTTACAAAAATTATGAAACAAAACCAAACGTTTAAAACGTTACGAAACAAATCCAAACGTTTCACATTTTTAGCAATTGAAGCCAAATATTTACAAATGTTACGGAACAAAACAAACGTTTCATATTTTTAGTGATTTAAGCTAAATGTTTACAAACGTTACGGAACAAAACAAACGTTTCACATTTTTAGTGATTTAAGCCAAATGTTTACAAACGTTACGAAAAAAATCCAAGTGTTTCACCTCTTTAGCGATTTATGCCAAACGTTAATGAAAGTTATGAAACAAATCTAAGCGTTTCCCCTTTTTAGCAATTTAAGCCAAACGTTTACAAAAGCTATGAAACAAATCCAAACGTTTCACCTTTTTTGCGATTTAAGCAAAACGTTTACAGACGTTACGAAACAAATCCAAACATTTAAAACGTTGCGAAATAAATCCAAACGTTTAACATTTTCAGAGATTTAAGCCAAACGTTTACAAACATTACGAAACAAATCCAAACGTTTAAAAACGTTACGAAACAACTCCAAACATTTCACCTTTTAGCGATTCAAGCCAAACGTTCATAATCGTTACGAAAAAAATCCAAACGTTTCTCCATTTTAGAAATTTAAGCCAAACGTTTATAAACGTTGCGAAACAAAACCAAACATTTACAAACGTCACGAAACAAATCGAAACGTTTACAAACGTTACGAAACAAATCCAAACGTTTCCCCATTTTAGCGATTTAAGCCAAACGTTTACAAACGCTACGAAACAAATCCAAATGTTTCACCTTTTTTGCTATTGAAGCCAAACGTTTACAAACATTACGAAACAAATTGAAACATTTGACCTTTTTAGCGATATAAGCCGAACGTTTACAAACATTAAGAAACAAATCCAAGCGTTTCACCTTTTTAGCAATATATGCCAAACGTTTACAAACGTTACGAAACAAATCCAAACGTTTCACCTTTTTAGTGATTTAAGTCAAACGTTTACAAACGTTACGAAACAAATCCAAATGTTTCCACATTTTAATGATTTAAGCCAAACGTTTAAGACGTTACGAAACATATTCAAACGTTTCACCTTTTCAGCGATTTCAGCCAAATGTTTACAAACGATACGAAAAAAGTCCAAACGTTTCACCTTTTTAGCGATTGAACCCAAATGTTTACAAACTTTACGAAACAAATCTAAACGTTTAAAACATTAAGAAACAAATCCAAACGTTTCCCATTTTTAGCGATTTAAGCCAAACGTTTACAAACATTACGAAATAAAACCAATCTTTTACAAACTTTACGAAACAAATCCAAACGTTTCCCCTTTTTAGCAATTCAAGCCAAACGTTTATAATCGTTACGAAACAAATCCAATCGTTTCCCCTTTTTATCGATTTAAACCGAACATTTACAAACGTTACGAAACAAAACTAATTGTTTTACCTTTTTAGCTATTTAAGCCAAACGTTAGCAAACGTTACAAAACAAAACCAAAGATTTCACCTTTTTAGTGATTTAAGCCGAACGTTTAAAAACGTTACGAAAAAAATACAAATGTTTCACCTTTTTAGCGATTAAAGCCAAATGTTTACAAACGCTACGAAACAAATCCAATCGTTTCACCTTTTTAGCAATTTAAACTAAACGTTTACAAACGTTACGAAACAAAACCAAATGTTTCACCTTTTTAGAGATTTAAAACAAACGTTTACAAATGTTACCAAATAAATCCAAACGTTTCACCGTTTAAGCGATTTAAAATCAAACGTTTACAAACGTTACGAAACAAATCCAAACGTTTCACCTTTTTAGCAATTTAAATCCAAACGTTTCACCTTTTTAGCGATTTATGCCAAACGCTTACAAACGTTACGAAACAAATCCAAACGTTTTACCATTTAAGTGATTTAAGCCAAACCTTTACAAATTTTTAGTGATTGAAGCCAAACGTTTACAAACGTTACGAAATAAATCCAAACATTTCCCTTTTTAGCAATTTAAGCCAAACGTTTACAAACGTTACGAAACAAATCCAAACATTTCACCTTTTTAGCGATTTATGCCAAACGTTTACAAATATTCCGAAACAAATACAAACGTTTCCTCATATTAGCGATATAAGCCAAACGTTTACAAATATTACGAAACAAATCCAAACGTTTCACCTTTTTAGCGATTTGAGCCAAATGGTTACAAACGTTATGAAACAAATCCAAAATTTTCCTCTTTTTAGAGATTTCAGCCAAATGTTTACAAACGTTACGAAACAAATCCAAATGTTTCCCCTTTTTAATGATTTAAGCCAAACGTTTACAAAAGTTACGAAACAAAACCAAACATTTGAAACGTTACGAAACAAATCCAAACGTTTCACATTTTTAGCGATTTAAGCCAAATGTTACAAACGTTACGGAACAAAACAAAACGTTTCACATTTTTAATGATTTCAGCCAAATGTCTACAAACGTTATGAAAAAAATCCAAGTGTTTCACCTCTTTAGCGATTTATTCTAAACGTTTTCCCATTTAAATGGTTTAAGCCAAATGTTTTGTAATTAAACCAAACGTTTCAACTTTTTAGCGATTTAAGCAAACGTTTGCAAACATTAAGGAACAAAAACAAACGTTTCACCTTTTTAACGATTTATGCCAAACGTTTAAAACGTTAAGAAACAAATCCAAGCTTTTTACCTTTTTAGCAATTTAAGCCAAACGTTTACAAACGTTACGAAACAAATCCAAACGTTTCACCTTTTAGCAATTTAAGATAAACGTTTACAAACGTTACGAAACAAATCCAAGTGTTTCACCTTTTAAGCGATTGAAGCAAAATGATTACAAACGATAAGAAACAAAACCAAACTTTTAAAACGTTATGAAACAAATCCAAACGTTTCACATATTTTAGCAATTTAAGCAAAATGTTTACAAACGTAACGAAACAAAGCCAAACATTTACATAAGTTACGAAATAAATCCAAGCGTTTCACCTTTTTAGCAATTTAAGCCAAATGTTTAGAAAAGTTACGAAACAAATCCAAACGTTTCCCCATTTCAGCGATTTAAGCCAAACGTTTAAAACGTTACGAAAAGAATCCAAACGTTTTCCCTTTTTAGCAATTTAAGCCAAACGTTTACAAACGTTACGAAACAAATCCAAACGTTTCCCCTTTTTAGCAATTTAAGCCAAACGTTTACAAACATTACGAAACATATCCAAACGTTTGACCTTTTTAGCATTTTAAGCCAAACGTTACGAAACAAATCCAAGCGTTTCACCTTTTTAGCAATCTAAGCCAAACGTTTACAAACATTACGAAACAAATGCAAATGTTTCACCTTTTTTGCGATTGAAGCCAAACGTTTACAAACGTTATGAAACAAAGCCAAACGTTTATAAACATTATGAAACAAATCCAAGCGTTTCACCTTTTTAGCAATTTAAACCAAACGTTTACAAACGTTGCGAAACAAATCCAACCGTTTCACCTTTTTAGCGATTTAAGCCAAACGTATACAAACGTTACGAAACAAATTCAAAAATTTAAACCGTTACGAAATAAATCCAAACGTTTCACATTTTTAGCGATTTAAGCCAAACGTTAACAAACATTACGATACAAATCCAAACGTTTCCCATTTTTAGTAATTTAAGCCAAACGTTTACAAACGTTACGAAACAAATCAAAACATTTTACCTTTTTAGCTATTCAAACCAAACGTTTACAAATATTACGAAAAAAATCCAAACGTTTCCCTATTTTAGCAATATAAGCCAAACGTTTATAAACGTTGCAAAACAAAACCAAACGTTTACAAACGTTACGAAAGAAATTGAAACGTTTCATCATTATTGCGATTGAAGCCAAACATTTACAAAATTACGATACAAATCCAAGCCTTTCCCCTTTTTATCGATATAAGCCGAACGTTTACAAACATTACGTTTCACATTTTTAATGATTTAAGCCAAATGTTTACAAACGTTACGAAACAAATCTAAACGTTTAAAACATTACGAAACAAATCCAAACGTTTCACATTTTTAGCGATTTTAGCCAAACGTTTACAAACATTACGAAACAAAACCAATCGTTTACAAAGTTTACGAAACAAATCCAAACGTTTCACCTTTTTAGCAATATAAGCCAAACGTTTACAAATGTTACGAAACAAATACAAATGTTTCCCCTTTTTGTCGATTTAAGCCGAACGTTTACAAACGTTACGAAACAAAACCAAATGTTTCACCTTTTTAGCTATTTAAGCCAAACATTAGCAAACGTTACAAAACAAAACCAAAGATTTCACCTTTTTAGCAATTTAAGCCGAACGTTTACAAACGTTACGAAACAAATATAAATTTTTCACCTTTTTAGCGATTTAAACTAAACGTTTACAAACGTTACGAAACAAAACCAAATGTTTCACCTTTTTAGCGATTTAAAAAAAACGTTTACAAAATAAATCCAAACGTTTCACCTTTTAAGCAATTTAAAGCCAAATGTTTACAAATGATACGAAACAAATCCAAACGTTTCACCTTTTTAGCGATTTATGCCAAACGTTTACAAACGTTACGAAACAAATCCCAACGTTTCACCTTTTTAGTGCTTTAAGCCAAACTTTTACAAATTTTTAGTGATTGAAGCCAAGCGTTTACAAACGTTACGAAATAAATGTTGGGTTTTTTCGGTTCATAACGCAGCGGAATTTCAAAAATTTATCTAAAAACCCAAACCAAGATCCATGTAATTTGAATTAACAGAATAAGTACTTCCTTGTATGTTGAATTCAACATAAATGTAGGAAGGAAGGAGGTGGTTCACTTTGGTGATACCTGGCCTCGGATCAGAAACGCCTGCAAAAGAACGCGTCCTCTACGAGTATCCACACGAACAGACCTTAGCCAAAACTAGTGCTTGTGTGCTAGCACTATTGCTTCACAAGCAATTTCGAATTTTAGTGATTTAGTGAATAATGAATTTCGTAATTCTCAAACCAATTGCTTAATGTGTATTTATAGTGATACAATAACACTAGGGTTTGAGACAAATTCGAATTTCAAAAACTCCTTAATATATATTAATTGCTTATTATCTTTAAAAATAATAAATTAAGGAAAACACTTATTCTTAATTTCGAATTAATATATATTTATTAATATATATATATATATATATATTGCGAATTATATATATATATAATAATTAATCACTTAATCACATTGGGCTTGTACAACCCATAACTGTTTTGGGTCTATTCTTAATTTGTGACCCTGTAGGTTCATATAACGTTGGCAGTAGGCCCGAAATCCCTATTTCAGCCCACAAGTCATAAGTGGCCTCTAGCAAGACATTATGACTATCCAAGTTAAATGAATATCGACAATCCGATTTAACCATTTACAATAATATTTTAATCCCTTTGTCACTCGATATCCAGATTGAATATAAGGCATAGTCCTGTCATCCTTATAATATTCAATCATTAGTTTCTTGACTTTAAGTAGACTGAAAATGATAACTCTGTCATGACCCAATTTCATGGATCGCGACCGGCGCTAGAGTATGGGTATGGTTGTACCAAAACCCGTAGCAAGCCTTGCGGAAAACAACCAATCATATAAACCTGCAGAAAATCCAATGCTCGGGGGAAACCGAGACTCCAACTTAAACAACAGTTTATATAATAATATTTTCATTAATTAATAACTAACCAGAGTTAAATAATTTAATATGCCAAAGCATATAATAAGCAAGCCAGACCCAATCCGACAACAACTATAATAGTAGAGACTTCTAATTTACTACTGCGGTCTAAGAATAAAAATTAGTTTGACAATTTATTAAAATGAAATAAACCTCCGAGGAATAAAGAATCGGAGATCAGCAAACTCGCTCAAAATAATAAACCTGGAAAATGGGGAAAACAACGGGGTCAGATATACTGAGATGAGTTCGCAATACTATTTACATTTATTAAGTTTAAAAACCCTTAAATCAAAATCTTTTTATACTAATATAATATATGATTATGGAATAACAGTATTGAAATGATCCCAGCGTAAGTATGACATAGCATACTGAAAAACCCAAAGTGGACGGGAACAAATCCTCGTCAAATTACCAGCGTAAGCAAGACCATAGTCTGCCGATCCCAAAGTATATACCGGTGCACACAGTCTCAATACAAGCCTATCGAGTAGCTCGTTTCAATCCAGATCCATAATCACTTAAAACAGTTCAAAAACATTTATAATACTAAAATAAGATGCGGTACTTAATAAAGCGGTAAATAGCACTACAAACTCACTGCTTGCTAATCCACGTGAAAAACCTGGCAAGCGACAAAACCTGATTTGACTCCGAAGCACCAGTAGTCGACGAGTCTAAGACAGGATAAAACCAATATTAAAATCAACCCCTAATTCTAGAGAGTACTAGACACCACACAGGACTAGCACAAACCAAGTCAAACACAAGCATAGCCAAAAACAGAATGGACAGTTTATTACACAATGACCCGAGTCAAAATATGAAACCACATCGAGTAACACAATATATAAGTCAAGTCTATTGAGTTCTCGCTTTAAAATCTGTTCCGGAAAATATTACTTAAATAATAATTAAATAATAATTAAAATCAATTCCTCAAATAGTGGGTTAGCCGAGTTACCAATAACTACCAAGCTACCTCACATGTCGGGTTACCCAAGTGTAACCCGACCCAAAATATTTTATCAAAATATGAATCAGAGTTTATAATTCTCAAGATAATACTTTTTGATAAAATAATAATCAAATATAAAATCGGAACTCAATAACTTGAAACAAAAATAACCCATAGTTACCGACAAATTCTTAACAAAAACAAAAGTCAAAAAAAAATTTTAAAGCTAAAATATAATTTAGCCAGTTTGCCACACCAAGCCATAATTCTCAAAAAGATAATTACCCGAGTAATTATCCGAATAAAAGATTATAATATACTCCAAAATATAATAATTAAAATAATTTAAATTATAATCGATGCTAACATTATTTTCAGATTTGAATAACGTTATTAAATAATAATTTCAAATTGAAACGATATTTGAAAATCCGGTTTAAATCTATATTTAACCAAATAAATAATCTTTAATTAATTTAAATTAAACACAAACCAATTAAGATTAGGAAACAAAGGACCATTTCAATTGAAAAGGAGACAAGAATACTGCTGCCACTTTATTAAAATCTCATAACTATATATAAAGCAAAAGAATAAAACCAAATTAACAAACAATTAATACAGAAACCCACAACCCAACACCATTTGAACAATTATCAAAATTTCCCGCCCATATAATTTAATCACAAATAGGACAGCAAAACAAACAACCCAAAATTGAAGAAATCAACAAGAATTTAGTTTAAATGAAAAACCAAAGTTGACAGTAATCTCAGCAATTCTTTATTCTCACAATCAACTAAACCAATTCTGTTAACAGTATACATTTGGTAATTAATAGAAGAAAAAAAAGTAGATGAACGGCCATAAGATTGCTCATGCAGACATTTGGTACATCCACAATTAAACTCAAACCCAGGCAACATGACCATAAATGGAGGAAGAACTCCAAGTGACAGGAGTAATACTCAGTTCCTTAATCATCCTCAAGCACAACAACATTGTTTAATTTGCATCTCAAAGATATATGAAAGATCAATCAAGAACAACAAACATGGCAACCAACATACTACGGCAGTAACCGGGACAAAGGATTCAACCAACTCAAATCGAAACGTACGAGCCAAATCTTAAAACAATGAATCAAGTAATGATTTGAGATCAGATTACACTCTCAAAAACAACAAGAATAATATTTCTAAAAGAGCCAAAACTATCGACGGAAAGTAACAAAGCAAAACAGTTACAATAACACTCAAAAACGATACCACGACGGCGGCTCAAACGGAGAGATTAACGTACCGTAATAATATTTCGAAGTGTAGAATCGAAGAGGACTGAATTAAATACGACATCAAACAAATGGATCTCGATTAGGTGCTAAAACAAAAGAGAACAAACTAAGAAACGAGACGTGACGATTAACAAAACTAAACAAAAACAGAACAAGAGAAAAGCTTACCTAATTGTTGCAGAAATGGAGAGGATGAAGAAGGTATAATTTTAGAGAATTTTGAGGTGAAAAGTGACGGCTAGGGTTGTAGAATAATAGAGAAATGAATTTAGGTTAAAACGGTTTAAAGAAGGAATATGTATAGGCTGAGAACCAAAGATGTAGCCTAAAACAATTGAACAGATCTCGTGAAAAGGAAAGTGCATGGGGCTTAAAGGCCTATGCAAAGAAGAGTAGAAAATACTCTTGGGCCAACTAAAATGGGCCCGACCGATTTAATCAAACCAAGGACTAAACCGAATAGTTTACTCAAACCACGAATTGAACCACGAATCCCAAACGACTCCAATTATTACCGGAACTTCACGGAATAATTAAATAAAAAAAATAATAAAAAAAAATTATGGGATATTACAAACTCCTTATCAATTAGCATGGCCATGCATTTCCTTTAGTCTATCTTCTTCAAGGGGCCCATAGATATCTTACTCAAATAAATGAGGGACAAATTCCTTCTCAGTCACTCACATTTCTCACATAGTTACTTTCATATCCAATGACAATCTATTCCATTATCCTGTTAAAGATAATGTAAGACTGTATCAAAATATGAAATAGCTATGCAGAAATCCATGATGATTTCAAGGTCAAAGGATTATACTAATAGAACTGTAATGAGAATTACTTATGACAGTGATCTATGTAGTATTCTCACAGTGGGTCATCCAGTGCCTTATTTCTCAAATAGCACCTATGATTTGACTTAATATCTCATATACATGATTAGTAAAACATAATCATCAGTCAACATCATACTAGTCTCAATGTTCTATTAAGACTAGGGATAGATGATATATAATTCTTTTATTAAACCTAAGGGTTCTACTATCAAGTCACATACTTGATGACCTAAGAAAGAATTAACCATTCAAGTATTTTAATCATTAATATAAAATGATAAAAACTGCCAATCAATAAATAACAAAATGATAAAGTCAAAACATGGTCAAACATGATTGACCTAGTGCATATCACTAACAATCTCCCACTTGCACTAGGCCCAATCAACATTAAATCTAATTCCCATGGACCTAGTATGACTCTTATGCTTAGGTTGTGGAAGAGCCTTAGTTAGCGGATCAGCAACATTATCATTTGTCGAAACTCTGCATATCTTCACATCTCCTCTCTCAATGATTTCTCGAATGAGATGATAGCGTCTAAGTATGTGTTTGGATCGCTGATGTGATCTGGGCTCCTTTGCTTGTGCTATGGCCCCATTGTTATCACATAACAAGTTCACTAGATCGGATATACTAGGAACAACACCTAATCCAGTTATGAATTTTTTGATCCAAACAGCCTCCTTAGCTGCGTCTGAAGCAGCTATATACTCAACTTCTGTTGTAGAATCAGCAACGGTGTCCTGCTTCGAGCTCTTCCAGCTGAAAGCACCTCCATTCAAACAAAACACATATCCTGACTGTGATTTATAATCATCAATGTCAGTTTGGAAGCTAGCGTATGTGTAACCCTTTACAATCAGCTCATCTTCCTGACCACCATATAGCAAGAATGCATCCTTGGTTCTTCTCAAGTACTTAAGGATGTTCTTAACTGCTGCCCAGTGACTTTCACCTGGATTTGACTGGTATCTGCTCGTTGTACTCTAAGCATACGAGACATCAGGTCGATTGCACAACATTGCATACATGATAGATCTAATAGCAGAAGCATATGGAATCTTACTCATGCGGTCTCGCTCATCCTGTGTCTTAGGACACTGAGTCTTGCTGAGACTGATGCCATATGACATTGGCAAGAATCCTCTCTTGGAGTCTTGCATACTAAACCTGTTTAATACCTTATCAACATAAGTGCTTGGACTTAGGCCAATGAGTCTTCTAGATCTATCTCTATAGATCTTGATGCCTAATATATAAGCAGCATCGCCCAAGTCTTTCATTGAAAAACACTTCCCTAACCATGATTTAACATTTTGCAGTATGGGAATGTCGTTTCCAATGAGTAGTATGTCATCAATTTAAAGCACTAAGAAAACAATCGCGCTCCCACTAACCTTCTTGTACACACAAGGTTCATCTTCATTCTTGATGAATCCAAACTCTTTGATTGCTTCATCAAAACGAAGATTCCAACTCCGAGAAGCTTGCTTTAATCCATAAATGGATTTTTGAAGCTTGTAAACCTTTCCAGAATTCTCTGGACTGGCAAAACCCTCAGGTTGTGTCATGTACACATCCTCAAGTAAGTTTCCATTAAGAAACACTGTTTTGACATCCATTTGCCATATCTCATAGTCATAATATGCAGCTATGGCAAGGAGAATTCAAATGGATTTGAGCATAGCAACTGGTGAAAAGGTTTCATCATAGTCTATACCGTGTATTTGTCTGAAACCTTTTGCAACTAGTCTTGCTTTATAGGTATGCACATTGCCATCCATGTCAGTCTTCATTTTGACGACCCATTTGCACCCAATGGTTCTTACACCATCCGTTGGGTCAATCAAGGTCCAAACTTGATTATCATACATGGATTGCATTTCAGATCTCATTGCTTCGAGCCATTTTTCAGAGTCAGGACTATTTATGGCCTCTTGATAGGATGTGGGTTCTTCTTGATCCACAATCATCACATCATTGTTCTCAGTAATGAGAAATCCATATCTCATAGGATTATGACGTGTCCTATCAGACCTCCTTTGGCCTTGTGGTACTTGTACTGGTTCAGCAATTGCTTGTTGATTCTTTTGAGGTTCCATACTTGGTACAATGCTATTTTGTGGTTCTTGAATTTCTTCAAGTTGTACTGTACTCCCACTGGTTCCTTTGGAAATAAATTCTCTTTCCAAAAAGACACCATTTCTAGCAACAAACACTTTGTTCTCATAAGCATTGTAGAAGTAATATCCTTTAGTTTCTTTAGGATATCCTACAAAAAGGCATTTGTCAGATTTGGTGCTAATTTATCTGAAATTAGTCGCTTCACATAAGCTTGACATCCCCAAATCTTAAGAAAAGACAAACTAGGAGTTTTTCCAGTCCATATCTCATATGGTGTCTTTTCAACTGCCTTTGATGGAACTTTATTCAAAATGAATGCAGCGGTTTCTAAAGCATAACCCCAAAATGAGATTGGAAGATCGGTTTCACTCATCATTGATCGAACCATATCCAATAGAGTTCGATTTCTCCGTTCAGACACACCATTCCACTATGGTGTTCCAGGTGGAGTCAATTGAGAAATGATCCCACAATCTCTTAGATGATCTTCAAATTCTTGGCTTAAATATTCACCAACTCGATCAGATCTTAGTGTTTTAATATTTTTACCAAGTTGATTTTGTACTTCATTCTTAAATATTTTGAACTTTTCAAAAGATTCAGATTTATGTTTCATCAGATAAACATAACCATATCTACTGAGATCATCAGTAAAAGTAATGAAGTACTGAAATCCACCTCTAGCATTTGTACTTAATGGACCACATACATCTGTATGTATAAGGCCCAATAAGTTTTTAGCTCTTTCACCTTGTCCAATAAAAGGTGTTTTTGTCATTTTGCCCATTAGACAAGATTCACATGTTTCAAATGATTCATAATCAAATGAATTCAAAAATCCATCTCTTTGAAGTTTTGATATGCGTTTCTCATTTATATGGCCTAAACGACAATGCCAGAGATAAGTAGAGTTTAAATCATTTGACTTAAACTTCTTAGCATTGATGTTATAGATTGATTTTTCATTAGTGTCTTCAACATTTAAAATATAAAGACCACTACTGCGTGGAGCATATCCATAAAGAATGTTATTGTGCGAAATACTGCATTTATTATTCCTAATAATAAATTCAAAACCATCCTTGTCCAAACAAGAAACAGAAATAATATTCCTACACATGGTAGGTACATAATAACAATTGTTCAAAGATAAAATAAGTCCACTAGGCAAAGATAACTCATAAGTCCCTACAGCTAAAGCAGCAACTCTTGCTCCATTGCCAACTCATAGGTCCACTTCGCCTTTTGTCAAACTTCTACTCCTTTTGAGACCCTGCACATTAGTACAAATGTGAGATCCAGATCCAGTATCTAATACCCATGAATCAGAAATAGAAATATTAATTTCTATAACATGAATACCTGAAGTGGTAGTCTCACTACCCTTGTTCTTCTTCAGATCATCCAGATAATTCTTGCAATTCCTTTTCCAATGTCCAGGTTCCTTGCAGAAAAAGCAGGTTCCTTCCTTTGGCGGTTTTGCTTTGGGTTCATCCTTGGTCTTGGGCTTGGACTTGGGTTTAGACTTCGTGAAAGTCTTTCCCTTGCCCTTACCAGACTTTTTCATACCCTTTCCCTTGTTTACCATAAGAACATCCTTAATCTCATTCTTGATGTTCTTTTCAGCAGTTTGAAGCATCCCATGCAACTCTGTGGTGGTCTTCTCCATATTATGCATATTGAAGTTCATGATGAAACCATCATAAGCCTCAGGCAAAGATTGGAGAATAATGTCTGTAGCCAACTCTTGGGCAATTGGGAGACCGAGCCTGTCCAAATGTTCAAGATGACCCTTCATCTTCAAAACATGAGGACTAACTGAGCCTCTAGTAGTCAACTTCAATGAAAGCAAATCCTTGATGGTATTGAACATTTCAATTCTTGCTCTCTCTTGGAACATTTCCATGAGATCAGTAATCATGGTGTTCGCATCCAATTCCTTCATTTGCTTTTGGAGTTCATTCCCCATGCATCCAAGCATAATGCAAGTGACATCAGTAGAGTCATTGAGATGCTTCGTATAAGCATCCCTTTGAGCTCTAGTAGCAGCAGGAGCTGGTTCCTCAGGGAGGGGTTGATCAAGGATATATTCCTTTCTTTCTTGCCTATGAACAATTCTTAGAATTCTGTACCAGTCCAGAAAGTTAGTGCCATTGAGCTTATCCTTCTCAAGGATTGATCGCACTGATAAAGTATGTGTAGTGTTTGTAGCCATCTCTACAACAATAAATATACAAGTAGCATTTAATAAAAGGCACAATAAAATTCCCACAATATATATCCATAATTCATATAAAAACCCTTAATGATAATTTCAACAATTGAAAAATAATAGTGGGACAAGATCCATATTTCACCCTACTTCAAATAAGCTTTGGCTTATCACTTTAAGTGGGGTTTATTTAGGTAGGTAACACTTTACCAATTACATCTCATGCAATTCTTGAACATAGAATATTAACATCACATGTAATCTTGATATTCTATTTTATACCCTAGGTTCAAAACTATTTTGATAACCTAGTTAAGTCTAACCAAATCAAACATATGGATATCACTTTTATCCAACTTATCTTACTTAGATGACTTTATACATCATGCTTTGGCATAGCCTATACATAGCAATCTAAGTCTTGATAAGTGTTATTACAATGGGAGGTATATTGAAGACTTAATATTAAATAAGGGTTTGTTATTTATCCTACTTAGTTATCCTATCTTATCACATATAAAATAATCATGCAAAGCATATAACCAATAAGATAAACATTAAAAACATATTATTTCACTATTTTAAATCATATTTAACAACAATCATATAAATATGTTATTCATGATAATTTAAATCATATTTAAAATTTATCATTAAAGTATTAAAATAAAATACATGACAAAAACACGCCGGCTTAAAAGGATAACGGTCCTTAATGGGGTGTATCAGCGGGGTCCAAGAGGCGCGGCCCCTTGGCGGGGTCTGGGGGCAGCGCCCCCCTAGCGGGGTCCAAGGGGCAGCGCCCCTGGCGGGGCCCGGGGGCAGAGCCTCAGGCGGTGGTCCAAAATTTTTTCTCACATGTTACACTTAACAGAATTAAAATTTCTTTATCCGAAATCAGTAATCTTAATTGATTACGGTTTATTTTAATATGTTCAAAACAGATTAAAATAACCCCAAAACCCTAATTACTGCATCTTAAAAACTGTTCAGAAATAATTTATTTAACACTTAAATAACAACACTTTCATTAATTCGGCTCATAGCAGAATTAAATACAGTTTTATAAATTTTGTTCATAACATAATTAAACACAGTTTTATTTGTAGAATTAAAACAGTTTCACAAACAATTTACTAATCCTATTTAAAACAGAATTACTAATAGAATCAAAACAGTTTCACAAACAGTTTACTAATCCTATTCAAAGCAGAATTACTAATTGAATTAAAACCAGTTTCACAAACAGTTTACTAATCCTATTCAAAAACAGTTTTCCTAATAGAATTAAAACAGTTTCATAAACAGTTTACTAATCCTTATTCAAAAACAGTTTTATTAATCTGTTTCCCCTTTTCTTATCAATTCGTATGAACATTAATACTACGAAATCTTTAATCAAATTAAAACGTAATATTAATTTAGAACAGTATATTCAAAGTTTTAATCACATTAAACGATTAATCAAATTAATTCTTCATATTGTTTTTCATACAATTAGCCACATAAACGTTTTATGTAAAATTACAACGAATTATAATTCCTTCAAAAACCGTTTCGAAAAACAACCCCTTTTTCAAAACAAGACATACAATAAGCATATATCACATACATACTCAGAATCTTATTAATCAAATTACAAGCAGCTCTGATACCACTGTTGGGTTTTTTCGGTTCATAACGCAGCGGAATTTCTAAAATTTATCTAAAAACCCAAACCAAGATCCATGTAATTTGAATTAACATAATAAGTACTTACTTGTATGTCGAATTCAACAGCAATGTAGGAAGGAAGGAGGTGGTTCACTTTGGTGATACCTGGCCTCGGATCAGAAACGCCTCCAAAAGAACGCGTCCTCTACGAGTATCCACACGAACAGACCTTAGCCAAAACTAGTGCTTGTGTGCTAGCACTATTGCTTCACAAGCAATTTCGAATTTTAGTGATTTAGTGAATAATGAATTTCGTGATTCTCAAACCAATTGCTTAATGTGTATTTATAGTGATACAATAACACTAGGGTTTGAGACAAATTCGAATTTCAATCTCATTGCAATTCTTACAAGTTTATGTTTATCAAAAACTCCTTTTTGATAATCATCCATATATATTAATTATTTATTATCTTTAAAAATAATAAATTAAGGAAAACACTTATCCTTAATTTCAAATTAATATATATTTATTAATATATATATATATATATATATATATATATATTACGAATTATATATATATATAATAATTAATCACTTAATCACATTGGGCTTGTACAACCCATAACTGTTTTGGGTCTATTCTTAGTGTGTGACCCAATAGGTTCATATAACGTTGGCAGTAGGCCTGAAATCCCTATTTCAGCCCACAAGTCATAAGTGGCCTCTAGCAAGACATTATGACTAACCAAGTTAAATGAATATCGACAATCCGATTTAACCATTTACAATAATATTTTAATCCCTTTGTCACTCGATATCCAGATTGAATATAAGGCATAGTCTTGTCATCCTTATAATATTCAATCATTAGTTTCTTGACTTTAAGTTGACTGAAAATGATAACTCCTTATCAATTAGCATGGCCATGCATTTCCTTCAGTCTATCTTCTTCAAGGGGCCCATAGATATCTTACTCAAATAAATGAGGGACAAATTCCTTCTCAGTCACTCACATTTCTCACATAGTTACTTTCATATCCAATGACAATCTATTTCATTATCCTGTTAAAGATAATGTAAGACTGTATCAAAATATGAAATAGCTATGCAGAAATCCATGATGATTTCAAGGTCAAAGGATTATACTAATAGAACTGTAATGAGAATTACTTATGACAGTGATCTATGTAGTATTCTCACAGTGGGTCATCCAGTGCCTTATTTCTCAAATAGCACCTATGATTTGACTTAATATCTCATATACATGATTAGTAAAACATAATCATCAGTCAACATCATACTAGTCTCAATGTTCTATTAAGACTAGGGATAGATGGTATATAATTATTTTATTAAACCTAAGGGTTCTACTATCAAGTCACATACTTGATGACCTTATAAAGAATTAACCATTCAAGTATTTTAATCATTAATATAAAATGATAAAAACTGCCAATCAATAAATAACAAAATGATGAAGTCAAAACATGGTCAAACATGATTGACCTAGTGCATATCACTAACAATAAATCCAAACGTTTCCCCTTTTTAGCTATTTAATCCAAACGTTTACAAACGTTACGAAACAAATCCGAACATTTCACCTTTTTAGCGATTTAAGCCAAATATTTACAAACATTACGAAATAAATACAAACGTTTCCCCATATTAGCGATATAAGCCAATCGTTTACAAATGTTACGAAACAAGTCCAAAGGTTTCACCTTTTAGCGATTTTAGAAAAACGGTTACAAACGTTTTGAAACAAATTTAAAATTTTCCTCTTTTTAGAGATTTCAGCCAAAGGTTTACAAACGTTACGAAACAAATCCAAATGTTTACCCTTTTTAATGATTTAAGCCAAACGTTTACAAAAATTACGAAACAAAACCAAACGTTTAAAACGTTACGAAATAAATCCAAACGTTTCACATTTTTAGCAATTGAAGCAAAATGTTTACAAACGTTACGGAACAAAACAAACGTTTAACATTTTTAGTGATTTAAGCCAAATGTTTACAAACGTTACGAAAAAAATCCAAGTGTTTCACCTCTTTAGCGATTTATGCCAAACGTTTATGAAAGTTACGAAACAAATCTAAGCGTTTCCCCTTTTTAGCAATTTAAGCCAAATGTTTACAAAAGTTATGAAACAAATCCAAACGTTTCACCTTTTTTGCGATTTAAGCAAAACGTTTACAAACGTTACGAAACAAATCCAAACATTTAAAACGTTGCGAAATAAAACCAAACGTTTCACATTTTCAGAGATTTAAGCCAAACGTTTATAAACATTACGAAACAAATCCAAACGTTTCACATTTTTAGCAATTTAAGCCAAAAGTTTACAAACGTTACGAAACAACTCCAAACATTTCACCTTTTAGCGATTCAAGCCAAACGTTTACAATCGTTACGAAAAAAATCCAAACTTTTCTCCATTTTAGAAATTTAAGCCAAACGTTTATAACGTTGCGAAACAAAAGCAAACGTTTACAAACGTTACGAAACAAATCCAAACGTTTCCCCATTTTAGCGATTTAAGCTAAACGTTTACAAACGCTACGAAACAAATCCAATTGTTTCACCGTTTTTTGCTATTGAAGCCAAACGTTTACAAACATTACGAAACAAATTCAAATGTTTGACCTTTTTAGCGATATAAGCCGAATGTTTACAAACGTTAAGAAACAAATCCAAGCGTTTCACCTTTTCACCAATATATGCCAAATGTTTACAAACGTTATGAAACAAATCCAAACGTTTCACCTTTTTAGCGATTTAAGTCAAACATTTACAAATGTTACGAAACAAATCCAAATGTTTCCACATTTTAATGATTTAAGCCAAACGTTTAAGACGTTACGAAACATATTCAAACGTTTCACCTTTTCAGCGATTTCAGCCAAACGTTTACAAACGATACGAAAAAAGTCCAAACGTTTCACCTTTTCAGCGATTGAACCCAAATGTTTACAAACTTTACGAAACAAATCTAAACGTTTAAAACATTAAGAAACAAATCCAAACGTTTCACTTTTTTAGCGGTTTAAGCCAAACGTTTACGAACATTACGAAATAAAACCAATCGTTTACAAACTTTACGAAACAAATCCAAACGTTTCCCCTTTTTAGCAATTCAAGCCAAACGTTTATAATCGTTACAAAACAAATCAAATCGTTTCCCCATTTTATCGATTTAAGCCGAACGTTTACAAACGTTACGAAACAAAACTAATTGTTTCACCTTTTTAGCTATTTAAGCCAAACGTTAGCAAACGTTACAAAAAAAAAACCAAAGATTTCACCTTTTTAGCGATTTAAGCCGAACGTTTACAAACGTTACGAAAAAAATACAAATGTTTCACCTTTTTAGCGATTTAAGCCAAATGTTTACAAACGCTACGAAACCAATCCAATCGTTTCACCTTTTTAGCAATTTAAACTAAACGTTTACAAACGTTACGAAACAAAACAAAATGTTACCAAACAAATCAAAATGTTTCACCTTTTAGAGATTTAAAACAAACGTTTACAAATGTTACCAAACAAATCAAAACGTTTCACCGTTTAAGCGATTTAAAATCAAACGTTTACAAACATTACGAAACAAATCCAAACGTTTCACCTTTTTAGCAATTTAAATCGAAACGTTTCACCTTTTTAGCGATTTATGCCAAACGCTTACAAACGTTACGAAACAAATCCAAACGTTTTACCATTTTAGTGATTTAAGCCAAACCTTTACAAATTTTTAGTGATTGAAGCCAAACGTTTACAAACGTTACGAAATAAATCCAAACATTTCCCTTTTTAGCAATTTAAGCCAAACGTTTATAAACGTTACGAAACAAATCCAAACATTTCACCTTTTTAGCGATTTAAGCCAAAAGTTTACAAATATTGCGAAACAAATACAAACGTTTCCTCATATTAGCGATATAAGCCAAACGTTTACAAATGATAGGAAACAAATCCAAACGTTTCACCTTTTTAGCGATTTGAGCCAAATGGTTACAAACGTTATGAAACAAATCCAAAATTTTCCTCTTTTTAGAGATTTCAGCCAAATGTTTACAAACGTTACGAAACAAATCCAAATGTTTCCCCTTTTTAATGATTTAAGCCAAACGTTTACAAAATTTACGAAACAAAACCAAACATTTGAAACGTTACGAAACAAATCCAAACGTTTCACATTTTTAGCGATTTAAGCCAAATGTTACAAACGTTACGGAACAAAACAAAACGTTTCACATTTTTAGGGATTTCAGCCAAATGTTTACAAACGTTATGAAAAAAATCCAAGTGTTTCACCTCTTTAGCGATTTATGCTAAACGTTTTCCCATTTAAACGGTTTAAGCCAAACGTTTTGTAATTAAACCTAACGTTTCAACTTTTTAGCGATTTAAGCAAACGTTTACAAACATTAAGGAACAAAAACAAACGTTTCACCTTTTTAACGATTTAAGCCAAACGTTTAAAACGTTACGAAACAAATCCAAGCGTTTTACCTTTTTAGCAATTTAAGCCAAAGGTTTACAAACGTTACAAAACAAATCCAAACGTTTCATCTTTTTAGCGATTTAAGACAAACGTTTACAAACGTTACAAAACAAATCCAAGCGTTTCACCTTTTAAGCGATTTAAGCAAAATGATTACAAACGATAAGAAACAAAACCAAACTTTTAAAACGTTATGAAACAAATCAAAACGTTTCACATTTTTAGCAATTTAAGCAAAATGTTTACAAACGTAACGAAACAAAGCCGAACATTTACAAAAGTTACGAAATAAATCCAAGCGTTTCACCTTTTTAGCAATTTAAGCCAAATGTTTAGAAAAGTTACGAAACAAATCCAAACGTTTCCCCATTTCAGCGATTTAAGCCAAACGTTTAAAACGTTACGAAAAGAATCCAAACGTTTTCCCTTTTTAGCAATTTAAGCCAAACGTGTACAAACGTTACGAAACAAATCCAAACGTTTCCCCTTTTTAGCAATTTAAGCCAAACGTTTACAAACATTACGAAATATATCCAAGCGTTTGACCTTTTTAGCATTTTAAGCCAAACGTTACGAAACAAATCCAAGCGTTTCACCTTTTTAGCAATCTAAGCCAAACATTTACAAAAATTACGAAACAAATGCAAATGTTTCACCTTTTTTGCGATTGAAGCCAAACGTTGACAAACGTTATGAAACAAAGCCAAACGTTTACAAACATTACGAAACAAATCCAAGCGTTTCACCTTTTTAGCAATTTAAGTCAAAAGTTTACAAACGTTACGAAACAAATCCAACCGTTTCACCTTTTTAGCGATTTAAGCCAAACGTTTACAAACGTTACGAAACAAATCCAAACATTTAAACCGTTACGAAATAAATCCAAACGTTTCACATTTTTAGCGATTTAAGCCAAACGTTTACAAACATTACGATACAAATCCAAACGTTTCCCATTTTTAGTAATTTAAGCCAAACGTTTACAAACGTTACGAAACAAATCAAAACATTTTACCTTTTTAGCTATTCAAACCAAACGTTTACAAACATTACGAAAAAAATCCAAACGTTTCCCCATTTTAGCAATATAAGCCAAACGTTTATAAACGTTGCAAAACAAAACCAAACATTTACAAACGTTACGAAACAAATCGAAACGTTTCATCTTTTTTGCGATTGAAGCCAAACATTTACAAACATTACGATACAAATCCAAGCCTTTCCCCTTTTTATCGATATAAGCCGAACGTTTACAAACGTTACGAAACAAATACAAATGTTTCATCTTTTTAGCGATTTAAGCCAAATGTTTACAAACGCTACGAAACAAATAAAAATCGTTTCACCTTTTTAGCGATTTAAACTAAACGTTTACAAACGTTACGAAACAAAACCAAATGTTTCACCTTTTTTGCGCTTTAAAACAAACGTTTACAAACATTACAAAACAAATCCAAACGGTTCCCCTTTTAGCGATTTAAAGCCACACGTTTACAAACGTTACGAAAAAAATCCAAGCTTTTCACCTCTTTAGTGATTTAAGTCAAACATTTATAAAAGTTACGAAACAAATCTAAACGTTTAACCTTTTTAGCAATTTAAGCCAAACGTTTACAAATGTTACGAAACAAATCCAAGCGTTTCACCTTTTTATCGATTTAAGCCAAACGTTTACAAACATTACGAAACAAATCCAAACATTTAAACCGTTATGAAACAAATCCAAACGTTTCACATTTTTAACGATTTAAGCCAAACGTTTACAAAAATTACGAAACAAATCCAAACGTTTCATATTTTTAGCAATTTAAGCCAAACGTTTACAAACGTTACGAAACAAATCCAAACATTTGACCTTTTTAGCTATTCAAACCAAACGTTTACAAACAAAATCCAAACGTTTCTCCATTATAGCAATTTAAGCCAAACGTTTATAAACGTTGCGAAACAAAATCAAACGTTTACAAACATTACGAAACAAATTGAAATGTTTACAAACGTTACGAAACAAATCCAGACGTTTCCCCATTTTAGAGATTTAAGCCAAACGTTTACAAACGCTACGAAACAAATCCAAATGTTTTACCTTTTTTGCGATTGAACGCAAACGTTTACAAACATAACGAAACAAATCCAAACGTTTCACCTTTATAGTGATATAAGCCGAACGTTTACAAACGCTAAGAAACAAATCCAAGCATTTCACCTTTTTAGAAATATATGCCAAACGTTTACAAAAGTTACGAAATAAATCCAAACGTTTCAACTTTTTAGCGATTTAAGTCAAACGTATACAAACGTTACGAAAAAAATCCAAATGTTTCCGCATTTTAACTATATAAGCCAAACGTTTAAAACGTTACGAAACATATTCATACGTTTCACCTTTCCAGCGATTTAAGCCACACGTTTACAAACGATACGAAACAAATCCAAACGTTCCACCTTTTTAGTGATTGAAGCCAAATGTTTACAAACGTTACGAAAAAAATCAAACGTTCAAAACATTACGAAACAAATCCAAGCATTTCACATTTTTTGCAATTTAAGCCAAACGTTTACAAACATTACGAAACAAAACCAATCGTTTACAAACTTTACGAAACAAATCCAAACGTTTCACCTTTTTAGGAATTCAAGTCAAACGTTTACAAACGTTACGAAACATATCCAAACGTTACCCCTGTTTATCGATATAAGCCGAAAGTTTACAAACGTTACGAAACAAAACAAAATATTTCATCTTTTTAGCTATTTAAGCCAAACGTTAGCAAACATTAGAAAAAAATCAAATATTTCACCTTTTTAGCGATTTAAGCCGAACGTTTACAAACGTTACGAAATAAATACAAATGTTTCACCTTTTTAGCGATTTAAGACAAATGTTTACAAACGCTACGAAACAAATCAAATCGTTTCACCTTTTTAGCAATTTAAACTAAACGTTTACAAACGTTACGAAACAAAACCAAATGTTTCACCTTTTTTGCGATTTAAAACAAACGTTTACAAACATTAAAAAACAAATCCAAAAATTTCACCTTTTTAACGATTTAAAGCCAAACGTTTATAAACGTTACGAAAAAAAATCCAAGCTTTTAACCTATTTAGCGATTTAAGTCAACCGTTTATAAAAGTTACGAAACAAATCTAAGCGTTTCACCTTTTTAGCAATTTAAGCCAAACGTTTACAAACGTTACGAAACAAATCCAACCGTTTCACCTTTTTAGCGATTTCAGCCAAACGTTTACAAACGTTACGAAACAAATCTAAACATTTAAACCGTTACGAAACAAATCCAAATGTTTCACATTTTTAACAGTTTAAGCCAAACGTTTACAAAATTACGAAACAAATCCAAATGTTTCATATTTTTAGCTATTTAAGCCAAACGTTTACAAACGTTACGAAACAAATCCAAACATTTCACCTTTTTAGCGATTCAAGCCAAACGTTTACAAACGTTACGAAAAAAATCCAAACGTTTCTCCATTTTAGCAATTTAAGCCAAACGTTTATAAACGTTGCGAAACAAAACCAAATGTTTACAAACGTTACGAAACAAATTGAAACGTTTACAAACGTTACGAAATAAATCCAGACGTTCCCCCATTTTAGCGATTTAAGCCAAACGTTTACAAACGCTACGAAACAAATCCAAATGTTTTACCTTTTTTGCGATTGAACGCAAACGTTTACAAACATAACGAAACAAATCCAAACGTTTCACCTTTATAGTGATATAAGCCGAACGTTTACAAACGCTAAGAAACAAATCCAAGCATTTCACCTTTTTAGAAATATATGCCAAACGTTTACAAAAGTTACGAAAAAAATCCAAACGTTTCACCTTTTTAGCGATTTAAGTCAAACGTATACAAACGTTACGAAACAAATCCAAATGTTTCCGCATTTTAACTATATAAGCCAAACGTTTAAAACGTTAAGAAACATATTCATACGTTTCACCTTTCCAGCGATTTAAGCCACACGTTTACAAACGATACGAAACAAATCCAAACGTTCCACCTTTTTAGTGATTGAAGCCAAATGTTTACAAACGTTACGAAAAAAATCAAACGTTCAAAACATTACGAAACAAATCCAAGCATTTCACATTTTTTGCAATTTAAGCCAAACGTTTACAAACATTACGAAACAAAACCAATCGTTTACAAACTTTACGAAACAAATCCAAACGTTTCACCTTTTTAGGAATTCAAGTCAAACGTTTACAAACGTTACGAAACATATCCAAACGTTACCCCTTTTTATCGATATAAGCCGAAAGTTTACAAACGTTACGAAACAAAACAAAATATTTCATCTTTTTAGCTATTTAAGCCAAACGTTAGCAAACATTAGAAAAAAACCAAATATTTCACCTTTTTAGCGATTTAAGCCGAACGTTTACAAACGTTACGAAATAAATACAAATGTTTCACCTTTTTAGCGATTTAAGACAAATGTTTACAAACGCTACGAAACAAATCAAATCGTTTCACCTTTTTAGCAATTTAAACTAAACGTTTACAAACGTTACGAAACAAAACCAAATGTTTCACCTTTTTTGCGATTTAAAACAAACGTTTACAAACATTACAAAACAAATCCAAAAATTTCACCTTTTTAACGATTTAAAGCCAAACGTTTATAAACGTTACGAAAAAAAATCCAAGCTTTTCACCTATTTAGCGATTTAAGTCAACCGTTTATAAAAGTTACGAAACAAATCTAAGCGTTTCACCTTTTTAGCAATTTAAGCCAAACGTTTACAAACGTTACGAAACAAATCCAACCGTTTCACCTTTTTAGCGATTTCAGCCAAACGTTTACAAACGTTACGAAACAAATCTAAACATTTAAACCGTTACGAAACAAATCCAAATGTTTCACATTTTTAACAGTTTAAGCCAAACGTTTACAAAAATTACGAAACAAATCCAAATGTTTCATATTTTTAGCTATTTAAGCCAAACGTTTACAAACGTTACGAAACAAATCCAAACATTTCACCTTTTTAGCGATTCAAGCCAAACGTTTACAAACGTTACGAAAAAAATCCAAACGTTTCTCCATTTTAGCAATTTAAGCCAAACGTTTATAAACGTTGCGAAACAAAACCAAACGTTTACAAACGTTACGAAACAAATTGAAACGTTTACAAACGTTACGAAACAAATCCAGACGTTCCCCCATTTTAGCGATTTAAGCCAAACGTTTACAAACGCTACGAAACAAATCCAAATGTTTCACCTTTTTTGCGATTGAAGCAAAACGTTTACAAACATTACGAAACAAATCCAAACGTTTCACCTTTTTAGCGATATAAGCCAAACCTTTACAAACGTTAAGAAACAAATCCAAGCATTTCACCTTTTTTGCAATATATGCCAAACGTTTTCAAGCCTTACGAAACAAATCCAAACGTTTCACCTTTTTAACGATTAAAGTCAAACGTTTACAAACGTTAAGAAACAAATCCAAATGTTTCCGCATTTTAACTATTTAAGCCAAACATTTAAAACATTGCGAAACATATTAATACGTTTCACCTTTTCAGCGATTTAAGCCAAACGTTTACAAACGATACGAAACAAATCCAAAAGTTTCACCTTTTTAGCTATTGAAGCCAAATATTTACAAACGTTACGAAACAAATCTAAAAGTTTAAAACATTACGAAACAAATCCAAACGTTTCATATTTTTAGCGATTTAAGCCAAACGTTTATAAACATTACGAAACAAAACCAATCGTTTAAAAACTTTACGAAACAAATCCAAACGTTTCACCTTTTTAGCAATTCAAGCCAAACGTTTACAAACGTTACGAAACAAATTCAAACTTTTCCCCTTTTTATCGATTTAAGCCGAACGTTTACAAACGTTACGAAATAAAACCAAATGTTTCACCTTTTTAGCTATTTAAGCCAAACGTTAGGAAATGTTACAAAACAAAACCAAAGATTTCACCTTTTTAGTGATTTAAGCCGAACGTTTACAAATGTTACGAAACAAATACAAATGTTTCACCTTTTTAGCGATTTAAACTAAACGTTTACAAACGTTACGAAATAAAACCAAATGTTTCACCTTTTTAGCGATTTAAAACAAACGTTTACAAAACAAATCCAAACGTTTCACCTTTTAAGCGATTTAAAGCCAAACGTTTACAAACTTAACGAAACAAATCCAAATGTTTCCCCTTTTTAGCAATTTAAATCCAAACGTTTTACCATTTTAGCGATTTATGCAAAACGTTTACAAACGTTACGAAACAAATCCTAACGTTTCACCTTTTTAGTGCTTTAAGCCAAATTTTTACAAATTTTTAGTGATTGAAGCCAAGCGTTTACAAACGTTACGAAATAAATCCAAACGTTTCCCCTTTTTAGCTATTTAAGCCAAACATTTACAAATGTTACGAAACAAATCCAAACATTTCACCTTTTAAGCTATTTAAGCCAAACGTTTACAAACATTACGAAACAAATACAAACGTTTCCCCATATTAGCGATATAAGCCAATCGTTTACAAATGCTACGAAACAAATCCAAACGTTTCACCTATTAGCGATTTTAGCCAAACGGTTACAAACGTTATGAAACAAATCCAAAATTTTCCTCTTTTTAGAGATTTCAGCCAAATGTTTACAAATTTTACGAAACAAATCCAAATGTTTCCCCTTTTTCATGATTTAAGCCAAACGTTTACAAAAGTTACGAAACAAAACCAAACGTTTAAAACGTTACGAAACAAATCCAAATGTTTCATATTTTTAGCGATTTAAGCCAAATGTTACAAACATTATGGAACAAAACAAAACGTTTCACATTTTTAGTGATTTAAGCCAAATGTTTACAAATGTTACGAAAAAAAATCCAAGTGTTTCATCTCTTTAGCGATTTATGCCAATCGCTTATAAAAGTTACGAAACAAATCTAAGCGTTTCCCCTTTTTAGCAATTTAAGCCAAACGTTTACAAACGTTATGAAACAAATCCAAATGTTTCACCTTTTTTGAGATTTAAGCCAAAGTTTTACAAACGTTACGAAACAAATCCAAACATTTAAAACGTTGCAAAATAAATCCAAACGTTTCACATTTTTAGAGATTTAAGCCAAACGTTTACAAACATTACGAAACTAATCCAAACGTTTCACATTTTTAGCAATTTAAGCCAAAAGTTTACAAACGTTACGTAACAAATCCAAAAATTTCACCTTTTAGCGATTCAAGCCAAACGTTTACAATCGTTACGAAAAAATCCAAACGTTTCTCCATATTAGAAATTTAAGCCAAACGTTTAAAACGTTGCGAAACAAAACTAAACGTTTACAAACGTTAGGAAACAAATCAAAACGTTTACAAACGTTACGAAAGAAATCCAAACGTTTCCCCATTTTAGCGATTTAAGCCAAACGTTTACAAACGCTACGAAACAAATCCAAATGTTTCACCTTTTTTGCTATTGAAGCCAAACGTTTACAAACGTTACGAAACAAATCTAAACGTTTTACCTTTTTAGCGATATAAGCCGAACGTTAAGAAACAAATCAAAGCGTTTCACCTTTTGAGCAATATATGCCAATCGTTTAGAAACGTTGCGAAACAAATCCAAACGTTTCACCTTTTTTTAGCGATTTAAGTCAAATGTTTACAGACGTTACGAAACAAATCCAAATGTTTCCACATTTTAACGATTTAAGCCAAACGTTTAAAACATTACGAAACATATTCAAACGTTTCACCCTTTCAGCGATTTAAGCCAAACGTTTACAAACGATACGAAACAAATCCAAATGTTTCACCTTTTTAGCAATTGAAGCCAAATGTTTACAAATGTTACGAAACAAATCTAAACGTTTAAAATATTATGAAACAAATCCAAACGTTTCACATTTTTAGCGATTTAAGCCAAACGTTTACAAACATTACTAAACAAAACCAACCGTTTACAAACGTTACGAAACAAATCCAAATGTTTCCACATTTTAACGATTTAAGCCAAACGTTTAAAACGTTACGAAACATATTCAAACGTTTCACCTTTTCAGCAATATAAGCCAAACGTTTACAAACGATACTAAACAAATCCAAATGTTTCACCTTTTTAGCGATTGAAGCCAAATGTTTACAAACGTTACGAAATAAATCCAAACGTTTTCCCTTTTTAGCGATTTAAGCAAAACGTTTACAAACGTTACGAAACAAATCCAAACATTTCACCTTTTTAGCGATTTAAGCCAAACCTTTACAAACATTGCGAAACAAATACAAACGTTTCCTCATATTAGCGATATTAGCCAAACGTTTACAAATGTTACGAAACAAATCCAAACGTTTCATGCTTTTTACCGATTTGAGCCAAATAGTTACAAACGTTATGAAACAAATCCAAAATTTTCCTCTTTTTAGAGATTTCAGCCAAATGTTTACAAACGTTACGAAACAAATCCAAATGTTTCCCCTTTTTAATCATTTCGGCCAAACGTTTACAAAAGTTACGAAACAAAACCAAACTTTTAAAACGTTTACGAAACAAATCCAAACGTTTCACATTTTTAGCGATTTAAGCCAAATGTTTACAAACGTTACGGAACAAAACAAAACGTTTCACATTTTTAGTGATTTAAGACAACGTTATGAAAAAAATCCAAGTGTTTCACCTCTTTATCGATTTATGCCAAACGTTTATAAAATTTACGAAACAAATCTAAGCGTTTCACCTTTTTAGCAATTTAAGCCAAACGTTTACAAACGTTATGAAACAAATCCAAACGTTTCACCTTTTTTGTGATTTAAGCCAAATGTTTACAAAAGTTACGAAACAAATCCAAACATTTAAAATGTTACGAAATAAATCCAAACGTTTCACATTTTTAGAGATTTAAGCCAAACGTTTACAAACATTACGAAACAAATTCAAACGTTTCACATTTTTAGCAATTTAAGCCAAAAGTTTATAAACGTTACGAATCAAATCCAAACATTTCACCTTTTTAGCGATTCAAGCCAAACGTTTAAAAACGTTACGAAAAAAAATCCAAACGTTTCTTCATTTTAGAAATTTAAGCCAAACGTTTATAAACGTTGCGAAACAAAACCAAACGTTTACAAATGTTAAGAAAAAAATTGAAACGTTTACAAATGTTACGAAACAAATCCAAACGTTTCCCCATTTTAGCGATTTAAGCCAAACGTTTACAAACGCTACGAAACAAATCCAAATGTTTCACCTTTTTTGCGATTGAAACCAAACGTTTACAAACATTACGAAACGAATCCAAACGTTTCACCTTTTTAAAGATATGAGCCGAACATTTACAAACGTTAAAAAACAAATCCAAGCGTTTCACCTTTTTAGCAATATATGCCAAACGTTTACAAACGTCACGAAACAAATCCAAACGTTTCACCTTTTTAACGATTTAAGTCAAACGTTTACAAACGTTACAAAACAAATCCAAATGTTTCCCCATTTAAACGATTTAAGCCAAACGTTTAAAACGTTACTAAACAAATCCAAACGTTTCACCTTTTCAGTGATTTAAGCCAAACATTTACAAACGTTATGAAACAAGTCCAAAACGTTTCCCCTTTTTAGCGATTGAAGCCAAATGTTTACAAACGTTACGAAACAAATATAAACGTTTAAAACGTACGAAAAAAATCCAAACGTTTTACATTTTTACCGATTTAAGCCAAAAGTTTACAAACATTACGAAACAAAACCAGTCGTTTATAAACTTTACGAAACAAATCCAAACGTTGCACCTTTTTAGCAATTACAGCCAAACGTTTACAAACGTTACGAAACAAATCCAAACGTTTCCCCTTTTTAGCGATTTAAGTCGAACGTTTTTACAAACGTTACGAAACAAAACCAAACATTTCACCTTTTTAGCTATTTAAGCCAAACGTTAACAAACGTTACAAAACAAAACCAAAGATTTCACCTTTTTAGCGATTTAAGCTGAACGTTTACAAACGTTACGAAACAAATACAAATGTTTCACCTTTTTAGCGATGTAAGTGAAATGTTTACAAACTCTATGAAACAAATCCAATCGTTTCACCTTTTTAGAAATTTTAACTAAACGTTTACAAACGTTACGAAACAAAATCAAATGTTTCACCTTTTTAGCGATTTAAAACAAACGCTTACAAACGTTATAAAACAAATCCAAACGTTTCACCTTTTTAGCGAATTAAGCCAAACGTTTACAAACGTTTCGAAACAGATCCAAATGTTTCACCTTTTTAGCAATTTAAATCCAAACGTTTCACCTTTTTAGCGATTTAATCCAAACGTTTACAAATGTTACGAAAAAAATCCAAACATTTCACCTTTTTAGCGATTTAAGCCAAACGTTTCACCTTTTTAGCGATTTAAGCCAAACGTTTACAAATGTTACGAAAAAAATCCAAACATTTTACCATTTTAGCGATTTAAGCCAAACTTTTACAAACGTTACAAAATAAATCCAAACTTTTCCCCTTTTTAGCGAATTAAGCCAAACGTTTACAAATTTTACGAAACAAATCCAAACGTTACAGAACAAATCCAAAAGTTTCACCTTTTTACTGATTTAAGCCAAACGTTTACAAATTTTATGAAACAAATCCAAATGTATCACCTTTTTAGGAATTTAAGCCAAACGTTTACAGACATTACGAAAAAAATCCAAACATTTCACCTTTTTAGCGATTTTTGCAAAACGTTTCACCTTTTTAGCTATTTAAGCCAAACGTTTACAAATGTTTCGAAACAAATCCAAACGTTTCACATTTTTAGCGATTTAAGCCAAACGTTTACAGACGTTACAAAATAAATCCAAACGTTTCGCCTTTTTAGCGATTTAAGCCAAATGTTTACACATGTTACGAAATAAATCCAAATGTTTCATCTTTTTTGCTATTTAAGCCAAACGTTTACAGACGTTACGAAACAAATCCAAACGTTTTATCTTTTTAGCGATTTATGCCAAACGTTTCACCTTTTTAGCTATTTAAGCCAAACGTTTACAGACGTAGCGATTTATGCCAAATGTTTCACCTTTTTAGCTATTTCAGCCAAACGTTTACAGACGTTACGAAACAAATCCAAATGTTTCACTTTTTTAGCTATTTCAGCCAAACGTTTACAGACGTTGCGAAACAAATCCAAGCGTTTCCCCTTCTTAGCGATTTATGCCAAATGTTTCACCTTTTTAGCTATTGAAGCCAAGCGTTTACAAATGTTATGAAACAAAGTCAAACTTTTGACCTTTTTAGCGATATAAGCTAAACGTTTACAAACGTTACGAAACAAATCCAAACGTTTCCCCTTTTTAGCGGTTAAAGCCAAACGTTTACAAATGTTACGAAATAAAACATAACATTTCACCTTTTTTGCGATTTAAACCAAACGTTTAAAACGTTACGAAACAAATCAAAGCGTTTCCCGTTTTTAGCAATTTAAGCCAAACGTTTGGAAACGTTGCGAAACAAATCCAAACGTTTCGCCTTTATAGCGATTTAAGCCAAACGTTTACAAACATTACGAAACAAATCTAAGTGTTTCACCTTTTTAGCAATTTAAGCCAAACGTTTACAAACGTTATGAAACAAATCCAAACGTTTCACCTTTTTTCTGATTTAAGCCTAATGTTTACAAAAGTTACGAAACAAATCCAAACATTTAAAACGTTACGAAATAAATCCAAACGTTTCCCATTTTTAGAGATTTAAGCCAAACGTTTACAAACATTACGAAACAAATTCAAACGTTTCACATTTTTAGCAATTTAAGCCAAAAGTTTACAAACGTTACGAAACAAATCCAAACATTTCCCCTTTTTAGCGATCAAGCCAAACGTTTACAAACATTACGAAAAAAATTCAAACGTTTCTCCATTTTAGCAATTTAAGCCAAACGTTTATAAACGTTGCGAAATAAAACCAAACGTTTACAAATGTTACGAAACAAACTGAAACGTTTACAAACATTACAAAACAAATCCAAACGTTTCCCCATTTTAGCGATTTAAGCCAAACGTTGACAAACGCTACGAAACAAATCCAAATGTTTCACCTTTTTTGTGATTGAAACCAAACGTTTACAAACATTACGAAACGAATCCAAACGTTTCACCTTTTTAGCGGTATGAGCCGAACATTTACAAACGTTAAAAAACTAATCCAAGCGTTTCACCTTTTTATCAATATATGCCAAACGTTTACAAACGTTACGAAACAAATCCAAACGTTTCACCTTTTTAGCGATTTAAGTCAAACGTTTACAAACGTTACAAAACAAATCCAAATGTTTCCCCATTTAAACGATTTAAGCCAAACATTTAAAATGTAACTAAACAAATCCAAACGTTTCACCTTTTCAGCGATTTAAGCCAAACGTTTACAAACGTTATGAAACAAATCCAAAACGTTTCCCCTTTTAGCGATTGAAGCCAAATGTTTACAAACGTTACGAAACAAATATAAACGTTTAAAACGTTCGAAAAAAATCCAAACGTTTTACATTTTTACCGATTTAAGCCAAAACTTTACAAACATTACGAAACAAAACCAATCGTTTACAAACTTTACGAAACAAATCCAAACGTTTCACCTTTTTAGCAATTCAAGCCAAATGTTTACAAACGTTACGAAACAAATCCAATCGTTTCCCCTTTTTAGCGATTTAAGTCGAAAGTTTTTACAAACGTTACGAAACAAAACCAAACATTTCATCTTTTTAGCTATTTAAGCCAAACGTTACAAAACAAAACCAAAGATTTCACCTTTTTTGCGATTTAAGCTGAATGTTTACAAACGTTACGAAACAAATACAAATGTTTCACCTTTTCAGCGATTTAAGTGAAATGTTTACAAACGCTATGAAACAAATCCAATCGTTTCACCTTTTTAGCAATTTAAACTAAACGTTTACAAACGTTACGAAACAAAACCAAATGTTTCACCTTTTTAGCGATTTAAAACAAACGTTTACAAACGTTATAAAACAAATCCAAACGTTTCACCTTTTTAGCGAATTAAGCCAAACGTTTACAAACGTTACGAAACAGATCCAAATGTTTCACCTTTTTAGCAATTTAAATCCAAACGTTTCACCTTTTTAGCGATTTAAGCCAAACGTTTACAAACGTTACGAAATAAATCCAAACATTTCACCTTTTTAGCGATTTAAGCCAAACGTTTCACCTTTTTAGCGATTTAAGCCAAACGTTTCACCTTTTTAGCGATTTAAGCCAAACGTTTCACCTTTTTAGCGATTTAAGCCAAACGTTTATAAACGTTACAAAAAAAATCCAAACGTTTTACCTTTTTAGCGATTTAAGCCAAACTTTTACAAACGTTACGAAACAAATCCAAACGTTACAGAACAAATCCAAAAGTTTCACCTTTTTACTGATTTAGCCAAACGTTTACAAATTATATGTAACAAATCCAAACGTATCACCTTATTAGGAATTTAAGCCAAACGTTTACAGACATTACGAAAAATATCCAAACCTTTCACCTTTTTAGCGATTTTTGCAAAACATCTCACCTTTTTAGCTATTTAAGCCAAACGTTTACAAATGTTACAAAACAAATCCAAACGTTTCCCCATTTTAGCGATTTAAGCCAAACGTTTACAAACGCTACGAAACAAATCCAAATGTTTCACCTTTTTTGCGATTGAAACCAAACGTTTACAAACATTACGAAACGAATCCAAACGTTTCACCTTTTTAAAGATATGAGCCGAACATTTACAAACGTTAAAAAACAAATCCAAGCGTTTCACCTTTTTAGCAATATATGCCAAACGTTTACAAACGTCACGAAACAAATCCAAACGTTTCACCTTTTTAACGATTTAAGTCAAACGTTTACAAACGTTACAAAACAAATCCAAATGTTTCCCCATTTAAACGATTTAAGCCAAACGTTTAAAACGTTACTAAACAAATCCAAACGTTTCACCTTTTCAGTGATTTAAGCCAAACATTTACAAACGTTATGAAACAAGTCCAAAACGTTTCCCCTTTTTAGCGATTGAAGCCAAATGTTTACAAACGTTACGAAACAAATATAAACGTTTAAAACGTACGAAAAAAATCCAAACGTTTTACATTTTTACCGATTTAAGCCAAAAGTTTACAAACATTACGAAACAAAACCAGTCGTTTATAAACTTTACGAAACAAATCCAAACGTTGCACCTTTTTAGCAATTACAGCCAAACGTTTACAAACGTTACGAAACAAATCCAAACGTTTCCCCTTTTTAGCGATTTAAGTCGAACGTTTTTACAAACGTTACGAAACAAAACCAAACATTTCACCTTTTTAGCTATTTAAGCCAAACGTTAACAAACGTTACAAAACAAAACCAAAGATTTCACCTTTTTAGCGATTTAAGCTGAACGTTTACAAACGTTACGAAACAAATACAAATGTTTCACCTTTTTAGCGATGTAAGTGAAATGTTTACAAACTCTATGAAACAAATCCAATCGTTTCACCTTTTTAGAAATTTTAACTAAACGTTTACAAACGTTACGAAACAAAATCAAATGTTTCACCTTTTTAGCGATTTAAAACAAACGCTTACAAACGTTATAAAACAAATCCAAACGTTTCACCTTTTTAGCGAATTAAGCCAAACGTTTACAAACGTTTCGAAACAGATCCAAATGTTTCACCTTTTTAGCAATTTAAATCCAAACGTTTCACCTTTTTAGCAATTTAAGCCAAACGTTTACAAATGTTACGAAAAAAATCCAAACATTTCACCTTTTTAGCGATTTAAGCCAAACGTTTCACCTTTTTAGCGATTTAAGCCAAACGTTTACAAATGTTACGAAAAAAATCCAAACATTTTACCATTTTAGCGATTTAAGCCAAACTTTTACAAACGTTACAAAATAAATCCAAACTTTTCCCCTTTTTAGCGAATTAAGCCAAACGTTTACAAATTTTACGAAACAAATCCAAACGTTACAGAACAAATCCAAAAGTTTCACCTTTTTACTGATTTAAGCCAAACGTTTACAAATTTTATGAAACAAATCCAAATGTATCACCTTTTTAGGAATTTAAGCCAAACGTTTACAGACATTACGAAAAAAATCCAAACATTTCACCTTTTTAGCGATTTTTGCAAAACGTTTCACCTTTTTAGCTATTTAAGCCAAACGTTTACAAATGTTTCGAAACAAATCCAAACGTTTCACATTTTTAGCGATTTAAGCCAAACGTTTACAGACGTTACAAAATAAATCCAAACGTTTCGCCTTTTTAGCGATTTAAGCCAAATGTTTACACATGTTACGAAATAAATCCAAATGTTTCATCTTTTTTGCTATTTAAGCCAAACGTTTACAGACGTTACGAAACAAATCCAAACGTTTTATCTTTTTAGCGATTTATGCCAAACGTTTCACCTTTTTAGCTATTTAAGCCAAACGTTTACAGACGTAGCGATTTATGCCAAATGTTTCACCTTTTTAGCTATTTCAGCCAAACGTTTACAGACGTTACGAAACAAATCCAAATGTTTCACTTTTTTAGCTATTTCAGCCAAACGTTTACAGACGTTGCGAAACAAATCCAAGCGTTTCCCCTTCTTAGCGATTTATGCCAAATGTTTCACCTTTTTAGCTATTGAAGCCAAGCGTTTACAAATGTTATGAAACAAAGTCAAACTTTTGACCTTTTTAGCGATATAAGCTAAACGTTTACAAACGTTACGAAACAAATCCAAACGTTTCACCTTTTTAGCGGTTAAAGCCAAACGTTTACAAATGTTACGAAATAAAACAGAACATTTCACCTTTTTTGCGATTTAAACCAAACGTTTAAAACGTTACGAAACAAATCCAAGCGTTTCCCGTTTTTAGCAATTTAAGCCAAACGTTTGGAAACGTTGCGAAACAAATCCAAACGTTTCGCCTTTATAGCGATTTAAGCCAAACGTTTACAAACATTACGAAACAAATCTAAGTGTTTCACCTTTTTAGCAATTTAAGCCAAACGTTTACAAACGTTATGAAACAAATCCAAACGTTTCACCTTTTTTCTGATTTAAGCCAAATGTTTACAAAAGTTACGAAACAAATCCAAACATTTAAAACGTTACGAAATAAATCCAAACGTTTCCCATTTTTAGAGATTTAAGCCAAACGTTTACAAACATTACGAAACAAATTCAAACGTTTCACATTTTTAGCAATTTAAGCCAAAAGTTTACAAACGTTACGAAACAAATCCAAACATTTCCCCTTTTTAGCGATCAAGCCAAACGTTTACAAACATTACGAAAAAAATTCAAACGTTTCTCCATTTTAGCAATTTAAGCCAAACGTTTATAAACGTTGCGAAATAAAACCAAACGTTTACAAATGTTACGAAACAAATTGAAACGTTTACAAACATTACAAAACAAATCCAAACGTTTCCCCATTTTAGCGATTTAAGCCAAACGTTGACAAACGCTACGAAACAAATCCAAATGTTTCACCTTTTTTGTGATTGAAACCAAACGTTTACAAACATTACGAAACGAATCCAAACGTTTCACCTTTTTAGCGGTATGAGCCGAACATTTACAAACGTTAAAAAACTAATCCAAGCGTTTCACCTTCTTAGCAATATATGCCAAACGTTTACAAACGTTACGAAACAAATCCAAACGTTTCACCTTTTTAGCGATTTAAGTCAAACGTTTACAAACGTTACAAAACAAATCCAAATGTTTCCCCATTTAAACGATTTAAGCCAAACGTTTAAAACGTAACTAAACAAATCCAAACGTTTCACCTTTTCAGCGATTTAAGCCAAACGTTTACAAACGTTATGAAACAAATCCAAAACGTTTCCCCTTTTAGCGATTGAAGCCAAATGTTTACAAACGTTACGAAACAAATATAAACGTTTAAAACGTTCGAAAAAAATCCAAACGTTTTACATTTTTACCGATTTAAGCCAAAACTTTACAAACATTACGAAACAAAACCAATCGTTTACAAACTTTACGAAACAAATCCAAACGTTTCACCTTTTTAGCAATTCAAGCCAAATGTTTACAAACGTTACGAAACAAATCCAATCGTTTCCCCTTTTTAGCGATTTAAGTCGAAATTCTTTACAAACGTTACGAAACAAAACCAAACATTTCATCTTTTTAGCTATTTAAGCCAAACGTTACAAAACAAAACCAAAGATTTCACCTTTTTTGCGATTTAAGCTGAATGTTTACAAACGTTACGAAACAAATACAAATGTTTCACCTTTTCAGCGATTTAAGTGAAATGTTTACAAACGCTATGAAACAAATCCAATCGTTTCACCTTTTTAGCAATTTAAACTAAACGTTTACAAACGTTACGAAACAAAACCAAATGTTTCACCTTTTTAGCGATTTAAAACAAACGTTTACAAACGTTATAAAACAAATCCAAACGTTTCACCTTTTTAGCGAATTAAGCCAAACGTTTACAAACGTTACGAAACAGATCCAAATGTTTCACCTTTTTAGCAATTTAAATCCAAACGTTTCACCTTTTTAGCGATTTAAGCCAAACGTTTACAAACGTTACGAAATAAATCCAAACATTTCACCTTTTTAGCGATTTAAGCCAAACGTTTCACCTTTTTAGCGATTTAAGCCAAACGTTTCACCTTTTTAGCGATTTAAGCCAAACGTTTCACCTTTTTAGCGATTTAAGCCAAACGTTTATAAACGTTACAAAAAAAATCCAAACGTTTTACCTTTTTAGCGATTTAAGCCAAACTTTTACAAACGTTACGAAACAAATCCAAACGTTACAGAACAAATCCAAAAGTTTCACCTTTTTACTGATTTAGCCAAACGTTTACAAATTATATGTAACAAATCCAAACGTATCACCTTATTAGGAATTTAAGCCAAACGTTTACAGACATTACGAAAAATATCCAAACCTTTCACCTTTTTAGCGATTTTTGCAAAACATCTCACCTTTTTAGCTATTTAAGCCAAACGTTTACAAATGTTTCGAAACAAATCCAAACGTTTCACATTTTTAGCGATTTAAGCCAAACGTTTACAGACGTTACAAAATAAATCCAAACGTTTTGCCTTTTTAGCGATTTAAGCCAAATGTTTACACATGTTACGAAATAAATCCAAATGTTTCACCGTTTTAGCTATATAAGCCAAACGTTTACAGACGTTACGAAACAAATCCAAACGTTTCATCTTTTTAGCGATTTATGCCAAACGTTTCACCTTTTTAGCTATTTAAGCCAAATGTTTACAGACGTAGCGATTTATGCCAAATGTTTCACCTTTTTAGCTATTTCAGCCAAACGTTTATAGACGTTACGAAACAAATCCAAATGTTTCACTTATTTTGCTATTTCAGCCAAACGTTTACAGACGTTGCGAAACAAATCCAAGTGTTTCCCCTTATTAGCGATTTATGCCAAATGTTTCACCTTTTTAGCTATTTAAGCCAAGCGTTTACAAACGTTACGAAACAAAGTCAAACATTTCACCTTTTTAGCGATATAAGCTAAACATTTACAAACGTTACGAAACAAATCCAAACGTTTCACCTTTTTAGCGATTAAAGCCAAACGTTTACAAATGTTACGAAATAAAACAGAAAGTTTCACCTTTTTTGCGATTTAAACCAAACGTTTAAAACGTTACGAAACAAATCCAAGCGTTTCCCGTTTTTCGCAATTTAAGCCAAACGTTTGGAAACGTTGCGAAACAAATCCAAACGTTTTTCCTTTATAGCGATTTAAGCCAAACGTTTACAAACATTACGAAACAAATCCAAGCGTTTCACATTTTTAGCTATTTAAGCAAAACGTTTACAAATGTTACGAAACAAATCCAAGCGTTTCACCTTTTTAGCAATTTAAGCAAAACGTTTACAAACGTTACGAAACAAATGCAAACGTTTCACCATTTTAGCAATTTAAGCCGAACGTTTACGAACGTTACGAAACAAAATCAAATGTTTCACCTTTTTAGCGATTTTAGCCAAACGTTTACAAATGTTACGAAACAAATCCAAACTTTTCCCCATTTTAGTTATTTAAGCCAAACGTATAAAACGTTACGAAACAAATCCTAACGTTTCACCTTTTTAGCGATTTAGGCCAAACGTTTACAAACGTTACGAAAAAAATCCAAACGTTTCCCCTTTTTTGAAATTTAAGCCAAACATTTAAAAATATTACAAAACAAATCCAAAGGTTTTATCTTTTTAACGAATTAAGCCAAACATTTACAAACGTTACGAAACAAATCCAAACGTTTCATCTTTTTATCGATTTAAGCAAAAAATTTACAAACGTAACGAAACAAAACAAGACGTTTCCCCTTTTTTTCGATTTAAGCCAAACGTTTACAAACATTACGAAACAAAAACCAACCATTTAAAATGTTACGAAGCAAATCCAAGCGTTTCACATTTTTAGCAATTTAAGCCAAACGTTTATAAACGTTGCGAAACAAATCCAAACGTTTCACCTTTTTAGCGAATTAAGCCAAACGTTTACAAATGTTACGAAACAAATCCAAAAGTTACAAAACAAAACCAAACATTTACAATAGTTACGAAACAAATCCAAGCATTTCACCTTTTTAGAAATTTAAGCGAGACATTCACAAACGTAACGAGACAAATCCAAACATTTCACCTTGTTAGCAATTTAGGCAAAACGTTTACAAACATTATGAAAAAAATCGAAACATTTCACCTTTTTAGCAATTTCAGCTGAATGTTTACAAACGTTACGAAATATAACCAAAAGTTTCACATTTTTAGTGATTTAAGCTGAACTTTACAAACATTACCAAACTTATCAAAATGTTTCCTCATTTTAGCGATTTAAGCCAAACGTTTAAAACGTTACGAAACAAATCCAAGCATTTCACCTTTTTAGCGATTTATGCCAAACGTTTACAAATGTTACGAAACAAATCCAAACATTTCCCTTTTTTAGCAATTTAAGTAAAACGTTTACAAACGATACGAAACAAATCCAAACGTTTCACCTTTTTAGCGACTTAAGCCAAATGTTTACAAACGTTACGAAACAAAACCAAACTTTTAAAACGTTACGAAACAAATCCAAACGTTTCACATTTTTAGCTATTTAAGCCAAACGTTTACAAACGTTACGAAACAAAACCAAGCGTTTCACCTTTTTAGCAATTTAAACCAAAAGTTTACAAACATTACAAAACAAATCCAATCGTTGCACCTTTTTAGCAACTTAAGCCAAACATTTACAAACGTTACGAAACAAATCCAAGCATTTCACTTTTATAGCCATTTAAGCCAAACATTTACAAACGTTACGAAACAAATCAAAAAGTTTTACCTTTTTAGCGATTTAAGCCAAACATTTAGAAAGGTTATGAAACAAATTATAATATTTCACTTTTAGAAATTTGAGCCAAACGTTTACAAACATTACGAAACAAATCCAAGCGTTTCACCTTTTTAGCAATTTAAGCCAAACGTTTACAAACATTACGAAACAAATCCAAGCGTTTCACCTTTTTAGCAATTTAAGCCAAATGTTTACAAACGTTACCAAACAAATCCAAACGTGTCACCTTTTTAGCAATTTAAGCCAAACGTTTACAAACCTTACGAAACAAATCCAAACGTTTCACCTTTTATCGATTTAAGCCAAACGTTTACAAACGTTACGAAATAAATCCAAACGTTTCCCCTTTTTATCTATTTAGGCCAAACGTTTACAAAGGTTTTAAACTAAATCCAAACATTTCGCTTTTTCAGCAGTTTAAGCCAAACGTTTACAAACGTTACGAAATAAAACCAAATGTTTACCAGTGTTATGAAACAAATCTAAGCGTTTCACCTTTTTAGAAATTTAAGCCAAACGTTTGCAAACATTACGAAACAAATCTTAATGTTTTTCCTTTTTAACGATTTAAGCCGAACGTTTACAAACGTTACGAAACAAATCCAAACGTTTCCCCTCTTTAGCGATTTAAGCCAAACATATACAAACGCTACAAAACCAAACCAAACGTTTTACAAAACAAATCAAAATGTTTCCCCTTTTTAGAGATTTAAGCCAAACGTTTCCAAACTATGCGAAACAAATCCAAACATTTCCCTGTTTTTGCGATTTAAGCCAAACATTTACAAACGGTACAAAACAAATCCAAACGATTCACCTGCTTAGCGATTTAAGCCAAACTTTTATAAACACTAGGAAACAAATCCAAAGGTTTCACCTTTTTAGCAATTTAAACCAAATATTTATTTACGTTACGAAAAAAATCCATGGATTTCTCCTTTTTAGCAATTTAAGCCAAACAAACGTTACGAAACAAATCAAAGCGTTTCACCTTTTTAGCAATTTAAGCCAAACGTTCACAAAGGTTACGGAACAAATATATACGTTTCACCTTTTTAGTAATTTAAGCCAAACGTTTACAAATGATACGAAACAAATCCAAACGATTCACCTTTTAAGCGATTTAAGCCAAACTTTTACGAACGTTACGAAATAAATCCAAACGTTTCATCTTTTTAGCGATTTAAGCCAAACGTTTACAAACATTACGAAACAAATCCAAATGTTTTGCCTCTATAGCGATTTAAACCAAACATTTACAAACGTAACAAAACAAATACAAGTGTTTCCCCTTATTAGCAATTTAAGCAAAACGTTTACAAGCGTTACGAAATAAATACAAACGTTTCACCTTTTTAGCAATTTAAGCAGAACATTTACAAACGTTACGAAACAAAACCAAACGTTTCACCTTTTTAACTATCTAAGCCAAATGTTTACAAACATTACGAAACAAATCCAAACGTTTCCCTATTTTAGAGATTTAAGGAAAATGCTTAAAACGTTACGAAACAAATTGACACGTTTCACCTTTTTAGCAATTTAACCCAAACGTTTACGAATGTTACGAAACAAATCCAAACGATTCACTTTTTTAGCAATTTAAGCCAAACGTTACTAAACAAATCCAAAGGTTTCACTTTTTTAGCGATATAAGCCAAAAGTTTATAAACATTACGAATCAAATCCAAGCGTTTCACCTTTTTAGCGATTTAAGCCAAACGTTGAAAAGCGTTACGAAACAAATCCAAATGTTTCACCTTTTTAGCGATTTAAGCCAAATGTTTACAAACGTTCGCAAAAAAAGGTGAAACATTTGGATTTGTTTCGTAACGTTTGTCAACTTTTGGATTAAATTGATAAAGAGGTGAAACGTTTGGATTTAAATTCCCAAAAAGGTAAAACGTTTGGATTTGTTTCCTAACGTTTGTAAATATTTTGCTTAAATCGCTAAAAAAAGGGAAACTTTTGGATTTGTTTTGTAATTTTTATAAACGTTTGGCTTAAATCGCTAAAAAGGTGAAACGTTTGGATTTGTTTCATAACGTTTGTAAACGTTTTGCTTAAATCGCTAAAAAGGTGAAATTTTTGGATTTGTTTTGTAATTTTTGTAAACGTTTCTTTTAAATCGCTAAAAAGGTGAAACGTTTGGATTTGTTTCGTAATATTTGTAAACGTTTGCCTTAAATTGCTAAAAAAGGGTTTTGTAACGTTTTAAACGTTTGGATTAGTTTCGTAACGTTTGTAAACGTTTGGCTTAAATCGCTAAAAAGGTGAAACGCTTGGATTTGTTTTGTATCGTTTGTAAACGTTTGGATTAAATCGCTAAAGAGGTGAAACGTTTGGATTTAAATTGCCAAAAGGTGAAACATTTGGATTTGTTACGTAGAATTTGTATATGTTTGGCTTAAATCGCTAAAAAGGTGAAACGTTTGGATTTTTTTTGTAATGTTTGTAAACGTTTCGGTTAAATCGCTAAAAAGTTGAAACATTTAGTTTTGTTTCGTAACATTTGTAAACGTTTGGTTTAAATTGCTAAAAAGGTGAAACGCTTGGATTTGTTTCGTAGCGTTTTTACACATTTGGTTTAAAATGCTAAAAAGGTGAATCGTTTGGATTTGTTTCGTAACGTTTGTAAACGTTCTGCTTAAATAGCTAAAAAGGTGACACGTTTGGTTTTGTTTCGTAACGTTTGTAAACATTCAAATTAAATCGGTTAAAAGTGGAAAGGTTTAGATTTGTTTCGTAACGTTTGTAAACGTTCAAATTAAATCGGTTAAAAGTGGAAAGGTTTAGATTTGTTTCGTAACGTTTATAAACGATTGGTTTTGTTTCGTAATGTTTGTAAACGTTTGGCTTAAATCGCTAAAAATATGAAACGTTTGGATTTGTTTAGTTATGTTTTAAACGTTTGGTTTTGTTTCGTAACGTTTGTAAACGTTTGGCTTAAATCGCTAAAAAGGTGAAACATTTGGATTTGTTTCGTAAAGTTTGTAAACATTTGGATTTGTTTAGTTATGTTTTAATCGTTTGGATTTGTTTCGTAACATTTGTAAACGTTTGGCTTCATTCGCTAAAAAGGTGAAATGATTGGATTTGTTTCGTAATGTTTGTAAACGTTTGGCTTAAATCGCTAAAAAGGCGAAACGTTTGGATTTGTTTCTTAACATTTTAAACGTTTGGCTTAAATCGCTAAAATGGGGAAACATTTGGATTCTTTTCGTAACGTTTGTAAACGTTTGACTTAAATCGCTAAAAAGGTGAAACGTTTGGATTTTTTTCGTAACGTTTGTAAACGTTTGGCTTATATTGCTAAGAATGCGAAACGCTTGGATTTGTTTCGTAACATTTGTAAACATTTGGCTAAAATCGCGAGATAGGTGAAACGTTTGGATTTGTTTCGTAATGTTTGTAAACGTTTTGCTTCAGTCGTAAAAAAGGGGGAAAATTTGGATTTGTTTTGCAACGTTTGTAAACTTTTGGCTTAAATCGATAAAATGGGGAAACGTTTGGATTTGTTTCGTAACGTTTGTAGACATTTGGCTTAAATCGCTAAAACGGTGAAATGTTTGGATTTGTTTCGTTACGTTTGTCAATGTTAGGCTTAAATCGCTAAAATGGGGAAACATTTGGATTTGTTTTGTAACGTTTGTAAACATTTGGATTTGTTTCGTAATGTTTGTAAACCTTTGGTTTTTTTTCGTAGCGTTTACAAACATTTGGCTTAAATCGCTAAACTGGGGAAACATTTGGATTTTTTCCTTAACATTTGTAAACGTTTGGCTTCAATCGCTATAAAGGGGAAACGTTTGGATTTGTTTCCTAACGTTTTGCTTAAATTTCTAAATATGTGAAAAGTTTGTTTTTGTTCCGTAATGTTTGTAAACGTTTGGATTTGTTTGTAAACGTATGTAAACCTTTGCCTTAAATCGCTAAAATGGTGAAACGTTTGGATTTGTTTCGTATCAGTTGTAAACGTTTGACTTAATTCGCTAAAATGGGGAAACATTTCGATTTGTTTCGTAACGTTTGTAAATATTTGGATTTGTTTCTTAACGTTTGTAAACATTTGGTTTTATTTCATAACGTTTATAAATGTTTAGCTTAAATCTTTTAAATGGGGAATCGTTTGGATTTGTTTATTAACGTTTGTAAACGTTTGGCTTCAATCGCTACAAAGGTGAAACGTTTGGATTTGTTTCGTAACGTTTGTAAACGTTTGGCTGAAATTGCTAAAAATGTGAAACATTTGTTTTTGTTCCGTAATGTTTGTAAACGTTTAGATTTATTTCGTAACCTTTTAAATATTTGGCTTAAATCGCTAAAAAGGTTAAATGTTTGGTTTCGTTTCGTAACGTTTGTAAGCATTTGGCTTAAACCGCTAAAAAGGTGAAACGCTTGGATTTGTATCGTAACGTTTGTAAATGTTTGGCTTAAATTGCTAAAAAGGTGAAACACTTGGATTTGTTTCGTAAGTTTTGTAAACCTTTGGCTTAAATCGCTATAAAGGTGAAACGCTTGGATTTGTTTCGTAACGTTTGTAAAAGTTTGGCTTAAAGCGCTAAAACTGTGAAAAGTTTTGTTTTGTTCCGTAATGTTTGTAACTTTTGGCTTAAATCGCCAGAAATGTGAAACGTTTGGATTTGTTTCGCAACGTTTTAAACGTTTGGTTTTGTTTCTTAGCCTTTGTAAACGTTTGGCTTAAATCGTTCAAAAAGTGAAACGTTTGGATTTATTTGGTAATGTTTGTAAACGTTTGACTTAAATCGCTAAAATTGCGAAATTTTTGGATTTGTTTCGTAACGTTTGTAAACGTGTGGCTTAAATCGCTTAAAACGTGAAACGTTTGGATTTGTTTCGTAACGTTTGTAAACGTCTGGCTTAAATCACTAAAAAAGTGAAACGTTTGGATTTGTTTTTGTAACGTTTGTAAACTTTTGGCTTAAATCGCTAAAAAGGTGAAACATTTGGATTTGTTTCGTAACGTTTGTAAACGTTTGGCTTAAATTGCTAAAAAGGCAAAAAAATTTGATTTGTTTTGTAATGTTTGTAAATGTTTGGCTTAAATCGCTAAAAAGGCGAAACATTTGGTTTTGTTTCGTAGTGTTTGTAAACGTTTGGTTTAAATTGCGTAAAATGTAAGCTTGGATTTGTTTCGTAGCGTTTTTACACATTTGGTTTAAATTTCCAAAAAGTTGAATCGTTTGGATTTGTTTCGTAACGTTTGCAAACGTTCGGCTTAAATAGCTAAAAAGGTGAAACGTTTGGTTTTGTTTCACTGCGTTTCTAAACGTTCAACTTAAAACGCTAAAAGGGGAAACGTTTGGATTTGTTTCCTAACGTTTGTAAACAATTAGTTTTGTTTCGTAATGTTTGTAAACGTTTGGCATGAATCGCTAAAAATGTGAAACATTTGGATTTGTTTAGTAATGTTTTTAACGTTTTTTCTGTTTCGTAACGTTTGTAAACGTTTGGCTTAAATCGCTAAAAAGGGGAAACGTTTGCATTTGTTTCGTAACGTTTGTAAACGTTCGGCTTAAATTGCTAAAAAGGTGAAACGTTTGGATTTGCTTCGTAGCATTTGTAAACGTTTGGCTTCAATCTGTAAAAAGGGGAAACGTTTGGATGTGTTTCATAATGTTTGTAAACGTTTGGCTTAAATCGCTAAAAAGGGGAAATGTTTTGCTTTGTTTCGTAACGTTTTAAACGTTGGCTTAGATCACTGAAATGGGGAAACATTTGGATTTGTTTCGTAACGTTTGTAAACGTTTGACTTCAATCGCTAAAAAGGTGGAACGTTTGGATTTGTTTCGTAATGTTTGTAAACGTTTGGCTTATATTGCTAAAAAGGTGAAACGCTTGGATTTGTTTCGTAACATTCGTAAACATTTGGCTTAATTCGCGAAAAAGGTGAAACGTTTGGATTTATTTCGTAATGTTTGTAAACGTTTGGCTTCAGTCGCGAAAAAGGGGAAACATTTGGATTTGTTTCCTAACGTTATTAAAATTTTGGCTTAAATCGCTAAAATGGGGAAACGTTTGGATTTGTTACATAATGTTTGTAGACATTTGGCTTTAATCGCTAAAAAGGGGAAAAGTTTTGATTTGTTTCGTAGCATTTGTAAACGTTTGGCTTAAATCGCTAAAATGGGGAAACAGTTGGATTTGTTTCGTAACGTTTGTAAACATTTGGATTTGTTTCGTAACGTTTATAAACGCTTGGTTTTGTTTCGTAACGTTTATGAACGTTTGGCTTAAATCGCTAAAATAGGGAAACATTTGGATTTTTTCTTAACGTTTGTAAACGTTTGGCTTCAATCGCTATAAAGGGAAAACGTTTGGATTTGTTTCGTAACGTTTGTGTCACGACCCAAATTATTGAGCCGCAACCGGCGCTAGGGAACGGGAGTGGTAGCTCCGGAACCCGTAGCAAGCCTCAAATCACTATTAATTTTTCGCAAATATTAAAGAAATAACATAACACAACAGAAGCAAGTATACATAATATATATACACAAACATTTACACTAACTGTTCTGTTAACCTCGCGGGCTCCAGTTACCGTACCCTGTACGAACTGGCCTCGCGGTACTATATACAAAAGTTAGTGTAACAAAACTTATCACCGGCATCTGGGGCCTTGAACAAAACATACTACCTATAGCCTATCAAAAACATATAAACAAGACAACAAGTATTATGTACAATTAAAATGTACTGCTGTCTAGGCTACGACTCTGTCAACGCGGGACCACTACTGCAGCATTCACAGAAGTCAGAAACTATACATACACAGCTGACTTATGGACTTCAAAATTGGCCTCTAGCTAGGTCCACAAACTAAGCACCTGAAAGACATCAAAGGTGAGGGGTCAGTATTTGGGAAAATACTGAGTGACTTTGAATTTACTAACGGTATTATTATAAAAACATAGCATCGCATTTCAAGGAAACAATAATATAAAAGTAAAACATATGAAAAGGTATTTTATCTGTTCGAAACTAATATCCTAGCATGCGACACAACTTTCAAATAATTAAATCATACTAATCATTACATTTCAAGTTGTGAGTCCAACTCACTGGTGGGTCAAACCCACTATATACGAGGACTCGAGGTTACACCGTAACCGAGTGCTCACTCGTATCAAATCGCTATTAAAATTCAAAATTCTTATTCATATTATATCATTCATATCAATTTATTTCTCGAATGCAAACACACTAGACTAACTTGATATTAGTGATCACACAGCCTATTAACACCCAATAGGTAGCTAGTTTCTTTGGATCGCATACTAGTTCCTTATATATATACTTGATACAAACATATAATATTTAGTCAAATCATATAATATGCGATGCGCATAAACAGTATACATATGTATAATATAACTTTAATATATAATACACGAAAGTAAAGTGCAACTCACAATGAACGCAATCCAATCAATGACGTGGTCTATGAAATGATATGCCCTCGCTATCCCACGCCTACTGACCTCTCTGCTCGCTAACACGTCTGATACCTAGTAATTAACGTTTAATAATTAGACGTGAACCTCGTATTCTAATACGTATAATACTCTAAATTCTAGGGTTATACTTCATTCTTAATATTATTCGTGAACTCGATTTCCTTTATCGTATTCAGGATACATCGATCTCTGGTTCTCGTATTCGAGAAACATATATTATCCTTAGCGTTTTCGATTATCGTAGCTCACGTGAAACGTCGAGCTAAAACTTCACTTTTTAGGCTCTAATATCGAAAATATTAAAGTCCATTTTGGTCCCCGTGGACCCACTGTGTCGGCGTGCGAAAGCACTGTGCGCCCGCACAGTGTGGTGTGCGTTCGCACACACACCACGGGTGTGCGATCGCACACCGTGTGCGATGCACACACAGCCCCCGGAAAGGTTTTTTTTGGGCGTCCCATCGATTCCTACAACTTCTGAAACCCTTTAAACATCATTTCCGACAAAACCCGTATCCTCGTTTTTCATTAAAATGCTAATATAAGTTAAAATCATCAAATTCGTTCATCCCCCATAAAATAGCCCATATACTTGATTTTGGCACCAAAAATCCAAAATTTTACATTAAAACAAAGCTTAGGATCGATAAAGAACGGAATTCTAGAGAGATCGCCGCGAAAGCTGCTCGAATCGAACGTCGAACGAAGAAACGGCGGCGAAACGACGGTATCGGTCGAATTTCCTCCACTCTCTCGATTCTTCTTTTGCTATCACTCTGATTCATATTCTTTTCTTATATATTGAATGACTAAAGTGCCACTTTGATCCTTGTTCTTTTTGTTTATTATCATTTATCCTTTAAACTTTTCTTTCGTACGATTTAGTCCATAACTAAATCGATAAATTCTTTTATTATAACTTATACGTATTATTTATACCTAATAAATATACGATCTCGATGTTAATATTTTCCCGTCAAAACCTACAAATGTACATTTTCGACTCAAAGTGGCTAAATTACCACTTTGGTCCTTGTACTTTATTTTGGGCTTCTCTTGACACTTTTCCTTTAATTCCAATTCTAACTTGAGAATTGAAATATAACCTTGATTTCCGCATAATTAATTTCCCGAAACCGACCTACTTGAAATTTATTTACTTTCATTTTTCTGAAATATTTCCAATATCGCCACTCTGGCGAGTCAAAACTGGACACATGGTCCAATTAGCAAATTAAATATTTTGGGGTATTACAGTTTGTAAACATTTGGCTTAAATTGCTAAATATGTGAAAAGTTTGTTTTTGTGCTGTAATGTTTGTAAACGTTTCGATTTGTTTGTAAACTTATGTAAACGTTTGGCTTAAATCGCTAAAAAGGCGAAACGTTTGGATTTGATTCGTAACGTTTGTAAACATTTGGCTTAATTCGCTAAAATGGAAAAACATTTGGATTTGTTTCGTAAAGTTTGTAAACGTTTGGATTTGTTTCGTAACGTTCGTGAACGTTTGCTTTTGTTTCGTAACGTTTATAAATGTTTGGCTTAAATCGCTTAAATGGGGAATCGTTTGGATTTGTTTCGTAATGTTTGTAGGCTTCAATCGCTACAAAGGTGAAACGTTTAGATTTATTTCGTAAAGTTTGTAAACGTTTGGCTTAAATTGCTAAAAATGTGAAACGTTTGTTTTTGTTCCGTAATGTTTGTAAACGCTTGGATTTATTTCGTAACGTTTTAAATATTTGGCTTAAATCGCTAAAAAGGTTAAATGTTTGGTTTTGTTTCGTAACGTTTGTAAGCATTTGGCTTAAACCGCTAAAAAGGTGAAACGCTTGGATTTGTTTCGTAACGTTTGTAAATGTGTGGCTTAAATTGCTAAAAAGGTGAAACGCTCGGATTTGTTTCGTATGTTTTGTAAACGTTTGGCTTAAATCGTTAAAAAGGTGAAGCGCTTGGAATTGTTTTGTAACGTTTGTAAATGTTTGGCTTAAATCGCTAAAACTGTGAAAAGTTTGGTTTTGTTCCGTAACGATTGTAACGTTTGGCTTAAATCGCCGAAATTGTGAAACGTTTGGATTTGTTTTGTAATGTTTTAAAAGTTTGATTTTGTTTCTTAGCGTTTATAAACGTTTGGCTTAAATCGTTAAAAAGGTGAAACATTTGGATTTGTTTCGTAACGTTTGTAAATGTTTGGCTTAAATCGCTAAAATGGGGAAACTTTTGGATTTGTTTCGTAACGTTTGTAAACGTCTGGCTTAAATCGCTAAAAAAGTGAAACGTTTGGATTTGTTTTGCAAAGTTTGTAAACCTTTGGCTTAAATTGTTAAAATGATAAAACATTTGGATTTGTTTCGTAACGTTTGTAAACGTTTTGCTTAAATTGCTAAAAAGGTGAAACATTTGGATCTATTTCATAACGTTTGTAAACGTTTGGCTTAAATTGCTAAAAAGGTGAAACGTTTGGATTTGTTTCGTAAAGTTTGTAAACGTTTGGCTTCAATCAATAAAAATTTGTAAACATTTGGCTTTAATCACTAAAAAGGTGGAACATTTGGATTTGCTTCGTAACGTTTGTAAATGTTGGCTTAAATTGCTAAAAACGCTTGGATTTGTGTCGTAACATTTGTAAACATTTGGCTTTGTTTCGTAATTTTGTAAACGTTTAGCTTCAATCTCTAAAAAGGTGAAACGTTTGGATTTGTTTCGTAATGTTTGTAAACATTTGGCTTAAATTGCTAAAAAGGGGAAAAATTAGGATTTGTTTCGTAACGTTTGTAAATATTTGGCTTAAAATGGTAAAAAGGTGAAACGTTTGGATTTGTTTTGTAATTAGACGTGAACCTCGTATTCTAATACGTATAATACTCAAAATTCTAGGATTATACTTCATTCTTAATATTATTCGTGAACTCGACATTCTTTTATCGTATTCACGATATATTGATCTCTGGTTTTCGTATTCGAGAAACATATATTATCCCTAGCTTATTCCATTATCGTAGCTCACGTAAAATGTCGAGCTAAAACTTCACTTTTTAATTTATTGGGGTCCTTAATCATTTTTAGGATCTAATATCGAAAATATTAAAAATCCCGTTTATTTAGGGCTAAAAGTCCATTTTGGTCCTCGTGGACCCACTGTGCGGGCGTGCGAAAGCACTATGCGCCCGCACAGAATGGTGTGCATTCGCACACCATGCGTGTGATTTCGCACACCAGTGTGCGTTCGCACACCACGGGTGTGCGTTCGCACACCACCGGTGTGCAATCGCACACCGTGTGCGATGCGCACACAGCTCCTGGAAACTTTGTTTCCGGGCGTCCCGTCAATTCCTATAACTTCCGACACCCTTTAAACATTATTTCCGACAAAACCTGTATCCTCGTTTTTCATTAAAACGCTAATATAAGTTAAAATCATCAAATTCGTTCATCGCCCATAAAACAGCCCATAAACTTGATTTTAGCACCAAAAATCCGAAATTTTACCTTAAAACAAAGCTTAGGATCGATAGAGAACGATATTCTGGAGAGATCGCCGCGAAAGTTGCTCGGATCGGACGTCGAACGGAGAAACGACGTCGAAACGAATCTCGATAAATTCGATAAATTCGATAAATTCTTTTTTATAATTTATACGTATTATTTATATCTAATAAATAATACGAATCTCGATGTTAACATTTTCCCATCAAAACCTACAAATCGATAAATTCTTTTTTATAATTTATACGTATTATTTATATCTAATAAATAATACGAATCTCGATGTTAACATTTTCCCATCAAAACCTACAAATTTACATTTTCGACTCAAATTGGCTAAATTACCACTTTGGTCCCTGTACTTTATTTTGGGCTTCTCTTGACACTTTTCCTTTTAATTCCAATTCTAACTTTAGAATTGAAATATAACCTTGATTTCCGCATAATTAATTTCCCGAAACCGACCTACTTGAAACTTATTTACTTTCATTTTTTTGAAATCTTTCCGATATCACCACTCTAGCGAGTCAAAACTGGACACATGGTCCAATGAGCTAATTAAATATTTTGGGGTATTACATTCTCCCCCCCTTATAAAAATTTGTCCTCGAATATTCATATATCTCGTTGGGACCTTATGATTGTTCCAATACTTTCCTTGACGTATCTTTCTTGTACTTTAACTCTTAGCTCTCTTATTATAACTTCCTATTACTGTGCAGTTGAGATCTTTCTTATTGTTACTTTTGTCTCGTCTGCTGTCTTTTCAAAATAGTGTGGTCTAAGAAGTATTCTTGATATCGTAATTCTGATGTCATCTACAACTGGTCATAATCTTCCTTCTGACCATCATTAATTGTCAATTAATCCTTACTTAATATTTCATCGATTTATTGTTCTTAGTAATTCTCATTCTTAGTCGTTGTCGGGTCGCTACTTGTCTCTTTCATACGTGAATAGTCACGACGCGTCGATTCAATCCTTAATGACGTACTTACTTTATTCATACTTCTATGAATATTTTCTTTTCTAATCATAGTCTACGGTTTATAGTCTTTACTATCATCTATCGTTGTCACTTTCTTTCTTAGCTGGTTATCGTCATTTATTACCTCTCTCTACTGTTATCTAATACTTTATTCTTTAATAACCAATCTTTTTCAGCTTGTATCTTGTCTATCACATTTGCAGTTTCTTAACGTAGTTAAGTCCGATACATCCTTTACTATTTTCCATTTCTCCTTTCTTTACTTCTTTAAGCTATCATGAACCTTACGTCGTTTTGTTAGCTGTGATTCTTCACTCGTTTACCGTTATTATAACCGCTCGCTTTATGTTGATTTCAATCGTGTAGCTTATACGGCCATATTCTTTGACCGCTACTATTCGTGTTTTTATCTTCTTTGACTTTCTTTGATTGGTTCTTGAAGATCCTCTCGAGTCTTTAATTGACTTTTTAGTCAACGATGTTATTCCTTTACGTCACTTTAATCTTTAACTAATCCAATAGATCTTTGATATCTTATCTACTCTTGTATTTAAATTATCCTAAATCCGACAATCCTATAGGTTTCCATCACTTTCTTTACCGTAGTTCCTTCTTACTGTATAAACAACTTTCTTTTCTTTATCTTATACTTCTGCTTCTTACTTTCGAGTAATTCCACGACCTTATTCTCACTCTTCTTGATATTATCTTATTTGTAACTCTCAAAATTAGGGAATAGTTTTGATTTTTGTTATCCTATACACCTTATGCTTGTTTAGCATTTATATCATAATTCTAATTGTCTTTTAAATAACTTGATCTCTTTATACTAATACCGACTTTCGTCTTGTCTTTTACTTGTTATATTCATTACGTCTTTCCTCCGTTTATAATAACTCTATTGTCGCTGTTCTATTCTGATAATCCTGTTGACGTATATCTAGGGCTTTCCACTTCTCTATTCACGTTACCAAATTCAAGGGTGTATTAGTTTTTCCTATAATACATTCTTTCATATTATCCATCATTCTTATATTTACTGACACGTATGCCTATATATGTGTCTTTTCTCCTTATACTAAAGTTTCATAACTTAACTTTTCGCCTTTCTGTTAACGCAATATTATAGCTCTTAATGCTGATACTAGTGACTTCACTGAATATCAGTCAATTAGCATCATCTCTTAATCTATCTAACATTAAATCCTCACATTTTGTAGTATCACCTGCTTCGTCGTTTCGTATCCCTTCTCTTTCTACTTATATATCTTCAAACACCAAAATTAATAAAGTTATATATCCTTTAAATATTACTAGATATTCACCATTCATATTATCATCTTCTTGTTTTCATACTTTTAATCTCTCTCTTCCAATATATCCCTCGATTGCTACCTTTCTTATCTCGACATAAGAATAATTATTATATTCTTCGTTCCTGCGTATTTGTTACGTCACTTTCGTCTAACATGACTCTCCGTCATTTCATCAGTTGTTCTAACATGAGGATAAATATTGTATCATCAGATATTGCCAACGCATCGCATCTTAACTGCGTATGCTCTCCGGCGATAACTCCTTACTCGCATTTTACTTTAGTCTCGTTAGCTTTGTTGCAATTAACCGTTACATGGCTTCATTATGTTATTGGGGTTTGTTTTATAAATCTTATTCTTGTTTATTAAGAATCTGTTATTATTCGTCGCAGAGCTTTACATCTAAGTTTACTTACAAAGCAAAACGATCTCAAAACATCTTTTGGCTGACCAACTCTTTTAAAATCACTTTTCATAAATCATTTGAAATCATTAATACAATTGTAGCTCAGAGTGATGACACCTCTCATCACCAAAGAGTTGCTCAAAATCGCATTTTTCTGCATTATTATAAAATATGATGCATGATCTACATTTTGAAAATCATTTTCTTATGCATTCCTATCATGATTATGCAATATCATATGCGATGTCTGAGCACAATTGTACCTTGAAAAAACATAAAAACTTTCAAAATTTTCATAAAATCGTAAGTTTACTCTAGATTGTACACTCTGCGAGTCTTAACGGCTTTCTTTATACTTATTGAGTATATTTCAAATTTTTGTATTGCTGTCACTTACTGTTGTTTTTCTGACTATACCTCTGTCACATCACTTCTTTCTCCATATCTCCGATAACTCAATTCAATTCAAACTCTTCTACTTCTGTAATCACCACATCCACTTCTTCAACATTCTGTATCATATCATATATAAACGCAGGTACCGATGTTTTACATTGATTCCCTGTTAGTAATCCATCTCTTTCTTCACAACTTCTAGAACGTAATATAGGTATTACGCTCACGACAAATATATTATGTAGTGTTTATTATATTATTGCTTTTGCAAGTTAGGTTTATATACTCATTTATTGGTCGCGTGTTTATTAATATCGCTTCCTATAGGTTCTCACTTTCCGAGGTATTATCCTATTACTGATATTCTATTATGCAATGCAGCAAACATTATATACACAGTAATGCAAACACATAACCACAAATACTCAAAGCATATAAATTGTTGGTACCTGGAGGTGCCTGATGCGGAACGCTAGGCTCCCTAATGACTACGCCTGTATGTCGGCTCCTAACTGTTCTACCGGAGTTGCTTCCGCCTCTTTGCACAAAGTAGGGGTTGGTTCTAACTCTACAGGATGTGTTAATGTAGTCTGGATGGTACTCACGTCTAAAATAGAAGGGTCGTACTGGATCGCCCGCCCACTCACGCTCAGTCTCAATCCTACGGGCCATCATAGTGAGTGTGCCAAAATGTTCACCTACGTATTCATATAGCTCACTAAACTCAGGTCCTAAGCCTCTGAAGTATATATGCTTGATGGTTCTATTACCCTCATCCAGATCAGGGACTCCCTCAACCATTCGCAGAAAATTAGCAGAATACAAACCCACTGTTAGCATTCCTCAAGAGAAGGAGCGCATCTGTCTCCTAACTTGGTCTAAAGCTATCTGTGCCTGTCCATTTGCTATATCTGCATCTTCTCTCAAATCGTGGTATCTCTGTACCCTAGACTAGAAATGCTCGCTTCTGTACTGTTCAACATCTGACTCTTCTAACAGTTCCTCTTCTTCATATTCTTCCTCCTGAGGATCTTCTTCTTCTGCCTCTTCTTCTATATCCTCTTCTGGATCCTCCTCAGTATCCTCCTCCAGATCTTCCCCCGGATCCTCCTCCAGATCTTCCTCCGGTTCCTCCTCATCTTCTTCACTATATTCTATTTCTGGCGAGTGTACTCTACCTCTATTGCCAGAAGAACTGCCAATTTCTAACACTGACATATAGCCATTCTGATAAATTTCTGCGATCTCCTATTATCTGCGTGGAATCCATTCTGATGGACCCTAGATGGTTCGCCTACTTCATGGTGAAACCCATTTTGAAATATAGGAGGCGCTTCCTCCCGTTCTTCACCAGCATGTGACTGAGCTCTGTTCTGCCCAGACATGCTGGAAAGAAACAATTTCAACATAAGCGACCATCTGAGCCCATTTCCACACGCAATTCCAATACTACTTATAAAATGCTGTAAACATTTAGCATTTAATCCAGCCGCACGTAGTTCGCAAGCAGTTAACCATTTAACAATCCCAGCAGAAGTAGTAAACGCCTAGCTATCTCAGTCGTTCGCATATAAAGATACTAATCACTTATTAGCTTAGTAGTCCTAATTCGCGCGCGTTGTACCATGTATCACTAATTCACATATCAAACAAACGCAGACAACTAAGGTCCGACTCTCTGCTGCAATAGTTCCTAGGTTTACTTACTGATAGAGTATTCTAAATCAAACAGACACTCAAACAAAACTGGCAGTGGTAGCTGGACCAAGTGCTCTCAAACAAGTACTGAAACAATCTTGCAGTGGTAACTGGACCAACTGCTCTGATACCAACATTGTCACGACCCAAATTATTGAGCCGCAACCGGCGCCAGGGAACGAGAGTGGTAGCTCCTGAACGCGTAGCAAGCCTCAAATCACTATTAATTTTTCGCAAATAGTAATCAAATAACATAACACAACAGAAGCAAGTATACGTAATATATATACATAAACATTTACACTAGTTGTTCTGTTAACCTCGCGGGCTCTAGTTACCGTACCCTGTACGAAATGGCCTCGCGGTACTATATACAAAAGTTAGTGTAACAAAACTTATCACCGGCATCTGGGGCGGTGAACAAAACATACTACCAGTAGCCTATCAAAAACATATAAACAAGACAGCAAGTAATAGTACAATTAAAATATACTACTGTCTAGGCTACGACTCTGTCAACGCGGGACCACTACTGCAGCATTCACAGAAGTCAGAAACTATACATACACAGCTGACTTTTGGACTTCAAAATTGGCCTCTAGATAGCTCCACAAACTAAGCACCTGAAAGACATCAAAGGTGAGGGGTCAGTATTTAGGAAACTACTGAGTGAGTTTGCATTTACTAACGGTATTATTATAAAAACATAGCATCGCATTTCAAGGAAACAATAATATAAAAGTAAAACATATAAACAGGTATTTGATCAGTTCGAAACTAATATCCTAGCATGCGACACAACTTTCGAATAATTAAATCATACTAATCATTACATTTCAAGTTGTGAGCCCAACTCACAGGTGGGTCCAACCCACTATATACGGGGACTCCAGGTTACACCGTAACGAGTGCTCACTCGTATCAAATCGCTATCAAAATTCAAAATTCTTATTCATATTATATCATTCATATCAATTTATTTCTCGAATGCAAACACACTAGACTGACTCGATACTGGTGATCACACAGCCTATTGACACCCAATAGGTAGCTAGTTTCTTTGGATCGCATACTAGTTCCTTACATATATACTTGATTCAAACATATAATATTTAGTAAAATCATATAACATGCGATGCGTATAAACCGTATACATATCTATATAAAATAACTTTAATATATAATACACGAAAGTAAAGTGCAACTCACAATGACCGCAATCCAATCAATGACGTGGTCTATGAAATGATATGCCCTCGCTATCCCACGCCTATTGACCTCTCTGCTCGCTAACACGTCTGATACTTAGTAATTAACGTTTAATAATTAGACGTGAACCTCGTATTCTAATACGTATAATAATCTAAATTCTAGGGTTATACTTCATTCTTAATATTATTCATGAACTCGATATTCCTTTATTGTATTCAGGATATATCAATCTCTGGTTCTCGTATTCGAGAAACATATATTATCCTTAGCGTTTTCCACTATCGTAGCTCACGTAAAACGTCGAGCTAAAACTTCACCTATTAATTTATTGGGGTCCTTAATCGTTTTTAGGGTCCAATATCGAAAATATTAAAAATCACGTTTATTTAGGGCTAAAAGTCCATTTTGGTCCCCGTGGACCTACTATGTCGGCGTGCGAAAGCACTGTCCGCCCGCTGAGTGTAGTGTGCGTCCGCACACCGGTGCGCGTTCGCCCACCGGTGCGAGTCCGCCCACCGGTGCGCGTCCGCCCACCGGTGCCCGTCCGCCCACCGGTGCGCGTCCGCACACCACTAGTGTGCGTTCGCACACACACTACGGGTGTGCGATGTGCACATAGCCCCCAAAAACGTTTTTTCCGGGGGTCCCGTCGATTCCTACAACTTTCGACACCCATTAAACATCATTTCCGACAAAACCCGTATCCTCGTTTTTCGTTAAAACGCTAATATAAGTTAAAATCATCAAATTCGTTCATCCCCCATAAAATAGCCCATATACTTGATTTTAGCACCAAAAATCCTAAATTTTACATTAAAACAAAGCTTAGGATCGATAGATAACGGAATTCTGGAGAGATCGCCGCGAAAGCCGCTCGAATCGGACGTGGAACGGAGAAACGGCCGCGAAACGACGGTATCGGTCTAATTTCCTCCACTATCTCGATTCTTCTTCTGCTATGTCTCTGATTCATATTCTTTTCTTATATATTGAATGGCTAAAGTGCCACTTTGTTCCTTGTTCTTTTTGTTTATTATCATTTATCCTTTAAACTTTTCTTTCGTACGATTTAGTCCATAACTAAATTGATAAATTCTTTTATTATAACGTATACGTATTATTTATATCTAATAAATAATACGAATCTCGATGTTAACATTTTCCCGTCAAAACATAGAAATTTACATTTTCGACTCAAAGTGGCTAAATTACCACTTTGGTCCCTGTACTTTGTTTTGGGCTTCTCTTGACACTTTTCCTTTTAATTCCAATTCTAACTTTAGAATTGAAATCTAACCTTGATTTCCGCATAATTAATTTCCCGAAACCGACCTACTTGAAATTTATTTACTTTCATTTTTCTGAAATCTTTCCGATATCGCCACTCTGGCGAGACAAAACTGGACACATGGTCCAATTAGCAAATTAAATATTTTGGGGTATTACAGTTTGTAAACGTTTGGCTTAAATTACTAAATATGTGAAAAGTTTGTTTTTGTGCCGTAATGTTTGTAAACGTTTCGATTTGTTTGTAAACGTATGTAAACGTTTGGCTTAAATCGCTGAAAAGGTGAAACGTTTGGATTTGTTTGGTAACGTTTGTAAACGTTTGGCTTAATTCGCTAAAATGGGAAGACGTTTGGAGTTGTTTCGTAACGTTTGTAAACGTTTGAATTTGTTTCGTAACGTTTGTGAACCTTTGCTTTTGTTTCGTAACGTTTGTAAATGTTTGGCTTAAATCGCTTAAATGGGGAATCGTTTGGATTTGTTTCGCAATTTTTGTAAACGTTTGGCTTCAATCGCTACAAAGGTGAAATGTTTATATTTATTTCATAACGTTTGTAAACGTTTGGCTTAAATTGCTAAAAATATGAAACGTTTGTTTTTGTTCCGTAATGTTTGTAAACGTTTGGATTTATTTCGTAACGTTTTAAATATTTGGCTTAAATCGCTAAAAAGGTTAAATGTTTGGTTTCGTTTCGTAATATTTGTAATCATTTGGCTTAAACCGCTAAAAAGGTGAAACGCTTGGATTTGTTTCGTAACGTTTGTAAATATTTGGCTTAAATTGCTAAAAAGGTTAAACGCTCGGATTTGTTTCGTAAGTTTTGTAACGTTTGGCTTAAATCGCTAAAAAGGTGAAGCGCTTGCATTTGTTTTGTAACATTTGTAAATGTTTGGCTTAAATCGCTAAAACTGTGAAAAGTTTGGTTTTGTTCCGTAACGATTGTAATGTTTGGCTTAAATCGCCAAAATTGTGAAACGTTTGGATTGGTTTCGTAACGTTTTAAACGTTTGGTTTTGTTTCTTAGCGTTTTAAACGTTTGGCTTAAATCGTTAAAAAGGTGAAACAATTGGAGTTGTTTCGTAACATTTGTAAATGTTTGGCTTAAATCGCTAAAATAGGGAAACTTTTGGATTTGTTTCGTAACGTTTGTAAACGTCTGGCTTATATCGCTAAAAAAGCGAAACGTTTTGATTTGTTTTGCAAAGTTTGTAAACGTTTGGCTTAAATTGCTAAAGTGTTGAAACATTTGGATTTGTTTCGTAATGTTTGTCAACGTTTTTCTTAAATCACTAAAAAGGGGAAACATTTGGATTTATTTCATAACGTTTGTAAACGTTTGGCTTAAATTGCTAAAAAGGTAAATCGCTAAAATGGGGAAACATTTATATTTGTTTCGTAACGTAACATTTGACTTAAATCACTATAAAGGTGAAGCGTTTGGATTTGTTTAGTAACGTTTGTAAACGTTTGGCTTAAATTGCTAAAAAGGTGAAACGCTTGGATTTGTTTCGTAACGTTTGTAAACGTTTGGCTTAAATCGCTAAAAAGGTGAAACGCTTGGATTTGTTGCGTAATGTTTGTAAACGTTTGGCTTCATTCGCAAAAAAGGGGAAACGTTTGGATTTCTTTCGTAACGTTTGCAAACGTTTGACTTAAATCGCTAAAATGGAGAAACGTTTGGATTTGTTTCGTAACTTTTGTAAGCGTTAGGCTTAAATCACTAAAAAGGTGAAATGTTTTGATTTGTTTCGTAACGTTTGTAAACGTTTTGCTTAAATCGCTAAAATGGGGTAAACGTTTGGGTTTGTTTCGTAACGTTTGTAAATATTTGGATTTGTTTCGTAACGTTTGTAAACTTTTGGTTTTGGTTCCTAACGTTTATAAATGTTTGGCTTAAATCACTAAAATGGGGAAACGTTTGGATTTGTTTCGTAATGTTTGAAAATGTTTGGCTTGAATCGCTAAAAAGGTGAAATGTTTGGATTTGTTTCGTAACCTTTGTAAACGTTTGGCTTCATTCGCTAAAATGGGGAAACGTTTGGATTTGTTTCATGACGTTAGTAAACGTTTGGATTTGTTTCTTAACCTTTATAAACGTTTGATTTTGATTCGTAACGTTTATAAACGTTTAGCTTCAATCACTAAAATGGGGAAACGTTTGGCTTCAATCGCTAAAAAGGTGAAACGTTTAGATTTGTTTTGTAACGTTTGTAAACGTTTGGCTTAAATTGCTAAAAATGAGAAACTTTTCTTTTTTTTGTAACGTTTTAAAGATTTGGATTTAATCGCTAAAAAGGTTAAATGTTTGGTTTAGTTTCGTAACGTTTGTAAGCATTGGCTTAAATAGCTAAAAAGGTGAATTGTTTGGATTTGTTTCGTATCGTATGTAAACGTTTGGTTTAAATTTCTAAAAAGGTGAAACGCTTGGATTTGTCTCGTAACTTTTGTAAATGTTTGGCTTAAATCGATAAAAAGGGGAAACGCTTGGATTTGATTGGCAACGTTTGTAAGCGTTTGGCTTAAATTGCTAAAAATGGGAAACATTTTGTTTTGTTCCGTAACGTTTGGATTTTTTTCTTAACGTTTTAAACGTTTTGTTTTGTTTCTTAACGTTTGTAAACGTTTGGCTTAAATCGTTAAAAAGGTGAAAAGTTTGGATTTGTTTCATAACGTTTGTAAATGTTTGGCTTAAATAGCGAAAATGGGAAAACTTTTGGATTTGTTTGGTAACGTTTGTAAACGTTTGTCTTAAATCGCTAAAAAGTGAATCGTTTGTATTTGTTTCGTAATGTTTGTAAACGTTTGGTTATGTGTCATAAAGTTTATAAACGTTTGGCTTAAATCGCTAAAATGGGAAAACGTTTGGATTTCTTTCTTAACGTTTGTAAAGGTTTGGCTTGAATCGCTAAAAAGGGAAACGTTTGGATTTGTTTCGTAACGTTTGTAAACGTTTGGCTTAAATTGCTAAAAATATGAAAAATTTGTTTTTGTTCCCTAATGTTTGTATACATTTGGATTTGTTTGTAAACGTTTGGCTTAAATCAGTAAAATGGGGAAATGTTTAGATTTGTTTCTTAATGTTTGGAAACGTTTAGCTTAAATCGCTAAAAAGGTGAAACATTTGGATTTGTTTCATAACATTTGTGAACGTTGGCTTCAATTGCTAAAAAGGTGAAACGTTTGTCTTCAATCACTAAAAATTTGTAAAAGTTTGGCTTAAATCACCAAAAAGGTGGAACGTTTGGATTTGTTTCATAACGTTTGTAACTGTTTGGCTTAAATTTCTATAAAGGTGAAACGTTTGGATTTATTTCGTAACATTTGTAAACATTTGGCTTAAATTGCTATAAAGGTGAAACACTTCGATTTGTTTCATAATGTTTGGCTTTGTTTCGTAACATTTGTAAATGTTTGGATGCGATCGCTAAAAAGGTGAAATGTTTGGATTTGTTTCGTAATATTTGTAAAAATTTGGGTTAAATTTCTAAAAAGATGAAACACTTGGATTTGTTTCGTAGCGTTTGTAAACGGTTGCCTTAAAATGCTAAAAAGGTGAAACTCTTGGATTTGTTTCGTAATGTTTGTAAATGTTTGGCTTAAATTGCTAAAAAGGGAAAACGTTTGGCTTAAATAGCTAAAATGGGAAAACACTAGTATTTGTTTTGTAGCGATTTAAGCCAAACGTTTACAAACGTTACGGAATTCACCTTTTTAGCAATTTAAGCCAAAGGTTTAAAACGTTACGAAATAAATCCAAGCGTTTCACTTTTTTAGCAATTTAAGCCAAACATTTACAAACTTGTTGAAACAAATCCAAACGTTTCACCTTTTTAACGATTTAAGCTAAACGTTTACAAACGTTACGAAATAAATCCAAACGTTTTCCCACTTTAGCGATTTAAGCCAAATCTTTACAAACGTTACGAAACAAATCCAAGCGTTTCACCTTTTTAGCAATTTAAGCGAAACTTTTATAAACGATACGAAACAAAACCAAACGTTTAAAACGTTACGAAACAAATCCAAACGTTTCACATTTTTAGCAATTTCAGCCAAACGCTTACAAACTTTACGAAACAAAGCCAAAGGTGAAACATTTGGATTTGTTTCGTAACATTTAAAACGTTTGGCTTCAATCGCTAAATTGGGGAAACATTTGGATTTGTTTCGTAAGTTTGTAAACGTTTGCCTTTAACTGCTAAAAAGGTGAAACTGTTGGATTTGTTTCGTAGCGTTTGTAAACGCTTGGCTTAAATCGCTAAAAAGGTGAAACTCTTGGATTTGTTTCGCAATGTTTTCAAACGTTTTGCCTAAATTGCTAAAAAGGGGAAATAATGTTTGTAAATGTTTGGCTTCAATCACAAAAAACGGGAAACGTTTGGATTTTGTTTCGTACGGTTAGTAAACGTTTGGCTTAAATCACTAAAATGGGGATACGTTTAGATTTGTTTCCTAACGTTTTTAAACGTTTGGCTTAAATCGCTAAAAAGGGGAAACGTTTGGATTTCTTTCGTAATGTTTGTAAATATTTGGATTTGTTTCTAAACGGTTGTAAATGTTTGGTTTTGTTTCGTAACGTTTATAAACGTTTGGCTTAAATCGCTAAAAAGGTGAAACATTTGGATTTGTTTCATAACATTTGTGAACGTTGGCTTCAATTGCTAAAAAGGTGAAACGTTTGGCTTCAATCACTAAAAAATTGTAAACGTTTGGCTTAAATCGCCAAAAAGGTGGAACGTTTGGATTTGTTTCATAACGTTTGTAAACGTTTGGCTTAAATTTCTATAAAGGTGAAACGTTTGGATTTATTTCTTAACATTTGTAAACATTTGGCTTAAATTGCTATAAAGGTGAAACACTTCGATTTGTTTCGTAATGTTTGGCTTTGTTTCGTAACATTTGTAAATGTTTGGCTGCGATCGCAAAAAAGGTGAAACGTTTGGATTTGTTTCGTAATATTTGTAAACATTTGGGTTAAATTTCTACAAAGATGAAACACTTGGATTTGTTTCGTAGCGTTTGTAAACGGTTGCCTTAAAATGCTAAAAAGGTGAAACTCTTGGATTTGTTTCGTAATGTTTGTAAATGTTTGGCTTAAATTGCTAAAAAGGGAAAACGTTTGGCTTAAATTGCTAAAATGGGGAAACACTAGTATTTGTTTTGTAGCGATTTAAGCCAAACGTTTACAAACGTTACGGAATTCACCTTTTTAGCAATTTAAGCCAAAGGTTTAAAACGTTACGAAATAAATCCAAGCGTTTCACTTTTTTAGCAATTTAAGCCAAACATTTGGATTTGTTTCGTAAGTTTGTAAACGTTTGCCTTTAACTGCTAAAAAGGTGAAACTGTTGGATTTGTTTCGTAGCGTTTGTAAACGCTTGGCTTAAATCGCTAAAAAGGTGAAACTCTTGGATTTGTTTCGCAATGTTTTCAAACGTTTTGCCTAAATTGCTAAAAAGGGGAAACGTTTGGATTTGTTTCGTAATGTTTGTAAATGTTTGGCTTCAATCAGAAAAAAGGGGAAACGTTTGGATTTTGTTTCGTATGGTTAGTAAACGTTTGGCTTAAATCGCTAAAATGGGGATACGTTTAGATTTGTTTCGTAACGTTTTTAAACGTTTGGCTTAAATCGCTAAAAAGGGGAAACATTTGGATTTCTTTCGTAATGTTTGTAAATATTTGGATTTGTTTCTAAACGTTTGTAAACGTTTGGTTTTGTTTCGTAACGTTTATAAACGTTTGGCTTAAATCGCTAAAATATGGAAACGTTTGTAATCGTTTGGCTTCAATCGCTAAAAAGGGGAAACGTTTGGATTTGTTTCGTAACGTTTGTAAACGTTTGGCTTAAATTGCTAAAAATGTGAAAAATTTGTTTTTGTTCCGTAATGTTTGTAATCTTTTGGATTTGTTTTGTAATGTTTGTAAACGTTTGGCTTAAATCGCAAAAACGGTGAAACGTTTGGATTTGTTTCGTAATGTTCTTAAACGTTTGGCTTAAATCACTAAATTGGGGAAACGTTTGGATTTGTTTCGTAACTTTTGTAAGCATTTTGTTTTGTTTCGTAACGTTAATAAACGTTTGGCTTAAATTGCTAAAATGGAGAAACGTTTGGATTTGTTTAGTAACGTTTGTAAACATTTGGCTTCAATCGCTAAAAAGGTGAAACGTTTGTATTTGTTTTGTAACGTTTGTAAATGTTTGGCTTATATTGCTAATAATGGGAAACTTTTGTTTTTGTTGAGTAATGTTTGTAATAGTTCGGATTTATTTCGTAACGTTTTAAAGATTTTGCTTAAATCGCTAAAAAGGTTAAACGTTTGGTTTTGTTTCGTAACATTTGTAAACGTTTGGCTTAAATCGCTAAAAAGGTGAAACGTTTGGATTTGTCCTTAACGTTTGTAAGCGTTTGGCTTAAATTGCTAAAAATGTTAAACGCTTGGATTTGTTTCGTAACGTTTGAAAACGTTTGGTTTAAATTGCTAAAAATGTAAAACGTTTGGTTTTGTTCCGTAACGTTTGTGAACGTTTGGCTTAAATCGCTAAAAATGCGAAACGTTTGGATTTGTTTCGTAACGTTTTAAATGTTTGGTTTTTTTTGAAACGTTTGTAAATGTTTGGCTTAAATCGCTAAAAAGGGGAAACATTTGGATTTATTTTGTAACATTTGTAAATGTTTGGCTTAAATTGTTAAAAAGCAAAACGTTTGGATTTATTTCGTAACGTTTGTAAACGTTTGGCTTAAATCACTAAAAAGGATAAACGTTTCGATTTGTTTCGTAATGTATGTAAACGTTTTGCTTAAATTGCTAAAAAGGTGAAACGTTTGTACTTGTTTCGTGACGTTTGTACACGTTTGGCTTAAATTCCTAAAAAGGTGAAACGTTTGGATTTGTTTGGTGACGTATGTACACGTTTGGCTTAAATCGCTAAAATGGGGAAACATTTGGATTTAATTCGTAACGTAACGTTTGACTTAAATCACTAAAAAGGTGATACGTTTGGATTTGTTTCGTAACGTTTGTAAACGTTTGGCTTAAATTGGTAAAAAGGTGAAACACTTGGATTTGTTTCGTAACGTTTGTAAACATTTGGCTTAAATCGCTAAAAAGGTGAAATGTTTGAATTTGTTGCGTAATGTTTGTAAACGTTTGGCTTCAATCGCAAAAAAGGGGAAACGTTTGGATTTCTTTCGTAATGTTTGCAAACGTTTGGCTTAAATCGCTAAAATGGGGAAACGTTTGGATTTGTTTCGTAACGTTTGTAAATGTTTCGCTTAAATCGCTAAAAAGGTGAAATGTTTGGATTTGTTTCGTAAAGTTTGTAAACGTTTTGCTTAAATCGCTAAAATAGGGTAAACATTTGGGTTTGTTTCGTAACGTTTGTAAATATTTGGATTTGTTTCGTAACGTTTGTAAACGTTTGGTTTTGTTTCGTAACGTTTATAAATGTTTGGCTTAAATCACTAAAATGGGGAAACGTTTGGATTTGTTTCGTAACGTTTGTAAACGTTTGGCTTGAATCGCTAAAAAGGTGAAATGTTTGGATTTGTTTCGTAACCCTTGTAAACTTGTGGCTTCATTCGCTAAAATGGGGAAACGTTTGGATTTGTTTTGTGACGTTTGTAAACGTTTGGATTTCTTTCTTAACCTTTGTAAACGTTTGATTTTGTTTCGTAACGTTTATAAACATTTGGCTTCAATCACTAAAATGGGGAAACGTTTGGCTTCAATCGCTAAAAAGGTGAAACGTTTGGATATGTTTTGTAACGTTTGTAAACGTTTGGCTTAAATTGCTAAAAATGGGAAACATTTGTTTTTTTCATAATGTTTTAAAGATTTGGATTTAATCGCTAAAAAGGTTAAATTTTTGGTTAGTTTTGTAACATTTGTAAGCATTGGCTTAAATCGCTAAAAAGGTGAATTGTTTGGATTTGTTTCGTATCGTATGTAAACGTTTGGCTTAAATTTCTAAAAAGGTGAAACGCTTTGATTTGTCTCGTAACTTTTGTAAATGTTTGGCTTAAATCGCTAAAAAGGTGAAACGCTTGGATTTTATTCGCAACGTTTGTAAGCATTTGGCTTAAATCGCTAAAAATGGGAAACGTTTTGTTTTGTTCCGTAACGTTTGGATTTTTTTCGTAACGTTTTAAGCGTTTTGTTTTGTTTCTTAACGTTTGTAAACGTTTGGCTTAAATCATTAAAAAGTTGAAAAGTTTGGATTTGTTTCATAACGTTTGTAAATGTTTGGTTTAATTAGCAAAAATGGGAAAACTTTTGGATTTGTTTCGTAACGTTTGTCTTAAATCGCTAAAAAGTGAAACGTTTGTATTTGTTTCGTAACGTTTGTAAACGTTTGGTTATATTTCGTAAAGTTTATAAACGTTTGGCTTAAAACGCTAAATGGGAAAACGTTTGGATTTGTTTCTTAACATTTGTAAAGGTTTGGCTTGAATCGCTAAAAAGGGAAACGTTTGGCTTTGTTTCGTAACGTTTGTAAATTTTGGCTTAAATTGCTAAAAATATGAAAAGTTTGTTTTTGTTCCCTAATGTTTGTATACATTTGGATTTGTTTGTAAACGTTTGGCTTAAATCGGTAAAATGGGGAAATGTTTAGATTTGTTTCTTAATGTTTGGAAACGTTTGGCTTAAATTGCTAAAAACGTGAAACGTTTGGATTTGTTTCATAACATTTGTGAACGTTGGCTTAAATTGCTAAAAAGGTGAATCGTTTGGCTTCAATCACTAAAAATTTGTAAACGTTTGGCTTAAATCACTAAAAAGGTGGAAAATTTGGATTTGTTTCATAACGTTTGTAAACGTTTGGCTTAAATTTCTATAAAGGTGAAACGCCTGGATTTATTTCGTAACGTTTGTAAACATTTGGCTTAAATTGCTATAAAGGTGAAACACTTCGATTTGTTTCGTAATGTTTGGCTTTGTTTCGTAACATTTGTAAATGTTTGGCTGCAATCGCTAAAAAGGTGAAACGTTTGGATTTTTTTCGTAATATTTGTAAACGTTTGGCTTAAATTGCTAAAAAGGTGAAACGCTTGGATTTGTTTCGTAGCGTTTGTAACGTTTGCCTTAAAATGCTAAAAAGGTGAAACTCTTGGATTTGTTTCGTAATGTTTGTAAACGTTTAGCTTAAATTGCTAAAAAGGGAAAACGTTTGGCTTAAATCGCTAAAATGGGGAAACTCTTGTATTTGTTTCGTAACGTTTTTAAACGTTGGCTTTTTTTCGTAAATTTTGTAAGCGTTTGGCTGAAATTGCTAAAAATGTGAAACGTTTGGATTTGTTTCGTAACATTTTAAACGTTTGATTTTGTTTCGTATCGTTTGTAAAAGTTTCGCTTAAATTGCTAAAAAGGTGAAACGCTTGGATTTGTTTCGTTACGTTTGTAAACATTTTGCTTAAATCACTAAAGTGGGAAAACGTTTGGATTTATTTCGTAACGTTTGTAAAGGTTTAGCTTAAATCGTTAAAAAGGGGAAACATTTGGATTTGTTTCGTCAAGTTTGTAAACGTTTGGCTTAAATTGCTAAAAAGGTGAAACGCTTGGATTTCTTTCGTAACACTACTAAAACACAGCCAGTTTGTGACGGAAACATCCGTCATCAAAAAAGGCGTCACAAAACAATTTGTCACAAATTTGTGATGGATTAGTGACAGATACATCGGTCACTGAAGTGAATTGTTAATTTTTAAAAAATCTGTCACAAATTTATGACGGACTTTTTCTTCACAATTCCGTCACTATTTGTGACGGATTTGTGACGGAATTCCATTTGTGATGGATCTTACCGTCACAATTCTATCACAATTTTGTGACGTATTTGTGAAGGAAATTAATTTGTGACTAACATGTTTGTCACAAATCTGTCACTAATTTTTGACGGATTTGTGAAGGAAATTCATTTCTGACTTAAATGTTTGTCACTAATCCGTTACTAATTTGTGACAAAATACCCTTTAATGCTACATAATTATTTTTTGTTTATAATATATTGAAATAATTAATATAACAAAATAAAATTCCTAAAAAAGAAAATAAATATGACATAAGTTTAATATAGCTATTCATTAAATTCAAAATATAATTATATATATTAGTTTTTAATAATATCAAAAGTAGTCTAAGTACGAATATTACAAAATACAACAATAAAAAAAATATTGCGGTAGAGTCTACGATGATGTGATACAACCGCCAAAACCTATCTAGCACTGTTGAAGCTCTGAAAACCCCGCAAACAATCTTGTTGCATACGTTCTAATTTTTCCATATTCTCTTCAATTATTTTTTCCTTTTCAGATAAGTAGTTCATCTTTAAGCTATGTATTCACTATAACCAATGTTGGTATTTTATGTCGTCTAGCTTTTGTCGTTGCTACTCGTGATAGTTCCTTTGACGTTACATAATTTTTACGTTTCATATCTATAAGAAAGTAAAAACAAAAGATTAACTTACAAATAACTTAAGGTGGAACACAAAGACTTGGAAGAAACATAGCAAATATTATCTCATGCTAAATTGTTTTAATACATCCATATGTCCTGATCATGACTACTAAATACCAATAACAAGAAAAGCTCAGTACTTAGACATTCATAATTTTATAAGAAAGTTTGTTTACGAAAAGCATAAGTAATGTTAAATATTATATGTGGCATGGCATCACTGGTATGAATAAAGCAAGAAATTAAATGAATCCCTTCACCCAGAAGACATCATAGCATTATATTTGGTAAGGCAGCACTGGTATGAATAAAGCAAGAAATTAAATATCATTGACTTGAATGCTTATAGTTTTGTAGTTCATAAAAATAATTAGAGTACTTTACTTCAACTGTGTTCCTGATAAGCATCCATGGTAGTTTGTTTGAAAATATGCACTAGTAAGAAAAGAAGTCAAATTTTTATTTTGTTTAAGATGAGAAAAATGACAAGCTATATCAGGGTCTCTAAATGATTATACAATTTTTGAGTAAAAGGAATGAAAACTTATTAACCGTAAAAATAGCGACGATTAATTAAAAATTTAGTTAGCCTAATAAGAAAACGAAAACACAAAGAAGATGATGGGAGCATGCAGTTATCTTGCCTTGCAGGAGGGGGATTATTTCGCTGAAAGTAGGGGTTAGTATTGGAAAGTAAGACCACCTAAATCCTTTATTAGCTGCAATATGAGAGGTTATGCCTAAACATAATCAACGAAATACTAAGTAGCATGTAAACGGGAAACAAAAGCGACACGAAACATACACCGAAAAATGATAGGATAAATGTGTAAATAATAAAAATGTAGGAATTTGTATTATTATCCTCATATATTAATATATGAGGATATATGTATTAATATGTGAAAGTTTGTATGAAACAGAATGTGCACCCAACCCATGATTCATTCAGTTTAAACAATCATAATTTAAGAAAATTAGACTCATCAGTGCATCAAACACCTAAAACCAAATGTTGAACTTATAAAAAAGAAAATAAACGCAAGGATAAAGCACAAAGAAATGTTTATTTTGTAGTAAAAGACAACAAATCCGCATTTCATTAGTCCAATCGATGGCTATACAAATGAATTTAAATTGCTTTCTCATTGTTCTCAGTATGTTTTGTTTTAGGTGCATGGTTTGCAAGAGCTGCAAATGAGTATAAATTAGCCATTGGTGATCCAGGAATGAGAAGAGATAATCTAAGATTGGCTAAAGTCATGGAACCCATGAAATGAATCAGTTTTCCTATAATTCAAACTGGCAGGAAAGTATAAAACTTCAAGGGGAACCAATAGTTTCAGTAGCTTATTCATGTCCTAAAATCATCTAGGCATATTAGTGAACATAACCAATCATTTGCATTAATGACAAGCTGAACAAAAACACAAGTATGCATGGTCTAAAAGATCTATAAATGTTACAAAAAACTAGAAAGAGAAGAAAAAGCACTGACCTTCATAATTCCTTTACGAGCAGCTTTTGCTGATGGCCGTAATGCCAATCTCAAGTTTGGATCATATGAAAGCACACAACCCGCTTTCTTCGCTATATCCAATGCAACAAGATGAGCAGATTTGGAAGGCTCATGAATCAAACTTATTGATCCGTAGTGAAATACACTGGCCTTCATCAAAATTTGACAACGGAATTAGCATATCAGCTGCAAAATAACATGATTTAAAATGACAGTTCTGATATAAGTACCTTGTTTATGAGATTTTGATAAAGGCTTCATTTCCTCCTAATCTGGCAATTTCAATAGCAACATTAGCCGGGGCTCCACTGGGAGCTATTTGATAACCAGGTGCTTCAGCAAGAGAAACTCTGGCTGTATTCGGCACAAAATCGATCAACATCTCTCTAAAACAGACAACCCGGGAACTCTTCTCCGATTTCAGTCCCGTCATGCTTGAAACAACATCCTTGGACGACCCTGTACACAGAAAGACATGCTTCAGGATCATTAAACCAGCTCAAGGCAGAAACAATTGAAAAATTTATTGTAGATGAGAGAAGCAAATACCCTTGTAAGAGGAAATCTTAGAGTTTTTTAGAGGGTGAACTTCTAAAAGGTCTCTCAAGCTTAACGGGAAAGCAACAACCTGCCATCTTAAACAAACAGTTACAAAAACATTGGATCAAAATTACATTTTCTTATCTACGCAGTCAAACAAAGTGATATTAAGATATAGTTTGTAAATTGCAAAAGCATCAGTATCACATGTCAAGGTAAAAGAATCATTCTTGGCTTGACACTCTAAGTGAATTTTTAATCAATTTGATATATAGAAAAGGTTGAAAAGACATCTTGAAACAGATGAATCATACTACACTAAGAAAGTAATCATTGAAAATGGATACACTCTATCCATACTTAAAGTTGGCTAATAAAAACAATGAAATGGAGAAAAAAAGGGTAAAAAAAGTCTAAGCATTTGAACATAGATAAAGATTTCCAATTACTAGCCAAATTTTATAAATCAAAAGCAAATAATAAGCTAAATTTTATAAATTAAAAGCAAATAATTGGCCAAATTACTAAATTAAAATGCTAAGAATACACCCTGAAGCACCAATTTTGCCTTTCAATTGATTGGCTTCAATAATTTCTGCCCTTTTACTAGTTACCTAACAAGTAGTTCATGCAAATAAAGATCAAAGAACTGCTAGCCAAACACATATGATATAACTATAAGTAACTCAACCTGAGTCCTCCTTGAAATCCACCTCCAGTTATAGAGATGGCGCTTTTACCTCATCTTGTCATAGAAAGTGTAGCCACTACCAATAAGCTCCCAGATATCAAAAGTTAGCATATAAGATAATGCAATACATACGGTAAGCATGTATTATATGGTATATAAATTTATTGAGAAGACATGAACTAATGAACCTGTAACTGAAAGTAAGTTGTATTTAACCCAGCTCCAATGGACAATATCCGCTTCTTTGTATGGCCTTTATCTTCACCGCTCGTTTTACAATTAAGAAACTGATTCATAAGCTTGCGCTGAGCCGCCCAGCGAGCAAAATAGCCTGATTATAAAATCAAGCAAAAGCATAAAATTAAGCTAGCACTAAATACGGAGTCCTGTCAAAAATGCGAATAAGACACATCAATTAAAAATCACACCGTGGTTGATTATCGGCAATCGCCTCACATGTCTTCTCAAGAATAAATGAATATAGTCATCTTTCATGTATCCCTTTTTAACACAAGACCTTTAATAATACAAACACATAAATAAAAAACAAAATCACAACTGCTATTTTATGTTTTGATAGTCTCATAGCTTCAAATAATAACTTCTTTTGCTTTAATTTTTGAGAAATTAGGTAACTAACGCAACAGGTAAAATAAAATTGCAATTAACTAATTGAATAGAAAAAAAATAGAAACTAAGATAAGTGTGATAGAAATGAAATCTTACGTACAATTTACTGGCTGAAGCGTCGTCGTTTGTAGCTTGAACTGCTGCTCTGCTGCTGTGAGTATCGGCTAGAGGATTTGCCATTGTGCTTTATGGAAAAGAGAATAACCTCCAAAGTAGAACGGAAGCAAAATTGTTGGGATGAAAAAGTCAGGAGAAAAACACAGAAGCTCTAATCAAGGTGATTACAGATTCTAAGGTTCAGCGTCGTGCTAGTTGATCTAAAGAAGGAGAGCGAGCGACATCGTGAGGAAGAGATAGAAGGACCTTAAATGAGAGACCCCGAGCGAGACCGTGAGACTGAGCGAAACAGGGAGCGAGAACATGTAAGAGAGTAGACTGTGAAGAAAGCAAGAAGATAAATTGGCGGAAGATGAAAAGTAACAAAGGAATTTTGTGAAACAAAACTTTGACCTAATCAAAGGGATTTTCTTTTTATTAATGCTACATGACTATCCGTCAAAATTCCGTCACAAATTTGTGACAGAATTGTGAAGGAGAGCCAATTTTGAGATCAGTGACAGATTTATATACGTCATTAATTTTAATGGCGGTTATTTCCGTCAAATATCCGTCATGAAGAAATATTTTGTGACGGAATTTGAATCCGTCATTAATTTCCATCACAATTTCGTCACAATTCCGTCACAAAAATCAGTATAAAAATTTAAATGATGTATCATTTTATCCATCACAATTTCAGTCACAAAATTATTTTTCCGTCACTAATCCTTCACTATTCGGTCACTATTTGTGACAAAAATAATTCGTCACAAACGCCAGGTTTTTTAGTAGTGAGAGGAAAGCAGAAAAGAGACAACAACGGTTATTCTAATGGCCCTTCAAAAAGCGTATTCTGATTCACTTTGCCCAATAAAGAAACGGGATATGCGACACACTAAACTCTAATCAACCGTCGTGCTTCTCACGTATATCCCGATAAACGGTATCTAACTCGTTTACGGATCAATTACCGTTTCTAAAATTTATTCTTGTTTAACCTCTTTAGGTTAACGTCTCAAATAAATATATAATTAATCGAATACTAATCGATTTCAAATCTCGGTATGCGGGTACAAAAAATGTTTCTCAAAACGGGTCGATCGGCGAATTCAATGTGCATGCGCGTGTCAACTTGTGCGGCTGACATGGGACTGTGCGTCCGCACAGTGTGACTGTGCGTCCGCACAGTCTGACTGTGCGTCCGCACAGTCGTCCGACTGTGCTTTTGCACAGTTGGACTGTGCGTTCGCACAACTCGGCTGTGCGACGCACAGCCACGGGCTTAGCCCGAGGTCGATTTCCGACATGCTTTCAATTGTAAAAACGTTCCAAACGCACCCAAAACGCTCAATCTAAATTCAAAACATCCAAATTCAATCTGATAACCGATAAAACGATAAAATCGTTTCGTGGCCTAAAACTTTGAATCAATATAACTTAAAATATATCCGTGTAAATGATAAAACGTCAAGCTTACCGTGATACGCCACTGAAATACGATCGTTTCAAGTTATAAAACGTCGAAAACGGACGAGAAACGGAATCGAGCGACGGAACCTTAATGAAAACGACGAGAGGAACAAAAAATGATCTGATAGGATTTTTGGTTTCTGGACAATTCCTTCACTTTGAAGGTTATATATATATTGTGGCTAATTTAGACTTTAGTCCTTGAAACTTTTCAAAACTTTCAATTTAGTCCAAAACATATTTGCTTCCAAATTTTTCACAATCTCCGATTGACTCGCAATTTTATCCACAAATACTATAAACTATTTCGCGGACTTTGGCGAAATATATTCCATTACGGGATTTATAATTTATTTTATATTAATTTTCGAAGTTATTTCTTTAATTCCTGTGCTTAATAAAAGTTATTCTAAATTCTCGATATAATTAAATTAAATCCTTCTGAATTTAATTTATCGGAAATATTGACAAGTGGCACGACTCAATTACATTAAAATATTTTTGGGTATTACATTACAGAACAAAACCAAACGTTTCATATTTTTAGCGATTTAAGCCAAACCTTTACAAACTTTACGAAACAAAACCAAAAGTTTAAAACGTTACGAAACAAATCCAAGCATTTCACCTTTTTAGAGATTTAAGAAAAATATTTTACAAACATTACGAAACAAATCCAAACGTTACACATTTTTAGCGATTTAAGCCAAACGTTTACAAACGTTATGAAACAAATCCAAGCGTTTTAGCTTTTTAGCAATTTAAGCCAAACATTTACAAACGTTATGAAACAAAACTAAACATTTTTAGCAATTTAAGCCAAACGTTTACAAACGTTACGGAACAAAACCAAACGTTTCTCATTTTTAGCGATTTAAGCCAAACGTTTACTAACGTTATGAAATAAAACCAAACGTTTAAAATGTTACAAAACAAATCCAAACATTTGACCTTTTTAGTGATTTAAGCCAAACATTTACAAACTTACGAAACAAATCCAAGCGTTTCACATTTTTGGCGATTTAAGCCAAACGTTCACAAACGTCACAGAACAAAACCAAACGTTTCACATTTTTAGCGATTTAAGCCAAACATTTACAAACATTACGAAATAAATCCAAATGTTTGCAAACGTTTGGCTGAAATCACTAAAAATATGAAACATTTGGTTTTATTCTTTAACGTTTGTAAACGTTTGGCTTAGATTTCTAAAAATGTGAAATGTTTGGATTTGTTTCGTAAAGTTTTAAACGTTTGGTTTTGTTTCGTAACGTTAATAACGTTTTGCTTAAATCGCAAAAAATGTGAAACGTTTGGTTTTGTTCTGTAACGTTTGTAAACGTTTGGCTTAAATTGCTGAAAAACGTTTGGTTTTTTTTGTAACGTTTGTAAACATTTGGCTTAAATCGCTAAAAAGGTAAAATGTTTGGATTTGTTTCGTAACGTTTGTAAACGTTTGGCTTAATTTGCTAAAAAGGTGAAATGTTTGGATTTGTTTCGTAATGTTTGTAAACGTTTGGCTTAAATCGTTAAAATGGGGAAACATGTGGATTTCTTTCGTAACGTTTTCAACGTTTGACTTAAATCGCTGAAATGGGGAAACATTTTGATTTGTTTCGTAATGTTTGTAAATGTTTGGCTTAAATCGCTAAAAATGTGAAACTTTTGGATTTGTTCCGTAACGTTTGTAAACGTTTGGCTTAAATCGCTAAATGGGAAAAGTTTGGATTTGTTTTAGCAATTTAAGCCAAAAGTTTACAAACTTTACGAAACAAAATCAAAAGTATTTAGCAATTTAAGCCAAACGTTTACAAACGTTAAGAAACCAATCCAAACGTTTCCCCATTTTAGCAATTTAAGCCAAACGTTTACAAACATTCCTAAACAAATCCAAACGTATACAAACGTTACGAAACAAATCCAAACGTTTCACCTTTTTAGCAATTTAATTCAAACGTTTACAAACGTTACGAAAAAAATCCAAAAGTTTCACCTTTTTAGCGATTTAAGCCAAACGTTTACAAACGTTACGAAACAAATCCAAACATTTCACCTTTTTAGCGATTTAAGCGAAACGTTTACAAACGATAAGAAACAAATCCAAACGTTTCACCTTTTTAGTAATATAAGTCAAGCATTTACAAACGTTACAAAACGAAACATTTCATTTTTTTAGCAATTTAAGCCAAACTTTTACAAATGTTACGGAACAAAACCAAATATTTCACATTATTAGCGATTTAAGCCAAACGTTTACCAACGTTACGAAAAAATCCAATCCAAACGTTCGCCCATTTTAGCGATTTAAGCCAAACGTTTACAAGCATTATGAAACAAAACCAAACGAAACGTTACGAAACAATTCCAAACATTTCCCCTTTTTAGAGATTTAAGCCAAACGTTTACAAACGTTACAAAACAAAACCAATCGTTTTTAGCAGTTTAAACCAAACGTTTACAAACGTTACGGAACAAAACCAAACGTTTCACATTTTTAGCGATTTAAGCCAAAAGTTTACAAACGTTACGAAACAAAACCAAACGTTTTAAACGTTACGAAACAAATCCAGACGTTTCACATTTTTAGCAATTTAAGCCAAACGTTTACAAACGTTTACCAACGTTACGGAACAAAACCAAATGTTTTACATTCTTATTTATTTTAGCCAAACGTTTACAAATACGAAACAAAACCAAACGTTTAAAACCTTACGAAACAAATCCAATCGTTTCACGTTTTTAGCGATTTAAGCCAAACGTTTACAAATGTTTTGGAATAAAACCAAACAATTCCCATTTTTAGCGATTTAAGCCAAACGTTTACAAACGTTAAGGAACAAACCCAAACGTTTCACATTTTTAGCGATTTATGTCAAACATTTACAAACGTTACAGAACAAAACCAAACGTTTCACATTTTTAGCGATTTAAGCCAAACCTTTACAAACTTTACGAAAAAAAACAAAAGTTTAAAACGTTACGAAAAAAATCCAAGCGTTTCAACTTTTTAGCGATTTATGCAAAATCTTTTACAAATATTACGAAACAAATCCAAAAGTTTCACATTTTTAGTAATTTAAGCAAAATGTTTGCAAACGTTACGAAACAAATCCAAGCATTTCAGCTTTTTAGCAATTTAAGACAAACGTTTATAAACGTTACGAAACAAAACCAATCGTTTTTAGCAGTTTAAGCCAAACGTTTACAAACTTTATGGAACAAAACCAAATGTTTCACATTTTTAGCGATTTAAGCCAAACGTTTACAAACGTTACGAAACAAATCCAAACGTTTTAAATGTTACGAAACGAATCCAAACATTTCACATTTTTATCGATTTAAGCCAAACGTTTACAAACGTTTACCAACGTAACGGAACAAAACCAAACGTTTAACATTTTTATTGATTTTAGCCAAATGTTTACAAACTTTACGAAACAAAACCAAACGTTTAAAACCTACGAAACAAATCCAATCGTTTCACGTTTTTAGCGATTTAAGCCAAACGTTTAAAAATGTTTTGGAAGAAAACCAAACGTTTCAGATTTTCAGCGATTTAAGCCAAACGTTTACTAACGTTGCAGAACAAAACCAAACATTTCACATTCTTAGCGATTTAAGTCAAACGTTTACAAACGTTACAGAACAAAACCAAACGTTTCACATTTTTAGCGATTTAAGCCAAACCGTTACAAACTTTACGAAACAAAACCAAAAGTTTAAAACGTTACGAAACAAATCCAAGTGTTTCACCTTTTTAGCAATTTAAGAAAAATCTTTTACAAACATTACGAAACAAATCCAAACGTTTCATATTTTTAGCAATTTAAGCCAAACGTTTACAAAAGTTATGAAACAAATCCAAGCATTTCAGTTTTTTAACAATTTAAGCCAAACGTTTATAAACGTTACGAAACAAAAGCAAACGTTTACAAACATTACGAAACAAATTTAAACGTTTCACCTTTTTAGCAATTTAAGCCAAATGTTTACATACGTTACTGAAACAAATCCAAACGTTTCACCTTTTTAGCGATTCAAGCTAAACGTTTACAAAAGATACGAAACAAAACAAAATGTTTCCCCTTTTTAGCAATTTAAACCAAACTATTACAAATGTTATGAAACATATCCAAACTTTTCACCCTTCCCCATTTTAGCAATCTAAGCCAAACGTTTACAAACGTTACGAAACAAATCCAAAAGAAACGTTTGTAAACGTTTGGCTTAAATCGCTACAAAGTTGGTTATGTTTCATATCGTTTGTAAACGTTTGGCTTAAATCGCTAAAATGAGGAAAGGTGAAACGTTTGGATTTGTTTCGTGTTAGTTTGTAAATGTTTGGCTTAAATTGCTAAAAAGGTGAAACATTTGTTTTTTTTTGTAACGTTTGTAAACGTTTGTCTTAAATTGCTAAAAAGATAAAACGCTTGGATTTGTTTCGTAACATTTGTTAACATTTGGCTTAAATAGCTAAAAAGGTGAAACATTTGGATTTGTTTCGTAGCTTTTGTAAATGTTTGGCTTAAATCTCTAAAAACATGAATCATTTGGATTGGTTTCGTAACGTTTGTAAACGTTTGGATTAAATCGCTAAAAATTTGGAATGTTTGCAAACGTTACGACGTTGCAAAACAAAACCAAACGTTCCTCCTTTTTAACGATTTAAGCCACACGTTTATAAACGTTACAAAACAAATCTAAACGTTTCTCCTTTTTAGCGATATAAGCCAAACGTTTACAAATATTATGAAACAAAACCAAACGTTTCACCTTTTTAGCGATTTAAGACAAACATTTACAAACGTTATGAACGTTACGAAACAAAACGTTTACATTGCTAAACAAAACATTTGGTTTGTTTTGTAACGTTTGTATACGTAAATCATTAAAAACTTTTAAACGTGTTAAACGTTTGGCTTAAATCGCAAAAAATGTGCAGCGTTTGGATTATTTTTGTAACGTTTGTAAACGTTTTGGCTTAAATCGCTAAAAATGTAAAACATTTGGACCTGTTTTGTAACGTTTGTAAACGTTTGGCTTAAATCGCTAAAAAAGTGAAACGTTTGGATTTGTTTCGTATCGTTTGGAAACGTTTGGATTAAATCGCTAAAAATTTGGAACGTTTGTAAACGTTACGACATTGCAAAACAAAACCAAACGTTCCACCTTTTTAGCGATTTAAGCCTCACGTTAATAAACGTTACAAAACAAATCTAAACGTTTCCCCTTTTTAGCGATATAAGCCAAACGTTTACAAAGATTATGAAACAAAACCAAACGTTTCACCTTTTTAGCGATTTAAGCCAAACATTTACAAACGTTATGAACGTTACGAAACAAAACGTTTACATTGCTAAACAAAACATTTGGTTTGTTTTGTAACATTTGTATACGTAAATCATTAAAAACTTTTAAACGTGTTAAACGTTTGGCTTAAATCGCAAAAAATGTGCAGCGTTTGGATTATTTTTGTAACGTATGTAAACGTTTTGGCTTAAATCGCTAAAAAGGTAAAACATTTGGATCTGTTTTGTAACGTTTGTAAACGTTTGGCTTAAATCGCTAAAAAAGTGAAACGTTTGGATTTGTTTCGTATCGTTTGGAAACGTTTGGTTTTGTTTCATTACGTTTGTAAACGTTTGGCTTAAATCGGTGAAAAGGTGAAACGTTTGGTTTTGTTTAGTAACGTTTATAAACGTTTGGCTTAAATTGCTAAAAAGGTGAAACGTTTGGATTTGTTTCTTAGCGTTTGTAATCGTTTGGCTTAAATCGCTAAAAAGGTGAAACATTTGGATTTGTTTCGTAACGTTTGTAAACACTTGGGTTAAATCGCTAGAAAGGAGAAACATTTGGATTTGTTTCATAATGTTTGTAAAAGTTTGGTCAAAATCGCTAAAAAAGTGAAACTCTTCGATTTTTTTCGTAACATTTGTAAACGTTTGGCTTAAATCCCTAAAAAGGTTAAACGTTTGGATTTGTTCGGTAACATTTGTAACTGTTTGGCTTAAATTGCTAAAAAGTTGAAACGCTTGGATTTGTTTCGTATCGTTAGTAAACGTTTGGATTAAATAACTGAAAAGGTGAATCGCTTGGATTTGTTTCGTAACATTTGTAAACGTTTGGCTTATATCGCTAAAAAGGTGAAACATTTGGGTTTGTTTCGAAACGTTTGTAAACGCATGGCTTAAATCACTAAAATGGGGAAACGTGTGGTTTTGTTTCGTAACATTTGTAAACGTTTGGCTTAAATCGTAAAAATGGTGAAACGTTTGGATTTGTTCGGTAACATTTGTAACTGTTTGGCTTAAATTGCTAAAAAGGTGAAACGCTTGGATTTGTTTCGTAACGTTACTAAATGTTTGGATTAAATAACTAAAAAGGTGAAACGCTTGGATTTGTTTCGTAACATTTGTAAACGTTTGGCTTAAATCGCTAAAAAGGTGAAACATTTGGGTTTGTTTCGTAACGTTTGTAAACGCATGGCTTAAATCGCTAAAATGGGGAAACGTGTGGTTTTGTTTCGTAACATTTGTAAACGTTTGGCTTAAATCGCAAAAATGGTGAAACGTTTGGATTTGTTTTGTAACGTTTGTAAAAGTTTGGCTTAAATCGCTAAAAAATGTGAAATGTTTGGATTTGTTTTGTAATGTTTGTAAAAGTCTGACTTAAATCGCTAAAAAGGTGAAACATTTGGTTTTGTTCCGTAACGTTTGTAAACGGTTGGCTTAAATCGCTAATAATGTGAAACGTTTGGATTTTTTTCTTAACGTTTTAAACGTTTGGTTTTGTTTCATAACGTTTGTAAACTTCTTGCTTAAATTGCTAAAAAGTGAAATGTTTAGTCTTGTTCCATAACGGTTGTAAACGTTTGCCTTAAATAACTAAAAATGTGACATTACGGAACAAAACCAAACCTTTCATATTTTTTTGCGATTTAAGCCAAACATTTACAAACGTTATAAAACAAAACCTAACTTTTAAAACATTACAAAACAAATCCAAACGTTTACCATTTTTAGCGATTTAAGCCAAACACTTAGAAACGTTACGGAACAAAACCAAACGTTTCACATTTTTAGCGATTTAAGCCAAACGTTTACAAACGAATGGATTTGTTTCGAAACGTTTGTACGTAAATCGCTAAAAAGGTGAAACGTTTGGATTTGTTTCGTAACGTTTTAAACGTTTGGCTTAAATCGCTTAAATGGGGAAACATTTGGATTTATTTCGTAACGTTTGTAAACGTTTGGCTAAAATCGCTAAAAAGGTGAAACATTTGGATTTGTTTCGTAACGTTTGTAAACACTTGGCTTAAATCGCTAGAAAGGAGAAACGTTTGGATTTGTTTCATAGCATTTGTAAACGTTTGGTTTTGTTTCCTAATGTCTGTAAACGTTTGGCTTAGATCGCTAAAAAGCTGAAATGTTTGGTTTTGTCTCATAACGTTTGTAAAAGTTTGGTCAAAATCGCTAAAAAGGTGAAACGCTTGGATTTGTTTCGTAACATTTGTAAACGTTTTGCTTAAATCCCTAAAAAGGTGAAACGGTTGGATTTGTTTGGTAACGTTTGTAAATGTTTGGCTTAAATTGCTAAAAAGATGAAACGTTTGGATTTGTTTCGTAACGTTTGTAAACGTTTGGATTAAATAACTGAAAAGGTGAAACGCTTGGATTTGTTTCGTATCATTTGTAAAAATCGCTAAAAAGGTGAAACACTTGGGTTTGTTTCGTAACGTTTGTAAATGCATGGCTTAAATCGCTAAAATGGGGAAACGTTTGGTTTTGTTTCGTAACATTTGTAAACGTTTGGCTTAAATTGCAAAAATGGTGAAACATTTGGATTTGTTTTCTAACGTTTGTAAAAGTTTGGCTTAAATCGCTAAAAATGTGAAATATTTGGATTTGTTTTGTAATGTTTGTAAACGTTTGGCTTAGATCGCTAAAAAGGTGAAACATTTGGTTTTTTTTTCCGTAACGTTTGTAAACGGTTGGCTTAAATCGCTAATAATGTGAAACGTTTGGATTTTTTTCTTAACGTTTTAAACGTTTTGTTTTGTTTCATAACGTTTGTAAACGTCTTGCTTAAATTGCTAAAAATTGAAATGTTTAGTCTTGTTCCATAAAGGTTGTAAACATTTGCCTTAAATCACTAAAAATGTGAAACATTACGGAACAAAACCAAACCTTTCACATTTTTTACGATTTAAGCCAAACATTTACAAACGTTTCAAAACAAAACCAAACGTTTAAAACATTACAAAAAAATCCAAACGTTTACCATTTTTAGCGATTTAAGCCAAACACTTACAAACGCTACAAAACAAAACCAAACGTTTCACATTTTTAGCGATTTAAGCCAAACGTTTACAAACGATTGGATTTTTTTCGAAACGTTTGTGCGTAAATCGCTAAAGAGGTGAAATGTTTGGATTTGTTTTGTAACGTTTTAAACGTTTGGCTTAAATCGCTTAAATGGGGAAACATTTGGATTTATTTCGTAATGTTTGTAAACGTTTGCTAAAATCGCTAAAAAGGTGAAACATTTGGATTTTTTTGTAACGTTTGTAAACGTCCTAAATTGCTAAAAGGGTGAAACGCTTGGATTTATTTCGTAACATTAGTAAACGTTTGACTTAAATCGCTAAAAATGTGAAATGTTTGGCTTTGTTTCGTAACCTTTGTAAACGTTTGGCTTAAATTGCTAAAAAGGTGAAACATTTGGTTTTGTTTCGTAACGTTTGTAAACGTTTGGAAATCTTTGGATTTGTTTTGTAACGTTTGTAAACGTTTGGATTTGTTTCCTAACGTTTGTAAACTTTTGGCTTAAATCGCTAAAATGGGTAAACATTTGGAATTGTTTCGTAACGTTTGGAAACGTTTGGCTTAAATTGCTAAAAAGGTGAAACATTTGGATTTGTTTCGTAATGTTTGTAAACGTTTGGAAATGTTTGGATTTGTTTTGTAATGTTTGTAAACGTTTGGCTTAAATAGCAAAAAATGTGAAATGTATGGATTTGTTTCGTAACGTTTGTAAACATTTGGCTTAAATTGCTAAAAGGTGAAACACTTTGATTTGTTTTGTAAAGTTTGTAAGCGTTTGGTTTATTTGTGTAACGTTTATAAATGTTCGGCTTAAATCGCTAAAAAGGGGAAACGTTTGGTTTTATTTCGCAACATTTGTAAACGTTTGGCTTAAATTGCTAATAAGGTGAAACGTTTAGTTTTGTTCGTAATGTTTGTCATGTTTGGCTTAAATCGCTAAAAAGGTGAAACTTTTGAATTTGTTTCACAACGTTTGTAAATGTTTGGCTTAAATTGCTAAACATGTGACACGTTTTGTTTTTGTTACGTAACTTTTGTAAACATTTGGTTTAAATCGCTAAAAAGGTGAAACATTTCGATTTGTTTCGCAACGTTTGTAAACGTTTGGTTTTGTTTCGTAACGTTTATACGTTTGGCTTAAATAGCTTAAAAGTTGAAACGTTTGGTTTAGTTACGTAACGTTTGTAAACGTTTGACTTAAATCGCTAAAAAGGTGAAACATTTGGATTTATTTCGCAATGTTTGTAAACGTTTGGCTAAAATCGCTAAAAATGTGAAACGTTTCGTTTTGTTTCGTAACGTTTATACGTTTGGCTCAAATCGCTAAACAGGTGAAATGTTTGGATTTGTTTTGTAACGTTTGTACATGTTTGGCTTAAATCGCTAAATAGGTGAAACGTTTGGATTTGTTTCGTAACGTTTGGTTAAATTGCTAAAAATGTGAAACGCTTGGATTTTTATTGTAACGTTTGTAAACGTTTGGTTTTGTTTTGTAATGTTTGTAAACGTTTGTCTTATATAGATACTAAGGTGAAACGTTTGGCTTAAATCGCTAAAAACGTGAAACATTTGGATTTGTTTCGAAACGTTTGTAAACGTTTGGCATAAATTGCTAAAAAGGTGAAATGCTTGGATTTGTTTCGTAACGTTTGTAAACGTTTGCCTTAAATCGCTTAAAAGGTGAAAGGTTTGGATTTGTTTCGTAACGTTTGTAAACGTTTGGTTTAAATAGCTAAAAATGTGAAACGTTTGAATTCGTTTCCTAACGTTTGTAAACATTTGGTTTATATTTAAGTATTTAATTGGACCACGTGTCCAGTGTTAAGTTGCCAGAGTGGCGATATCGGAAAGATTTCCGAGAAATTAAAATAAATATTAAATTTTAGCAGGACGGATTCGAAAGGATTATTGCGAGAGATTTAACATTATATTTCAATTCTAAAGTATAGGGACTAAAATGGTACTTTAGCCATATAAATTCCGAAAGTGAAAATTATTTCGCCAAGGTCCGCGAATTGTTTTATAGTATATGTGGTAAAAGTTTCGGGTCAATCAGAGATCTTTTAAAATTTGGACGCGGATGCGTTTTGGGCTAAATTGCAACTTTTGTGAAGTTTAAGGGCTAAAGTGTAAATTAGCCAATTAAGCTTCGAGAATAATAATTTGAAGATTAATGATGGAAAATAAAAATATTGGGTTAGTATTATTTATTGGATATAAATAATACGTAAGTAATTGAGTTAAAAAGAACAATTAACCGTTCGGTTAAATTACAAAGTTTAAAAGAAAAATGGTTTGAGTTAAAGAAGTGAGGGATTAAAATGACCCTTTGACAAATATATATAATGTTTCCTTATGAAGAAGGAAAGAAAAGGAATGATCAGGAGCAACGAAGAAGGAAAACGGCGATCGATTCGATCCGTCGCCGTTTCGCCGTTTCTCGTCCAAATGGAGCGTTCTTTATATCGATTCGTTTAGAATTCAATTCTCTATCTATTACGAGCATTAAATAAAGGTAAGCTTGATGTTTTGGTTTAGGGTTTCGAGCGGTTTTATCGTTTTAACGATTTTCGATTCGAATTCGACGTTTTAAGCTTGAATCTCGTATATTTGATATTGTTAAACGTTGTGGAATGGATTTGGAAGGTTTTAGCACGTCGGAATTAACCGGGGATTGAACCCCGGGGCTTCACATCATGCAGACTGCTGCACCATCGTGCAGCATGTGTTGCACGATCGTGCAGCACAGCAACTGCACGATCCGCAGCAAAGCAACTGCACGATCGTGCAGCGTACTGCACGAACGTGCAGCGTACTGAACGAACGTACAGTCCTTCGTCAGCAGGGACTCTCGATTTGGGCATTCGGGGCCCTGGCGCGACGCGGAAACTTGATTTCATACAATTTCAAGTCGCGCAATCAATCGTGATTCAGTCGAATTTTAAAATATAAACTAGGACGTTTAAAAAATGAAATGTGATTAAGAGATATATTGGAAATAAGATCGTGTTAGCCTAAGTTTATAACTTAGGATTTTGATACTAAGTTCACGTATATGAATTAAACGTACAGGTAACTCGGATAAGAAACTAACTTATCGACGAGCCAGTAGACCGATGAGATAGAATAGCTAGAGGATCAAACGACGCATGGAGCTCGCATTCATGGGATCTTATTATTATTATTATTCGGAAAGCGGTCACTGTGAGTGGCAGATTTAGTTTTGCGTATTATTATAAAAGTTATTTTCATACTTTATTAGCATTATTATCAATATATCGCATAGAAATAACGTGCTTGTGTAAGATGTTATTTTTGGTGAGTTGAATATATGAATGCTGTCATATTCGTTATTTTGAAGATGAGTATCTAGTGTGCGGTCCGAAGAGACAAACTACCTATTGGGTGTCAATAGGCTGCATGATCATTAGTGAGTCAGTCTAGAGTGCCTAACTTTGAGATTAAGATTTAATATATTGATGCATACGGTGTAACCTAAACCCCGTATCTAGTGGGCTGGGCCCACTAGTGGGTTGGACTCACACTTTGATTTCGATACGAGTGAGCACTCGGCTACGATGTAGCCTGAAGTCCCTGTATCTAGTGAGTGGAGTCACACTTTGAAATTTATATTGTTTGCTTGTATCATAAAGTTATATACGTATTAAGCGTGTGACGCTATATTTTGATAATACTATAAGTAACTTGCAAACTCACTCCCAAATAGTGATGTTGACCCCTCACTCTGATGTTTGCAGGTAGACAGATTCGGATCAGACAAACCATCTCCATTGTGCCAGCAGTCGTTGGACTTGCACAAGTATGAATTCGTAAAGCTGCAGTAGTCAGTATGCGTCAATAGAAGGTTTTGTGAATTGGTTTTAAATATCAGATTTTCATTGTAAACTCTGATGTGATATTTTAATATTTATAAATGTAATATCAAAAAAAGTTTTCCTGAAAATGTTTTAATATATAGTATATTATGCTTTTATTTGGGAAACATTATTAGTGATTTTAGTCTTGCTACAGGTTTCGGAGCTACCACTCCCATTCCCTAGCGCCGGTCTCGGCTCAATAGATTGGGTCGTGACAATAGCTAAAAAGGTGAAACGTTTGGATTTGTTTCGTAACGTTTGTAAAGGTTTGGCTTAAATCGCTAAAAAGGTGAAACATTAGAATTTGTTTCGCAACGTTTGTAAACGTTTGGCTTAAATCGCTAAAAATGTGAAACGTTTGGATTTGTTTCGTCACGTCTAGCTTAAATTGCTAAAAAGTTAAAACGTGTGCATTTGTTTCGTAACGTTTGTAAGCGTTTGGCTTAAATTGCTAAAAAGGTAAAACGTTTGGATTTGTTTCGTAATGTTTGTAAACGTTTGGCTTAAATTGCTAAAAAGGTAAATGCTTGGATTTGTTTAGTAATGTTTGTAAACGTTTGGTCTTGTTTTATAACGTTTGTAAACGTTTGGCTTAAATTGCTAAAAAGGCGAAACACTTGGATTTGTTTCTTAACGTTTGTAAATGTTTGTCCATTTATAAACGTTTGTAAACGGTTGGCTTTAATGGCTAAAAAGGGGAAACTTTTGTTTTTATTTCGTAATATTTGGCTTAAATCGCTAAAAAGGTGAAACGTTTAGATTTGTTATATAATGTTTGTAAACGTTTGGCCATTTGTGAACGTTTGGCCATTTATAAACGTTTGTAAACGTTTGGCTTAAATTGCTAAAAAGGTGAAACGTTTGGTTTTATTTCGTAACGTTTGTAAACGTTTGACTTAAATCGCTAAAAAGGTGAGACGCTTGGCTTCAATCGCTAAAAAGGTGAAACGTTTGGATTTATAACATAACATTTGTAAACGTTTGGCTTAAATCGCAATGAAGGGGAAACGTTTGGACTTGTTTCATAACGTTTGTAAACGTTGGTCATAAATTGCTAAAAAGGCGACACGTTTGGTTTTTGTTTCGTAACGTTTGTAAACATTTGGCTTAAATTGCTAAAAAGGTAAAACGTTTGGATTTCTTTCGCAATTTTGTTTGTAACGTTTGTAAACGTTTGACTTAAATTTCTAAAAAGGTTAAACGTTTGGATTTGTTTTGTAACATTTTAAAATGTTTGGATTAAATTGCTAAAAAGGTAAGACGTTTGGATTTTTGTTGGTAACGTTTGTAAACGTTTGGCATAAATTACTAAAAAGATAAAACGGTTGGATTTGTTTCATAACGTCTGTAAATGTTTGGCTTAAATATGTAAATAAGTGAAACGTTTGGACTTGTTTTGTAACGTTTGTAAATGTTTGGCTTAAATCACTAAAAAGGTGAAACATTTGGTTTTGTTTCGTAACCTTTGTAAACGTTCGGCTTATATCGCAAAATAGGTGAAACATTTACAAACGTTACGAAACAAATCCAAACGTTTCACCTTTTTAGAAATTTAAGCCAAATGTTTACAAGGTTATGAAACAAAGCCAAACGTTTCCCCATTTTGCGATTTAAGCCAAACGTTTACAAACGTTACGAAATAAAGATAAACGTATACAAACGTTACGAAACAAATCCAAACGTTTCACCTTTTTTGCGATTTACGCCAAATGTATACAAACGATACGAAACAAATCCACGCATTTCACCTTTTTAGCAATTTAAGCTAAAAATTTACAAACCTTACGGAACAAAACCAAACGTTTAACATTTTCCGCGATTTAAGCCCAATGTTTACAAACATTATGATACAAATACAATCCAAACATTTCCCCATTTTAGCAATTTAAACCAAACAGTTTGTTACATAACCTTTGTAAACGTTTGGCTTAAATTGATAAAAAGGTGAAACATTTATATTTGTTTCGTAACGTTTGCAAACGTTCGGCTTAAATCGCTAGAAACGTTAGGATTTATTTCGTACCGTTTTAAATGTTTGGCTTAAATCGCTAAAATGGGTCAATTTTTGGATTTGTTTTGTAATGTTTGTAAATGTTTGGCTTAAATAGCTGAAAATGTGAAATGTTTGGGTTTGTTTCGAAACGTTTGTAAACATTTGGCTTAAATTACTAAAAAGGTGAAACACTTGGATTTGTTTTGTAACATTTGTAAAAGTTTGGCTTAAATCGCTAAAAAGGTGAAACGTTTGGTTTTGTTTTGTAACGTTTGTAAATGTTTGGCTTAAATCGCTAAAAATGTGAAACTTTTAGATTTGTCTCGTAACATTTGTAAACATTTGGCTTATATTGCTAAAATGGGGAAACGTTTGGATTTGTTTTGTAACGTTGGTAAACGTTTGGCCTAAATTGCTGAAAATGTGAAACATTTGAATTTGTTTCGCAACGTTTATAAATGATTGGCTTAAATCGCTAAAAAGGTAAAACGTTTGGTTTTGTTTCATAACCTTTGTAAACGTTTTGCTTAAATCGCTAAAGAGGTGAAACGTTTCGATTTGTTTCGTAATATTTGTAAACGTTTGGCTTAAATCGCTAAAAAGGTGAAACATTTCTATTTGTTTCGTAACGTTTGTAACGTTTGGCTTAAATCGCTAAAAGGTGAAACGTTTGGATTTGTTTCGTAACGTTTATAAACGTTTGGCTTAAATTGCTAAAAAGGGGAAACGTTTGAATTTTTTTGTAACGTTTGTAAACATTTGGTTTTGTTTTGTAATGTTTGTAAACGTTTGGCTTATATAGATACTAAGGTGAAACATTTGGCTTAAATCGCTAAAAAGGTGAAACATTTGGATTTGTTTCGAAACGTATGTAAATGTTTGGCATAAATTGCTAAAAAGGTGAAACGCTTGGATTTGTTTCGTAACGTTTGTAAACGTTTGGCATAAATCGCTAAAATGGTGAAAGGTTTGGATTTGTTTCGTAACGTTTGTAAACGTTTGGCTTAAATAGCTAAAAAGGTGAAACGTTTGGATTCGTTTTGTAACGTTTGTAAACGTTTAATTTATATTGCTAAAAAGGTGAAATGTTTGAGTTTGTTTCGTAACGTTTGTAGTGTTTGGTTTAAATCGCTAAAAATGTGTAACGTTTGGATTTGTTTTGTAACATTTGGCTAAATTGCTAAAGAGGTAAAACGTTTGGATTTGTTTCCTAACGTTTGTAAACGTTTAGTTTAAATTGTCTAAAAAGGTGAAAGTTTGGATTTGTTTCGTAACGTTTGTAAACGTCTGGCTTAAATAGCTAAAAAGGTGAAAAGTTTGGATTTGTTTCGTAACGTTTGTAAACATTTGGCTTAAATAGCTAAAAAGGTGAAACGTTTGATTTATTTCGCAACGTTTTTAAATGTTTTGCTTAAATCACTAAAAAATGTGAAACGTTTGGATTTGTTTCGTAACATCTGGCTTAAATTGCTAAAAAGGTGAAACATTTAGATTTGTTTCGTAATGTTTGTAAACTTTTGGCTTAAATTGCTAAAAAGGTTAAATGTTTGGATTTGTTTAGTAATGTTTTTAAACGTTTGGTCTTGTTTTATAACGTTTGTAAACGTTTGGCTTAAATTGCGAAAAAGGTGAAACGTTTGGTTTTGTTTCGTAACGTTTTAAACGTTTGGTTTTCTTTAGTAACGTTTGTAAATGTTTGGCTTAAATAGCTAAAAAGGCGAAACATTTGGATTTGTTTCTTAACGTTTGTAAATGTTTGGCCATTTATAAACGTTTGTAAACGGTTGGCTTAAATGGCTAAAAAGGTGTAACGTTTGTTTTTATTTCATAATATTTGGCTTAAATTGCTAAAAAAGGGAAACGTTTAGATTTGTTTTATAATGTTTGTAAACATTTGGCCATTTATAAACGTTAGTAAACGTTTGGCCATTTATAAACATTTGTAAACGTTTGGCCATTTATAAACGTTTGTAAACATTTGGCTTAAATTGCTAAAAAGGTGAAACGTTTGGTTTTATTTCGTAAAGTTTGTAAACGTTTGACTTAAATCGCTAAAAAGGTGAAACGCTTCGCTTCAATCGCTAAAAAGGTGAAATTTTTGGACTTGTTTCGTAATCTTTGTAAACGTTTTGCTTAAATTGCTAAAAAGGGAAAACGTTTGGATTTGTAACGTAACATTTGTAAACGTTTGGCTTAAATCGCTATAAAGGTGAACCGTTTGGATTTGTTTCATAACGTTTGTAAACGTTTGGCTTAAATTGCTAAAAAGGCGAAACGCTAGGTTTTGTTTCGTAACCTTTGTAAACGTTTGGCTTAAATTGCTAAAAAGATAAAACGTTTGGATTTGTTTCGCAATTTTGTTTGTAACGTTTGTAAACGTTTGACTTAAATTTCTAAAAAGGTTAAACGTTTGGATTTGTTTTTTAACATTTGTAAATGTTTGGTTTAAATTGCTAAAAAGGTGAAACGTTTGGATTTTTTTTGGTAACGTTTGTACACGTTTGGCTTAAATTGCTAAAAGGTAAAACGGTTGGATTTGTTTCGTAACGTTTGTAAATGTTTGGCTTAAATTGCTAAATAGGCGAAACGTTTGGACTTGTTTTGTAACGTTTGTAAATGTTTGGCTTAAATCGCTAAAAAGGTGAAAAGTTTGGTTTTTTTTCGTAACGTTTGTAAACGTTCGGCTTAAATCGCAAAATAGGTGAAACATTTACAAACGTTACGAAAAAAATCCAAACGTTTCACCTTTTTAGCAATTTAAGCCAAATGTTTACAAGGTTATGAAACAAAGGCAAACCCCATTTTAGCGATTTAACTTAAACGTTTACAAAAGTAACGAAACAAAGACAAACGTTTACAAACGTTACGAAACAAAGACAAACGTTTATGAACGTTACGAAATAAATCCAAATGTTTCACCTTTTTTGCAATTTACGCCAAATGTTTACAAACGATACGAAACAAATCCAGGCATTTCACCTTTTAAGCAATTTAAGCTAAACATTTACAAACGTTACGGAACAAAACCAAACGTTTCACAATTTTTGCGATTTAAGCCAAATGTTTACAAACATTACGAAACAAATCCAATCCAAACGTTTCCCCATTTTAGCAATTTAAGCCAAGCATTTTGTTTCATAACCTTTGTAAATGTTTGGCTTAAATCGCTAAAAAGGTAAAACATTTGGATTTGTTTCGTAACGTTTGCAAACGTTTTGGCTTAATTCGCTAAAAAGGAGAAACGTTTCGATTTGTTTCGTAACGTTTGTAAACGTTTGGCTTAAATCGCTAAAAAGGTGAAACATTTGGATTTGTTTTGTAACGTTTGTTAATGTTTGGCTTAAATCGCTAAAAAGGTGAAACGTTTGGATTTGTTTTCTAACGTTTATAAACGTTTGGCTTAAATTGCTAAAAAGGTGAAACGCTTGGATTTGTTTCGTAACGCTTGGAAGCGTTATGTTTCGTTGCGTAACGTTTGTAAACGTCTAGCTTAAATTGCTAAAAATGTGAAATGCTTGGATTTGTTTCATAACGTTTGTAAACGTTTGGCTTAAATCGCTAAAAAGGTGAAACGTTTTGATTTGTTTCGTAATGTTTTAAACGTTTGGCTTTAATCGCTAAAAGGTTAAAAGTTTGGATTTATTTCGTAACCCTTGTAAATGTTTGTGTTCAATCGCTAAAAAGGTGAAACGTTTAGATTTGTTTCATAGCGTTTGTAAACGTTTGGCTTAAATCACTAAAAAGGTAAAACGTTTGGATTTGTTTTGTAACGTTTATAAACGTTTGGCTTAAATTGCTGAAAAGGTGAAACGCTTGGATTTGTTTCGTAACGCTTGGAAGCGTTATGTTTTGTTGCGTAATGTTTGTTAACGTCTAGCTTAAATTGCTAAAAATGTGAAACGCTTGGATTTGTTTCATAATGTTTGTAAACGTTTGACTTAAATCGCTAAAAAGGTGAAATGTTTAAAATTGTTTCGTAATGTTTTAAATGTTTGGCTTAAATCACTAAAAGGGGAAATGTTTGTTTTTTTTACGTTTGGAAATGTTTGGCTTAAATCGCTAGAAATGTGAAACGTTTGGATTTGTTTCGTAATGTTTGTAGACATTTGGCTTATATTTCTATAAAGGTATAACGTTTGGATTTATTTCGTAACGTTTGTAAACGTTTGGCTTAAATAGCTAAAAAGGTGAAACAATTGGATTTGTTTCGTAACGTTTGTAAACGTTTGACTTAAATTGCTAAAAACGTTAAACGCTTGGATTTGTTTCGTAACGTTTGTAAACGTTTGGTCTTGTTTTATAACGGTTGTAAACGTTTGGGTTAAATCGCTAAAAAGATGTAACGTTTGGTTTTGTTTCGTAACGTTTGTAAACGTTTGGCTTAAATCATTACAAAGGGGAAACATTTGGATTTGTTTCGCAACGTTTGTAAACGTTTGGCTTAAATTGCTAAAAAGGGGAAACGTTTGGTTTTTTTCCGTAAAATTTGTTAACGTTTGGCTTAAATTGCTAAAAAAATGAAACATTTGGATTTGTTTCGTAATTTTGTTTGTAACGTTTGTATACGTTTGAATAAAATTACTAAAAAGGTGTAATGTTTGGATTTGTTTCGTATAGTTTGTAAATGTTTGGCTTAAATTTCTAAAAAGGTGAAACGTTTGGATTTGTTTTGTAAGGTTTGCTAATGTTTGGCTTAAATTGCTAACAATGTGAAACGTTTGGTTTTATTTTGTAACGTTTGTAAATGTTCGGCATAAATCGCTAAAAATGTGAAACGTTTGTTTTTGTTTTGTTTACAAACGTTACGAAACAAAACCAAACGTTATGAAAGACTTAAAGATAAGCGATTGGATTTGTTTCGTAACGTTTGAAACGTTTGGTTTTGTTTCGTAAATTTTTAAACGTTTGCCTTAAATCGCTAAAAAGGTGAATGTTTGGCTTTAATTTAAATATTTTTTTTAAATTGCTAATTAGGTGAAACGTTTGAATTTATTTCGTAACGTTTGGAAAAGTTTGGCTTAAATCGCTTAATTGGGGAAACGTTTGGATTAGTTTCGTCAAGTTTGTAAACGTTTGGATTTGTTTTGTAAAGTTTGAAAATGTTTGGCTTGGATTTGTTTCGTAACGTTTGTAAACGTTTGGCTTAAATCGCTAAGAAGGGGAAACGTTTGGATTTGTTTCGTATTGTTTTAAACGTGTGGCTTAAATCGCTAAAATAAAGAAACGTTTGGATTTGTTTCGTAACGTTTGTAAACGTCTGGCATAAATCGCTAAACAGGTGAAACGTTTTGTTTTGTTTCCTAGCATTTGTAAACGACTTAAATTGCTAAAATGTAAAAGGTTTGCATTTGTTTCGTAACGTTTGTAAACATTTGGATTTGTTTCGTAACGTTTGTAAACGTTTGGCTTCAATCACTAAAAAGGTGAAACGTTTGGATTTGTTTCATAACGTTTATAAACGTTTGACTTAAATTCCTAAAAAGGTGAAACGCTTGGATTTGTTTCGATACCTTTGTAAACATTTGGATTAAATCGCTAAAAAGGTGAAACGTTTGGATTTGTTTAGTAACGTTTGTAAATGTTTGGTTTTGTTTCGTAAAGTTTGTAAATGTTCGAAACAAATCCAAGCGTTTCACGTTTTTAGCAATTTAATCTGAACGTTTATAATTGTTACGAAACAAATCCAAACGTTTCACCTTTTTAGCGATTTAAGCCAAACAAACACGCTACGAAACAAATCCAAACGTTTCCCCATTTTAGCGATTTAAGCCATACGTTTACAAAGGTATGAAATAAAACGAAACGTTTCACCTTTTTAGCGATTTAATCCAAACGTTTACAGATATTACGAAACAAAACCAAACGTATCACCTTTTTAGCGATTTAAGCCAAACATTTACAAACGTTACGAAATAAATCCAAACGTTTCACCTTTTTATCGATTTAAGCCAAAAATTTACAATCGTTAAGAAACAAATCCAAACGTTTTGCCTTTTTAACGATTTAAGTCAAACGTTTACAAACGTTACGAAACAAATCCAAATGTTTAGCGATTGAAGCCAAGCGTTTCACCTTTTTAACGATTTAAGCCACACGTTTCTAAAGAACTCTAAATATTTCTTCTTTTTAACGATTTAAGCCAAACGTTTACAAACGTTAAGATACAAAACCAAACGTATAAAACGTTACGAAACAAAACCAAGCGTTTCATCTTTTTAGCGATTTAAGCCCAACATTTACAAACGTTACAAAACAAATCCAAATGTTTCACCTTTTTAGCGATTTGAGCCAAAACGTTAACGTTTGTAAATGTTTGGCTTAAATCGCTAAAAATGTGAAACGTCTGGATTAAATTGCTAAAAAGTTAAAACGCTTGGATTTGTTTCATAACGTTTTAGACGTTTGGTTTTGTATCGTAACATTTGTAAACGTTTGGCTTAAATCGTTAAAAAGAAGAAATGTTTAGATTTCTTTATAAACATGTCGCTTAAATCGTTAAAAAGGTGAAACGCTTGGCTTCAATCGCTAAACGTTTGGATTTGTTTCGCAACGTTTGTAAACGTTTGGCTTAAATTGCTAAAAGGGTGGCATATTTGGATTTGTTTCGGAACTTGTTATACGTTTGGTTTTGTTTCGTTACATTTGTAAACATTTGGCTTAAATCGTTAAATAGAAGAAACGTTTAGATTTGTTTCGTAACGTTTGTAAACGTTTGGCTTAAATCGCTAAAAAGGTGAAGCTTTTGGATTTGTTTCGTATCGTTTGTAAACGTTTGGCTTAAATCACTAAAAAGGTGAAACATTTGGTTTTTTTTTGTAACCTTTGTAAATGTTTGGCTTAAATCGCTAAAAATGTGAAAGGTTTCGATTTGTTTCGTAATGTTTGTAAAAGTTTTGCTTAAATCGCTAAAATGGGGAAACGTTTGGATTTGTTTTGTAACGTTTGTAAATGTTTGGCTTATATGGCTAAACATGTGAAACTTTTGGATTTATTTTGTAACGTTTATAAACGTTTGGCTTAATTCGCTAAAAAGGTGAAACGTTTGGTGTTGTTTCGTAAGGTTTGTAAACGTTTGGCTTAAATAGTTAAAAATGTGAAACGTTTGGATTTGTTTCGTATCTTTTGTAAACGTTTGGCTTAAATCGCTAAATAGGTTAAATCTTTGGATTTGTTTTGTAACGTTTGTAAACGATTGGCTTAAATCGCTAATAAGGTGAAACATTTGAATTTGTTTTGTAATGTTTGTAAACGTTAGGCTTAAATTGTTAAAAAGGTAAAACGTTTGGATTTGTTTAGTAACGTTTGTAAAACGTTTGTAAAACGTTTGGCTTAAATCGCTAAAAATGTAAAACGTTTGGATTTGTTTCGTAACGTTTTAAACGTTTGGTTTTGTTAGTAAAGTTTGTAAATGTTTGGCTTAAATTGCTAAAAATTGAAACGTTTCGATTTGTTTTGCAACGTTTATAAACATTTTGGCTTAAATCGTAATGTTTGTAAACATATGGCTTAAATTGTAAAAAGGTGAAATGTTTGGATTTGTTTCGTAACGTTTATATGCATTTGGCTTAAATCGCTAAAAAGGTGAAACATTTGGATTTGTTTCGCAACGTTTGTAAACGTTTGGCTTAAATTGCTAAAAAGGTGAAACGCTTGGATTTGTTTCTTAACGTTTGTAAACGTTTGGCTTAAGTCGCTAAATAGGTGAAACGCTTGGATTTGTTTCTTAACGTGTGTAAACGTTTGGCTTAAGTGGCTAAAAAGGTGAAACGTTTGGATTTGTTTCGTAACGTTTGCAAACGTTTGGCTTAAATCAAAAAAAGGTGAAACACTTGGATTTGTTTCGTAATGTTTGTAAACGTTTGGCTTAAATCGCTAGAAACGTTTGGATTTGTTTCGTAATGTTTTAAACGTTTGGTTTAAATCGCTAAAATGGGGAAACATTTGTATTTGTTTTGTAACTTTTGTAAACGATTGGCTTAAATCACTAAAAATGTGAAACGTTTGGCTTAAATCACTAAAAATGTGAAACAATTGGATTTGTTTCGTAATGTTTGTAAACGTTTGCCTTAAATCGCTAAAAAGGTAAAACGCTTGGATTTGTTTTGTAACGTTTGTAATTTGGCTTAAATCGCTAAAAGGGTGAAATGTTTGTTTTTTTTTGTAACTTTTGTAAATGTTTGGCTTAAATCGCTAAAAATGTGAAACGTTTGGATTTGTTTCGTAACATTTGTTAATGTTTGGCTTAAATTGCTAAAATGGGGGAATGTTTGGATTTGTTTCTTGCCAAACGTTTGGCTTAAATTGCTAAAAATGTGAAACATTTGGATTAGGTTTGTAACGTTTATTTACGTTTGGCTTAAATCGCTAAATGGTGAAATGTTTGGTTTTGTTTCGTAACGTTTTTAAATGTTTGTCTTAAATCGCTAAAAAGGTGAAACGTTTGGATTTTTTTCGTAACGTTTGTAAACGTTTGTCTTAAATCGCTAAAAAGGTGAAGATTTTTGATTTGTTTTGTAACGTTTGTAAATGTTTGGCTTAAATCGCAAAAAAGGTGAAACAGTTAGATTTGTTTTGTAATGTTTCTAAACGTTTGGCTTAAATTTCTAAAAAGGTGAAACACTTGGATTTGTTTCGTAACGCTTGTAAACGTTTGGCTTTGTTTCGTAACATTTGAAAAACGTTTGGCTTACATCGCTAAAAAAAATGAAACGTTTGGATTTGTTTAGTAAAGTTTTAAACGTTTGGTTTTGCTACGTGTTTGTAAACATCTGGCTTAAATTGCTAAATATGTGAAACGTTTGGATTTGTTTTATAACGTTTACAAGCATTTGGCTTAAATAGCTAAAAAGGTGAAACCTTTGGTTTTTCTATGTAACGTTTGTAAATGTTTGGCTTAAATCGCTGCAAAGGGGAAACGTTTTGATTTGTTTTGTAACGTTTGTAAACGTTTGGCTTAAACTGAAACGTTTGGATTTGTTTCGTAACGTTTGTAAATGTTTGGCTTAAATAGCTAAAAATGTGAAACATTTGGATTTGTTTCGCAACGTTTGTATACATTTGGCTTAAATCGCTAAAAATGTGAAACGTATGGATTTGTTTCGTAACGTTTATAAACGTTTGGCTTAAATTCCTAAAAAGCTGAAACGCTTAGATTTGTTTCATAACGTTTGTAAACATTTGGCTTAAATCGCTAAAAAGGTGAAACGTTTGGATTTGTTTCGTAACGGTTGTAAACGTTTGGCTTAAATCACTAAAAAGGTGAAACATTTGGATTTGTTTCGTAACGTTTGTAAACGTTTGGCTTAAATCTCTACAAACTTTTGGATTTTTTTAATAACGTTTTAAACTTTTGGCTTAAAATGGGGAAATGTTTGGATTTGTTTTGTAACGTTTGTAAACGTTTGGCTTAAATTGCTAAAAATGTGAAACATTTGGATTTGTTTCGTAATGTTTGTAAACGTTTGGCTTAAATCCCTAAAAATGTGATACGCTTGGATTTGTTTCGTAACGTTTGTAAACGTTTGGCTTAAATCGCTAAAAAGGTAAAACGTTTGGTATTGTTTTTGAACGTATGTAAATGTTTGGCTTAAGTCGCTAAAAATGTGAAACGTTTGGATTTGTTTCGTAACATTTGTAAATGTTTGGCTAAAATGGGGGAATGTTTGGATTTGTTTCGTAACAAACGTTTGGCTTAAATTTCTAATAATGTGAAACATTTGGATTAGGTTTGTAACGTTTATAAACTCTTGGCTTAAACCGCTAAAAAGGGGAAACGTTTGGTTTTGTTTCGTAATGTTTCTAAACATTTGGCTTAAATCGCTAAAAAGGTGAAACATTTGGATTTGTTTTGTAATGTTTGTAAAAGTTTTGCTTAAATCGCTAAAAAGGTGAAATGTTTGGATTTGTTTTGTAACGTTTATAAACGTTTGGCTTAAATTACTAAAAAGGTGAAACTCTTAGATTTGTTTCGTAACGCTTGTAAACGTTTGGCTTTATTTCGTAACATTTGTAAAACGTTTGGCTTAAATCGCTAAATATGAAAAATGTTTGGATTTGTTTCGTAACGTTTTGAACGTTTGGTTTTGTTCCATAACATTAGTAAACATCTGGCTTAAATTGCTAAAAATGGGAAACGTTGGGATTTGTTTTGTAACGTTTATAAACGTTTGGCTTAAATCGCTAAAAAGGTGAAACGTTTGCTTTCTTTTTTCGTAAAAAACGTTTGCCTTAAATAGCTACAAAGGTGAAACGTTTGGATTTCTTTCGTAACGTTTGTAAATGTTTGGCTTAAATCGCTTAATCTGAAACGTTTGAATTTATTTCGTAACGTTTGTAAACGTTTGGGTTAAATCGCTAAAAAGGTGGAACGTTTGGATTTGTTTTGTAACATTTGTAAACGTTTGGCTTAAATCGCTACAAAAGGGGAAACGTTTGGATTTGTTTTGTAAGGTTAATAAACGTTTGGCTTAAATTGCTAAAAAGGTGAAACATTTAGATTTGTTTCGTAACGTTTGTAAATGTTTGGCTTAAATCGTTAAAAAGGTGAAATGTTTGGATTTGTTTCGGTTTGAAAACGTTTGGCTAAAATCGCTAAAATGGGGAAATGTTTGGATTTGTTTCGCAACCTTTGTAAACGTTTGGCTTAATTCACTATAAAGGTGAAACGTTTGGTTTTGTTTCGTAACGTTTGTAAACGTTCAAATTAAATTGCTAAAAAGGTTAAACGTTTGGATTTGTTTCGTAGTGTTTTTGTCACGATCCATTTTCATGAATCGCGACCGGCGCTAGGGTATGGATATGGTTGTACCGAAACCCGTAGCAAGCCTTGCGGATAACATACTTTTATCATTTAAAACATTATACCTGCATAAAACAACATGCTCGGGGGCAACCGAGACTCCAACCTAGTATAGCAGTTATATGTACAACATATAAATTATAAATGCTTGGTCAACTCCGAGTCTCTAACATGGCATAAATATTAAAATAACCAAAGTTTATATAATAATACCAATCAACAAATAATCCAATTGAGTTAATCTGACAACAAGTACTACACAAGTAAGACTTCTAATTACTACTGCGGTCTAAGAGTAAAATTACTTTAATAAATTTAATAAAATAAAGTAAGACCTCCGAGGAAATAAAGAATCGGAGACCAGTTGACTCGCTCAAATCATAACTCTGGAAAAATTGGGAAAGCAACGGGGTCAGAAATACTGAAATGAGTTCATACAAATATTTACATTTATTAAGTGAAGACCTTTAAAAACCTTAAAACATTTGTAAAGCAATTTATCATTATGGATAAGCATTGAAACCCTAAACCACAAATATTTAAATCCAGTTGTCGTGCCGGTGAGACGTATCTCCATAACCGTTCCCCGACTGTCACTCAAATAAACATGTGAGTCCCAGGAGACGTATCTTCCATCGGTGCACCTCACTAAGGTGATACGTATCTCTAACCTACCTCAAATACCATATGATCATATACCGGTGCGCACGCAGTCTTGATGATGCCCATCGAGTAGCCCGTTCCAATTCAGATCCATAATATTGAAAACAGTTCGAAAGCTGTATATACAATATAAATATATATATATATATATATATATATGCAAAAAATACAATTTACTTAATAAAGCGGTAAATAGCGATATAAACTCATTGCTTGCTAATCCACGTGATAACCTGTCAAGCAATCTAATCCTGGTTCGTCTCCGAAGCACGAACGGTCGACGAGTCTAGACAATGTATAAATAATAATTAAAAACATACCCTAACTTTAGGGAGTACTAGACACCATGTAGGACTAGCACATATAACAACACGCCAACGTATAATCAAACACATAAGATTAAAACGTATTAAAACTATAACCCAAGTTATAGAAATCAAACCATATAAGTTATATACATTAAACTAAAATTCGAGTAATTTATTAAACAATTTAATTTAACCCAAGTTAAAATCCATATCATTGAGTCAGCCGAGTTAATAAAAACTACCAAGCTTCTTTCCACTTGCTGGGCGACCAAAGTCTAACTCGGTTCGAAAGTGATGGTTCTGCGAATGGTAGGATCTTCTCTTGTCAACCTGAGATCACGAATACAGGTTAGAATGAGTCGGACGTTGTGTCCGACCATACTCCGATGCCTAAGTCAGATACCTTGTAAGGTTCAAAGATAAATGACGTAGTTTAAAGAGAATGAATTAGGGTTTTACCTTTGGTCTTCGGTCTATTTATATAGAATCCTCTCTCAATAACTGACTCAAAGTCATCTTCTTGTGATTGTGTTTAATTCGGACTCATGCTGGAAAATAGGGATTATGTTAATCCCAATCTTTCCGGATTACTTGAGATCATATCAGTTAGAATCTGCGTCTGCTGACTAATGATCACTGTTTGGTATCTACTATCTGATGCTCTTGTTTGACTATATGCATTGGGGTCAACTGCGTATCCATCATTAGCCCCTCCCCTCTCTATTCCGTAGCGCAATCATTTATGGTTGTTTGAAATAAAATCCGGGTAATTTTAATGCCAAGTCACCTTAAGTAGTTATCCTGTTTCATGTCGCGTGTTCCATTATTTTAATTTTCAAAAATTTGAAAATCAAAATCAAAAACCCGTCTCTGCCGTTTCTCCTATGCGCCCTCTCTCATCCACGTGTCCTTTCACGCATTTATAACTTCCTCTCCTTCCTCATTTTTCAATTTACTCTTATTTTCTGCAATCTTCTTTCTTTCTTCTTTCTAAAATTCCTTTGTTATTCGTGCACATTCCTTGCTCCTCTGTTTGTTTTCTTTGGCGATCGTTCCTCTCCATACTTACCAGGTACTCTCTTGCCTCTTTTTAATTTATTTTCCTCGCATCATGACTCGCACTCGTTCTAGTGTAGCTACACCTTCCTCCGGAACCACTGTAGACTATCGTAGGGATTTGGTTGAGTTTATGTCTAGGATTGACGACGGTATTCTTTCTGGCATCCGCGAAGCGTACGACATCCCTTTTGATTATACGCTATACTCTTGTGATCCCTCGTTTAGTGCTAATTTTTGCCCTGAGGCCAATCATGTCGTCGTCTATAAGGAACAACTTCGAGGCGGCCTTCGCTTCCCTCTAACTAATTTTCTTCGTGATTTCATTATTACCCACAAAATTCCTCTAGGGAAAATTCACCCAAATGCTATTCGATTGTTGTGCGCTTTTGCTGAACTGATTCATACCAAAAATCTCTTTCCAACCCTTGGCCTATTGGCTGAAGTTTTTAATGTTTCTAGACGGGCCAACGAATTCTACCTGTATCTTCCTTTTGTCCGGGGTAAACGACTGCTTGTTGGTCTCCCTAAACTTAACAAGGGCTGGCAAAACCTGTTTTTCTGTGTTGGTCATGAAGATGCTTTTGCCTCTTTTCCCCTTTCCTGGTTGGACAAACCTTTGAAAGTTGCTGTCACTAAACCTTCTAAGAAAGATCTGCTACTTCTGGAACAACTCATTGGTGCTGCGCGCATCAAATGTTTCAATGCCCCAGACTTAGTTAATAATTATCTGGCTCGCCTGTTTCCTGAATATGCTCCCCTTGCGGATGACTCTGATGACTCCCCAGATCCTAGTGCGGGTAGCTAATCTGTTTCCCATGAATCCACTGAGTCTGCGTCACTTATGGATCTAAGCTCTTCTGAAAAGGGTATGCTAACTTCTCTTTTTTTGTAATTTTATTTAAATATGCTGATCTGTTCCTGTTGTGTTTACAGAAATGAACTACTTAGATGATATCAAGATTGTTGTGGAGGAGTTGCCCGGTGCAACGCCTTCTGCGTCTGCTCCTATTTCCTCTACCCCTACTATCTCTGGGGTTCTCAAACGATGTCTGCTTTGCGGACTGCGCCGAATAAGCCTCCTGTGCGAAAAGGGGATGCTTCTTTTAAGAAGGTGTCTGAGCTTTCTTCCCGGTTGAAACAGGGGTCTGCGAAGCGCCGAAAGCTTGACCTGGAATTGCGTCCTGATCCTCGTGTTTGGATTGAAGAGCATCTTGGCTCTGCGTCAGTTCAGGATGCGGACCTATCTGGTCTGTATTCCCAATTTCTTCAATTGAACGGTGATATGGATGCTTGGAGGCAAATACCCACTGACGATATTTTTGACAAGTTTGATGCCTCTTTGATGCATGTAAGTATGCTTTGTTAATTTCTTCCCCTTCTTCTTACTTTGCTTGTTCTGTCATCGTGACCTGTCTACCGTTTGTTTAGGTGGTTCAAGGTGTTTCTGTTCTGCGTCATTAAAAGAACCATTTGTTGGAAAAGCATGAACAAGAACTTGCCTCTCTGCGACGATCTACTCAAGTGGAGACGCAGAAGTTAAAAAATGCCTTGCAAGCTGCTGTTGATAAGGGCAAGATTTTGGAGCGAAAAGTTGCTGATCGCGACGCTTCTCTTCTGGAGGCGCAGAAGGTTCGCGATAGGTTGTTGTCTGAGCAAAAAGAAAATAGGAAGGATGTGAATGCCTACATCTCAGGTTGTTTAACCGACTTCTGTGCTACTGCTGTTGGGGTGGTTCGTCAAGATTATCCCGACTATGATATTGTGAAGTTCTTGGCCATTGACCTTCGTGCCTTGGGTCAACATGTTATGGCGAAGACGGTTGCTAAGAAGAAGCTGTCTGGGGAAGCTTCTGTGGACAAAAAGACATCTTCTGCGCCACTTACACCCCGATCTGCATCTGGTGCTACATCGACTTCTGAAGATGGGTTGGCTTTTGACAAACCTCCTCCCTCAGAGACTGCGGTTATCAAGGGCGCAGATGACATCGAAGGAGAGAACCCTGAAGAACTTCCAACCGCTGATCCATCTGCTGTTGTTGAGCGTTCTGCTGATGCTGTTCCAGAAGATACTCTTCGTGTGGAAGCTGCTGCGGAGAAGGTGCCGTCTGCTGAAGAGGATGGTGTTTCTGCTAAAGAGACTGCCCCTTCAGAGGATGAAGTTGCTTAGGCTGTTAAGCCTTTCTGTTTTTTATATTTGTTAAGCTAGCTTTCTTTTTGTAATTTTCTTTGGGACAAAAACTTCTTAATTCTTTCTTTCATTTGGGGCACTTATGTTTTATTTGAACTGGCCCACTATTTTGAGAACTACTGTTTTTCTTAAGTACTGATGCTTTTTATGTTAAAAGAAAAAGATGCGATGCTTTATTAAAATTTCAAAATGGTAGCAATTACATCTATTGCAAAATACTTCTTCATGTCATTGACATTCCAGGTTCGGGGGAGAATCTGCCCTTCTAAGTGAGCGATTTTGTAAGCCCCTTTACCTACTACTTCTACGACTCGAAATGGTCCATCCCAATTGGCTCCCAACTTGCCAACTCCTGCTGCTCCTTTACCAATTTCTGCCTTTCGGAGTACCAAATCTCCTACTATAAAGCTTCTTCTTTTCACCTTAGCGTTGTGGTATTTAGCCATCTGCCTCCGGTACGCTTCAGCTTTTACTGTTGTCTGGTGTCTTCTTTCTTCCAACAGATCCAGACATAAGCGCATGGATTCTTCATTCTTTTCTTCGTCAAAAACTTGAACTCTGAGTGAAGGCATACCGATTTCTACTGGTAACACGGCTTCTGCGCCATACACAGACCAAAGGGGGTTTCTCCGGTGGCCTTTCTGGGTGTGGTGCGATATGCCCAGGTGACTTTGTATAGTTTATCGACCCATCTTCCCTTCAGATCATCGAGTCTCTTTTTTATTCCTGTGAGGATAGTTCTGTTTGTGACTTCTGTGAGTCCATTCGTCTGCGGATGGGCTACTGAGGTGAACTTCAACTTTATGTTCAACCCTTCACAGTATGCTCTGAACTTGCGGCAATCGAACTGTTTCCCGTTGTCAGTGACTAAGGAATGTGGTATGCCAAACCTGCCCATTTATATTAGTAACATGCAAATTTATATGAGTATATGGTAAAAAATGAAATGTCTTACCTTCCCATGACTTCTCTTGATAGCCAAGTTTGAATCTTCTCCATGGTGATCGTCTTCATTGGCTCTACCTCCACCCATTTGGTAAAGTGATCTACGGCTACCACGATGAACTTTACTTGTCCCCTCGCTGGGGGAAAGGTCCTAGTATGTCTACGCTCCAGGTCATGAACGGCCATGGACTACCGATGGGGTGTTGCTCAGATGCTGGTGTTCGTATTACTGCGCCGAACTTCTGACACTTATCACATTTAAGTACTAGTTCTTCTGCGTCTTTCTTCATGGATAGCCAGTAGAAACCTTGTAAGGATGCTTTCCTAACTAGGGCTGCTGATGCCTCATGGGCCCCGCAGATCCCCTCATGAATCACCTGCAGAACATATAGGCCCTCTGTCTTCGTCAGGCATCGAGACCATGGGTGCGTAGCTGATGCCCTGTAAAGTACTCCTTCTAGGACTGAGTACGATGCTGACTGTCGAACTACTTTTGCTGCTTCAGCTGTTTGTTCTGGGAGAGTGCCTTCTGTTAGGTATGCCAATAGTTTCTGCATCCAGGTATCTACTTCTTCAATAGGTAGCACTTCCTCCTCTGCCTCTACGGAAGAAGCGGAGCGCTCTTCTTTCATTTTCATCTCCATGAAATACTGGTTCTTTGCGGCCGCTGCTTGGGCGATTGCATCTGCGGGTGCATTCTCTTCTCTGGGTATGGGGCAGATCTCCCATTCTCCTCCGAATCTCTCTATGTCATTCAAGAGCTCTTTTGCTTTCTCCATATATCTTGCCATATTTGCCTCTTTTGCTTGGAACTGTCCTCCTATTCGTCCTGTGACTAACTGGGAATTTCTATGGACTCGTAGGACTTCGGTTTTCATTGCTTTCACAATTGACAATCCTGTTATGAGAGCTTCATATTCTACAGTACTATTAGTTTATTGCGATAAACGGTATTTATATTTAAATGATGGACTGATATCATACCTGCCACGTTATTGGTTGCTTTAAATGCCAAGTGTACTGCATACTCGATTGTTATTCCCATCGGTCCTTCCAACAACACCTGCTCCAGCTCCGAGGTCATTGGACGCTCCATCTACGTAGAGATTCCAAGTAACTGCTTCTCTGGGTTCTTCGGTGTCTGGTTTCTCCGTCATCTCTATTACAAAGTCTGAGAGTGCTTGTGCCTTTAATGTTTTCCTCGGCTCATATCGTATATCATGTTCCCCCAACTGGACGGACCAGCTAACCATCCTTCCTGAAGTTTCCGGTCTCTGCAATGCCTTCCTCAGAGGTTGGTTATTGCGTATAATGACTGTATGCCCTTGAAAATATGGCCTTAACTTCTTTGCTGCTACTACCACCATCAATGCCAAATTGTCAATTGTTGGGTAATTTAACTCTGCGCCTTTCAACGTCCTGCTGGAGTAGTAAATGGGCAACTGCTCTTCTTCTTCATCTCTTACTAGTACCGACGCGATCGTTTCTTTACCTGTTGATAGGTACAAGTATAAAACTTCTCCCGCCTTTGGCCGACTTAGTAACGGCGGGCTGGTTAAAAAGACCTTCAATTCTTCGAAAGCTTTCTGACATTCCTCATTCCATTCGAATTTTTTCATGTTGCGCAGTTGTTTGAAAAAGGGGGGACATCTCTTCGCAGATGAAGAAACAAATCGCCCCAACGCTGTCACTCTTCCGTTCAATTTCTGGACTTCTCTGATGCTTTGTGGTGCCACCATGTCTAGGATGGCTTGAATCTTTTCTGGGTTCGCCTCTATGCCTCTCTGACTCACTAAGTACCCCAGGAACTTCCCGGCCTTAATGCCAAACGCGCACTTCTCCGGATTCAACTTCATGTTAAATTTGTTCAATACCGCAAAGGTTTCTTCCAAGTCTTTAGCGTGCTCTTCATGTGTACTGCTTTTTTATGATCAAATCGTCCACGTAGACCTCTATATTCCTCCCCAGTTGGTCTTTAAACATGAAATTCACCAGCCGTTGGTACGTTGCTCCTGCGTTTTTCAGCCCAAATGGCATGACATTGTAACAATACGTTCCCAAGTCGGTAGTGAAAGCTGTCTTCACCTGATCCGCTTCGTTCATTGGTATCTGATGATAACCCTGTTTTGCATCCGCGAGACTGTACAGCTGGTAGCAGGCTGTTGAATCTACTAGCTGATCGATATTTGGCAGCGGATAGCTGTCCTTCGGGCATGCTTTGTTTAAGTCTGTGAAATCCACGCACATACGATATCCTCCACTTGCTTTTTTCACTAAGACCACGTTGGCAACCCACTCTGGGTACATTACCTCCCTTGTGAACTTGGCTGCCTCCAACTTCCTGACCTCTTCTTCTATGACCCTCCTTCGGTCTTCTGCGAACCGCCTCTTTTTCTGCACTACTGGTTTGGCATCTTTGTAAAAAGTCAATTTATGGGAGGCTATCGCTGTGTCTATTCCCACAACTTCTGAGGCATCTGCGGCAAAGGCGTCTCCATTCTTCTGTAATACGCTTTTGATCTCTACTGCCACGGCCTCTTGTATTTCTGTTCCAATCATTACTGTCTTCTTCTGGGTGATCTGGAATTCTACCATGTTACCTACTGGGGCATTCCTGTCTCCTTCTTCCTCTTCTGGATCTTCAGGGAATGCCTCAATGTTCAAACTTTCGCCTTTTTCTTCAGTTATCAAATTGCATTCTCGTGCGGCTAGCTGGCTCCCTTTCACGGTTACTATCCCTTCTTCGTCAGGAATCTTAAGTGTCAGCCATCTGATGCTGTTCACCGCACCACACTGGTATAGGAAAGGCCTTCCCAAGATGGCATTGTACGCCAAAGGGATATCTAGTACGTTGAAAACTACTGTCATGGTCTTCAGTGGCCCTTCTTCTGCTTCTCCCAAAATTATCTCCAGTTCTACCATTCCCTCTGGCCTGATAGGCTTTCCTCCTAAGCCTACTAAAGGAACGGAAACCTGTCTGAGATCCGTTACCGATCCCCTTATCCCCCTAAAGACTTGCAAGGTTAGGAGAATAACTGCACTTCCTTCGTCCACTAGGATCCTCATTACTCTAAAATTGTTAATCAATGCTTTGATTACTAGCGCGTCGTTGTGCGGTTCCTGCACATGCCTCCCATCTTCTGGTCCGAAAGTAACTAGTGGTAGCTCCTCTGCGGGTGTTCTGGTACTTATCGAGTATACGCCCTTGCGAATCTTCTTCTTCTGTGACTTTGAATAAGGTTCTCCACCTTCTATCATGTTGATCACACCCATGGGTTCTTTGAATCTTTTATTCGCCTCTTCTTTTTCCACATGCTCGGGTTTTCTTTTTTATGCGTTTCCTTCCGTGCGTACGAACTTCTTCAATACTCCAGACTGGATCAGCTGTTCTATCTCCCGTTTCAGGTCCCAACATCTATCTGTGTCATGGCCATATCCTTCGTGGAATCTACAATACTTGCTCTTGTCTCTCTCTTTGTCTGGATGCAGCTTTCTGGGTGTGTTGTACATGACGCTATTGTTCTTCATCCAGCTGAATATTTCTACAGGTGCTATGTTCAAAGGCGTAAAGTCAAACGGCTTATTTCCTCTTCCGAATCTCTGCGTTCTATCATCTCCTCCTCTACTGCGGTATTTCTCTGGTTTGTCTTCCTCGTATTGTTTTGTCAGCGTTCTTCTTGCTTCATCCAGCTCTACGTACTTATGTGCTATTGCCATTAACTCTTGGAAAGTGGAAGGCTTTTTCATTAGGATCTTGTCCCTCAGTCGTTCATACCTTGTTCCCATCTTCATAGCTTCTATGGCTGTATCATGGTTTAGGTGCTCTATCTGGACGGCTTCTTTATTGAATCTGTCCACGAAGTTCTTCAACGTCTCGCTTTCACCTTGTTGGCACTTTCGCAGATCACTTGAGTTCTTTTGCAGAGGGATGTTTGTGCGAAAACGCGCTTTGAATGCTGTCGCCAGTTCCGCAAACGTCCCGATGGTATTGGACTTCAGTCCGAGGTACCACTTCTGCGCCGATCCCTTGAGTGTGGCAGGGAATACTCTGCACAACATCGGATCTTAAACATCTTGAAGCATCATTATCGTTTTGAATTTTGAGATGTGGCTTTTTGGGTCTCCAGTTCCATCAAAGGGTTCGAACGTTGGTAATTTGAAACGAGAAGAGAATTTCACGTCCAATACCTCCTTCTTCAGTGGTGAAAAATCGTCCCCTCCTTCATCGTCTTCGTAGCTATCTTTCTGGTATTTTCTCATCGCATGCTTAATCTTCTCATCCAGAGTGTTCTTTTCTCCTGCGGCTCTTCTTCTGTTTAAAGAGTGGCTCTCTGCTTCTCGTTCCTTCCGTCTGCTTCCTCCTTCATCCTTCTCTATGTCTACGTATTCTCTCTGCTTCTTCGCGACTTCTTCGTCTCTTGCTTTTTCGCCTTGCTGTGCGGCGTCATCTCCCTTCTCCTTCCCTGCGTCTCCTGGGAGTGGTGCAGTGAGAACACGCCGGGGAGCCGTTTCTTTATCTTTCTGTGCGTCTTTATCTCGTCCTCTTGGGATCGGTTCAGATCGTTGCCTTCTCTGAGCGGGTGTTTTATCTGCTTCTACTGTCTTCTCCTTCGCGATCCCAATCAGCCTATCTTGGAAGTCGTTAAAACTCTTCATCACCGCCTCATGGTAGAGCGGTGGTAGCTGGGCTCCTGGTGGTACATATTGTGGGATGTATCCGGCTGTTGCCGCGGTGACGGTTTCCTCTACGTCTAAGGACGGAAAAGGAATTGGTGCGGTGGGTCTTTGGTATCCCTGGTGATATTGGCTGCCCCATGGGCTATACGTCTGCGGCCAGCTCGTCGCGTTTTGATTATACATGGGCGATGGATAGTACATATTCTGTGGTGTATAATAATTCCAAGGAGGAAATACCTGACTAGTTCCTGGTAGTTGTGCTCCTCTGCCCATTAATCCCGCTGTTGATCCGGGTATGGAAACCGGTGGTGTGATGCCCGCACTTGTGGCTCCTGTTCCCACTGGGATTCCCGAGCTTGTCCTCACAGGACCTGTCGTTCCTGCAGTTCCCGCCGGAGGTGGGCGGAGGGGAAAGACTATTCCGTCTGTTCTTGCTATCAGAGTTGGATTGCTGCCTCCGGCCATCTCTCTATCTCTAACTCCGACTCCAGGTGGTGGTGGTTCATCATGGTTGTCCATGAGTTTGTTTTCAGTTCGTAGAACCAAAATTGATTGATTTTTTTCAGGAAAGAACAATCGTTTCCCACAGACGGCGCCAAATGATGGTTCTGCGAATGGTAGGATCTTCTCTTGTCAACCTGAGATCACGAACACAGGTTAGAATGAGTCGGACGTTGTGTCCGACCACACTCTAATGCCTAATTCAGATACCTTGTAAGGTTCAAAGATAAATGACGTAGTTTAAAGAGAATGAATTATGGTTTTACCTTTGGTCTTCGGTCTATTTATATAGAATCCTCTCTCAGTAACCGACTCAAAGTCATCTTCTTGTGATTGTGTTTAATTCGGACTCATGCTGGAAAATAGGGATTATGTTAATCCCAATCTTTCCGGATTACTTGAGATCATATCAGTTAGAATCTGCGTCTGCTGACTAATGATCACTGTTTGGTATCTACTGTCTGCTGCTCTTGTTTGACTATATGCATTGGGGTCAACTGCGTATCCATCAGAAAGTTTATTAAATTTATAAACCGAATTTATAAATTAAAATACTTGATAAAATAATTATCCTATTTAAAAATAGAATTCAATAACTTGAAAAATAACCTAAGTTACAACTAAAACTTAACCATTTTAAGTTTATAAAAGTTTAGGGACTAAACTGTACTTTAGCCAATTTGATATTCGAAGTAAAAATTAATTACTCGCTCTCAACTTACTAAATTATAAGTCAAACAAAGATCCGAAAGATAAAACTTAGCTTGAATAAGTTTTTAGAAACTTTAGGGGATAAATTGTAAATTAGCTAAATTGGTACATCAAATTGATATTCAATATTATATATATATAATTACCCGAGTAATTATATAAATTTAAGTTATAAAACATTTATCATTTACACTTTAATAGTTTATGAATTAAATCCAAATTCAAAAGTTATGTTTAAAACAATATCATTAAATCAAGACAACTTGAGGGATTCCATCAAATTAAACAAAACATATTAGGGACTAATCTAGCTTATTAGTAATCTTCTTTAATGCAACATAATTCATCCCCGCCAACAAGTCATGAATAACATATTTGCAATTTCTTACAAAACCTAATCAAAAGAGCATAACAATTGCAACCACCTAATCATGCAAAATTCAGCCATGTACAACTCTCTAATCACAAAACAAAGAAGAACAATTTCAAAGGAAACGATCACAGTGACCACGCAAGGCACTCGGATATGGTTTCGATCGAATTCGGCTAAGAAAAAGTAACCACGATGAGACTCATATTAACCAGACAAGATTCGCGTCAAATGTCAACACAATTTGCAGCCATGAATTGACAAGAAGAGGCAGAAAATAAGCAAGAACACATCGAAATCGAAACGGCGATAAACGAAGGAATTCTTACGTACCGTTTGTGATTCCAAAGAATGAATAGGATGGACGAAGCAAGAATACCCAACTCAGATAATTGCTAGCATGGAGAGAAACATACGTTTAAGTCGACGAAAGCGATATTGAAACGAAGAATCGGAAGATAAGAGAAGTAACTTACCGTAGCTTGAGTCGTAAGGATTGAGAATGAAGATAATAATGTTAAGAGAAGGTTTCTCTCTGAAAACGTCGGCTAGGGTTTTCACAAAACGAGATAAAAAGAGTTTGGTCAAATTATGGGGTCTATTTATAGCCCAATACACAAAATTACAGGTGAGTCGCGATGGGAGGTGCGATGCGAGGCGCGTTCGTCCCATCACGGCTTCACCAGGCATACAGAAAACGTATGGGGCACGTTGCGAGGCGCTATGGCCCATCGCGCCCTCCAACGTGCCTCCATTTTTGATCCAACAGTCAACTTTGTCTTGGGCACAACATATCCGAAAATGAGCCCGATCGAACGGTTAAATTGGGAGATATGTATGTTTTCTCAAAACATGTCATATTCAGAAGGTATACGAATACATCATCGATTATAAACCGAATACAAATCAAATCGCCATCGAAAACTCAGACACATACAAGATACAACTCAAACCCCAAACAAAGTGTCACACTTGCTAAGTCCACCATTAACAATCCAAAACTAAGTCAGAAACACATCGAAACCATGATGTAAAAAATACGGGATATTACAGTTTTGAACGGTTTGTTTTAAATCGCTTAAAAGGTTAAATGTTTCACTTAAATCGCCAAAAAGGTGACATGTTTGTATTTGTTTCGTAACGTTAGTAAACGTTCGGTTTAAATTGATAAAAAGGTGAAACGTTTGTATTTGTTTCATAACGTTTCTAAACGGTAGGCTTAAATTGCTAAAACAGGAAACATTTGGATTTGTTTCGTAACGTTTGTATAGGTTTGGCTTAAATCGCTAAAGAGGTGAAACGTTTGGATTTGTTTCGTATTGTTTGTATATGTTTGGCTTAAATTGCTAAAAAGGAGAAATGCTTGGATTTGTTTCTTAACGTTTGTAAACGTTTGGCTTAAATCTCTAAAAAGGTGAAATTTTTGGATTTGTTTCGTAACGTTTGCAGATGTTTGGCTTAAATCCCTAAAAAGGTGAAACATTTGGATTTGTTTCGTAACATTTGTACACGTTTGGCTTAAATTGCTAGAAACGTTTTGATTTGTTTCGTAGTATTTTAAATTGTGCTTAAATCGCTAAAATGAGGAAACGTTTGGATTTGTTTTGTAACGTTTGTAAAGTTTGGCTTATATCGCTAAAAATGTGAAATGTTTGGATTTTTTCGTATTGTTTGTAAATGTTTGGCTTATATCGCTAAAAAGGTGAAAAATTTGGATTTGTTTCGTAACGTTTGTAAACGTTTGGCTTAAATAGCTAAAAAGGTTAAAGGTTTGGAATTGTAAATGTTTGGCTTCAATTGCTAAAAAGGTGAAACGCTTGGATTTGTTTCGTAACGTTTGTAAACGTTTGGCTTAAATCACTAAAAAGGTGAAACGTTTGGATTTGTTTCGTAACGGTCGTAAACATTTGGCTTAAATTTCTAAAGAGATGAAACGTTTGGATTTGTTTCGTAACATTTGTAAACGTTTCGCTTAAATCGCTAAAAAGGTGAAACATTTCATTTTGTAAGGTTATGAATCAAAACCAAACGTTTCACTTTTTTAGCGATTTCAGTCTTAACGTTTATAAAAGTTTGACATAAATCGCTAAAAAAGGGAAACGTTTGGATTTGTTTCATAACGTTTGTAAACGTTTGGCTTATACTGGAACGTTTAAATTTGTTTCGTTACGTTTGTAAACGTTTGGCTTAAATAGCTAAAAAGGTGAAACGTTTGGATTTGTTCCGTAACGTTATATACGTTTGGCTTAAATCGCTAAAAAGGTGAAACGTTTGGATTTGTTTCGTAACGTTTGGCTTAAATTGCTAAAAAGGTGAAATGCTTGGATTTGTTTCATAACATTTGTAAACGTTTGGCTTAAATCGCTAAAAAGGGGAAACGTTTGGATTTGTTTCGTAATGTTTGTAAATGTTTGGCTAAATCCCTAAAAAGGTGAAACATTTGGATTTTTTTCGTAATGTTTGTAAACGTTTGGCTTAAAACGCTAGAAACATTTAGATTTGTTTTCTAACGTTTTAAACGTTTGGCTTAAATCGGTAAAATGGGGAAACATTTGGATTTGTTTTGTAACGTTTGTAAACGTTTGGCTTAAATCGCTAAAAATTGGAAACGTTTGGATTTGTTCCGTAATGTTTATAAATGTTTGGCTTAAATCGCTAAAAAGGTGAAACGCTTGGATTTGTTTCGTAACGTTTGTAAACGTGTGGCTTAAATCGCTAAAAAGATGAAACGTTTGGTTTTGTTTTGTTACGTTTGTAAATGTTTGACTTAAATCGCTAAAAATGTGAAACGTTTGGATTTGTTTCATAACATTTGTAAATGTTTGGCTTAAATTGCTATAATGGGGGAACGTTTGGATTTGTTTCGTATCAAACGTTTGGCTTAAATTGATAAGAATGTGAAACATTTGGATTAGGTTTGTAACGTTTATAAACGTTTGCCATAAATCTCTTAAAAGGTGAAACGTTTTGTTGTGCTTCGTAACGTTTGTAACCGTTTGACTTAAATCGCTAAAAAGGTGAAACGTTTGGATTTATTTCGTAACGTTTGTAAACGTTTGGCTTAAATGGCTACAAAGGTGAAAATTAGGATTTTCTTTGTAACACTTGTAAACATTTGGCTTAAATTGCTAAAAATGTGAAACGTTTGTTTTTTTTGTAATGTTTGTAAACGTTTGGCTTAAATCGCTACAAAAGGTGAAAGGTTTGGCTTTGTGTCTTAACGTTTATAAACGTGTGGCTTAAATTGCTAAAAAGGCGAAACGTTTGGATTTGTTTTGTAACGTTTGTAAACGTTTTGCTTAAATCGCTAAAAAAGTGAAATGTTTGGTATTGTTTCGTAATGTTTGAAAACGTTTGGCTTAAATCGCTAAAATGAGGAAACGTTTGGATTTGTTTCGCAACGTTTTTAAACATTTGGCTTAGATCACTATAAAGATGAAACATTTGGTTTTGTTTCGTAACGTTCGGATTAAATTGCTAAGAAGGTTAAACGTTTGGATTTGTTTCGTAATGTTTTAAACGTTTGGATTTGTTTCGTAACAAACGTTTTGCTAAAATTGCTAATAATGTGAAACATTTGGATTAGGTTTTTAACGTTTATAAACGTTTTGGCTTAAATCGCTGAAAAGGTGAAATGTTTGGATTTGTTTCGTAACGTTTGTAAAAGTTTGGCTTAAATCGCTAAAAAGGTGAAACGTTTGGATTTGTTTCGTAACGTTTGTAAACGTTTGGCTTAAATCGCTTAAAAGGTGAAAAGTTTGGATTTGCTTTGTAACGTTTGTAAACATTTGGCTCGAATCGCTAAAAAGGTGAAACATTTGTTTTTATTTTCGTGAAGTTTGTAAACGTTGACTTCAATTGCTACAAAGGTGAAGCATTTGGATTTGTTTCGTAATGTTTGTCAAAGTTTGGCTTAAATCGCTAAATGTGAAACGTTTGGATTTGTTTCGTAACGTTTGTAAACGTTTGGCTTAAATCGCTAAAAAGTTTAAACGTTTGGATTTGTTTTGTAACATTTGTAAACGTTTGGCTTAAATCGCTACAAAATGTGAAAGGTTTGGATTTGTATCGTAACATTTATAAACGTTTTGGCTTAAATTGTTAAAAAGGTGAAATGTTTTGATTTGTTTCGTAACGGTTGTAAACGTTTGGCTTAAATTGCTAAAAGAGTGAAATGTTTGGTTTTGTTTCGTAATGTTTGAAAACGTTTGGCTTAAATCGCTAAAATGGGGAAATGCTTGTATTTGTTTCGCGGCGTTTATAAACGTTTGGCTTAAATCGCTATAAAGGTGAATTGTTTGGTTTTGTTTCGTAACGTTCGTAAACGTTCGGATTAAATCACTAAAAAGGTTAAACGTTTGGATTTTTTTTCGTAATATTTTAAACGTTTGGATTTTTTTCGTAACATTAGTAAACGTTTAGCATAAACCGCTAAAAAGGTGAAACATTTGGTTTTTCTTCGTAATGTTTGTAAACATTCGGCTTAAATCGCTAAAAAGGTTAAACGTTTGGCTTAAATTGATAAAAAGGAGAAACGCTTGGATTTGTTTCATAACGTTTGTAAACGTTTAGCTTAAATCGCTAAAAAGAGGAAGCGTTTGGTTTTGTTTTGTAACGTTTGTAAATGTTTCGCTTATATCTCTAAAAATGTGAAATGTTAGGATTTGTTTCGTAACATTTGAAAATATTTGGATTAAATTGCTAAAATGGGGGAACGTTTGGATTTGTTTCGTAGCGTTTGGCTTAAATTGCTAAAAATGTGAAACATTTGGATTAGGTTTGTAACGTTTATAAACGTTTGGCTTAAATCGTTAAAACGGTGAAACGTTTTGTTTTACTTCGTAGCGTTTGTAAACGTTTGTCTGAAATCGATAAAAAGGTTAAACGGTTGGATTTTTTTCGTAACGTTTGGCTTAAATCGCTAAAAAGGTGAAACGTTTGGATTTGTTTTGTAACGTTTGTAAACGTTTGGTTTAAATCGCTAAAAAGGTACATTTGGATTTGTTTTGTAACGTTTATAAACGTTTGGCTTAAATTTCAAAAAAGGTGAAACGCTTGTATTTGTTTCGTAATGCTTGTAAACGTTTGACTTTATTTAGTAATATTTGCAAAACATTTGGCTTACATTGCTAAAAATGTGAAACGTTTGGATTTATTTCATATCGTTTTAAACGTTTGGTTTTGTTCCATAACGTCTGTAAACATCTGGCTTATATCGCTAAAAATGTGAAACGTTTGGATTTGTTTTGCAACATTTATAAGCGTTTGGCTTAAATTGCTAAAAAGGTGAAACATTTGGTTTTTTTCGTACATTTGTAAACGTTTGGCTTAAATCTCTACAAAGGTAAAACGTCTGGATTTGTTTCGTAATGTTTGTAAACGTTTGGCTTAAATCGCTAAGAAGGTGGAACGTTTGGATTTGTTTCAAAACATTTGTAAACGTTTGGCTTAAATCGCTAAAAGGTTGAAACGTTTGTATTTGTTTTTTAACGTTTGTAAACGTTTGGCTTAAATCGCTACAAAAGGTGAAACGTTTGAATTTATTTCGTAACGTTTATAAACGCTCGGCTTAATTTACTAAAAAGGTGAAACACTTAGATTTTTTTGTAGCGTTTGTAAAAGTTTGGCTTAAATAGCTATAAAGGAGAAACGTGTGGTTTTATGTCGTAACGTTTATAAACGTTCGGATTAAATTGCTAAAAAGGTTAAACAGTTGGATTTGTTTCGTAATGTTTTAAACGTTTAGATTTATTTCGTAACATTTGTAAACGATTGGCAAAAACTGCTAAAAAGGTGAAACGTTTGGTTTTGCTTCGTAGCGTTTGTAAACGTTCGGCATAAATCGCTAAAAAGGTTAAACGTTTGGCTTAAATCGCTAAAAAGGTGATACGTTTGGATTTCTTTCGTAACGTTTGTAAACGTTCAGTTTAAATTGCTTAAAAGGTGAAACGTTTGGATTTGTTTCGTAACGTTTCTAAACGATAGGCTTAAATTTCTAAAACGAGGAAACATTTGGATTTGTTTCGTAACGTTTGTAAACGGTTGGCTTAAATCGCTAAAAATGTGAAACATTTGGATTTGTTTCGTAACGTTTGTAAAGGTTTGGCTTAAATTGCTAAAAATGTAAAAAGTTTGGATTTGTAAACGTTTGGCTTAAATTGCTAAACAGGTGAAACGCTTGGATTTGTTTCGTAACGTTTGTAAACGTTTGGATTAAATCACTAAAAAGGTGAAACGTTTGGATTTTTTTCGTAACGGTCGTAATCATTTGGCTTAAATTGCTAATAAGGTGAAATGTTTGGATTTGTTTCGTAACATTTGTAAACGTTTGGCTTAAATTGCCAAAAAGGTGAAACGTTTCGTTTTGTAAAGTTATGAAACAAAACCAAACATTTAAAACCTTACGAAAGAAATCCAAAAATTTCACCTTTTAAGCGATTTAAGTCGTAATGTTTATAAACGTTTGGATTAAATCTCTAAAAATGGCAAACGTTTGGATTTGTTTCGTAACATTTGTAAACGTTTGGCTTAAATAGCTAAAAAGGTGAAACGTTTGGATTTGTTTCGTAACGTTTGTATACGTTTGGCTTAAATCGCTAAAAAGGTGAAATGTTTGGATTGTTTCGTAATGATTGTAAACGTTTGACTTAAATTGCTTAAAAGGTGAAACATTTGGATTTGTTTCGCTACGTTTGTAAACGTTTGGCTTAAATCGCTAGAAACGTTTGAATTTTTTTCGTAACGTTTTAAAGGTTTGCCTTAAATTGCTAAAATGGGGAAACGTTTGGAATTGTTTTGTAACGTTTTGTAAACGTTTGGCTTAAATCGCTAAAAATGTGAAACGTTTGGATTTGTTTCCTAATGTTTGTAAACATTTGGCTTAAATCGCTAAAAAGGTGAAACGCTTGGATTTTTTTCGTAACATTTGTAAACGTTTGGCTTAAATCAGTAAAACGGTGAAACATTTGGTTTTGTTTTGTAACGTTTGTAAATGTTTGGCTTAAATCGCTAAAAATGTGAAACGTGTCGATTTGTTTCATAACATTTGTAAATGCTTGGCTTAAATTCCTAATATGGGGGAACGTTTGGGTTTGTTTCGTAACAAACGTTTGGCTTAAATTTCTAATAATGTGAAACATTTGGATTACGTTTGTAATGTTTATAAATGTTTGGCTTAAATCGCTAAAAAGGTGAAACGTTTGGTTTTGTTGCATAACATTTGTAAACGTTTGGCTTAAATCGCTAAAAAGATGAAACGTTTGGATTTGTTTCGTAGCGTTTGTAAACGTTTGGCTTAAATCGCTAAAAAGGTGAAATTTGGATTTGTTTCGTAAAGTTTGTATACGTTTGGCATAAATCGCTAAAAAGGTGAAACGTTTGGATTTGTTTTGTAACGTTTGTAAATGTTTGGCTTAAATTGCTAAAAAAGTGAAACGCTTGGATTTGTTTTATAATGCTTGTAGACGTTTGGCTTAAATCGCTAAAAAGGTGAAACTTTTGGATTTGTTTCGTAACGTTTGGCTTAAATCGATAAAAAGGGGAAACGTTTGGATTTGTTTCGTAACGTTTTAAAAGTTTGGCTTAAATCGCTAAAATGGGGAAACGTTTGGATTTGTTTCGTAACGTTTGTAAATGTTTGGCTAAATCGCTAAAAAGGTGAAAAGTTTGGATTTTTTCGGTAACATTTGTAAACGTTTGGCTTAAATCGCTAAAAATGTGAAACGTTTGGTATTGTTTTGTAACGTTTGTAAACGTTTGGCTTAAATTGCTAAAAAGGGGAAACGCTTGGATTTGTTTCGTAACGTTTATAAATGGTAGGCTTAAATGGCTAAATAGGTGAAACGTTTCGATTTGTTACGTAACGTTTGTAAATGTTTGGCTTAAATAGCTAAAAAGGTGAAACGTTTGGATTTGTTTTGTAACGTTTTAAATGTTTGGCTTAAATCGCTAAAAAGATGACATGTTTGCTTTTGTTTCGTAACGTTTGTAAACGTTTGGCTTCAATCGCTAAAAAGGTGAAACGTTTGGATTTGTTTCGTTACATTTGTAAACGTTCAGCTTTGTCACGACCCAAATTATTGTGCCGAGACTGCCGCTAGGGAATGGGAGTGGTAGCTCCAAAACCCGTAGCAAGCCTAATTCAGAGAAACTCTTTTAGATAATTTTTCGCATTTTACACCGTAACCAAGTTCACCCTCGTATCGTATTCGCATCATATCATGCATAAATATATTAAATCGTAATCACAAAGTCAAACACTTTAGACTGACTCAATGCTGGTGATCACACAGCCTAATGACGCCAAACAAATAATTACTTCCTTTGCATCACATAGTAGGTTCATGCGTTTAAAGCAACGAATAAAACATCATTCGTACAAGCGAATCAATCAAACATAGTAATATCCTATACGAGCAAGTTATATAGATATGATGTATTTAATAATAATATTCATAATATAAGAAAATAACTTTTATAATAATAATACGCGAAAGTAAATTTGCGACTCACAGTGACCACTTTCCAAATAATACAATTATAAAGATCCCATCAACACGAGCTCCATGCGTCGTTTGATCCTTTAGCTATTCCAGCTCGTCGATCTAGTAACTCGTTGATAAGCCAGTTACTTATTCGAATTACTTGTACGTTTAATTCATAAACGTAGACTTACTATCAAAACCCTAAGTTATAAACTTAGGTTAATATAATCGTATTTTAAATACGATTCTTAATTTTAATAGTATTCTAATACTTAGTCGAGATATTGTTTATATCTCTTATTCATCGATTCTTAAACTTAGGTTCCTTATATCTCGAAATCCTGGCGAATCAGAACTGGACACATGGTCCAATTAAATACTTAAATATTTTGGGGTATTACATTCTTCCCCCCTTATAAAAATTCGTCCTCGAATTTTCATATATTATTCTTACTTTAATCCCCTTTACATCTAATAGGGATACCGTATGCGTCTTTTAACACTGGTCAGCGCAAGAAATCGTCATTCCAATTCTTGTACTTTTTTGCACTTTGATGCAGTTGTCACTGACAACCTTACTTTTTATTTCTTCTCTTTGAACTTTCAGTTCCTTACTGATATCTAAGATAATTCGTTCTAGCGATACTTTATCACTAAGGACGATAATCCTCGTCACTCGATATTTCCTTTTTATGACGACATTAGTCGTATTCATCTGTAGTTACGATTCTTTGTTCTTGATCCTTTACTTTTATTCAATACGCCTGATCCTATCATCATTCCTTGTTGGGTGATGTGAATACTCAATTAACTCATGCTTCTCTACTTACATAGTTCCTTTTGTATTAATGTTGCTGTCGTCCGATTGTTATTCATCGTAGTGCTAGGAACTTATTCCCTTATTTGCTATCCTCTTTTGTCTCGCTACTTCTCTTTTCATATGAAGATTCTTCCATGAGGTGAATCCTCATGATGTATCCTTATAAGGTATTTATTTACCTTCCTTGTAGGATTTACTTGCCTTACTTCTTGCGTCAATACGTATCTTGTATGTTTATTGACCTACTTCCTTTCCTTTGGCGTAACGCGCTATTCTTGAAACTTCTTGTTCCTTCTTACTTTACACCAACCTATTTCATCAATCTGATTTTCAATCAGATAGGATTTTCATATTGGTCGCTGACTTCTTATTTTAATAAGACAGCGTGTGACCAATGTCGATCACCAATTAAACAATGGGTCGTAGTTCCTTTTTGCCTGAATTATCGACGTAGTGCACTCTTGATTACCTACATATTGTATTGTTGTACCTTTACTGACATCTTAACTGTCAGTGGATTCGATCATATGTCCCCTTCCTCTTTATCTTTCTTTGTTTCTATATGTTCGCGACTACATAGATTTCCATTTCTCTAATATCCTTGTGAACTCTTCACATGACTTTTCTCTTTTCCTTTTTCTTTGGTCATTCTTATCTAGTTCCTTGTGTCATACGCAGGTTATCCATACTTTCCTTAACTCTGATTAGTTTATCATACACGTCATGTACCTTTGGCATTCCCTCGACCATACGTAGAAAGTCAGTGGAATACAGTCCCACTGCTAGCATTCCTCATGAAAAGGAGCACATTTGCTTCCTAACTTGATTCAAAGCCACTTATGCCTGACCATTGGCTATCTCTGCACCCTCCCTCATATTGCGATATTTCCGTACACTGAATCAGAAATACATCACTCTGGTACTTCTCGACATCGGACTCGTCTGATACTATTATTTCCCGAAGTTCTCTTCCGGAAGATCTTTTTCTGGGAATATATAAACAAGTTTGATCGCGTCTGACACATCTTAATCCTTTAAGGATCATAATCAGTCTTCTATATCGATCACATTACTCTTTATTTGATCTAACTTGAAGTCTAAGGTTTAACACTTCACAAGCATCCATTACATTTGTACCTTTTTCAGCCTACTATTTCGCTTTATAATCGAAACCTTGAGATGGAAATTTCGACTCTTAGTCCATCGACTGCAGTTCTTGTCGTTCATCTCTCGATCTTTCTTATTGTATAGTTCAATTATTCATTTTCGTCATATCTTCCGATCTAAGTATCTTGATCTTTCCCGATTATCCTTAACCGGAACTAATGGTAGAAAGAATTCCCTAAGTCGGGTCACAAATTTAATTCATGCTATCTGATCTATCACAGCTCTAATTGCTTGTCAAACTAATCATGGGTTTAAACCTTTCATCACATCTTAATCAACAATACTATTAGTCCTTCATTCGCTCGATGTATACGAACATCTTATTTTACTTCTCTTAGAGGATTTAGCATACCGCTTGATCCGTCAAACTCCTTTAGTCTTAACTTCGTATATCACTATCAAACCTCTATTTGTGTTCCTTTCTTCACGTTAATATTGTCTTTGTATCCATCGTCCTATTATTGGTACACAATTTCTTATATCAGTTGCTTTTACGGCTAACTAATTCATAATGACGTTGGATTACTGCGCCACTCCCGATGCCCGTATATTCCCACCTTATCTTGCTAGGTTTCCATTGATCTTCATCTCGTTTCTGGCCTTTACTGGTCAACTGGACTGGGTTGCATTCGCTTCTGTTAGCTCGATCTTCTTCTCGCGCCTCATACACTTGCTGTGTGACGCCGCGTGTTCGCGCAATTCTTTGTTCATAGTATAACGTTTATATAAAGAAATACTGATAACTTCCTTAAAATATAACACCTACTAATCATCACAACTAACCGCTGTCCACGTAAGTTGGACTTTAGGAACATCTCCTTCCTTTTGGCCTTATATGATTACATTTCTTATTGCTAATCTTCCGAGTGTTCTGACTCATCGTAGACTTAGCAAATTATCAAAACATATACTCGCATTTTATAAGTTATACGCATATTACTATCGTAGCAATAAGCATCTATGTTGACTGGATTCAAGAAAATCGGTGTCCCCTAGATTTCCTTGATTACGTATCGTAACTTAAGTCTTGCGAGCATTCCGCTCACATGGACTTAATCAAACATCAAGAGTATTAAAACATAACATACATGTTCTATACGTTGTTAATCGGATATGCTTTACTATCCGAGCATCTCTACTATTCTAGTCGTATACTAGTATATTTAATCAGGGCTAAGTTCATTAACTAGAGGCATAAATCCTATGTTCTCACAGTTATACGTATTCATTCGCCTCGTGCCTTGATCGCAACTTGCTCGCGAGCACTTCACTTTTGTCACAGAGTTCTGGTCTAGGTATACTTACACTAAACACAAAACTCTTGAAAACTCTTTCAAAGAAAACGAATAATTTGAAAATTGCATTTAAATCTTAGCAAAATTGTGCACTAGGGTGATGACGTCTCTCAGCCCCAAAGAGTTTCCACATCTCACCTCTTCGTCTGAACATAATGCATATGATGCATGTCCTATTAATGCATGTATTGATGTATGTAGTGATGCATTTCTATCAATGTCGTGGCGATCATGTATTTCTGTATCGGGTCTAGGGACAATTATGCTTTCAGAATCGTTAAACAAATAACTTTTAAAAGTTATAAAATTCAAGTTTTGTAAGTTCTCCAGACCTTTAAACTCTGTGTCTGGCAAGTTCTTCCACTTCTGTAACTTTGCATTTCTTCTTCATACTCTTACTGAAATTTTGATCGATCGAATCCAATAACATTTCTCACGTGAGTCATTTACTTATTCGAATTACCTGTGCGTTTAATTCATAAACGTAGACTTAGTATCAAAACCCTAAGTTATAAACTTAGGTTAATATAATCGTATTTCAAATACGATTCTTAATTTTAATAGTATTCTAATACTTAGTCGAGATATTTGTTACATCTCTCATTCATCGATTCTTAAACTTAGATTCCATATATCTCGAAATCCTAATGGAACACGTTATGTTCGAGATCCGAATTTCTCTTTTTCAGGGTCCGTAGTTCACTTTTAATGTCCGACGTACTTGAAGTCGGAAATCTAGGTCGAAACGGGGTAAGATGCCCCAACAGGTACAATTGCTGGCTGTGCGAGAGACTGATGGGTCCCGTTCATACACACGGCCCAGTGTGCGTTCGCACACCAGCAGTAGTGCATTCGCACACATAGGCGTGCGTTCGCACACCCTGTGTGCGTCCGCACACTACGGTGTGCGTTTCACACTAATTCAGCCCCTAGAATTTTTAGGGTGCTTTCGCCGTTTTCCGATACTCCTAATTCATTCCAACATGCCTCTTCGTCATATAACACAAATCCCAATTCAAACTTCATTAAAAACGATTATAGAACGCGATTATGATTCGTTTAATTTGTTAAAACGAAATAACCCTAATCCAATCATTTCAATATCAAAAACCATCAAATTGCCTCAATTTGATGCTCGTGGTAGATAGAGAATTGAATTCTGAACAAATCGATATAAAGAACGCTCGATTTGGACGAGAAACGGCGAAACCGCGGCGGATCGTAATCGATCATCACATTTTCGATTCTCTGATACATTTCTCCATTCTTCTGGAGATTCCTTTCTTCTTTCCTTATGAATAAGGAAAGGTTATATATATATATATATATATATATAATCCTGGTTAACTTGCCACTTCAATCCTTTATTTCTTTAACTTAAACCATTTCTCTTTTAAACTTTCTATTTTAACCAAATGGTTAATATTCATTTTAACTCAATTACTTACGTATTATTTATATTCAAATAAATAATACTTACAGAAGATTATTACTTTCCTTCAACAATCTTCCAATTGCTATTCTCGAGGCTTAATTGGCTAATTTACAATTTGGTCCTTGAACTTTTCAGAAATTGCAATTTAGCCCAAAACACATCCGCGTCCAAATTTTAAAAGGCCTCTGATTGACCCGAAACTTTTACCACATATATTATAAAATATTTCGCGGATCTTGGCAAAATAATTTTCCTTTTCGGGACTTAACTGCTTAAAGTACCACATTAGTCCCTGAACTCAGGCTTGGGACTTTTCTTGACATTTTTCCTTTTAATTAAAATTCCAACTTTAGAATTGGAATATGATGCTAAATTCTGCATAATTACTTTCTCCAGACCGACCTACTAAAGACTTATTTAGTTTGATTTCTTTGAAATTATTTCTGATATCGCCACCCTGGCGAATCAGAACTGGACACTAAGTCCAATTAAATACTTAAATATGTTGGGGTATTACAAGCTTCAATCGCTAAAATGGGGAAACGTTTGAATTTGTTTCATAACGTTTTAAACATAAGTTTTTCTATTGTAACGTTTAAAACGTGTGGCTTAAATCACTAAAAATGGGAAACGTTTGGTTTTGTTTCGTAACATTTGTAAATGTTTCTCCAAATCGTTTTACCTTTTCACGTTTGGATTTGTTTTGTAATGTTTTAAACGTTTGGATTTGGATTTGCTTCCTAACGTATTAACCGTTTGGTTTCGTTTCGTAACGTTTAAAATGTTTGGCTTAAATCTCTAAAAATGGGAAACGTTTGGATTTGTTTCGTGACGTTTTAAGCGTTTGGCTTAAATCGCTAAAATGGGGAAACCTTTGGATTTGTTTCGTAACGTTTGTAAATGTTTGGGTAAATCGCTAAATCGCTAAAAAGGTGAAAAGTTTGGATTTTTTTTCGTAAGGTTTGTAAACGTTTGGCTTAAATCGCTAAAAATGTGAAACGTTTGGTTTTGTTTTGTAACGTTTGTAAATGTTTGGCTTAAATTGTTAAAAAGGTGAAACACTAGGATTTGTTTCGTAACGTTTGTAAACGTTTGGCTTAAATTGCTAAATAGGTGAAATGTTTGGATTTGTTACGTAACGTTTGTAAACGTTTGGCTTAAATAGTTAAAAAGGTTAAACGTTTGGATTTGTTTTGTAACGTTTTAAATGTTTGGCTCAAATCGCTAAAAAGAGGACACGTTTGGTTTTGTTTCGTAACGTTTGTAAACGTTTGGCTTCAATTGCTAAAAAGTTGAAACATTTGGATTTGTTTCGTTACATTTGTAAACGTTCAGCTTCAATCGCTAAAATGGGAAAACGTTTGGATTTGTTTCATAATGTTTTAACCGTTATGTTTTCTTTTGTAACGTTTAAAACGTGTGGCTTAAATCGCTAAAAATGGGAAATGTTTGGTTTCTATTCGAAACGTTTGTTAACGTTTCCCCAAATCGTTTCACCTTTTCACGTTTGGATTTGTTCTGTAATGTTATAAACGTTTGGATTTGGATTTGCTTCGTAACATTTTAACCGTTTGGTTTCGTTTCATAACGTTTAAAACGTTTGGCTTAAATCTCTAAAAATGAGAAACGTTTGGTTTTGTTTTTAAACGTTTCCCCAAATTGTTTCATCTCTTCACGTTTGGATTTGTTTCGTAACATTTTAAACGTTTGGGTTTGGATTTGTTTCGTAACATTTTACACGTTTGGATTTGTTTTGTAACGTTTTAAACGTTTAGCTTAATTCTCTAAAAGGTGACACGTTTGGATTTGTTTCGTAACGTTTGTAAACTTTTGGCTTAAATTTCTAAAGAGGAGAAACGCTTGGATTTGTTTCGTTATAAACAGAGATAGAGAATAAGTTGTTGTGTATTATGTTCAACAATTACAAGGCTATTTATACAAGTATAGAATCTCTATTCTAGGAAGGAAATCCTACTCTAGGAAATAATCAATCACAATCAATCACAATCAATCATAATCAATTAGCCCATAATTTAGCTACTAATTAATAGACTAATTGATTCTAATATATCCACATTCCTAATATGCTTTAACACTCCCCCTCAAGTTGGAGCATAGATGTTAATCATGCCCAGCTTGTTACAAAGATAATCAACCCGAACTCCGTTAAGGGCTTTTGTAAAAATATCTCCCAGTTGTTCTCCAGTCTTCACATAACCTGTAGAAACTAAACCTTGTTGAATCTTTTCACGAATAAAGTGACAGTCAATCTCAATATGCTTGGTCCGCTCATGGAACACTGGATTGGATGCAATATGAAGTGCAGCTTGGTTGTCACACCACAACTTAGCTGGCTTAGAAGCTTGCAAACCCAATTCATCAAGGAGTTGGTATATCCACATTATCTCACAAATAGACTTTGCCATAGCCCTATACTCTGATTCTGCACTTGATCGCGAAACTACATTTTGTTTCTTGCTTTTCCAAGAAATCAAATTACCTCCAACAAAAACACAATATCCTGTGGTGGATCTTCGATCTTCTTTCGATCCAGCCCAATCAGCATCCGAAAAACATTCAATCCTAATGTGACCATGATCACCATACAAGATTCCACGACCAGGTGCCCCTTTTAGATAGCACAAAATCTGCTCTACTGCCTTCCAATGATCAATAGTAGGAGATGCCATATACTGACTGACTACACTGACTGAATAAGCAATGTCCGGACGAGTCACAGTAAGATAATTTAGTTTACCCACCAATCGTCTATATCTCTCTGGATCTTCAAATAGTTCTCCATCTTTCATAAGTTGCAGACCAGGAATCATTGGAGCACTACATGGCTTAGCTCCCAATTTTCCTGTTTCAGATAATAAGTCAAGCACATACTTCCTCTGAGATAAGAAGATGCCTTTCTTGCTTCTGATCACTTCGACTCCCAAGAAATATTTCAACACTCCCAAATCTTTAGTATGAAACTGTGTATGCAGAAAAGACTTGAGAGATGAAATCCCAATGGAATCGCTGCCAGTGATTACAATATCATCCACATACACAACTAATAGTATAATGCCACAATTAGATTGTTTATAGAAAACAGAGTGATCAGATTTACTCTTCTTCATTCCAAACTTCTCAATAGCATCACTGAACTTGCCAAACCAAGCACGAGGACTCTGTTTCAAGCCATATAAGGATTTGCGAAGATGACATACTTTCCCATACTCCCCCTGAGCAACAAAACCAGGTGGTTGCTCCATATAGACTTCCTCCTGAAGATCTCCGTGAAGAAACGCATTCTTGATATCTAATTGATGTAAAGGCCAATGATGAGTAGCCGCCATTGAAATAAATAGCCTCACAGAAGTAAGCTTAGCAACAGGAGAAAAGGTTTCAAAGTAATCCACTCCATATGTCTGAGCATAACCTTTAGCAACAAGGCGAGCTTTTAACCTAGCAACAGAGCCATCAGGATTAACTTTAACAGCAAACACCCATTTACATCCAATAGTTCGTTTCCCTGCAGGTAAATCAACTAAGGTCCAGGTACCATTAGTAACCAAAGCATTCATCTCCTCAATCATAGCTTTACGCCATCCAGCATGGGATAAAGCCTCTTTTACAGACTTAGGAACAGAAACAGAATCAAGAGACGCAATAAAAGAACAAGATGATGACGACAAATGGTCATACGAAACAAAAGAAGACACAGGATAAGTACAAGTACGCTTACCTTTACGAAGAGCAATGGGAAGATCATCGCTCGGAGGCGGATCCGATGACGAAGATGTTGGTTCAGGACATGGAACTAGACGATCTGAAGTAGGTGTAATTACATGATTAGACGGTTGTGTTCGACGAGAATATGTTTGAATTATTGGAGGCTTAGCCGGAGCACGAGGAGGAGGTACAGAGCGTGATGTAACAGTATATATTAGCAGATCATCCTCCTCCCCCTGACTAGTAGAACCTGAAGATAAAGAAAATGGAACATTTTCCAAGAAGGTGACATCAGCTAATACAAGGTACCTGCTAAGAGTAGGACTATAGCACCTATATCCTTTTTGAACACGAGAATATCCAAGGAAAATACACTTTAAAGATTTTGGATCAAGTTTCGTTATCTGAGGACGGACATCTCTAACAAAACAAGTACAGCCAAATATCCTAGGTTCAATAGGAAACAAAGTTTTATTAGGAAAGAGAACTTGATAAGGAGTCTCACCAGATAGTACCGTGGAAGGCATTCTATTGATTAGAAAACAAGCTGTAGAAACGGCATCAGACCAAAAATATTTAGGAACCTGCATTTGAAATAACAAAGCTCTAGCAGTTTCAAGAAGATGTCTATTTTTTCTTTCAGCAACACCATTTTGGGATGGTGTGTCCACACAAGAAGTTTGGTGAAGAATACCATGATTCACCATATAATTTTGAAAGGTGTTTGACAAATACTCTTTAGCATTATCACTTCTTAAAATTTGCTCAGGCTTACTAAATTGAGTTTGGATTTCAGCACAGAAATTAGTAAAATGAGAAAATAATTCTGAACGATTTTTCATCAAGTATAACCATGTCGTTCTAGAGTAATCATCCACAAAAGTAACAAAGTATCTGAATCCAGTTTTAGCTGTAACTGGACAAGGACCCCAAACATCAGAGTGTACTAACTCAAAAGGTGCACTAGCTCGTTTATTGATTCTTGGACTAGAACTAAGACAATGATGTTTTGCAAACTGACAAGACTCACAATCTAGAGATGACATGCTAGAAAATTGAGGAAAAAGTTTCTTTAATAAAGGGAGAGAAGGGTGACCAAACCGACAATGTGCTTCAAAAGGAGTTACAATTCCAGTGCAAGCTATAGATTTTGGTATTTCTGGATCAAGTATGTAGAGGCCTCCGGATTCATGTCCCTTACCAATAATCTTCTTCGTCATAAGATCCTGAAACAAACAATAATCGGGAAAGAAAGTGACAGAACAATTCAAAGTACGAGTAAGTTTACTAACAGACATCAAATTGAAAGATAATTGAGGTAAACTAAGAACAGATGACAAAGGTAATGATGACGTGGGTTTAATAGTTCCAGAACCAACAACACAAGATTGCGACCCATCGGCTAAAGTAACAGAAGAGCTAGACTGATTTGACTGAAATTTAGAGAACAAACTAGGATTACCTGTCATATGATCTGTAGCACCTGAATCAATGACCCATTTTGAAGATGAAGAAACAAGACATGTACTAGATTTACCTGATTCAGCAACGTCATTTACTGAACTAGATTGAATGAGCCTGGCATACTCATCTGCAGAAATAGTAACCGTTTTTACAGAGGTTTTAACCGTAGATGCAATACAAATTAACTGAGATCTCTTAGCCTGCAACTTCTTGCAATCTCGTTTCATATGACCCGCTCTATGACAGTAGTGACAAATCATAATTTTATTTTCCGTCATAATTTCCACCAAAGTTGATGACCGACAAAGTTGCAACTAACTGCTTCGTTAGGCAGTAACACAACACTGCTGCAAATACTACTACACTGCTTCTTTAGGCGGAAGAAAGAAAAAAAATCCTATTCTTTAGAATAATGCTCTGATACCATGTTATAAACAGAGATAGAGAATAAGTTGTTGTGTATTATGTTCAACAATTACAAGGCTATTTATACAAGTATAGAATCTCTATTCTAGGAAGGAAATCCTACTCTAGGAAATAATCAATCACAATCAATCACAATCAATCATAATCAATCACAATCAATCATAATCAATTAGCCCATAATTTAGCTACTAATTAATAGACTAATTGATTCTAATATATCCACATTCCTAATATGCTTTAACAGTAACGTTTGTAATTGTTTGGATTTGTTTCGTAAAGTTTGTAAACGTTTGGCTTAAATTCGATAAAAAGGTGAAACGTTTGGTTTTGTTTTATAACCTTTGTAAACGTTTGGTTTTGTTTCGCAACGTTTGTAAACGTGTGGCTTAAATGGTTAAAAAGGTGAAACGCTTGGATTTGTAAACGTTTGTCTTAAATCGCTAAAAAAGTGAAACATTTGGATTTGTTTCGTAACTTTTTATACGTTTGGTGAAACGCTTGGATTTGTTTGTAAACATTTGGTTAAATTGCTAAAAAGGTGAAACATTTGGATTTGTTCCGTAACGTTTGTAAACGTTTGATTTCAATCGCTACAAAGGTGAAACGTTTGGATTTGTTTTGTTACGTTTGTAAACGTTTGGCTTCAATCGCTAAAATGGGTAAAAATTTAGATTTATTTCGTAACGTTTGTAAATGTTTGGCTTAAATTGCTAAAAAGGTGAAACGTCTGGTTTTGTTTCGTAACGTTTGTAAACGTTTGGATTAAATTGTAAAAAGGTGAAAAGCATGGACATGTAAATGTTTAGCTTAAATTGCTAAAAAGGGGAAACGTTTGGATTTGTTTCGTAACGCTTGTAAAGGTTTGGCTTGAATCGCTTAAATGGGGAAACATTTCGATTTGTTCCGTAACGTTTGTAAACGTTTGGCTTAAATCTCTAAAAAGGTGAAACTTTAGATTTGTTTCGTAATTTTGTTTCATAACGTTTGTAAACGGTTGGCTTATATCACTAAAAAGGGGAAGCGTTTGGTTTTGTTTCGAAACGTTTGTAAACGTTTGCTTAAATCGCTAAAAATGTGAAATGCTTGGATTTGTTTCGTAATGTTTGTAAGCGTTTAGCTTAAATCGCTAAAAAGGCAAAACGTTCGAATTTGTTTCGTAATGTTTTAATCATTTGGATTAAATCGCTAAAATGGGGAAACGTTTGGATTTGCTTCGTATCGTTTGTAAAAGTTTTGCTTAAATCGCTAAAAAGGAGAAACGTTTGGTTTTGAAATGTTATGAAACAAAACCAAACGTTTAAACCGTTACGAAACAAATCCTAACGTTTCACCTTTTTAGCGATTTAGGCCGTAACGTTTATAAGCCTATGGCCTAAATCGCTAAAAAGGTGAAACATTTAAATTTCTTTCATAACGTTTGTATAGGTTTGGCTTAAATTGAAACGTTTGGTTTCGTTTCGTAATATTTGTAAACGTTTGGCTTAAATTTCTAAAAAGGTGAAATCTTTTGATTTGTTTCGTTACGTTTGTAAACGTTTGGTTTTGTTTCGTAATGTTTGAAACGTTTGGATTTGTTTCGTCACGTTTATAAACGATTGGCTTAAATTGCTAAAAAGGTGAAACGTTTGGATTTGTTTCATAGCGTTTGTAAACGTTTGGCTTCAATTGCTAAAAAGACGAAACGTTTGGATTGTTTCGTACAATTTGCAAATGTTTGGCTTAAATCGCTAAATAGGTGAAATGCTTGAATTTGTTTCGTAACGTTTGTAAATGTTTTGCTTAAATCGCTAAAAAGGTGAAACGTTTGTAAACGTTTGGCTGGAATCGCTAAAAATGTGAAACTTTTTGATTTGTTTTGTAATATTTATAAATATTTGGCTTAAATCGCAAAAAGGTGAAACGCTTGGATTTGCTTCGTAACGTTTGTAAACATTTGGCTTAAATCGCAAAAAAGGTGGAATGTTTGGTTTTGTTTTGTTCCGTTTGTAAACGGTTGGCTTAAATAGCTAAAAATGTGACACGTTTCCATTTGTTTCGTAAAGTTTGTAAACGTTTGGCTTAAATCTTTGTTTCGTAACGTTTGTAAACGTTTTGGCTTAAATCGCTAAAAAGGTGAAACGTTTGGATTGTAACGTTTGTAAACGTTTGGCCTAAATCGCTAAAATGGTGAAACGCTTGGATTTGTTTCGTAACGCTTGTAAACGTTTCGCGTTGTTTCGTAACGTTTGTAAAACGTTTGGCTTAAATCGCTAAAAATGTGAAACGTTTGGATTTGTTTCGTAACGTTTTAAAAGTTTGGTTTTGTTCAGTAACGTTTGTAAACGTTTGGCTTAAATTTCTAAAAATGTGAAACGTTTGGATTTGTTTTGTAACGTTTATAAAAGTTTTGCGTAAAACGCTAAAAAGGTGAGTTTGGTTTTGTTTTGTAACGTTTGTAAATGTTTGTCTTAAAACGCTAAAAAGGTGAAACGTTTGGATTTGTTTCATAGCGTTTGTAAACATTTGGCTTAAATCGCTAAAAAGGTGAAACGTTTGGATTTGTTTCGTAACGTTTGCACATGTTTGGCTTAAATCTCTACAAAAGGTAAAACCTTTGGATTTGTTTCGTAATGTTTGTAAACGTTTAACTTAAATTTCCAAAAAGATTATATTTGTTTCGTAACGTTTGTAAACGTTTGGCTTAAATCGCTAAAAAGGTGAAACGTTTGGTTTTGTTTCGTAACGTTAGTAAACGTTCGGAATAAATTGCTAAAAAGGTGAAACGCTTGGATTTGTTCCGTAACATTTTAAACGTTTGGATTTGTTTCGTAACATTTGTAAACGTATGGTTTAAATCGCTAAAAAGCGGAAGCGTTTGGTTTTGTTTCGTAACGTTTGTAAACGTTTGGCTTATATCGCTAAAGAGGTGACACGTTTGGAATTGTTTCGTAACGTTTGTAAATGTTCGGATTAAATTTCTAAAAAGGTGGAACGTTTGGATTTGTTTCGTAGCGTTTCTAAACATTTGGCTTAAATCGCTAAAACGAGAAAATGTTTGGATTTGTTTCGTAACATTTGTAAATGTATGGCTTAAATCGCTAAAAAGTGGAAACATTTGGGTTTGTTTCGTAACGTTTTTAAACGTTTGTCTTAAATTTCTAAAAAGGTGAAACGCTTGGATTTGTAAACGTTTAGCTTAAATTGCTAAAAAGTTGAAACGCTTGAATTTGTTTCGAAATGTTTGTAAACATTTGGCTTAAATCGCTAAAAAGGTGAAACATTTGGATTTGTTTCGTGACGTTTGTAAACGTTTGGCTTAAATCGCTAAAAAGGTGAAACGTTTGGATTTGTTTCAAAACGTTTGTAAACGTTTGGCTTAAATTGCTGAAAAGGTGAAACGCTTGGATTTGTTTCGTAACGTTTGTTAATGTTTGGCTTAATTCTCTAAAAAGGGGAAACATTTGGATTTTTTTGTAACGTTTGTAAACGTTTGGCTTAAATCGCTAAAAATATGAAATGTTTGGATTTGTTTCGTAACGTTTGTAACAGTTCGGCTTAAAGCGATAAAAAGGTGTGACGCTTGGATTTGCTACGCAACGTTTGCAAACATTTGGCTTAAATCGCTAAAAAGGTGAAACGTTTGGATTTGTTTCATAGCGTTTGTAAATGTTTGGCTTAAATAGCTAAAAATGTGAAACGTTTGGATTTGTTTCGTAAGGTTTGTAAACGTTTGGCTTAAATCGCTAAAATGGTGAAACGTTAGGATTGGTTTCGCAACGTTTGTAAACGTTTTTGTTTAAATCACTAAAAAGGTGAAACGTTTGGATCATAATGTTTGCAAGCTTTTGTCTTAAATCGCTAAAATGGGGAAACGTTTGGATTTGTTCCGTAACATTTTAAAAGTTTGGCTTAAATCGCTAAAATGGGGAAATCTATGGTTTTGTTTTGTAATATTTCTAAACGTTTGGCTAAAAATCGCTAAAAAGGTGAAACGTTTGGTTTTGTTTCGTAACGTTTTAAACGTTTGGATTTGTTTCGTAACCTTTGTAAACGTATGGCTTAAATTGCTAAAACATGAAACGTTTGGATTTGTTTTGTAACGTTTTAAACGTTTGGTTTTGTTTCGTAACATTTGTAAACGTTCCGCTTAAATCGATAAAAAGGTGAAATTTTTGGATTTGTTCCGTAACATTCGTAAACGTTTGGCTTAAATCGCTAAAAGGTGAAATGTTTGGTTTTGTTTCGTAATGTTTGTAAATGTTTGGCTTAAATCGCTAAAAAGGTGAAACATTTGGATTTGTTTTGTAACTTTATAAACGTTTGCCTTAAATTTCTAATAAGGTGAAATTCTTTGATTTGTTTCGTAGCACTTATAAATGTTTGCCTTTGTTTCGTAACGTTTTTAAAAGTTTGGCTTAAATCCCTAAAAATATTAAACGTTTGGATTTGTTTCGTAACGTTTTAACCGTTTGGTTTTGTTCCGTAACGTTTGTAAACGTTTGGCTTAAATTTCTAAAAATGTGAAATGTTTGGATTTGTTTTGTAACGTTTATAAACGTTTTGTTTAAATTGCTAAAAACGGTGAAACGTTTGGTTTTGTTTCGTAACGTTTGTAAACGTTTGGCTTAAATCACTAAAAAGGGGAAAGGATTGGATTTGTTTTGTAACGTTTGTAAATTTTTGGCTTAAATCGCTAAAAAGGAGAAACGTTTGGATTTGTTTCGTAACGTTTGTAAACGTTTGGCTTAAATCGATAAAAAGGTTAAACGTTTGGGTTTGTTTCAGAACGTTTGTAAACGTTTCGCTTAAATCCATACAAAAGGGGAAACGTTTGGATTTGTTTCATAACGTTTGTAAAAGTTTGTCTTAAATCGCAAAAAAGGTGAAACGTTTGTTTTTTTTCCATAACGTTAGTAAATGTTCGGATTAAATTGCTAAAAAGGTGAAACGCTTAGTTTTTGTAATACCCAAAAATAATTACTTAGCTAATTGGACCACGTGTCTAGTTTGGAATCGCCATAATGGCGAAATCGGAAGGATTTCTAATAAAAATAAAGTAAGTAAATTTCAAGTAGGTCGGTTTTGGGAAATTAATTATGAGGGTGTTAAGGTTATATTTCAATTCTAAAGTTAGAATTGGAATAAAAAGGAAAAATGTCAAGAAAAGCCCAAAATAAAGTGCAGGGGCCAAAGTGGTAATTTAGCCACTTTGTGTCGAAAATGGAAATTTATAAGTTTTGACGGAAAAGTATTAATATCGAGCTTCGTATTATTTATCGGGTATAACTAATACGTATAAGTTATAATAAAAGAAGTTAACGATTTAGTTATGGACTAAATCGAATAAAAGAAAAGTTTAAAGGACGAATTGTATTAATTAAAGAAAGCAAGGATTAAAAAGGCCTTTAAACCATGATATATAAGAAACTTAATATGAAAAGAAAGAATCAGAGGAAGAAAGGAGAAGCATCCAGAAACCATCACCATTTCTCACGATCAACTTCGACACTTTACGGTTTCTTCGTTCGGCATCCATTTTGAGCGATTCTTGCGCCCATCTCTCCGTAATTGAATGCTCTACTGATATTAAGCAGCATATCAAGGTAAGATTTCGGTTTTTGATGGTGAAATGGTGTTTGAATGGGCTGTTTCGTATTAAACGTAACGTTCGAATCGTTCGAATAGAAATCGAGCTGTTTTTGATGTTTTGGAAGTGTAAAATGATGAATTATGGATTAAAATGAATTGGGTATGAATTGGTATGAATTATGCGTGATTTGAGGCTTCGGAAACGACCGGAATTCGTCAAAACGTCGCACCCGAAAGGGGTGCACGACGTGCTGAAAATCAGCACGTCGTGCTGGTGCGCGACGTGCACCATGAAGGGCACGACGTGCCCTTCACAAATATTGAAGGGCACGACGTGCCCTACCTCGACTAGAACCTCCGTGGGACTTCCGTGAGTGAAAAATAGCATCTGATAGCTTGATTTGGGTATGAAACTCAGTCAAATGTCTTGAAATTGATATAAAACATTATAGGAATAAATGATAATATGATAAGTAAGAATTCAGTTAAGAAAATTATATAATTCCGAAGTACGAGGAATAGTACTCGATAAGTCGTAAGTACGACTAAGGATCATCGAGTTTTCAAGCAAACTAGAAGTGGAATCTAATCAACTTAAACCTAAGATTTATAAGTATTATACGTGTGAAAACACGAGGTTATTATCTAATTATTAAACGTTAATTAATATGTATCAGACGTACAAGCGAGCAGTGAGGGCACCAGACGTGGGCTAGCGAGAGCATATCATTTCATCGACCACGTCATTGATTTGATAGCGGTTTCTATGAGTGGCACTATACTTTTGTGTATTGTTATTTAAAAGTTATTATTTTGATATATTATGGATAACCACATCGCATAGTACATGATTTGATATATCGCTTAATCGAATTGCTTTTATCAATTACCGTTTATCGTTATTATCGATTATTATACCGTTTATCGAATTATTATAGTTTTGAAACCAATGTGTGATCCGAGGAAACATGCTACCTATTGGGCGTCAATAGGACTGTGTGATCACCGGTAAGTATGTCAGTCGAGCGTGTCTAGATTGTTATAGTGTCGTAGAATTATATCGAATATCGAACATCGTATATTGAATCGTATCATATCGTATCGAAGTTGGAATGAGTATATCGAATGGGATACGAGGTTTGACTCGGCTGAACTATCTCGGGACCCGTATCCTGTGGGTTTAACTTGGTTGAACTATCTCGGGACCCACACCTTGGGATTAAGAGAAGGTAGTGGTTTAACTCGGTTGAATTATCTCTGGACCCTACCCATCGGATCGATCGAATTGATATTTATCGTTATGAATCGTATGAAACAATAGATCGTATTGAGTATCGTGAATAGGGTTTCAATTGGATCTAATACTTGGATTATATGATAACACGTTATATTATATTTTGATATCGATTATTGATACTACTGATATGTTTTATCGTATGCGATGTTATGTTTTGACAATACTATTAATAATGTGCTCACTCACTCAGTATTTTCCCAAATACTGACCCCTCACTTTTGATGTCTTTCAGGTACTTAGGGTGTGGACTTAGCTAGAAGCCGATTTTGGAATCCAGAAGTCATCTATGCATGTATAGTTCTCTGACTTCTGTGAATGCTGCAGTAGTGGTCCTACATCGACAGAGAGTAGCCTAGACAGCAATAGATTTTGGTTATATATATATTACTTGCTGTTTTGTTATACTTTTGTAGGCTACGTGTTTTATATATATAGTACCGTGAGGCCAGTTCGTACAGAGTACGGTAACAAGAGCCCAAGAGGTTAACATAATAGTTAGTGTGAATAGTTGTGTATATATGTTATATATGTTTGCTTCTGTTGTGTTGATGTTATTTATTTATTATTTATGAAAAAATTAATAGTGATTTATGGATTGCTACGGGTTCCGGAGCTACCACTCACGTTCCCTAGCGCCGGTTGCGGCTCAATATTTGGGGTCGTGACAATGTTGGTATCAGAGCAATTGGTCCAATTACCACTGCAAGTTTGTTTTGATATTTGTTTGAGTGCAGTTGGTCCAGTTACCACTGCCAGATTTGTCTAATTGTCTGTTTGACTGGAAGTATTCTGTCAGTAAGTAAACATAGGAACTACTGCAGCAAGAGACGGACCTTAGTTGTCTGTAATTGTGTGATATATGCATTGGTAATATGTAGTATAGCGTGTGCGAATCAGTGCTACTAAGCTAGTAAGTGATTAGTATCTGTATATACGAACGACTGAGATAACTAAGTAATTATTACTTGCGCTGGGATTGTTAAGTGATTGTTTAATCGCGAACTACGTGCGACTGGATTAAGTGCTAAATGTTTACAGCATATTATAAGTTGATATTGGAATTGCGTATGGAAATGGACTCAGATGGTCGCTTATGTTTGAAATTGTTTCTTTTCAGCATGTCTGGGCAAAACGGAGCTCAGTCGCATGCTAAGGAAGAACGGGAGGAAGCGCCTCCTATATTTCAAAATGGATTTCACAATGAAGTAGGCGAACCATCTAGGGTCCATCAGAACGGATTCCACGCAAATACTAGAACATCGCCAGAAGTATATCAGAATGGCTATATGTCTGTGTCGGAGATAGGTAGTTCTTCTGGAAACAGAGCTAGAGTACATTCGCGGGAGAGAGAATATAGCGAAGAAGATGAAGAGGAACTGGAGGAAGATCCGGAAGAGGACCCTGAAGAAGATCCGGAGGAGGATCCTGAGGATGATCCAGAAGAAGTATTAGAAGAAGAGGCAGAAGAAGAATATCCTCAGGAGGAAGAGTATGAAGAAGAAGAACAGTTAGAGGAATCAGACGTTGAACAATACAGAAGTGAGTATTTCTGGTAGAGAGTGCAGAGATATCGTGACCTGAGAGAAGATGCAGACATAGCAAATGGTCAGGCACTGATAGCTCTAAACCAAGTCAGTAGACAGATGCGCTCCTTTTCTCGAGGAATGTTAACAGTAGGAATGTATTCTACTGATTTTCTGCGAATGGTTGAGGGAGTTCCTGATCATAACGAAGACAACAGAACCATCAACCGTAGATATGTCAGAGGTTTAGGACCTGAGTTTGGTGAGTTGTATGAGTACGTAGGTGAGAATTTCGGGACACTTACTACGATGGCCCGTAGAATCGAAACTTAGCATGAGTGGGCGGGCGATCCAGTACGACCCTTTTACTTTAGACGCAAGTACCACCCGGACTACGTCAGCATGTCCTCCAGAATTAGAACCAACCCCTATTTTGTGCAAAGAGGCGAAAGAAATTCCGGTAGAATAGTTAGGGGCCGACACAGGCGTAGTTATTAGGGAACCTAGCGTTCCGCATCAGGCACCTCCAGGTATTAGCGATTTATATGCTTTGAGTATTATGTTTATGTGTTTGCATTATTGTGTATATATGTTTGTTGCATTGCATAATAGAACAGTCAGTAATAGGATATGCCTATAGAATAATACCTCGGAAAGCGAGAACCTATAGGAATCGCTGTTATTAAACACACGCCTAATAAAAAAATATATAAACATAACTTACAAAAAAAAACAATAATATAATACACATTACATAATACATTTGTAGTGAACGTAATTCCTATATTACGTTCTAGAAACTGTAAAGGAAAGGATATATTACTAGAAGAGGAAATCGATGTGGAACATTGATATCCGCATTTTATATAATATAGTACAGAATGTTGCAGAAGTGGATGTGGTGATTACAGCGGTAGAAAATTTTGAATTGAATTGAGTTATCAGAGATATGGAGAAAGAAGGGATGTGACAGAAGAACAGTCTGTAAATGATAGAAAATGACAGCAATACAAAAATTTGAAATATACCCAATAAGTATAAAGAAAGCCGTTAATAGTCGCAGAGCGTATAATCTAGAGTAAACTTACGATTTTATGAAAATTTTGAAAGTTTTTATGATTTTTCAAGGTACAATTATGCTCAGAAATCGCATGTGATATTGCATAATCACGATAGGAATGCATAAGAAAATGATTCTCAAAATGTATATCATGCATCATATCTTTACAATAATGAGGAAAAATGCAATTTTGAGCAACTCTTTGGTGAGGAGAGATGTCATCACTCTAAGCTACAATTGTACTAATGATTTCAAACGATTTATGAAAAGTGATTTAGAAAGAGCTGCGCAGCCAAAAGAAGTTTTAAAAATCATTTTGTTCAGTAAGTAAACTCGGATATAAAGCCCTGGGACAAATAGTGAAAGATTCTTAATAAATAAGACTAAAATTGTAAAATAAACCCCAATTACAGAATAAACCCATATAATGATTAATTGCAACAAGGCTAATAAAGCTAAAGGAGAATATGAATGAGGAGCTATCGCCGGAGAACATACGCTAGTAAAATGCGATGCACTGGCAATATTTAAACAAAGGATGAAATGACAGAGAGTCGTGCTAGACGAAAGAAACGTAACGAATACATAAGAAGGATAAATGTAATGATTATTCTTATGTTGAGATAAGCGACGTAGTGATCGAGAGTTATATCGAAAGAGATAAATTAAAAGTATAAAGGATGAGAAGACAATAGTATGAATGATGAACATTAAGTGATATTTTAAGGATATATAACCTTATCAGTATTAGTGTTTGAAGATACAGAAGTAGAAAGAAAAAGAGATACAAACGACAAAGAAGATGATCTTGTGAGATATGAAAGTTTAAAATTAGATAGATCAGAAGAGACAATGATACTATATGACTGATAGTAAGTAAAGTTACTAATATCAGCAATAAGAATTATAAGTCGCGTTAACCGAAAGGAGAAAGGTTAAGCGTAAAATTCTAACATAAGGAGAAAAGCACACGTATAGGCGTACGTGTCAGTAAATGTAAGAATTGTGGATATTATGAAAGAAAGTATAATGAGGAAACTCATATACCCTCAAAATTTTACAAGATGATTAGAGACATGAAAAGTTTTAGAGATGTGTCAGAAGGATTACCAGAATAGAACAGTAATAATGGGGGTATTATAAATGAAGGAAGGACATAATGGACACAGTAAATAAAGGATAAGATGATATTCATTGCTATGGAACAAATAGGAGTAAACTATATCCAAGAGACCGTGATGTCATAAGGACGAGAGGTGATGCTAGTACAAAGAAATCAAGTTATTTAAAAAGGACAAATTAAGAAATAATCGCAATTAGTATTAAGATGATACCTTCAAGAATGAGAATAAAGTTATGAAGCTAGTTAGAAGTAAGAAGAAGAAGTATAAGACGAGAGAGGAAGTTGATTATATGGTAGGAAAGAATGACGATTAAGGAAATAAATAAGCTATTAAGGATCTAATGAATCCGTTGAGGATGAAAGTTAAAGATGAAGTTAGTTAAAAGTTAAAGATAAGAAAGAAGTTAAGCGAAAGCTAATTAACGAGAAAAGTTCTCGAAATAGTTAAATGCTAAAGAAGCATGTAAGCATGAAAATAGTGAAGGATGTATCAGACTTATCGATATTAAGAGACAGCGAAGGTGATAACCAGGATACCAGTTGAAAGAAATTGGTTGATGAGGAACGAAGTGTCAGATAACGGTGGAAAGAAGTAAGAAATGATGATAATCAACTAAGGAACAAAAGTGACAACCATGTGATGATGACGCAGAGACTACGACATCAAGAATATGTCCAAGAACTATTCTATTTCGGGAAACACAACAGATGAGACAAAAGTACCAGTAAGAGAATTCTCAACGATATAACAGCAGGCAGCTATTGTGAATTGGATAGACAATCGATTAGCGACAAGTATGAAGTTATAGCTGTGTATGGAAAGCTATGAGTTATGTAAGAGAAAAAGCTGCAACTAAAACGTACTAATGAACACTGAAGAAAGTGTAAGGACAGTTATCAGGTCTTAACAAGTTTTATGAAATTTCGAGGACGAATTTTTATAAGGAGGGAAGAATGGAATACCCAAAAATAATTAATTAGCTAATTGGACCACGTGTCTAGTTTGGAATCGCCAGAATGGCGAAATCGGAAGGATTTCTAATAAAAATAAAGTAAATAAATTTCAAGTAGGTCGGATTTGGGAAATTAATTATGAGGGAGTTAAGGTTATATTTCAATTCTAAAGTTAGAATTGGAATAAAAAGGAAAAATGTCAAGAAAAACCAAAAATAAAGTACAGGGACCAAAGTGGTAATTTAGCCACTTTGTGTCGAAAATGGAAATTTATAAGTTTTGACGGGAAAGTATCAATATCGAGCTTCGTATTATTTATCGGGTATAAATAATACGTATAAGTTATAATAAAAGAAGTTAACGATTTAGTTATGGACTAAATCGAATAAAAGAAAAGTTTAAAGGACGAATTGTATTAATTAAAGAAAGCAAGGATTAAAGAGGCCTTTAATCCATGATATATAAGAAACTTAATATGAAAAGAAAGAATCAGAGGAAGAAAGGAGAAGCATCCAGAAACCATCACCATTTCTCACGATCAACTTCGACACTATACGGTTTCTTCGTTCGGCATCCATTTCGAGCGATTCTTGCTCCCATCTCTCCGTAATTGAATGCTCTACTGATCTTAAGCATCATATCAAGGTAAGATTTCGGTTTTTGATGGTGAAATGGTGTTTTTATGGGCTGTTTGGTATAATACGTAACGTTCGAATCGTTCGGATAGAAATCGAGTTGTTTTTGATGTTTTTGAAGTGTAAAATGATGAATTATGGATTAAAATGAATTGGGTATAAATTGGTATGAATTATGGATGATTTGGAGCTTCAGAAACGACAAACGTCGCACCCGAAAGGGGTGCACGACGTGCTGAAATTCAGCACGTCGTGCTGGTGCGCGACGTGCACCACAGGGTGCACGACGTGCACCACAAGGGGTGTACGACGTGCACCATGAAGGTAACGACGTGACCTTCACAAAAATTGAAGGGCACGACGTGCCCTACCTCGACTAGAACCTCCGTGGAACTTCCGTGAGTGAAAAATATCATCCGATAGCTTGATTTGGGTATGAAACTCAGTCAAATGTCTTGAAATGGATATAAAACATTATAGAAATTAATGTTAATGTGATAAGTAAGAATTCAGTTAAGAAAATTATATAATTCCCAAGTAAGAGGAATAGTACTCGATAAGTCGTAAGTACGACTAAGGATCATCGAGTTTTCATTTCATCGACCACGTCATTGATTGGATAGCGGTTTTTATGAGTGGCACTTTAATTTTGTGTATTGTTATTTAAAAGTTATTATTTTGATATATTATGGATAACCACATCGCATAGTACATGATTTGATATATCGCTTATCGAATTGCTTTTATCGATTACCGTTTATCGTTATTATCGATTATTATACCGTTTATCGAATTATTATAGTTTTGAAACCAGTGTGTGATCCGAGGAAACATGCTACCTATTGGGCGTCAATAGGACTGTGTGATCACCGGTAAGTATGTCAGTCTAGCGTGTCTAGATTGTTATCGTGTCGTAGAATTATATCGAATATCGAACATCGTATATTGAATTGTATCATATCGTATCGAAGTTGGAATGAGTATATCGAATGGGATACGAGGTTTGACTCGGTTGAACTATCTAGGGACCCGTATCCTGTGGGTTTAACTTGGTTGAACTATCTCGGGACCCACACCTTGGGATTAAGAGAAGGTAGTGGTTTAACTCGGTTGAATTATCTCTGGACCCTACCCATCGGATCGATCGAATTGATATTTATCGTTATGAATCGTATGAAACAATAGATCGTATTGAGTATCGTGAATAGGGTTTCAATTGGATCTAATACTTGGATTATATGATAACACGTTATATTATATTTTGATATCGATTATTGATACTACTGATATGTTTTATCGTATGCGATGTTATGTTTTGACAATACTATTAATAATGTGCTCACTCACTCAGTATTTTCCCAAATACTGACCCCTCACTTTTGATGTCTTTCAGGTACTTAGGGTGTGGACTTAGCTAGAAGCCGATTTTGGAATCCAGAAGTCATCTATGCATGAATAGTTCTCTGACTTCTGTGAATGCTGCAGTAGTGGTCCTGCATCGACAGAGAGTAGCCTAGACAGCAGTAGATTTTGGTTATATATATGTTACTTGCTGTTTTGATTATACTTTTGTAGGCTACGTGTTTTATGTATATAGTACCGTGAGGCCAGTTCGAACAGAGTACGGTAACTAGAGCCCACGAGGTTAACAGAATAGTTAGTGTGAATAGTTGTGTATATATGTTATATATGTTTGCTTCTGTTGTGTTTATGTTATTTATTTATTATTTATGAAAAAATTAATAGTGATTTAAGGATTGCTACGTGTTCCGGAGCTACCACTCCCGTTCCCTAGCGCCGGTTGCGGCTCAATATTTTGGGTCGTGACAGTGTTTTTCTGTAAAGTTTTAAACGTTTGGATTTGTTACGTAAAATTTGTAAACGTTTGGCTTAAATCGCTAAAAAGGGGAAACGTTTGGTTTTGTTTCGTAACGTTTGTAAATTTTGGCTTAATAGCTAAAAAGGTTAAACGTTTGGCTTACATCGCTAAAAAGGTGTCATGTTTAGAATTGTTTTGTAATGTTTGTAAACGTTTGGATTAAATTTCTAAAAAGGTGGAACGTTTGGATTATTTTCGTAACGTTTCTAAACGTTTGGCTTAAATCGCTAAAACGGGAAAACGTTTGGATTTGTTTCGTAACATTTGTAAACGTTTGGCTTAAATCGCTAAAAAAGGGAAATGTTTGGGTTTGTTTCGTAACATTTGTAAACGTCTGTCTTAAATTGCTAAAAAGGTGAAACGCTTGGATTTGTAAATGTTTGGCTTAAATTGCTAAAAAGGTGAAATGCTTGGATTTGTTTCTAAACGTTTGGCTTAAATCGCTAAAAAGGTGAAACGTTTGGATTTATTTCATAACGTTTGTAAACGTTTGGCTTAAAGCTTTACAAAAGGGGAAACGTTTGGATTTGTTTCCTAACGTTTGTAAACGTTTGGCTTAAATTTTAAAAAATATGAAACACTTATATTTGTTTCGTAACGCTTGTAAACGTTTGGTTTAAATCGTTAAAAAGGTGAAACGTTTGGTTTTGTTTCGTAACGTTAGTAAACGTTCAGATTAAATTGCAAAAAAGGTGAAACGTTAGGAATTGTTCCGTAACGTTTTAAACGTCTGGATTTGTTTCGTAACATTTGTAAACGTTTGGCTTAAATCAGTAAAAAGGTGAATTGTTTGGTTTTGTTTCGTAACGTTTGTAAACGTTCGGCTTAAATAGGTAAAAAGGTTAAACGTTTGGCTTATAAATGGTGACACGTTTGGAATTGTTTTGTAACGTTTGTAAACGTTCAGATTTACTTGCTAAAAAGGTGGAACGTTTGGATTTGTTTCGTAACGTTCCTATATGTTTGGCTTAAATTGCTAAAACGAGAAAACGTTTGGATTTGTTTGTAACGTTTGTAAACGTTTGGCTTAAATCGCTAAAAAGGGGAAACGTTTGGGTTTGTTTTGTAATGTTTGTAAACGTTTGTCTTAAATTTCTAAAAAGGTGAAACGCTTGGATTTGTAAACGTTTGGCTTAAATTGGTAAAAAGGCGAAACGCTTGGATTTGTTTCAAAACATTTGTAAACGTTTGGCTTAAATCGCTAAAAAGGTGAAACGTTTGGATTTGTTTTGTAACGTTTGTAAAAATTTGGCTTAAATCGCTAAAACGGTGAAACGGTTGGATTTGTTTTGCCACGTTTGTAAACGTTTGGCTTAAATCGCTAAAAAGCGGAAACATTTGGATTTGTTTCGTAACGTTTGTAAACGTTTGGCTTAAATTTCTAAATAAGTGAAACACTATGATTTTTTTCGTATCGTTTGTAAACGTTATGCTTTCGAATAGCTAAAATGGTGAAACGTTTGATTTTGTCTTGTAACATTTGTAAACGTTTGACTTACGTCGCTAAAAATATGAAACGTTTACAAATCCAAATGTTTCTTCTTTTTAGCGATTTAAGCCGAACGTTTACAAAAGTTATGAAACACAATTACGAAATAAATCCAAACACTTCACCTTTTTAGCGATTTAAGCCATGTTTTCAAACGTTACGAAATCCAAACATTTGGCAAAGATCGCTAAAAAGGGGAAACGTTTAGATTTGTTCTGTAACGTTTGCAAACGTTTGGCTTAAATCGCTAAAAAGGGGAAACGTTCGGTTTTGTTTTGTAATGTTTGTAAACGTTTGGCTTAAATAGCTAAATAGGTGAAACGTGTGGATATGTTTCGTAACATTTGTAAACGTTTGGCTTAAATCAGTAAAAAGGTGAAACGTTTGGTTTTGATTCGTAACGTTTGTAAACGTTCGGCTTAAATAGGTAAAAAGGTTAAACGTTTGGCTTATATCGCTAAAATGGTGACACGTTTGGAATTGTTTTGTAACGTTTGTAAACGTTCAGATTTACTTGCTAAAAAGGTGGAACGCTTGCATTTGTTTCGTAACGTTCCTAAATGTTTGGCTTAAATTGCTAAAACGAGAAAACGTTTGGATTTGTTTGTAACGTTTGTAAACGTTTGGCTTAAATCGCTAAAAAGGGGAAACGTTTGGGTTTTTTTGTAATGTTTGTAAACGTTTGTCTTAAATTTCTAAAAAGGTGAAACGCTTGGATTTGTAAACGTTTGGCTTAAATTGGTAAAAAGGTGAAACGCTTGGATTTGTTTCAAAACATTTGTAAACGTTTGGCTTAAATCGCTAAAAAGGTGAAACGTTTGGATTTGTTTTGTAACGTTTGTAAAAATTTGGCTTAAATCGCTAAAACGGTGAAACGGTTGGATTTGTTTTGCAACGTTTGTAAACGTTTGGCTTAAATCGCTAAAAAGCGGAAACATTTGGATTTGTTTCGTAACGTTTGTAAATTTCTGGCTTAAATTTCTAAAAAAGTGAAACACTATGATTTTTTTCGTATCGTTTGTAAACGTTATGGTTTCGAATAGCTAAAATGGTGAAACGTTTGATTTTGTCTTGTAACATTTGTAAACGTTTGACTTACGACGCTAAAAATGTGAAACGTTTATAAATCCAAATGTTTTTCCTTTTTAGTGATTTAAGCCGAACGTTTACAAAAGCTATGATACACAATTACGAAATAAATCCAAACGCTTCACCTTTTTAGCGATTTAAGCCATGTTTTCAAACGTTACGAAATCCAAACGTTTGGCAAAGATCGCTAAAAAGGGGAAACGTTTAGATTTGTTCTGTAACGTTTGCAACAGTTTGGCTTAAATCGCTAAAAAGGTGAAATGTTCGGTTTTGTTTTGTAATGTCTGTAAACGTTTGGCTTAAATCGCTAAATAGGTGAAACATGTGGATATGTTTCGTAACATTTGTAAATGTTTGGCTTAAATCGCTAAAAAATGTGAAATGTTTGGATTTGTTTCGTAACATGTTAAACGTTTGTCTTAAATCGCTAAAATGGGAAAACGTTTGGATTTGTTCCGTAACGTTTTAAAAGTTTGGCTTAAATCGCTAAAATGGGGAAATCTATGGTTTTGTTTTGTAATATTTCGAAACGTTTGGCTAAAAATCGATAAAAAGGGGGAAACGTTTGGTTTTGCTTCGTAACGTTTTAAACGTTTGGATTTGTTTCGTAACCTTCTTAAACGTATGGCTTAAATTGCTAAAACGTGAAACGTTTGGATTTGTTTTGTAACGTTTAGACGTTTGGTTTTGTTTCGTAAAGTTTGTAAACATTCCGCTTAAATCGCTAAAAAGGTGAAATATTTGGATTTGTTCTGTAACGTTTGTAAACGTTTGGCTTAAATCGCTAAAGGGTGAAACGTTTGGTTTTATTTTGTAATGTTTGTAAATGTTTGGCTTAAATCGCTAAAAAGGTGAAACATTTGGATTTGTTTTGTAACGTTTGTAAATGTTTGGCATAAATCGCTAAAAAGAAGAAACGTTTGTTTTATTTTCGTAACGTTTGTAAATGTTTGGATTAAATCGCTAAAAATGTGAAACATTTGGACTTGTTTCGTAACGTTTGTAAACGTTTGGCTTAAATCGCTAAAAAGGTTAAACATTTGGATTTGTTTGTAACATTTGTAAATGTTTGACTTAAATCGCTAAAGTGGGAAAACGTTTGGATTTGTTTCGAAACGTTTCTAAACGTTTGGCTTAAATCGCTAAAAATGTGAAACGTTTGGATTTGTTTCGTAACGTTTCTATACGTTTGGCTTAAATCGCTAAAAAGAAGAAAAGTTTGGATTTGTTTGGTAACACTTGTAAACGTTTGGCTTAAATCGCTAAAATGGTGAAACATTTGGATTTGTTTCGTAACGTTTGTAAACGTTTGGCTTAAATCTCTAAAAAGACGAAACATTTAGTTTTGTTTCGTAATGTTTTAAACGTTTGGATTTGTTTCATAACGTTTGTAAATGTTCGGCTTTAGTTGCTAAAAAGGTGAAACGCTTTTATTTGTTTCGTAATGTTTCAAAACGTTTGGCTTAAATCGCTAAAAAGGTGAAACGTTTGGATTTATTTCGTAACGTTTGTAAACATTTACCTTAAATCGCTAAAAAGGTGAAACGTTTGGATTTGTTTCGTAACGTTTAAAATCGTTTGGATTCAATCCCTAAAAAGTTTAAACGTTTCGATTTGTTTCATAACTTTTGTAAACGTTCGGCTTAAATTACCAAAAAGGTGAAACGTTTGGATTTGTTTATAACGTTTGCAAATTTTTGGTTTAAATCGGTAAAGTGGGAAAACGTTTGGATTTGTTTCGTAACGTTTCTAAATGTTTGTCTTAAATCACAAAAAAGGTGAAACGTTTGGATTTATTTCGAAACTTTTCTAAGCGTTTGGCTTAAATGCTTAAAATGGGAAACGTTTGGATTTGTTTCGTAACGTTTCTAAATGTTTGGCTTAAATCGCTAAAGAGGTGAAACGTTTGGATTTGTTTGGTAACACTTGTAAACCTTTGGCTTAAATCGCTAAAAGGTGAAACATTTGGATTAGTTTTGTAACGTTTGTAAACGTTTGGCTTAAATCTCTAAAAACGCAGAACGTTTGGTTTTGTTTCGTAACGTTTTAAACGTTTGGATTTGTTTCTTAACGTTTGTAAACGTTCGGCTTTAGTTGCGAAAAAGGTGAAACGCTTGGATTTGTTTCGTAATGTTTCTAAACGTTTGGCTTAAATCGCTAAAAAGGTGAAACGTTTGGATTTGTTTCGTAACATTTGTAAACGTTTGGCTTAAATCGCTAAAAAGGTGAAACGTTTGGATTTGTTTCATAAAGTTTGAAATCGTTTGGATTCAATCCTTAAAAAGTTTAAACGTTTGTATTTATTTCATAACTTTTGTAAACGTTCTGCTTAAATTGCTAAAAAGGTGAAATGCTTGGATTTGTTTCGTAACGTTTGTGAATGTTTAGCTTGTATTGCTAAAAAGGTTAAACGTTTGGATTTGTTTCGTAACGTTTGTCAACGTTTGTCTTATATCGCTAAAAAGGTGAAACGTTTGGATTTTTTCCGTAACATTTGTAAACGTTTGGCTGCAATCACTATAAAGGTGAAACGTTTAGATTTGTTTTATAACGTTTGTAAACTTTCGGCATAAATTGCTAAAAAGGTGAAACGCTTGGATTTGTTTCATAACGTTTCTAAATGTTTGGCTTAAATCGCTAAAAATGGGAAACATTTGGATTTATTTCGTAACGTTTCTAAACGTTCGGCTTAAATTGCTAAAAAGGTGAAACGTTTGGATTTGTTTATAACGTTTGTAAATGTTTGGTTTAAATCGCTAAAGTGGGAAAACGTTTGGATTTTTTTCCGTAATATTTGTAAATGTTTGTCTTAAATTTCTAAAAAGGTGAAACGTTTGGATTTATTTCGAAACGTTTCTAAACGTTTGACTTAAATCGCTAAAAATTGGAAACGTTTAGATTGGTTTCGTAACGTTTCTAAACGTTGGCTTAAATAGCTAAAAAGGTGAAATGCTTGGATTTGTTTCGTAACGTTTGTGAATGTTTAGCTTGTATTGCTAAAAAGGTGAAACGTTTGTATTTGTTCCGTAACGTTTGTAAATGTTTGGCTTATATCGCTAAAAAGGTAAAACGTTTGGAATTTTTTCGTAACATTTATAAACGTTTGGCTGCAATCACTATAAAGGTGAAACGTTTAGATTTGTTTCATAACGTTTGTAAACTTTCGGCATAAATTGCTAAAAGGTGAAACGTTTGGATTTGATTCGTAACGTTTCTAAACATTTTGCTTAAATCGCTAAAAAGGTGAAACATTTAAATTTGTTTCCGAACGTTTGTAAACGTTTGGCTTATATTGCCAAAAAGGTGAAACGCTTGGATTTGTTTCGTAACGTTTGTAAACGTTTGGCTTAAATTGCTAAAAAGGTGAAACTCTTGGTTTTGTTTTGTAACGTTTGTAAAGGTTTGGCCTAAATCGCTAAAAATGTGAAACGTTTGGATTTGTTTCGTAACGTTTTAAACGTTTGGTTTTGTTTCATTACGTTTGTAATCGTTGGGCTTAAATCGCTAAAAATGTGAAACGTTTGGATTTGTTTTATAACATTTTAAATGTTTGTTTTGTTTCATAACGTTTGTAAATGTTTGACTTAAATTGCTAAAAAGGGGAAACGTTTTGATTTGTTTCTTAACGTTTGTAAATGTTTGGCTTAAATTGCTTAAAAGACGAAACGTATGGATTTGTTTCGTAACGTTTGGCTTAAATCGCTTAAAAGGTGAAACGTTGGGATTTGTTTCGCAAAGTTTGTAAACGTTGGGCTTAAATCGCTAAAAAGGTGAAACGTTTCAATTTATTTTGTAATGTTTGTAAACGTTTGGATTAAATCGCTAAAAAATTGAAACGTTTGAATTTGTTTCATAAAATTTGTAAACGTTTGGCTTAAATCGCTACGAAGGTGAAACTCTTGGATTTGTTTCTGAACATTTGTAAACGTTTGGATTAAATTGCTAAAAAGGCGAAACGCTTGGATTTGTTTCGTAACGTTAGTAAGCGTTTGGCTTAAATTGCTAAAAAGGTGAAATGCTTGGTTTTGTTTCGTAAAGTTTGTAAAGGTTTGGCTTAAATCGCTTAAAATGTAAAACGTTTAGATTTGTTTAGTAACTTTTTAAACGTCTAGTTTTATTTCGCAACGTGTGTAAACGTTTGGCTTATATAGCTAAAAATGTGAAACGTTTGAATTTGTTTCGTAATGTTTAATATGTTTGGTTTTGGTTCGTAACGTTTGTAAACATCTGGCTTAAATCGTTAAAAAGTTGAAACGTTTGGATTTGTTTCGTAAAGTATGTAAACGTTTGGCATAAATTGCTAAAATGGCAAAACGTTTGGATTAGTTTTGTAACGTTTGTAAACGTTTGGCTTAAATCGCTAAAAAGGTGAAACGTCGGGATTTTTTTATAACATTTGTAATCGTTTGGCTTAAATCGTTAAAAAGGTGAAATTTTTCAATTTGTTTTGTAACGTTTGGCTTAAATCGCTCAAAAGGTGAAACGTTTGGATTCGTTTCGTAAACTTTGTAAACGTTTAACATAAATCGCTAACAAGGTGAAACATTTGGATTTGTTTCGTAGCGCTTGTAAAGGTTTGGCTTAAATTGCTAAAAAGGTGAAACGCTTGGATTTGTTTCGTAACGTTTTTAAACGTTCAGCTTAAATTGCTAAAAAGGTGACACACTTGGATTTGTTTCGTAACATTTGTAAACGTTTGGCTTAAATTGCTAAATTAGAGAAACATTTGGATTTGCTTCATAACCTTTGTAAACGTTTGGCTTAAATTGCTAAAAAGGTGAAACGTTTGGATTTGTTTCGTTACGTTTGTATACGTTTGGTTTAAAACGCTAAAAAGGTGAAAAAGTTGGATTTGTTTCGTAACGTTTGTAAACGTTTGGCTTAAATCCTTAAAACGGTAAAACGTTTGGATTTGTTTCTTAACGTTTCAAACATTTGGCTTAAATTGCTAAAAAGGTGAAACGCTTGGATTTGGATCGTGACGTTTGTAAACATTTGGCTTAAATTGCTAAAAAGATGAAACACATCGATTTGCTTCATTACCTTTGTAAATGTTTGGCTTAAATTGCTAGAAAGGTGATATGCTGTCTTTTTGTTTCGTAACGTTTGTAAATATCTGGCTTAAATTGCTAAAAATGTGAAACGTTTGGATTTTTTTCGTAATGTTTATAAAAGTTTGGCGTTAATCGCTAAAAAGGTGAAACATTTGGATTTGTTTCGTAACGTTTGTAAACGTTTTGCATAAATCTCTAAAAAGGTGAAATGCTTGGATTTGTTTCGCAACGTTTAAAACATTTGGCTTAAATTGCTAAATTAGGAAACGTATAGATTTGTTTCGTAACATTTGTAAACTTTTGGCTTAATTTGCTCAAAAGATGAAACATTTGGTTTTGTTTCGTAACGTTTGTAAACGTTCGGCTTAAATCGCTGAAAAGGTGAAACGTTTGGATTTGTTTCATACCGTGTGTAAACGTTTGGCTTAAATTGCTAAAAAGGTGAAACGCTTGGATTTGTTTTGTAACGTTTGTAAATGTTTGGCTTAAATTCCTAAATAGGTGAAACGCTTGGATTTGTTTCGGAACGTTTGTAAAAGTTTTGCTTAAATTGCTAAAAAGGTAAAAAGCTTGGTTTTGTTTCCAAACGTTTGTATAGGTTTTGCTTAAATCGCTAAAAATGTGAAACGTTTGAATTTGTTTCGTAACGTTTAAATGTTTATTTTGTTTCGAAACGTTTGTAAAGGTTTGGCTTAAATCGCTAAAAATGTGAAACGTTTGGATTTGTTTCGTAGCGTTTTAAATGTTTGGTTTTTTTTGTAACGTTTGCAAACGTTTGGCTCAAATCGCTAAAAAGGGGAAACGTTTGGATTTGTTTCATAACGTTTGGAAACGTTTGGCTTAAATTGCTAAAAAAGGTGAAACGTTTGGATTTGTTTCGTAATGTTTGTAAACGTTTGGCTTAAATCGTTAAAATGGTGAAACATTTGGATTTACTTTATAAACTTTGTAAACGTTTGACTTAAATTTAAAGGTGGAACATTTAGATTTTTTTTGTAACGTTTGTAAACGTTTGGCTTACATTGCTAAATAAGTGAAACGTTTGGATTTGTTTCGTAGCGTTTTTAAATGTTTGGCTTAAATCGCTAAAAAGGTGAAACGTTTGGATTTGTTTGTAACATTTGTAAACGTTTGGCATAAATTACTAAAAAGGTGAAACACCTGGATTTGCTTTGTTACGTTTGTAAACGTTTGGCTTAAATTGCTAAAAAGGTGAAACGCTTGGTTTTTCTTTCGTAACGTTTGTAAACGTTTGGCTTAAATTGCTAAAAATGGGAAACGTTTGGATTTGTTTCGTAACATTTGTAAACATTTGACTTCAATCGCTATAAAGGTGAAATGTTTGGATTTGTTTCGTAACATTTGTAAACGTTTGGTATAAATCGCTAAAAAGGTGAAACGTTTGGATTTGTTTCGTAACGTTTTACACGTATGGCTTAAATCGCTAAAATTGGGAAACATTTAGATTTCTTTCGTAACGTTTGTAAACGTTTGGCTTAAATTGCTAAAATGGGGAAACGTTTGATTTTGTTTCGTAACTTTTGTAAACGTTCGGCTTAAATCGCTAAAAAGGTGAAAGGTTTGGATTTGTTTCGTAACGTTTGTAAACGTTTGGCTTAAATTGCTAAAAAGGAGAAACGCTTGGATTTGTTTCGGAACGTTTGAAAATTCGGCTTAAATTGCTAAAAAGAGGAAACGCTTGGTTTTATTTCGTAACGTTTGTAAACGTTTCGCGTAAATCGCTAAAAATATGAAACGTCTGGATTTGTTTCGTAACGTTTTAAACGTTTTTTTTATTTTGTAACGTTTGTAATCATTTCGCTTAAATCGCTAAAAATGTGAAACGTTTGGATTTGTTTTGTAACATTTTCAATGATTAGTTTTGTTTCGTAACGTTTGTAAACGTTTGGCTTAAATCGTTTAAAAGGGGAAACGTTTGGATTTGTTTCGTAACGTTTGTAAACGTTTGGCTTTAAATTGCTAAAAAGGAGAAACGTTTAGATTAGTTTCGTAACGTTCGTAAACGTTTGGCTTAAATCGCTAAAAAGATAAAAGTTGGAATTTGTTTTGTAACGTTTGTAAACGTTTGGCTTAAATCGCTAAAAAGGTGAAACATTTCAATTTGTTTTGCAGCGTTTGGCTTAAATCGCTAAAAAGGAGAAACGTTTGGATTTGTTTCGTAACGTTTGTAAACATTTGGCTTAATTCGCTAAAAAGGTGAAATATTTGGATTTGTTTCGTAGCGTTTGTAAAGGTTTGACTTATATTGCAAAAAAGGTGAAACGCTTGGATTTCATTCGTAACGTTTGTAAACGTTTGGCTTAAATTGCTAAAAAGGTGAAACGCTTGGATTTGTTTCGTAACGTTTGGCTTATATCGCTAAAAAGGTGAAATGTTTGGATTTGTTTTGTAATGTTTGTAAACGTTTGATTTAAATTGCTAAAAAGGTTAAACGTTTGGATTTGTTTCGGAACGTTTGTAAACGTTTCGCTTAAATCCCTACAAAAGGTGAAAAGTTTGGATTTTTTTCATAACGTTTGTAAACGTTTGTCTTAAATCGCAAAAAAGGTAAAACACTTGGATTTGTATCGTAACGTTTGTAAACGTTTGGCTTAAATTGCTAAAAAGGGGAAATGCATCGATTTGCTTCATTAAGTTTGTAAACATTTAGCTTAAATTGCTAAAAAGGTGAAATGCTTCGTTTTTGTTTCGTAACGTTTGTAAACGTTTGGCTTAGATTGCTAAAAATGTGAAACATTTGGATTTGTTTCGTTATGTTTTAAACGTTTGTTTTGTTTCGAAACGTTTGTAAAGGTTTGGCTTTAATCGCTAAAAATGTGAAATGTTTGGATTTGTTTCGTAGCGTTTTAAATGTTTGTTTTTGTTTCGTAACATTTGTAAACGTTCGGCTTAAATCGCTAAAAAGAAAAGACGTTTGGTTTTGTTTCGTAACATTTGTAAACATTCGGCTTATATCTCTAAAAAGGGAAAACGTTTGGATCTGTTTCGTAACGTTTGTCAATCCAAATGTTTCACCTTTTTATCGATTTAAGCCAAAAGTTTACAAACTTTACGAAACAGATCCAAATGTTTCACCTTTTTAGCAATTTAAGCCAAATGTTACAAAACCAATCCAAACGTTTCACCTTTTTAGCAATTTAAACCAAATGTTACAAAACCAATTGAAACGTTTCAAGTTTTTAGCGATTTAAGCCAAACATTTACAAACGATACGAAACTAATCCAACCGTTTCGGCTTTTTAGCAATTTAAGCCAAACGTTTACAAACGTTATGAAACAAATCCAAATGTTTCCCCTTTTTAGCGATTTAAGCTAAACGTTTACAAACGTTAAGAAACAAAACTGAACATTTAAAACGTTAAGAAACAAATCCAAACGTTTCACATTTTAGCGATTTAAGCCAAACATTTACATACGTTACGAAACAAAACCAAATGCTTAAAACGTTACGAAACAAATCCAAACGTTTCACATTTTAAGCGATTTAAGCCAAACGTTTACAAACGTTACGAAACAAAACAAGCGTTTCCCCTTTTTAGCAATTTAAGCCAAACGTTTACAAACGTTCCGAAACAAATCCAAGCGTTTCATCTATTTAACAATTTATGCCAAATGTTTACAAACGTTCCGAAACAAATCCAAAAGTTTCACCTTTTTAGAAATTTAAGCCAAATGTTTGCAAACGTTACAAAACAAATCCAAGCGTTTCACCTTTTTATAAATTTAAGCCATATGTTCACACACATTACAAAACGAATCCAAGCGTTTCACCTATTTAGCAATTGAAGCCAAACGTTTACAAACGTAATGAAGCAAATCCAAGCGTTTCACCTTATTAGAAATTTAAGCCAAAAGTTTGCAAACGTTACGATACAAATCCAAGCGCATCACCTTTTTAGCAATTTAAGTCAAACATTTACAAACATTACGAAACAAATCCAAACGTTTCACCTTTTTAGCAATTTAAGCTAAACGTTTGCAATCGGTACGAAACAAATCCAAACGTTTCACCTTTTTAGCGATTTAAGCCGAATGTTTACAAACGCTACGAAACAATTCCAAACGTTTCCCCTTTTTAAAAATGTAAGCCAAACGTTTACAAATGTTACGATACAAAATCAAGCGTTTCACCTTTTTAGCAATTTATGCCAAACGTTTACAAACGTTACGAAACAAATCAAAGCGTTTCACCTATTTAACAATTTAAGCCAAACGTTTACAAACTTTACGAAAAAAAATCCAAACGTTTCACCTTTTTAGCGATTAAAGGTAAACGTTTACAAAGTTTATGAAACAAAACCAAATGTTTCACCATTTCAACGATATAAGCCAAACGTTTAGAAACGTTATGAAAGAAATCCAAATGTTTCGCCTTTTTAGCAATTTAAGCCAAAGGTTTACAAAAGTTACGAAACAAATCCAAACATTTTCCCTTTTTAGCGATTTAAGCCGAACGTTTACAAATGTTACGAAACAAAACCAAACATTTAAATTTCGTAACGTTTGTAAACGTTCGGCTTAAATTGCTAAAAAGGTGAAACGCTTGGATTTGTTTCGGAACGTTTGAAAATTCGGCTTAAATTGCTAAAAAGAGGAAACGCTTGGTTTTATTTCGTAACGTTTGTAAACGTTTCGCGTAAATCGCTAAAAATGTGATACGTCTGGATTTGTTTCGTAACGTTTTAAACGTTTTGTTTTATTTCGTAACGTTTGTAATCATTTCGCTTAAATCGCTAAAAATGTGAAACGTTTGGATTTGTTTTGTAACATTTTCAATGATTAGTTTTGTTTCGTAACGCTTGTAAATGTTTGGCTTAAATCGTTTAAAAGGGGAAACGTTTGGATTTGTTTCGTAACGTTTGTAAACGTTTGGCTTTAAATTGCTAAAAAGGAGAAACGTTTAGATTAGTTTCGTAATGTTCGTAAACGTTTGGCTTAAATCGCTAAAAAGGTAAAAGTTGGAATTTGTTTTGTAACGTTTGTAAACGTTTGGCTTAAATCGCTAAAAAGGTGAAACATTTCAATTTGTTTTGCAGCGTTTGGCTTAAATCGCTAAAAAGGAGAAACGTTTGGATTTGTTTCGTAACGTTTGTAAACATTTGGCCTAATTCGCTAAAAAGGTGAAATATTTAGATTTGTTTCGTAGCGTTTGTAAAGGTTTGACTTATATTGCAAAAAAGGTGAAACGCTTGGATTTCATTCGTAACGTTTGTAAACGTTTGGCTTAAATTGCTAAAAACGTGAAACGCTTGGATTTGTTTCGTAACATTTGGCTTATATCGCTAAAAAGGTGAAATGTTTGGATTTGTTTTGTAATGTTTATAAACGTTTGATTTAAATTGCTAAAAAGGTTAAACGTTTGGATTTATTTCGGAACGTTTGTAAACGCTTCAATTAAATCCCTACAAAAGGTGAAAAGTTTGGATTTTTTTCATAACGTTTGTAAACGTTTGTCTTAAATCGCAAAAAAGGTGAAACACTTGGATTTGTATCGTAACGTTTGTAAACGTTTGGCTTAAATTGCTAAAAAGGGGAAATGCATCGATTTGTTTCATTAAGTTTGTAAACGTTTAGCTTAGATTGCTAAAAAGGTGAAATGCTTCGTTTTTGTTTCGTAACGTTTGTAAACGTTTGGCTTAGATTGCTAAAAATGTGAAACATTTGGATTTGTTTCGTTATGTTTTAAACGTTTGTTTTGTTTCGAAACATTTGTAAAGGTTTGGCTTTAATCGCTAAAAATGTGAAATGTTTGGATTTGTTTCGTAGCGTTTTAAATGTTTGTTTTTGTTTCGTAACATTTGTAAACGTTCGGCTTAAATCGCTAAAAAGAAAAGACGTTTGGTTTTGTTTCGTAACATTTGTAAACATTCGGCTTAAATCTCTAAAAAGGGAAAACATTTGGATCTGTTTCGTAACATTTGTAAACGTTTGGCTTAAATCGATAAAAAGGTGAAACATTTGGATTTGCAATTGAAGTCAAACGTTTACAAACATTACGAAACAAATCCAAACGTTTCACCTTTTTAGCAATTTAAGCCAAACGTTTGCAATCGGTACAAAACAAATCCAAACGTTTCACCTTTTTAGCGATTTAAGCCGAATGTTTACAAACGCTACGAAACAATTCCAAACGTTTCCCCTTTTTAAAAATGTAAGCCAAACGTTTACAAATGTTACGATACAAAATCAAGCGTTTCACCTTTTTAGCAATTTATGCCAAACGTTTACAAAAGTTACGAAACAAATCCAAACATTTTCCCTTTTTAGCGATTTAAGCTGAACGTTTACAAATGTTACGAAACAAAACCAAACATTGAAAACGCTACAAAACAAATCCAAACATTTCACATTTTTAGCGATTAAAGCCAAACATTTACAAACGTTTAAAGCGTTACGAAACAAATCCAAACGTTTCACCTTTTTAGCGATTTAAGCCAAACTTTTACAAACATTACGAAACAAATCCAAATGTTTCACATTTTTAGCAATTTAAGCCAAACGTTTACAAACGTTACGAAACAAAAACCTAGCATTTCACTTTTTTAACAATTTAAGCTAAACATTTACAAACATAATGAAGCAAATCGATGCATTTCCCCTTTTTAGCAATTTAAGCCAAACGTTTACAAACGTTACGATACAAATCCAAGTGTTTCACCTTTTTAGCAATTTAAGCCAAACGTTTACAAACGTTACGAAACAAATTCAAATGTTTCATCTTTTTAGGGATTTAAGCCAAAGGTTTAGAAACATTATGAAACAAATCCAAACTTTTCACCTTTTTAGCAATTTAAACCAAACATTTACAAACATTACAAAACAAAATCAAACATTTCAACTTTTTAGCGATATAAGCCAACGTTTACAAACGTTACGAAACAAATCCAAGCGTTTTACCTTTTTAGCAATTTAAGCCAAACGTTTAGAAACTTTACGAATCAAATCCAAGCGTTTCAACTCTTTTGCAATATAAGTCAAACCTTTACAACGCTACGAATCAAATCCAAATGTTTTACCTTTTTAGGGAATTAAGCCAAATGTTTACAAACGTTACGAAACAAATCCAAACGTTTCTCCTTTTTAGCGATTTAAGCCAAAGGTTACAAAACAAATTGAAATGTTTCACCTTTTTTGCGATTTAAGCCAAACGTTTATAAACGTTACAAAACAAATTCCAACTTTTACCTTTTTAGCGATTTAAGCCAAACGTTTAACAACGTTACGAAACTAATCTAAACGTTTCTCCTTTTTAGCAATTTAAGCCAAACGTTTACAAACGTTACGAAACAAATCCAAACGTTTCCCCTATTAAACGATTTAAGCCAAACGTTTACAAACGTTACGAAACAAAACTAATCATTGAAAATGTTACGAAACAAATCTAAACGTTTCACATTTTTAGCGATTTAAGCCAAATGTTTGCAAACGTTACGAAACAAAACAAAACGTTTAAAATGTTATGAAACAAATCCAAACGTTTCACATTTTTAGCGATTTACGCAAAACGTTTACAAACATTACGAAATAAAACCAAGCGTTTCCCCTTTTTACTAATTTAAGCCAAATTTTCAAACGTTCTGAAATAAATCCAAGTGTTTCACCTTTTTAGCAATTTAAGCCAAACGTTACGAAACAAATCGAAACCTTTCACCTTTTTAAAGATTTAAGCCGAACGTTTACAAAAGTTACGAAACAAAACCAAACGTTTCACCTTTTTAGCAATTTAAGCCAAACGTTTACAAACGTTACGAAATAAATCTAAATGTTTCCAAATTTTAGCGATTTAAGCCATACGTCTAAAACGTTACGAAATAAATCAAAACGTTTACCCTTTTTAGCGATTTATACCAAACGTTTACAAACGTTACGAAACAAATCCAAACGTTTCACCTTTATAGCGATTGAAGCCAAATGTTTACAAACGTTACGAAACAAATCCAAACATTTGACATTTTTAGCAATTTAAGCCAAACGTTTACAAACGTTACGAAATAAAAACCAAGCGTTTCACCATTAGCAATTGAAGCCAAACGTTTACAAACGTAACGAAGCAAATCCAAGAGTTTCATCTTTTTAGAAATTTAAGCCAAACGTTTACATACGTTATGATACAAATCCAATCGTATCACCTTTTTTAGTAATTTATGCCAAACGTTTACAAATGTTACGAAACAAATCTAAATGTTTCACCTTTTTAGCGATTTAAGCCAAATATTTACAAACGCTACGAAACAAATCCAAATGTTTCAACTATTTAGCAATGTAAGCCAAACGTTTACAAACGTTACAATACAAATCCAAGCGTTTCCCATTTTTAGCAATTTATGCCAAACGTTTACAAACGTTATGAAATAAATCAAAGCGTTTCACCTATTTAGCAATGTAAGCCAAACGTTTACAAACGTTACGAAAAAAAATCCAAATGTTCCACCTTTTTAGCAATTTAAGTCAAACGTTTACAAAGTTTATGAAATAAATCCAAATGTTTCACCATTTTAGCGATTTAAGCTAAACGTTTACAAACGTTAGAAAACAAATCCAAACGTTTTGCCTTTTTAGAAATTTAAGCCAAACGTTTACAAACGTTACGAAACAAATCTAAATGTTTCCCCTTTTTAGCGATTTAAGCCAAACATTTGAAACGCTACGAAACAAATCCAAACGTTTCACAATTTTAGCGATTTAAGCCAAACCTTTACAAACGTTTCGAAAAAAAATAAACATTTAAACGTTACGAAACAAATCTAAATGTTTCACATTTTTAACGATTTAAGCAAAACCTATACAAACATTAGGAAACAAAACCAAGCTTTTCACCTTTTTAGCAATATAAGCAAAACTTTTACAAACGTTCCGAAACAAATCCAAGCATTTCACCTCTTTAGGAATTTAGGCCAAAGATTTACAAACGTTACAAAACAAATCCAAGCGTTTCACCTTTTTAGCAATTTAAGCGAAACGTTTACACACGGTACGAAACAAATCCAAACGTTTCACCTTTTCAGCGATTTAAGCCGAACGTTTACAAACGTTACGAAACAAACCCAAATGTTTCACCTTTTGAGCAATTTAAGACGAACGTTTACAAATGTTACGAAACAAATCTATACATTTCCCAATTTTAGCAATTTAAGCCAAATGTTTTAAACGTTGTGAAACAAATCCAAGCGTTTCACCTTTTTAGAGATTTATGCAAAACGTTTACTAACGTTACGAAACAAATCCAAACGTTTCACCTTTTTAGCGATTGAAGCCAAACTTTTACAAACGTTACGAAACAAATCCAAACGTTTTCCATTTTTAGCAATTTAAGCCAAACATTTACAAACGTTACGAAACAAAAACACAGCATATCACCTTTCTATCAATTTAAGCCAAACATTTACAAACGTAATGAAGCAAATCGATGCGTTTCATATTTTTAGCAATTTTAGCCAAACGTTTACAAATGTTACGATCCAAATCCAAGCGTTTCTCCTTTTTAGCAATTTAAGCCAAACGTTTGAAACATTACGAAACAAATCCAAACGTTTCATTGTTTTAAGAATTTAAGCCAAACGTTTACAAACGTTACGAACCAAATCCAACTTTTTCACCTATTAAGCGTTTTAAACCAAATGTTTACAAACGTAAAGAAACAAATCCAAACATTTCACCTTTTTAGCGATTTAAACCAAACGTGTACAAAGGTTATGAAACAAATCCAAATGTTTCTCTAATTTAGCAATTTAAGCCAAACGTTTACAAACGTTACGAAACAAATCCAAGCGTGTCACCTTTTTAGCAATTTAAGCCGAATGTTTACAAACGTTACGAAATAAATCCAAGCGTTTCACCTTTTTAGCAATTTAAGCCGAACCTTTACAAACGCTACGAAACAAATCAAAATGTTTCACCTTGTTAGCGATTCATGTTTAACGTTTACAAAGTTTACGAAACAAATCCAAACGTGTCACATTTTCCGTGATTTAAGCCAAACGTTACAAAACAAATTGAAACATTTCACCTTTTTAGCAATTTAAGGCAAACGATTACAAACGTTACGAAAAAATCCCGACGTTTCACCTTTTTAACGATTTAAGCCAAACGTTTACAAATGTTACGAAACTAATCCAAACGTTTTGCCATTTTAGCAATTTAAGCCAAACGTTTACAAACGTTATGAAACAAATCCAAATGTTTCAACTTTTTAACGATTTAAGCCAATCGTTTACAAACGTTACTAAACAAAACCAAACGTTTCACATTTTTAGCTATTTAAGCCAAACGTTTACAAACGTTACGAAACTAAACCAAACGTTTAAAAAGTTACTAAACAAATCTAAACGTTTCACATTTTAAGCGGTTTATGCCAAACCTTAACAAACTTTACGAAACAAAACCATGCATTTCACCTTTTTATCAATTTAAGCCAAACATTTACAAACGTTACGAAACAAATCCAAGCGTTTCGCCTTTTTAGCAATTTAAGCCAAACTTTTACAAATGTTCAGAAACAAATCCAAGAGTTTCACCTTTGTAGCGATTTAAGCCGAACGTTTACAAACGTTATGAAACAAATTCAAACGTTTCACCTTTTTAGCGATTTAAGCCAAACTTTTACAAATGTTACAAAATAAATTGAGATGTTTCCCCTTTTTAGCGATTTAAGCTTAACGTTTACAAACTTTGCGAAACAAATCCCAACGTTTAACCTTTTTAGCGATTTAAGCCAAACGTTACAAAACAAATCCATACGTTTCGCCTTTTTTGAAATTTAAGCCAAACGTTAAGAAACAAATAAAAACGTTTCCCCTTTTTAGCAATTTAAGCCAAACGTTTTACAAACGTTACGAAACCAAACAAACATTTAAAATGTTACGAAACAAATCCAAACGTTTCACATTTTTAGCAATTTAATCCAAACGATTACAAATGTTATGAAACAAAACCAAACGTTTAAAACGTTACGAAACAAATCCAAACGTTTCACATTTTTAGCGATTTAAGCCAAACCTTTACAAACGTTTAGAAACATTACGAAACAAATCCAAGCTTTTCACCTTTTTCACAACTAAAGCCGAACGTTTACAAAATGTTTTGAAACAAATCCAAACGTTTAATACGTTACGAAACAAAACCAAACGTTTTGCCTTTTTAGAGATTTAAGCCAAACGTTTACAAACGTTACGAAACAAATCCAAACGTTTCACCTTTTAGCTATTTAAGCCAAACGTTTACAAGTGTTACCAAACAAATCCAAACGTTTCCCCTTTTTAGCGATTTAAGCCAAACGTTTAGAAACGTTACGAAACAAATCCAAACGTTTCCCATTTTTAGCAATTTAAGCCAAACGTTTAGAAACATTTCGAAACAAATCCATACGTTTCACCTTTTTAGCAATTTATGACAAACATTGACAAACATTATGAAACAAATCCAAACCCTTTCCCACTTTAGCGATTTAAACCAAACATTTACAAGCGTTATAAACAAATCCAAACGTTTCACCTTTTTTGCAATTTAAGCCGAACGTTTACAAAAGTTATGAAACAAATCCAAACGCTTAAACTTTTTAGGGATTGAATCCAAACGTTACGAAACAAATCCAAACTTTTCACCTTTTTAGCGATTTAAGCCAAATGTTTACAAACGTTACGAAACAAATCCAAACATTTCACCTTTTTAGCGATTTAAGCCAAACGTTTAGAAATATTACAAAACAAATCAAAGCATTTCACCTTTTTCTCAACTAAAACCGAACATTTACAAACGTTATGAAACAAATCCAAACGTTTAAAACGTTACGAAACAAAACCAAACGTTTCGCCTTTTTAGAGATTTAAGCCAAACATTTACAAACGTTACGAAACAAATCCAAACGTTTCACCTTTTTAGCGATTTAAGCCAAACGTTTACAAGTGTTACCAGACAAATCCAAACGTTTCACCTTTTTAGCGATTTAAGCCAAACGTTTAGAAACGTTACGAAACAAATCCAAACGTTTCACATTTTTAGCGATTTAAGCCAAACGTTTAGAAACGTTTCGAAACAAATCCAAATGTTTCACCTTTTTAGCGATTTAAGGCAAATGTTTACAAACGTTACGAAACAAATCCAAACGTTTTCCCACTTTAGCGATCTAAGCCATACATTTACAAATGCTACAAACAAATCCAAACGTTTCCCCTTTTTAGTGATTTAAGCCAAACGTTTACAAACGTTACGAAACAAATCCAAATGTTTCACATTTTTAGTGATTTAATCCAAACGTTTACGAACGTTACAAAAATAAAACAAACGTTTCACCTTTTTAGCGATTTAAGCCAAACATTTACAAACATTACGAAACAAAACCAAACGTTTCACCTTTTAGCGATTTAAGCCAAACGTTTACGAATGTTACGGAACAATCCAAACATTTCACCTTTTTAGCGATTTAAGCGTAATGTTTACGAACGTTACGAAAAAAAGCCAAACGTTTAAAACGTTACAAAACAAATCCAAACGTTTCCTGTTTTAGAAATTTAAGCCATACGTTTACAAAGGTTACGAAACAAATCCAAACGTTTAAAACGTTATGAAACAAAACCAAACGTTTCACCTTTTTTAGCAATTTTTAGCCAAACGTTTAGAAATATTACAAAACAAAACCATAGATTTCCCCATTTTAGCGATTTAAGCCAAACTTTTAAAACGTTACGGAACAAATCCAAAAGTTTCCCCATTTTAGCGATTTAAGACAAAAGTTTAATATGTTACGAAATAAATCCAAACATTTCACATATTTTAGCGATTTAAGCCAAATGTTTACAAACGTTACGAATCAAATCCAAACGTTCACCTATTTAGCGATTTAATCCAAATGTTTACAAACATTACGAAACAAAACCGAACGTTTCACATTTTTAGCGATTTAAGCCAAAAGTTTACAAACGTTACATAACAAATCTAAACGTTTCTCCTTTTTAGCGATCTTTGCCAAACGTTTGGATTTCGTAACGTTTGTAAACATGGCTTAAATCGCTAAAAAGGTGAAACGTTTGACCTTTTTTTCTATTTAGCGATATAAGCCAAACGTTTAACCTTTTTATAAATTTAAGACGAACGTTTACAAACGTTACGAAACAAAACCAAACGTTTCCGCTTTTTAGCGATTTAAGCCAAAACGTTTGCAAATGTTACGAAACAAATCCAAACGTTTCATCTTTTTAGTGATTTAAGACAAACGTTTACAAACGTTACAAAACAAAACCAAACGTTTCACCTTTTTAGCGTTTTAAGCAAAACGTTTATTAACGTTACAAAACAAATCCAAACGTTTCACATTTTTAGAAATTTAAGCCAAACGTCTACAAACATTACCGAAAAAAACCAAACTTTTGAAACTTTACGAAACAAAACCAAACGTTTCATATTTTTAGCGATTTAATCCAAACGTTTTTCAAACGTTACGAAACAAAGCTAAACGTTTCACCTTTTTAGTGATTTAAACCAACCGTTTACAAAAGTTATGAAACAAAATTACGAAACAAATCCAAAGTTTCACCTTTTTAGATATTTAAGCCAAACGTTTACAAACGTTACGGAACAAATCCAAATGTTTCCCCATTTAAGCGATTTAAGCCAAACGTTTACAAACATTACGAAACAAATCCAAACGTTTCACCTTTTTAGCAATTTAAGCTAAACATTTAATAGTCCATGCTTTTCACCTTTTTACAAATTAATCAAAACGTTTACTAACGTTACGCAACAAAACCAAACGTTTCAACTTTTTAGCAATTTAAGCCAAACATTTACAAACATTACAAAATAAATCTAAAATTTTTACCCATTATAACGATTGAAGCCAAACGTTTACAAACGTAACAAAACAAATCCAAACGTTTCACCTTTTTTGCGATTGAAATCAAACGTTTACAAACGTTATGGAACAAATCAAAATGTTTCACCTTTTTAGCAATTTAAGCCAAACGTTTAGAAACAAATCCAAGCGTTTCACCAAACGTTTAAAAAGTTATGAAACAAATCCAAACGTTTCACCTTTTTAGCGATTTAAGTCAAACGTTTACAAATCCAAACGTTTCACCTTTTTACCCATTTAAGCCAAACGTTTAGAAACATTACGGAACCAAACAAAACGTTTACAAAGGTTATAAAACAAAACCAAACGTTTCCCCTTTCTAGCGATTTAAGCCAAACGTTTACAAACTTTACGAAACAAATCCAAACAATTACAAACGTTATGAAACAAATCCAAGCGTTTCAACTTTTTAGAAATTTAAGCCAAACGTTTACAAACGTTATGAAACAAATCCAAACGTGTCACCTTTTAGAGAATTAAGCTAAACGTTTAAAACTTTACAAAACAAATCCAAACGTGTAAAATGTTATGAAACAAATCCAAACGTTTAAAACGTTACGAAACAAATCCAAACGTGAAAAGATGAAACAATTTGGGGAAACGTTTAAAAACGTTACGAAACAAAACCAAACGTTTCTCATTTTTAGAGATTTAAGCCAAACGTTTTAAACGTTACGAAACGAAACCAAATGGTTAAAACGTTACGAAGAAATTCCAAATCCAAACGTTTAAAACATTACAAAACAAATCCAAACGTGAAAAGGTGAAACGATTTGGGGAAACGTTTACAAACGTTACGAAACAAAACCAAACGTTTCCCATTTTTAGCGATTTAAGCCACACGTTTTAAACGTTACAAAAGAAAACCTAACATTTAAAACGTTACGAGAGATCAGAAATTGTTGAAGAAAGAGCAAGATGTTTCTTTGTCCCTTCCAGGCGATCGGAAAATAAAGAAATAGTTAATATATTCAAGATAATAAGGTATTTATAAAATACCGTCTCAATTCATCCTATTTCACCAGATCCGGGATGTGATATGGTTCTGAAGGATGAAGCGGATATGGGGAGTTCCAATAAAATTTCTTTCTTGAACAAAAATCCATTTTTTAATTTATTTCATCTATTCCATGATCGGAACGGGGCGGGGGGATACACGTTACACCGCGATTTTGAATCAGAAGAGAGATTTCAAGAAATGGCGGATCTATTCCTTCTATCAATAAACGAGCCGGATCTGGTGTATCATAAGGGATTTACCTTTTTTATTAGTTCCTACGGATTGGATCAAAAACAATTCTTGCAAAGATGAAACAATTTGGGGAAAAGTTTAAAAACGTTACGAAACAAAACCAAACGTTTCTCATTTTTAGAGATTTAAGCCAAAGATTTTAAACATTACGAAACGAAACCAAACAGTTAAAACGTTATGAAGAAATTCCAAATCCAAACGTTTAAAACATTACAAAACAAATCCAAACGTGAAAAGGTGAAACGATTTGGGGAAACGTCTACAAACGTTACGAAACAAAACCAAACGTTTCCCATTTTTAGCGATTTAAGCCACACGTTTTAAACGTTACAAAATAAAACCTAACGTTTAAAACGTTACGAAACAAATCCAAACGTTTTCCCATTTTAGCGATTGAAGCTTAACGTTTATAAACGTAACGAAACAAATCCAAATGTTTCACCTTTTTAGCAATTGAAGCCAAACGTTTACAAACGTTACGAAACAAAAGCAAACGTGTCATCTTGTTAGCGATCTAAGCCAAACGTTTGAAACGTTACAAAACAAATCCAAACGTTTAACATTTTTAGCTATTTAAGCCAAACGTTTACAAACGTTACGTAACAAATCCAAACGTTTCACCTATTTAGCAATCTAAGCCAAACGTTTACAAACGTTACGAAACAAATCCAAGCGTTCCACCTCTTTAGCAATTTAAGCCAAACGTTTACAAACGTTACAAAACAAAACCAAACGTTTCACATTTTTAGCGATTTAAGCCAAACGTTTACAAACGTTACGAAAAAAATCTAAACTTTTCACCTTTTTAGCGATTTAGCCAAACATTTACAAACGTTACGAAACAAATCCAAACGTTTCCCCATTTTAGCGATTTAAGCCAAATGTTTAAAATGTCACGAAGCAAATCCAAACGTTTCCCATTTTTAGAGATTTAAGCCAAACGTTTTAAACGTTACGAAACGAAACCAAACGGTTAAAACATTACGAAGCAAATCCAAATCCAAACGTTTAAAACATTACAAAACAAATCCAAACGTGAAAAGGTGAAACGATTTGGGGAAACGTTTACAAACGTTACGAAACAAAACCAAACGTTTCCCATTTTTAGCGATTTAAGCCACACGTTTTAAAAGTTACAAAAGAAAACCTATCGTTTAAAACGTTATGAAACAAATCCAAACGTTACCCCATTTTAGCGATTGAAGCTTGTAATACCCCAACATATATAAGTATTTAATTGGACTATGTGTCCAGTTCTGATTCGCCAGGGTAGCGATATCGGAAATAATTTCAAAGAAATCAAAGTAAATAAGTCTTTAGTAGGTCAGTCTGGAGAAAGTAATTATGCAGAATTTAGCATCATATTCCAATTCTAAAGTTGGAATTTTAATTAAAAGGAAAAATGTCAAGAAAAGTCCCAAGCTAGAGTTCAGGGACTAAAGTGGTACATTAACCAGTTAAGTCCCGAAAAGGGAAATTTTTTTGCCAAGGTCCGCGAAATGTTTTATAATATATGTGGTAAAAGTTTCGGGTCAATGAGAGGCCTTTTAAAATTTGGACGCGGATGCGTTTTGGGCTAAATTGCAGTTTCTGAAAAGTTCAAGGACCAAATTGTAAATTATCTAATTAAGCCTCGAGAATAGCAATTGGAAGATTGTTGACGGAAAGTAATAATCTTTTGTAAGTATTATTTATTTGAATATAAATAATACGTAAGTAATTGAGTTAAAATGAATATTAACCATTTGGTTAAAATAGAAAGTTTAAAAGAGAAATTGTTTAAGTTAAAGAAATAAAGGATTGAAGTGGCAAGTTAACCAGGATATATATATATATATAACCTTTCCTTATTCATTAGGAAAGAAGAAAGGAATCTCCAAAAGAATGGAGAAATGTATCAGAGACTCGAAAATGTGACGATCGATTACGATACGTCGTGGTTTCGTCGTTTCTCGTCCAAATCGAGCGTTCTTTATATCGATTTGTTCAGAATTTAATTCTCTATCTACCACGAGCATCAAATCAAGGAAATTTGATGGTTTTTGATATTGAAATGATTGGATTAAGGTTATTTCGTTTTAACAAATTAAACGAATCGTAATCGCGTTCTATAATCGTTTTTAATGAAGTTTGAATTGGGATTTGTGTTATATGACGAAGAGGAATGTTGGAATGAATTAGGAGTATCAGAAAACGGCAAAAGCACTCGGAAAACGAATTTTCCGGGGGCTGAATTGGTGTGCAAACGCACACCGTAGTGTGCGGACGCACATAAGGTGTGCGAACGCACGCCTATGTGTGCGAACGCACGCCTATGTGTGCGAACGCACACTGGGCCATGTGTATGACCGGGACCCATCAGTCGCTCGCACATCCAGCAATTGTACATGTTGGGTCATCTTACCCCGTTTCGACCTAGATTTCCGACTTCAAGTACGTCAGACATTAAAAGTTAACTACGGACCCTGAAAAAGAGAAATTTGGATATCGAACATAACATGTTCTATTAGGGTTTCGAGATATATGGAATCTAAGTTTAAGAATCGATGAATAAGAGATATAACGAATATCTAGACTAAGTATTAGAATACTATTAAAATTAAGAATCGTATTTGAAATACGATTATATTAACCTAAGTTTATAACTTAGGGTTTTGATACAAAGTCTACGTTTATGAATTAAACGTACAAGTAATTCGAATAAGTAACTGACTTATCGACGAGCTACTAGACCGACGAGCTGGAATAGCTAAAGGATGAAACGACGCATGGTGCTCGTGTTCATGGGATCTTTATAATAGTATTATTTGGAAAGCGGTCGCTGTGATTGTCAAATTTACTTTCGCGTATTATTATTATAAAAGTTATTTTCTTATATTATGAATATTATTATTAAATACATCGTATCTATATAACTTGCTCCTATAGGATATTACTATGTTTGATTGATTCACTTGTATGAATGATGTTTTATTCGTTGCTTTAAACGCATGAACCTAGTATGTGATGCAAAGGAACTAATTATTTGTTGGGCGTCAATAGGCCGTATGATCACCAGTATTGAGTCAGTCTAAAGTGTCTGACTTTGTGATTAAGATTTAATATATTTATGCATGATATGATACGAATACGATAAGAGGGTAAACTCGGTTACGGTGTAACCTGAGCCCCGTATCTAGTGGGTTGGACCCACACTTTGAGATTCGATACGAGTGAGCACTCGGTTACGGTGTAACCTGGAGTACCTGTATCTAGTGAGTTGGACTTACACTTTTAAATTAAAAATGTATGTTGTTTACTTATATCATTAATTTACATATGTATTAAGCATATGATGTTATATTTTGATAATACCATTAGTAACTTGCAAACTCACTCAGTATTTTCCCAAATACTGACCCCTCACTCTGATGTTTGCAGGTAGAAGGAGTCAGATCAGACAAACCATCTCCATTGTGACAGAAGTCGTTGGACTTGCACAAGTATGAATTCCTAGAGCTGTAGTAGTCAGTAGGCGTCAATAGAAGACATTGTGAAGTGGTTATAAATAACTTATTTTCACTGTAAACTCTGATATGACATTTTAATATCTATAAATGTATTATCTAAAAGAGTTTTTCTGAAAATGTTTTGTATATAATATTATACTTTTAAATGCGAAAAATTATTAGTGGTTTTAGGCTTGCTACGGGTTTCAGAGCTACCACTCCCATTCTCTAGCGCCGGTCTCGGCTCAATAATTTGGGTCGTGACAATTGTGGTATCAGAGCAGTTGGTCCAGTTACCTCTGCTAAGATGCGTTTGTCGGTTAAGTAATCTAGGAACTACTACAGCAATAGAGTTGAGCTTTATGTGATCCCAGTCGTCTACGTAAAATGTTTTGTGATAAGTATAATAGATTGACTTGCGAAATGTTTGTTTGCTTTTCGTGACACGTATATACGGGATATATACGTATTATTTTGTTTTCGATAAGATGTGCTTGTATGATATGAGATTGATTTGTGTGAGTTGAATCAGATACATCGGTTGGCTTCGCTATCGATGTCAGGCGTATAAGGTACATCAGTTGGCTTCGCTATCGATGTCAGGCATATAGGGTACATCGGTTGGCTTCGCTATCGAAGTCAGGCATATAGAGTACATCGGTTGGCTTTGCTATCGATGTCAGACAAATGAGATTACGTATGATAGTTATGAAATGAAAAATCATGAATAGAATATATTGATATGATTGCTATTTGATGATATATATGTATGTGTGTTTAGCATTAGATAACGTGAGAAATGTTATTGGATTCGATCGATCGAAATTTCAGAAAGAGTATGAAGAAGAAATGCAAAGTTCCAGAAGTGGAAGAACTTGCTAGACACAGAGTTAAAGGTCTAGAGAACTTACAGAACATGAATTTTATAACTTTTAAAAGTTATTTGTTTAACGATTTTGAAAGCATAATTGTCCCTAGACCCGATACAGAAATACATGATCGCCACGACATTGATAGAAATGCATCACTACATACATCAATACATGCATTAATAGGACATGCATCACATGCATTATGTTCAGACGAAGAGGTGAGATGTGGAAACTCTTTGGGGATGAGAGACGTCATCACCCTAGTGCATAATTTTGCTAAGATTTAAATGCAATTTTCAAATGATTCGTTTTATTTGAAAGAGTTTTCAAGAGTTTTGTTTTTAGTGTACGTATACCTAGACCAGAACTCTGTGACGGAAGTGAAGTTCTCGCGAGCAAGCTGCGGTCAAGGCTACGAGGCGAATGAATACGTATAACTGTGAGAACATCTTATTTATGCCTCTAGTTAATGAACTTAGCCCTAATTAAATAGACTAGTATACGGCTAAAATAGTAGAGATGCTCGAATAGTAAAGCATATCCGATTAATAACGTATAGAATATGTATGTTATGTTTTAATACTCTTGATGTTTGATTAAGTCCATGTGAGCGGAATGCTCGCAAGACTTAAGTTACGATATGTAATCAAAGAAATCTAGGGGACACCGATTTTCTTGAATCCAGTCAACATAGATGCTTATTGCTACGATTGTAATATGCGTATAACATATACAATGCGAGTATAAATTTTGATAATTTGCTAAGTCTACGATGAGTCAGAACACTCGGAAGACTAGCAATAAGAAATGTAATCATATAAGGCCAAAAGGAAGGAGATGTTCCTAAAGTCCAACTTACGTGGAAAGCGGTTAGTTGTGATGATTAGTAGGTGTTATATTTTAAGGAAGTTATCAGTATTCCTTTATATAAACGCTATACTATGAACAAAGAATTGCGCGAACACGCGCCGTTACACAGCAAGTGTATGAGGCGTGAGAAGAAGATCGAGGTAACAGAAGCGAATGCAACCTAGTCCATTTGACCAGTAAAGGCCAAAAACGAGATGAAGATCAATGGAAACCTAGCAAGATAAGGTGGGAATATACAGGCATTGGGAGTGCCGCAGTAATCCAACGTCATTATGAATCAGTTAGCCGTAAAAGCAACTGATATAAGAAATTGTGTACCAATAATAGGACGATGGATACAAAGACAATATTAACGTGAAGAAAGGAACACCAATAAAGGTTTGATAGTGATATACGAAGTTAAGACTAAAGGAGTTTGACGGATCAAGCGGTATGCTAAATCCTCTAAGAGAAGTAAAATAAAATGTTCGTATACACCGAGCGAATGAAGGACAAATAGTATTGTTGATTAAGATGTGATGGAAGGTTTAAACCCATGATTAGTTTGACAAGAAATTAGAGTAGTGATAGATCAGATACCATGAATTAAGTTTGTGACCCGACTTGGGGAATTCTTTCTACCATTAGTTCCGGTTAAGGATAATCGGGAAAGATCAAGATACTTAGATCAGAAGATATGACGAAAATGAATAATTGAAGTATACAATAAGAAAGATCGAGAGATGAACGACAAGAACTGCACTCGATGGACTAAGAGTCGAAATTTCCATCTCAAGGTTTCGATTATAAAGCGAAATAGTAGGCTGAAAAAGGTACAAATGTAATGGATGCTTGTGAAGTGCTAAACCTTAGACTTCAAGTTAGATCAAATAAAGAGTAATGTGATCGATATAGAAGACTGATTATGATCCTTAAAGGATTAAGATGTGTCAGACACGATCAAACTTGTTTGATATATTCCCAGAAAAAGATATTCAGGAAGAGAACTTCGGGAAAGAAGAGTATCAGACGAGTCCGATGTCGAGAAGTACCGGAGTGATATATTTCTGATTCAGTGTACGGAAATATCGCAATTTGAGTGAGGGTACAGATATAGCCAATGGTCAGGCATAAGTGGCTTTGAATCAAGTTGGGAAGCAAATGTGCTCCTTTTCATGAGGAATGCTACCAGTGGGACTGTATTCCACTGACTTTCTACGTATGGTCGAGGGAATGCCAAAGGTACATGACTGTATGATAAAGTAATCAGAGTTAACGAAAGTACGGATAACCTGCGTATGACGCAATGAACTCGATAAGAATGATCAAAGAAAAAGGAAAAGAGAAAAGTCATGTAAAGAGTTTACAAGGAGATTAGAGAAATGGAAATCTATGTAGTCGCAGACATATAGAAACAAAGAAAGAGGAAGAGGAAAGGGACATATGATCGAATCCACTGACATTTAAGATGTCAGTAAAGGTACAATAGTACAATATGTAGGTAATCGAGAGTGCACTACGTCGATAATTCAGGCAAAAAGGGACTACTACCCATTGTTTAATTGGTGATCGACGTTCAGAGTGCTGAAACAAGAAATATCATCATAGGATCGGCTTCACAAATGGCCACGATGACAGTACGAATATGATAAAACGATACGTATGCAATTGAGAACGTACCATATCGGAAAGTTTAGACAAAGAAGGCCACAACTCTCTATAATGATCGATGTTGTGGATATTAAAAGCAAGTAATCCACAATATACAAGATGCACTAAGGAGGAATACAAAGAATGCAATAAAACATAATTAAGAGACACGATAAGAGCATGAACAGGAAACGCAAGAAAAATACCATAAGATCATAGCATTTAGACTATGAATCCTATTGGTTGATAAAGGACAAGGAGTCAAAGAAAAATTACAAAGAAGTACATTTACAATATGGATAAAGATAGAAATAACAAGTGGAATAGCAAGATCGTGGATAGTAATGGGAAGTAAGCTTAACACTACATGGTAATAAAGAGGAATGACTTGGAAGCTAAGAGCCAAACTAAGATTGAGAATTGGAAAAAGATACAGCTAAGAAAGAGTTGGATTATGGCGATAAATACAAAAAGCATTTTTGGATGTCAAGAAGAAAACAGAGAAAAGAAAAGCGTAAATGAAACGAGAGAGGATGATGAATAGAAAGATTAAACATGAAGCAATAAACGACATTATCAGAGGACATTCTGATGTAAGTAAATAGTTGGAAGAGGATTAAGATCCTCATTGGTCACACGCTGTCTTATTAAAATAAGAAGCCAGCGACCAATATGAAAATCCTATCTGATTGAAAATCAGATTGATGAAATAGATTGGTGTAAAGTAAGAAGGAACAAGAAGTTTCAAGAATAGCGCGTTACGCCAAAGGAAAGGAAGTAGGTCAATAAACATATGAGATACGTATTGACACAAGAAGTTAGGCAAGTAAATCCTACAAGGAAGATAAATAAAGACCTTATAAGGATACGTCATGAAGATTCACCTCATGGAAGAATCTTCATACGAAAAGAGAAGTAGCGAGACAAAAGAGGATAGCGAACAAAGGAATAAGTTCCTAGCACTACGATGAATAACAATCAGACGACAGCAACATTAAAACAAAAGGAACTACGTAAGTAGAGAAGCATGAGTTAATTGAGTATTCACATCACCCAACAAGGAATGATGATAGGATCAGGCGTATTGAATAAAAGTAAAGGATCAAGAACAAAGAATCGTAAGTACAGATAAATACGACTAATGTCGTCATAAAAAAGAAATATCGAGTGACAAGGATTATCGTCCTTAGTGATAAAGTATCGCTAGAATGAATTATCTTAGATATCAGTAAGGAACTGAAAGTTCAAAGAGAAGAAATCAAAAGTAAGGTTGTGAGTGATAACTGACATCAAAGTGCAAAAAAGTACAGGAATTGGAATGACGATTTCTTGCGCTGACTAGTGATAAAAGACGAATATGGTATCCCTACTAGATGTAAAAGGGATTAAGGTAAGAAAAATATATGAAAATTCGAGGACGAATTTTTATATGGGGGAAGAATGTAATACCCAAAAATATTTAAGTATTTAATTGGACCATGTGTCCAGTTCTGATTCGCCAAGGTGGCGATATCGGAAATAATTTCAAAGAAATCAAAGTAAATAAGTCTTTAGTAGGTCAGTCTGGAGAAAGTAATTATGCAGAATTTAGCATCATATTCCAATTCTAAAGTCGAAATTTTAATTAAAAGAAAAAATGTCAAGAGAAGTCCCAAGCTAGAGTTCAGGGACTAAAGTGATACTTTAACCAGTTAAGTCCCGAAAAGGGAAATTATTTCGCCAAGGTCCGCGAAATGTTCTATAATATATGTGGTAAAAGTTTCGGGTCAATCGGAGACCATTTAAAATTTGGACGCAGATGTGTTTTGGGCTAAATTGCAATGTTTGCAAAGTTCAAGGACCAAATTATAAATTAGCCAATTAAGCCTCGAGAATAGAAATTGGAAGATTGTTGACGGAAAGTAATAATCTTGTGTAAGTATTATTTATTTAAATATAAATAATACGTAAGTAATTAAGTTAAAGTGAATATTAACCATTTGGTTAAAATAGAAAGTTTATAAGAGAAATGGTTTAAGTTAAAGAAATAAAGGATAGAAGTGGAAAATTAACCAGAATATATATATAACCTTTCCTTATTCATAAGGAAAGAAGAAAGTAATGTCCATAAGAATGGAGAAATGTATTAGAGAAGAGAAAATGCGACGATCGATTACGATCCGCCGCGGTTTTGCCGTTTCTCGTCCAAATCGAGCGTTCTTTATATCGATTTGTTCAGAATTAAATTCTCTATCTACCACCAGCATCAAATCGAGGTAATTTGATGGTTTTTGATATTTAAATGATTGGATTAGGGTTATTTCGTTTTAACGAATTAAACGAATCGTAATCGCGTTCTATAATCGTTTTTAATGAAGTGTGAATTGCGATTTGTGTTATATGACGAAGAGGCATGTTGGAATGAAATAGGAGTACCGAAAAACGGCGAAAGCACCCGGAAAACGACTTTTTCGGGGGCTGAATTGGTGTGAGAACGCACAACTGCTGGTGTGTGAACGCACACTGGGCTGTGCGTATGCACGGGACCCTTCGGGCACTCGTACAGCCAGCAATTGTACCTGTTGGGGCATCTTACCCCGTTTCGACCTAGATTTTCGACTTCATGTACGTCCGACATTAAAAGTGAACTACAGACCCTGAAAAAGAGAAATTCGGATATCGAACATAACTTGTTCGATTACGGTTTCGAGATATAAGGAACCTAAGTTTAAGAATCGATGAATAAGAGATATAACGAATATCTCGACTAAGTATTAGAATACTATTAAAATTAAGAATCGTATTTAAAATACGATTATATTAACCTAAGTTTATAACTTAGGGTTTTGATACTAAGTCTACGTTTATGAATTAAACGTACAGGTAATTCGAATAAGTACCTGGCTTATCGACGAGCTACTAGACCGACGAGCTGGAATAGCTAAAGGATCAAACGACGCATGGAGCTCGTGTTCATGGGATCTTTATAATAGTATTATTTGGAAAGTGGTCACTGTGAGCGGCAAATATACTTTCGCGTATTATCATTATAAAAGTTATTTTCTTATATTATGATTATTATTATTAAATACATCATATCTATGTAACTTGCTCGTATAGGATATTACTATGTTTGATTTATTCGCTTGTACAAATGATGTTTTATTCGTTGCTTTAAACGCATGAACCTAGTATGTGATGCAAAGGAAGTAATTATTTGTTGGGCGTCATTAGGCTGTGTGATTACCAGTATTGAGCCAGTCTAAAGTGTCTGACTTTATGATTAAGATTTAATATATTTATGCATGATATGATACGAATACGATACGAGGGTGAACTCGGTTACGGTGTAACCTGAGCCCCGTATCTAGTGGGTTGGACGCACTAGTGAGTTGGACTCACACTTTGAGATTTGATACGAGTGAGCACTCGGTTACGGTGTATCCTGGAGTCCCCGTATCTAGTGAGTTGGACTCACACTAATTAAAAATGTATGTTATTTACTTATTTCATTAATTTACATACGTATTAAGCATATGATGCTATATTTTAATAATACCATTTGTAACTTGCAAACTCACTCATTATTTTCCCAAATACTGACCCCTCACTCTGATGTTTGCAGGTAGTCGAAGTCGGATCAGACAAACCATCTCCATTGAGCAAGAAGTCGTTGGACTTGCACAAGTATAAATTCCTAGAGTTGCAGTAGTCAGTAGGCGTTAATAGAAGACATTGTGAATTGGTTATAAATAATTGATTTTCACTGTAAACTCTGATATGATATTTTAATATCTATAAATGTATTATCTAAAAGAGTTTCTCTGAAAATGATTTATATATAATATTATACTTTTAAATGCAAAATATTATTAGAGGTTTTAGACTTGCTACGGGTTTCGGAGCTACCACTCCCATTCCCTTGCGCCAGTCTCGTCACAATAATTTGGGTCGTGACAAAGCTGAACGTTTACAAACGTAACGAAACAAATCCAAACGTTTCCCCTTTTTAGCGATTGAAGCCAAACGTTTACAAACGTTACGAAACAAAAACAAATGTGTCATCTTGTTAGCGATTTAAGCCAAACATTTAAAACGTTACAAAGAAAATCCGAACGTTTCCCCTTTTTAGCTATTTAAGCCAAACGTATACAAACGTTACGTAATAAATCCAAACGTTTTACCTATTTAGCGATTTAAGCCAAACATTTATAAATGTTACGAAACAAATCCAAGCGTTTCACCTTTTTAGCAATTTAAGCCAAACGTTTACAAATGTTACAAAACAAAACCAAACGTTTCGCATTTTTAGCGATTTAAGCCAAACGTTTACAAATGTTACCGAAAAAATCCAAACTTTTCACCTTTTTAGCGATTTACCCAAACATTTACAAACGTTACGAAACAAATCCAAATGTTTCCCCATTTTAGCGATTTAAACCAAACGTCTAAAACGTTACGAAACAAATCCAAACGTTTCACCTTTTTAGCGATTTAAACCAAACGTTACGAAACAAATCCAAAAGTTTCACCTTTTTAGCGATTTAAGCCAAACATCTACAAACGTTATGAAACAAATACAAGCGTTTCACTTTTTTAGGAATTTAAGTCAAATGTTTACAAACGTTACAAAACAAATCCAAACATTTCACCTTTTTAGCGATTTATGCCAAACGTATACAAACGTTACGAAACAAATCCAATCGTTTCACCTTTTTAGCGATTTAAGCCAAATGTTTACAAACGTTACGAAACAAATCCAAATGTTTCACCTTTTTAGCGATTTAAGCCAAACGTGTACAAACGTTATGAAACAAAACCAAACGTTTCCCCTTTTTAGCGATTTAAGCCAAACGTTTATAAACATCACAAACCTAATCCAAATGTTTCACATTATTAGAAATTTAAGCCAAAGGTTTTTGTTACGAAACAAACCCAAACGTTCCCCCATTTTAGCAATTTAAGCCAAACATTTACAAATGTTATGAAACAAATCGAAACGTTTCACATTTTTAGCGATTAAAGCCAAACATTTACAAACGTTACAAAATAAAACCAAATGTTTCACCGTTTTAGCGATTTAAGCCAAACGTTTACAAACGTTACGAAAAAAATACAAGCGTTTAACCTTTTCCGTGATTTAAGCCAAATGTTTACAAATATTAGGAAACAAATCCAAACGTTTCACATTTTTAACGATTTAAGCCAAACGTTTACAAACATTACAAAACAAATCCAAACGTTTCCCCATTTTAGCAATATAAGACAAACATTTAAAACGTTACGAAATAAATTCAAACGTTTCTAGCGATTTAAGCCAAACATTTACAAACGTTGCGAAACAAATCCAAATGTTTCACCTTTTTAGCAAATTAAGTCAAACGTTTCAAACATTATGAAACAATCCAAACATTTCACCTTTTTAGAGATTTAAGCCAAACGTATACAAACGTTACGAAACAAATCCAAATGTTTCACCTTTTTAGCTATTTAAGCCAAACGTTTACAAACGTTACGAAACAAATCAAAACGTTTCAGTTTAAGCCAAAGGTTTACAACCGTCATGAAACAAATCCAAACGTTTCCCAGTTTTAGCGATTTAAGCCAAACGTTTATAAACGTTACGACTTAAATCGCTTAAAAGGTGAAACTTTTGGATTTGTTTCGTAAGGATTTAAGCCAAACGTTTACAAACGTTACGAAACAAATCCAAGCGTTTCACCGTTTTAGCAATTTAAGCCAAACATTTACAAAATTTACGAAACAAATCCAAGCTTTTCCCCTTTTTAGTTATTTATGCCAAACGTTTACAAATGTTACAAAAACAAATCCAAATGTTTCGCCTTTTTAGGATTTAAGAAAAACGTTTACAAATGTTACGAAACAAATCCAAACAGTTCCCCTTTTTATAGATTTAAGCCAAACGTGTAAAAACGTTAGAAAACAAAACCAAACGTTTAATACGTTACGAAACAAATCCAAACGTTTCACATTTTTAGCGATTTCAGCCAAACCTTTACAAACGAAGCAATTTTAGCCAAACCTTTACAAACGCTACGAAACAAATCCAAGCTTTCACCTTTTTAGCAATTAAGACAAACGTTTACAAACGTTCTGAAACAAATCCAAGTGTTTCACCTTTTTAGTAATTTAAGCCAAATGTTTACAAACATTACAAAACAAATCCAAGAGTTTCACCTTTTTAGCAATTTAAGCCAAACGTTTACAAACATTGCAAAACAAATCCAAGCATTTCACCTTTTTAGCAATTTAAGCCAAACGTTTACAAACATTGCAAAACAAATCCAAGCATTTCACCTTTTTAGCCATTTAAGCCAAATGTTTACAAACGTTACGAAACAAATTCAAGCGTTTCACCTTTTTAGCAATTTAAGCCAAACGTTTAAAAACGTTACGAAACAAATCAACCGTTTCACCTTTTTAGCGATTTAAGCCAAACGTTTACAAACGTTACAAAGCCAATCCAAATGTTTCCTCTTTTTAGCGATTTAAGGCAAACGTTTACAAACGTTACGAAACAAATCCAAACGTTTTGCCTTTTTAGCAATTTAAGCCAAACGTTTACAAACGCTACGAAACAAATCCAAACGTTTTACATTTTTAACACTTTATGCTAAACATTTACAAACGTTACGAAACAAAAAAACCAAGCGTTTCACCTTTTTAGCAATTTAAGGCAAACGTTTACAAACGTATCGAAACAAATCCAACTGTTTCACCTTATTATCAATTTACAGCAAACGTTTAAAAACGATATGAAACAAATCCAAGCGTTTCACCTTTTTAGCAATTTAATCGAAACGTTACGAAACAAATCCAAAAATTTCACCTTTGTAGTAATTTAAGCAAAACGTTTACAAACATTACGAAACAAATCCAAACATTTCCCCTTTTTAGCGATTTAAGCCAAACGTTTACAAACATTACGAAACAAATCCATACGTTTCGCCTTTATAGCAATTTAAGCCAAATGTTTACAAAGGTTACGAAACAAATCCAAACGTTTCACCTTTTTAGCAATTTAAGCCAAACGTTTATAAATGTTACGAAACAAATCCAAACATTTCCCCTTTTAGCGATTTAAGCCTAACGTTTACAAACGATATGAAACAAATCCAAACGTTTCATCTTTTAGTTATTTAAGCCTAACGTTTACAAATGTTACGAAACAAATCCAAACGTTTCGCCTTTTTACAGATTTAAGCCAAACGTTTACAAACGTTACGAAACAAATCCAAATGTTTCACCTTTGTAGAGATATAAGCCAAACGTTACGAAACAAAACCAAACGTTTAGATCATTACGAAACAAATTCTAACGTTTCATAATTTTAGCGATTTAAGCCAAACCTTTACAAACGTTACAAAATAAAACCAATCATTTCACCTTTTTAGCAATTTAAGCCAAACGTTTACAAACGCTACGAAACAAATCCAAGCGTTTCACCTTGTTAGCAATTTAAGCCGAACGTTTACAAACGTTTCGATAAAAATCTAAGCGTTCTACCTTTTTAGTAATTTAAGCGAAACGTTTACAAACGTTCGAAATAAATCCAAGCGTTTCATCTATTAAGTAATTTCAGCGAAACATTTACAAAAGTTACGAAACAAATCCAAGCGTTTCACCTTTTTAGCGATTTAAGCCAAACGTTTACAAACGTTACAAAACAAATCCAAACATTTCACCTTTTTACCGATTTAAGCCAAACGTTTACAAACGCTACGAAACGAATCCAAACGTTTCACCTTTTTAGTAATTTCAGGCAGACGTTTAGAAACGCTACAAAACAAATTAAAACGTTTCACCTTTTTAGCGATTTAAGTTAAACGTTTACAAACGTTTACAAAGCTAATCCAAATGTTTCGCCCTTTTAGCGATTTAAGCCGAACATTTACAAACGTTACGAAACAAAACAAACGTTTCACCTCTAATGCAATTAAAGCCAAACGTTTACAAACGTTACGAAAAAAATCCAAACATTTCCCCATTTTAGCGATTTAAGCCTAACGTTTAAAACGATACGAAACAAATCCAAGAGTTTCACCTATTTAGCAATTTAAGCCAAACGTTTACAAATGCTACGAAACAAAACTGAACGTTTCACCTTTTTAAGCGATTTAAGTTAAACGTTTACGAAACTAATCCGAACGTTTCACTTTTTTACTGATTTAAGCCAAACGTTTACATACTTTTACGAAACAAATCCAAACGTTTCGCCTTTTTAGCGATTTAAGCTAATCGTTCAAAAATGTTACGAAACAAATCCAAACGTTTCCCCTTTTTGGAGATTTATGCCAAACGTTTACAAACGTTACGAAACAAATCCAAATGTTTCACCTTTTTTGTGATTTAAGAAAAACGTTTACAAACGTTTAAAACATTTCGAAACAAATCCAAACGTTTCCCATTTTAGCGATTTAAGCCAAACGTTTACAAACGTTACGAAACAAAACCAAGCGTTCCACCTTTTTTGCAATTTAAGCCAAACGTTTACAAACATTACAAAACAAATCCAAGCGTTTCACCTTTTTAGCAATTTAAGCCAAACGTTTACAAACGTAACGAAACAAATTCAAGTGTTTCACCTTATTAGCAATTTAAGCCAAACGTTTACAAACGTTACGAAACAAATCCAAGCGTTTCCCCTTTTTAGCAATTTAAGCCAAACGTTTACAAACGTTACGAAACAAATCAAAAAAATTCACCTTTTTAGCAATTTAAGCAAAATGTTTACAAAAATTACGAAACAAATTCCAAACAATCCAACTTTTTAGCGATCTAAACCAAGCGTTTACAAACGTTACGAAAAAAAACCAAACGTTTCGCATTTATAGCAATTTAAGCCAAACGTTTACAAACTTTACGAAACAAGTCCAAGAGTTTCTCCTTTTTAGCAATTTAAGCCTCACGTTTTCAAAGGTTGCGAAACAAATCCATACGTTTCACCTTTTTAGCGATTTAAGCCAAACGTTTACAAACGATACGAAACAAATCCAAACGTTTCCTCTTTTTAGCTATTTAAGCCTAACGTTTACAAAAGTTACAAAATATATCCAAATGTTTCGCCTTTTTATCCATTTAAGCCAAACGCTTACAAATGTTACGAAACAAATCCAAACGTTTCACCTTTTTAGAGATATAAGCCAAGCGTTTACAAACGTTACGAAACAAAACGTTTTATACGTAATGAAACAAATCAAAATGTTTCACATTTTTAGCGATTTATGCCAAACCTTTACACATGTTACGAAATAAAACCAAGCGTTTCACCTTTTTAGCAATTTAAGCCAAAAGTTTACAAACGTTACGAAACAAATCCAAGCGTTTCACCTTGTTAACAATTTAAGCCGAACGTTTACAGACGTTCCGAAACAAATCTAAGCGTTCCACCTTTTCAGCGATTTAAGTGAAACGTTTACAAACATTCTGAAACAAATTTAAGCGTTTCACCATTTGAGAAATTTAAGCGAAACGTTTACAAACGTTATGAAACAAATCCAACTGTTTCAGCTTTTTTAGCGATTTAAGCTGGACGTATACAAACGTTAGGTAACAAATCAAAACATTTCACTTTTTAGCGATTTATGCCAAACGTTTACAAATGCTACGAAACAAATCCAAACGTTTCACCTTTTTAGCAAATTAAACCAGACGTTTACAAACGCAAAGAAACAAATCAAAAAGTTTCACCTTTTTAGCAATTAAATGTAAGTGTTTACAAACGTTACGAAATAAAACCAAACGTTTACAAATGTTATGAAACAAATCTAAGCATTCCACCTTTTTAGCAATTTAAGCCGAACGTTTACAAACGTTACGAAACAAATTCGAGCGTTTCACCTTTTTAGCAATTAAAGCAAAACGTTTACAAACATTACAAAAAAAATCCAACAGTTTCACCTTTTTAGCGATTAAAACCGAACGTTTACAAACGTTACGAAACAAAACCAAATGTTTAACGTTTTCAGCGATTTAAGCCAAGCGTTTACAAACATTACGAAACAAATCCAAACGTTTCCCCATTTTAGCGATTTAAGCCAAACATTTAAAACGCTACGAAACAAATCCAAACGTTTCATCTTTTTAGCGATTTAAGCCAAATGTTTACAAACGTTACGAAACAAATCCAAACGTTTCACCTTTTTAGCGAATGAAGCCAAACGTTTACAAACGTTACGAAACAAATCCAAACATTTCACGTATTTAGCAATTGAAGCCAAACATTACGAAAAAAAACCAAGTGTTTCACCTTTTTTGCAATATAAGCCAATGGTTTACAAACGTAACGAAACAAATCCAAGCGTTTCACCTTTTTAGCAATTTAAGCCAAACGTTTACAAACGATACGAAAAAAATCCAAGTGTTTCACCTTTTTAGCAATTTAAGCCAAATGTTTACAAACGATACTATACAAATCGAAACGTTTCACCTTTTTAGCCATTTAAGCCAAAAGTTTACAAACGGTACCAAACAAATCTGAACGTTTCACCTTTTTAGCGATTTAAGCCAAACATTTACAAACGCTACGAAACAAATCTAAACGTTTCACCTTTTTAGCGATTTAAGCTTAACGTTTACAAACGCTACGAAACAAATCCGAACGTTTCACCTTTTTAGCGATTTAAGTTAAACGTTTACGAAACTAGTCCAAACGTTTCACCTTTCTAGCGATTTAAGCCAAACGTTTACAAACTTTTACGAAACAAATCCAAACGTTTTGCCTTTTTAGCGAATTAAGCCAAACGTTTAAAAACATTACGAAACGAATCCAAACGTTTCCCCTTTTTAGCGATGTAAGCCAAACGTTTGCAAACATTACGAAAAAAATCCAAATGTTTCACCTTTTTAGCTATTTAAGCAAAACCTTTACAAACGTTACGAAACAAAACCAAACATTTAAAACATTTAGAAACAAATCCAAACATTTTCCATTTTTAGAGATTTAAGCTAAATGTTTATAAACGTTACGAAACAAAACCAAGTGTCTCACCTTTTTTAACAATTTAAGCCTACGAAATAAATCCAAGCGTTTTGCCTTTTTAGCGATTTAAGCCAAATGTTTACAAATGATATGAAATAAATCAAAACGTTTTTCCTTTTTAGCGATTTAAGACAAACATTTACCAACGTTACGAAAGAAATCCAAATATTTCACCTTTTTTGCGATTTTAGCCAAACGTTTACAAAGATTAGGAAATAAATCCAAATGTTTCCCCTTTTTAGTAATTTAAGCCAAACGGTTACAAACGTTATGAAACAAATCCAAGCATTTCACCTTTTTTTATCAATTTAAGCTAAACGGCTACAAACGTTGCGAAACAAATCAAACGTTTCACCTTTTTAGCTATTTAAGCCAAACGTTTACAAGCGTTACAAAACAAATCCAAACGTTTCACCTTTTTAGCGATTTAAGCCAACCGTTTACAAATGTTACGAAACAAATGCAAACGTTTTGCCTTTTTAACAATTTAAGCCAAACGTCTACAAATGCTACGAAACAAATCCAAATGTTTCCCCTTTTTAGCAATTTAAGCCAAACGTTTACAAAAGCTACGAAACAAATCCAAACGTTTCTCCTTGTTTTAGCGATTTAAGAGAGTGATGACGTCTCTCATCCCCAAAGAGTTTCCACATCTCACCTCTTCGTCTGAACATAATGCATATGATGCATGTCCTATTAATGTATGTATTGATATATGTAGTGATGCATTTCTACCAATGCCGTGGCAATCATGTATTTCTATGTCGGGTCTTGGCACAATTATGCTTTTAGAACCGTTAAACAAATAACTTTTAAAAGTTATAAACTTCATGTTTTGTAAGTCATCTAGACCTTTAAAACTCTGTCTCCGGCAAGTTTCTACCTCTTCTATAACTTTGCATTCCTTCTTCACACTCTTTCTAAAATTTCGATCGATCGAATCCTATAACATTTCTCACTTTATATGATGCTAAACACACATACATACATATCATCAAATTGCAATTATCTCAATATATTCTATTCATAGGAGGCAATACATCTCCTAGAAGCTTCATCTCAAATGCATATCATATATGCATGTCTCATCAAAACAATATATACGTATATATCTCGTATATACGTGTCACAAGAAACAAGTAAGCATTTCCCAAATTAACTTATCATACTTATCTCAAATCAAATCACACTAACGACTTGGATCAGACAAACCCCCAACTCTATAGCTGCAGTAGTTTCCTAGGTTACTCAGCCGACAAACGCATCTTAGCAGAGGTAACTGGACCAACTGCTCTGATACCACAATTGTCACGACCCAAATTATTGAGCCGAGACCGGTGCTAGGGAATGGGAGTGGTAGCTCTGAAACCCGTAGCAAGCCTAAAACCACTAATAATTTTTCGCATTTAAAAGTATAATTTTATATGTAAACATTTTCAGAAAAACTCTTTTAGATGATGCATTTATAGATATTAAAATATCATATTAGAGTTTACAATATAAAATACTATTTGAAGTCAAAATGTCTATCTAATACTGACACCTACTGACTACTGCAGCTCTAGGAATTCATACTTGTGCAAGTCCAATGACTTCTGGCACAACGGAGATGGCTTGTCTGATCCAACTTCTAATACCTACAAACATCAGAGTGAGGGGTCAGTATTTGGGAAAATACTGAGTGAGTATGCAACTTATTATCGGTATTATCAAAATACACATCGCATACTCAAACATATATATATATATATCTATCTCGATATGATATGAAAATAATATAATATTCATAAATAGCAGATCCGACCGAAACCCTAATCTTAAACTCTGAACTTATCTTATTCTGAATATTCGAATCAAACTGATCCAAATGGTCTGACCCGGGAGTGTTCACACTCAACCACGTCAGCCGCGACCAATCTCTTAATCTCAAAGTGTGAGTTCAACTCACTGGTGGGTCCAACCCACCAGATACGGGGCTCAGATTACACCGTAACCGAGTTCTCACGCGTATCACATTCATATCATATGCGCATCTCATAATCTCACAGACAATCTAGACACGCTAGACTGACTCAAATACTGGTGATCACACAGCCTATTGACACCCAATAGGTAGTTGATTTCTTCGGATCGCACACTAGATATTGATATTCAAAATAATGAATATAACAGCATTCATACAATCAAATTCACCGAACATAATATCTTACACGAGCAAATCATATAAATGCGATGTATTAATAATAATATTCATAATATATGAAAATAACTTTAATAATAATAATACGCGAAAGTAAATTGCCACTCACAGTGACAGCTTTCCAAAATATAATAATATAAAGATCCCATGAATGCTAGCTCCATGCGTCGTTTGATCCTTTAGTTATTCCAGCTCATCGGTCTGATAGCTCGTCGATACGTCAGTTACTTATTCGAGCTACCTGTACGTTTAATCCATAAACGTAGGCTTAATATCAAAATCCTAAGTTATAAACTTAGGTTAATATAATCGTATTTCAAATACGATTCTGAACTTTAATCGTACTTTAATACCTAATCAAGATATTCGATATATCTCTTATTCATCGATTCTTAAACTCGGGTTCCTTATATCCCAAAACCCTATTCGAACTCGTTATTTTTGATATCCAAATTTCTTATTTTCGGGGTTCGTGATTCACTTTTAATGTCCGACGTACTTAAAGTCGGAAATCTAGGTTGAAACAGGTCGGAAATCCTCAAGCTGTTGGTTGTCTCTGCGCGCGCGCACGATCTGGTGTGCGCCCGCACACAATTGTGTGCCCCCGCACACAATTGTGTGCGGTCTTTCGCACACACCCCGGAATCAAATTTCGGGCATTCCGACGTGGCAAAACTCAATTCCGTCATGCTCCTATCTCAATTTAACACAAACTCAACTCCAAATTCATCAAAATGATAATAGAAACGCGATTTCAATCCGTTTAATTTGTTTAAAACGAAATAACCTTATTTACTAATTCTCGCAACAAAAACGCCAAGCTTACCTCGATTTGAAGCTTAACGATGATAGAGAATTGAATTCTGAACGAATCGATATAAAGAACGCTCGATTTGGACGAGAAACGGCGAAACGGCGACGGATCGTAATCGATCGTCGACTTTTTCTTTCTCTCATCTGTTTCTTTTCTTTCCTCTGTCGATGATTCCTTTCTCTTCTTAATCCTTATATATATATTGGCAAAATGGTCATTTTGATCCCTCATCCCTCATTTCTTTAACTTAAACCAAATGGTTAAATTATCCTTTTAACTCAATTACTAACGTATTATTTATATTCAATAAATAATACTAACCCAATATTTTATTTTCCGTCATTAGTCTTCAAATTGCTATTCTCGAAGCTTAATTGGCTAATTTACACTTTAGCCCTTAAACTTCTCAAAAGTTGCAACTTAGCCCAAAACGCATCCGCGTCCAAATTTTAAAACGTCTCCGATTGACCCGAAACTTTTACCACACATACTATAAAACATTTCACGGACCTTGGCGAAATAATTTTCACTTCGGGATTTATGTGGCTAAATTACCACTTTAGTCCCTGAACTCTAGTTCAGGACTTTCCTTGACATTTTTCCTTTTAATTTAAATTCCAACTTTAGAATTGGAATATGATATTAAATTCCTTTAATTTCGTGTAAGTTATTTCCGATATTACCACCCTGGCGAATCGGAACTGGACACATAGTCCAATTAAATACTTAAATACTTTGGGGTATTACAACAAATCCAAACGTTTCACCTTTTTAGCTATTTAAGTCAAACGTTTACAAACGTCACGAAACAAATCCAAGCGTTTCACCTTTTAAGCAATTTAAGCCAAACGTCTACAAACGTTACAAAACAAATTCAAACGTATTCCTATTTTAGCAATTTAAGCCAAACGTTTAATACGTTATGAAACAAATCGAAACATTTCACCTTTTTAGCGATTTAAACCAAACATTTACAAACGTTAAGAAACAAATCCAAACGCTTCACCTTTTTAGCGATTGAAGCCAAACGTTTACAAATGTTACGAAACAAATCCAAACATTTCACATTTTTAGCAATTTAGACCAAAAATTTACAAACGTTACGAAACAAAACCAAGCGTTTCACCTTTTTTGCAATTTAAGCCAAACATTTACAAACGTTACGAAACAAATCCAAGCGTTTCCACCTTTTTAGTAATTTAAGCCAAACGTTTACAAATGGTACGAAACAAATCCAAACGTTTCACCTTTTTAGCGATTTAATCTAAACGTTTACAAACGGTACGAAACAAATCCAAACGTTTCCCCTTTTTATCGATTTATGCCAAACGTTTATAAACACAACGAAACAAATCCAAACGTTTCCCCTTTTTAGCAATTTATGCCAAACGTTTACAAATGTTACAAAACAAATCCAAGAGTTTCTCCTTTTTAGCAATTATAGTCAAACGTATACAAACGTTACGAAACAAATCAAAGTATTTCACCTTTTTAGAAATTTAAGCCAAACGTTTACAAAGGTTACGAAATAAATCCAAGCGTTTCACCTTTTTAGCGATTTAAGCCAAAAGTTTACGAACGATATGAAACAAATCCAAACGTTTCACCTTTTTAGCGAAATAAGCCAAACGTTTACAAACGTTATGAAACAAACTCAAACGTTTCGCCTTTTTAGCGATTTAAGCCAAACGTTTACAAACGTTACGAAACAAATCCAAACGTTTCACCTTTTTAGCGATTTAAGCCAAACAGTTACAAACGTTAAGAAACAAACTCAAACGTTTCGCCTTTTTAGCGATTTAAGCCAAACATTTACAAACGTTACGAAACAAATCCAAACGTTTCATCATTTTAGCGATTTAAGCCAAACGGTTACACACGTTACGAAACAATACCAAACGTTTAAAATGTTACGAAATAAATCCAAATGTTTCACATTTTTAGCGATTTATGCTAAACGTTTACAAACGTTACGAAACAAATCCAAATGTTTCGCCTCTTTAGCAATTTAAGCCAAATGTTTACAAACGTTACAAAAAAAATCCAAACGTTTCACCTTTTTAGCGATTTAAGACAAACGTTTACAAACGTTACGAAACAAAACCAAACGTTTAAAACAGTACGAAACAAATCCAAACGTTTCCCATTTCTAGCGATTTAAGCCAAACTCTTTCAAACATTAAGAAACAAAACCAATCCTTTCACCTTTTTAATAATTTAAGCCATACGTTTATAAACGTTAAGAAACAAATCCAAGCGTTTCAGCTTTTTAGCAATTTAAGCCAAACATTTACGAACATTCCGAAACAAATTCAAGCGTTTCATCTTTTCAACAATTTAAGCCAAACGTTTACAAAGTTTATGAAACAAATCCAAACCTCTCACCTCTTTAGCTATTTAAGCCAAACTTGTACAAACGTTACGAAACAAATCCAAAAGTTTCACCTTTTTAGCTATTTAAGTCAAACGTTTACAAACATCACGAAACAAATCCAAGCGTTTCACCTTTTAAGCAATTTAAGCCAAACGTCTACAAATGTTACGAAACAAATTCAAACGTATTCCCATTTTAGCGATTTAAGCCAAATGTTCAATACGTTATGAAACAAATCGAAACATTTCACTTTTTTAGCGATTTAAACCAAACGTTTACAAAAATTAAGAAGCAAATCCAAACGCTTCACCTTTTTAGCGATTGAAGCCAAACATTTACAAACGTTACGAAACAAATCCAAACATTTCACATTTTTAGCAATTTAGACCAAAAATTTACAAACGTTACGAAACAAAGCCAAGCGTTTCACCTTTTTTGCAATTTAAGCCAAACATTTACAAACGTTACGAAACAAATCCAAGCGTTTCCACCTTTTTAGCAATTTAAGCCAAACGTTTACAAATGGTACGAAACAAATCCAAATGTTTCACCTTTTTAGCGATTTAATCTAAACGTTTACAAACGGTACGAAACAAATCCAAACGTTTCCCCTTTTTAGCGATTTATGCCAAACGTTTATAAACACAACGAAACAAATCCAAACGTTTCACCTTTTTGGCAATTTATGCCAAGCGTTAACAAATGTTACAAAACAAATCCAAGAGTTTCTCCTTTTTAGCAATTATAGTCAAACATATACAAACGTTACGAAACAAATCAAAGTATTTCACCTTTTTAGCAATTTAAGCCAAACGTTTACAAAGGTTACGAAACAAATCCAAGCGTTTCACCTTTTTGGCGATTTAAGCCAAAGGTTTACGAACGATACGAAACAAATCCAAACGTTTCACCTTTTTAGAGAATTAAGCCAAACGTTTACAAACGTTATGAAACAAACTCAAACGATTTGCCTTTTTAGCGATTTAAGCTAAACGTTTACAAACGTTACGAAACAAATCCAAACGTTTCACCTTTTTAGCGATTTAAGCCAAACGGTTACGAACGTTACGAAACAAACTCAAACTTTTCGCCTTTTTAGCAATTTAAGCCAAACGTTTACAAACATTACGAAACATATCCAAACGTTTCATCATTTTAGCGATTTAAGCCAAAGGGTTACAAACGTTACGAAACAATACCAAACGTTTCAAATGTTACGAAACAAATCCAAATGTTTCACAATTTTAGCGATTTAAGCCAAACGTTTACAAACGTTACGAAACAAATCCAAATGTTTCGCCTCTTTAGCGATTTAAGACAAACGTTTACAAACATTACGAAACAAATCCAAACGTTTCACCTTTTTAGCTATTTAAGCCAAACGTTTACAAACGTTCCGAAACAAAACCAAACGTTTAAAACGATAGGAAACAAATCCAAACGTTTCCCATTTCTAGCGATTTAAGGCAGACTCTTTCAAACATTAAGAAACAAAACCAAGCGTTTCACCTTTTTAACAATTTAAGCCATACATTTACAAACGTTAAAAAACAAATCCAAGCGTTTCACCTTTTTAGCAATTTAAGCCAAACATTTACGAACATTCTGAAACAAATTCAAGCGTTTCATCTTTTCAACAATTTAAGCCAAACGTTTACAAAGGTTATGAAACAAATCCAAACCTCTCACCTTTTTAGCTATTTAAGCCAAACTTGTACAAACGTAACGAAACAAATCCAAACGTTTCACCTTTTTAGCTATTTAAGGCAAACGTTTACAAACGTCACGAAAAAATCCAAGCGTTTCACCTTTTAAGCAATTTAAGCCAAACGTCTACAAACGTTACGAAGCAAATTCAAACGTATTCCCATTTTATTGATTTAAGCCAAAATATTAATACGTTATGAAACAAATAGAAACATTTCACTTTTTTAGCGATTTAAACAAAACGTTTACAAACGGTAAGAAACAAATCCAACCGCTTCACCTTTTTAGCGATTAAAGCCAAACATTTACAAACGTTACGAAACAAATCCAAACATTTCACATTTTTAGCAATTTAGACCAAACATTTACAAACGTTACGAAACAAAACCAAGCGTTTCACCTTTTTTGCAATTTAAGCCAAACGTTTACAAATGTTACGAAATAAATCCAAGCGTTTCCACCTTTTTAGCAATTTAAGCCAAACGTTTACAAATGGTACGAAACAAATCCAAACGTTTCACCTTTTTAGCGATTTAATCTAAATGTTTACAAATGGTACGAAACAAATCCAAACGTTTCCCCTTTTTAGCGATTTATGCCAAACGTTTATAAACACAACGAAACAAATCCAAACGATTCACCTTTTTAGAAATTTATGGCAAACGTTTACAAATGTTACAAAACAATACCAAGAGTTTCTCCTTTTTAGCAATTTTAGTCAAATGTATAAAAACGTTACGAAACAAATCAAAGTATTTCACCTTTTTAACAATTTAAGCCAAACGTTTACAAACGTTACAAAACAAATACAAACGTTTCATCTTTTTAGCGATTTAAGCCAAACATTTACAAACGTTACAAAACAAATCCAAACATTTCACGTATTTAGCAATTTAAGCCAAACGTTTGCAAACGTTACGAAACAAACTCAAACGTTTCGCCTTTTTAGCGATTTAAGCCAAACGTTTACAAACGTTACGAAACAAATCCAAACGTTTCATCATTTTAGCGATTTAAGCCAAACGGTTACAAACGTTACGAAAAAATACCAAACGTTTAAAATGTTACTAAACAAATCCAAATGTTTCACATTTTTAGCGAATAAGCAAAACTTTTACAAACATTACTAAACAAAACCAAGCGTTTCACTTTTTCAGCAATTTAAGCCAAACTTTTACAAAAATTACGAAACAAATCCAAGCATTTCATATTTTTAGCAATTTAACCCAAACGTTTATTAACGTTACGAAACAAATCCAAGAGTTTCACCTTTTTAGCTATTTAAGCCCAACATTTACAAACGTTACGAAATAATCCAAACATTTCACCTTTTTAGCGATTGAAGCCAAACGTTTACAAACGTATTAAACAAATCCAAACGTTTCACCATTTTAACGATTTAAGCCAAACGGTTACAAACGTTACAAAACAATACCAAACGTTTAAAAAGTTACAAAATTAATCCAAATGTTTTACATTTTTATCGATTTAAGCCAAACGTATACAAACATTACTAAATAAAACCAAGCGTTTCTCGTTTTAAGCAATTTAAGCCAAACGTTAACAAACGTTACGAAACAAATCCAAGCATTTCATATTTTTAGCAATTTAACCCAAACGTTTATTAACGTTACGAAACAAATCCAAACGTTTCACCTTTTTAGTTATTTAAGCCCAACGTTTACAAACGTTACGAAACAAATCCAAACATTTCAGATTTTTAGCGATTTAAGCCAAACGTTTACAAACGTATGAAACAAATCCAAACGTTTCACCTTTTTAGCGATTTAAGCTCAACGTTTAGAAAGGTTATGAAACAAATCCAAATTTTTTACCTTTTTATCATTTTAAGCCAAACATTTACAAACGTTACGAAAGATATCCAAGTGTCTCACCTTTTTTGCAATTTAAGCCAAACGTTTACAAAACTTACGAAACAAATCCAAACGTTTCAACTTTGTAGCAATTCAAGCCAAACGTTTACAAACGTTACGTAACAAATCCAAACTTTTCACCTTTTTAGCGATTTAAGCCAAATGTTTTACGAAACAAATCCATAATTTTTCCCTTTTTAGCAATTTAAGCCAAACGTTTACAAACGTTACAAAACAAATCCAAATGTTTCACCTTATTAGTGATTTAAGCCAAACGTTTACAAACATTACGAAAAAAATCCAAATGTTTCACCTTTTTAGAGATTTAAGTCAAACGTTTACAAACGTTACGAAATAAAACCAAACGTTTAAAACGTTATGAAACAAATCCAAACGTTTTCCATTTTTAGCGATTTAAGAAAAACGTTTACAAACGTTACGAAACAAAACCAAGCGTTTCACCTTTTTAGCAATTTAAGCCAAACATTTATAAGCGTTACGAAACAAATCCAAGCGTTTCACCTTTTTAGTAATTTAAGCAAAACGTTTACAAACGTTACGAAATAAATCCAAACGTTTCACATTTTTAGTTATTGAAGCCAAACGTTTACAAACGTTACAAAATAAATCCAAACGTTTAAAACATTACGAAATAAATCAAACCGTTTCACCTTTTTAGCGATTTAAGCTGAAAGTTTACAAAGGTTACAAAACAAACCCAAACGTTTCACCTTTTAAGCGATTTAAGCCTAAAGTTTACAAACGTTACGAAAAAAATCCAAACGTTTCACCTTTTTATCGATTTAAGCCAAATGTTTACAAAAATTAGGAAACAAATCCAAACGTTTTACCTTTTTAGCAATTTAAACTAAATGTATAAAAAGTTACGAAACAAATCCAAACGTTTCCTATTTTTAACAATTTAAGCCAAACGTTACAAAACAAATCCAAACGTTTCACCTTTTTAGCAATTTTAGCCAAACGTTTACAAACGTTACAAAACAAAGCCAAACGTTTCCCTTTCTTAAGGGTTTAAGCCAAACGTTTACAAACGTTATGAAATAAAATCCAAACGTTTCACCTTTTTAGCGATTTAAGCCAAACGTTTCGAAAGAAATCCAAACGTTTCACCTTTTTAGCGATTTAGGCCAAATGCTTACAAACGTTACAAAACAAATCCAAGCGTTTTACCTTTTTAGTAATTTAAACCAAACGTATAAAACGTTACGAAACAAATCCAAACGTTTCCTATTTTTAGTAATTTAAGCCAAACGTTTACAAACATTACAAAACAAATCCGAACGTTTCACCTTTTTTGCATTTAAGCCAAACGTTTACAAACGTTACAAAATAAATCTAGACGTTTCATTTTCTTAGCGATTTAAGCCAAACGTTTACAAACTTTAAGAAACAAATCCAAACGTTTCACCTTTTTAGCGAATTAAGCTTAACGTTTACAAACGTTACGAAACAAAACAAAACGCTTCACCTTTTTAGTGATTTAAGCAAAACGGTTACAAAGGTTACAAAACAAATCCAAACGTGTTACCTTTTTAGCAATTTAAGCAAAACGTTTACAAACGTTACGAAAAAAATTCAAATGTTTCACCTTTTTAGCTATTTAAGCCAAACGTTTAAAAACGTTACAAAACAAATTCAAACGTTTCACCTTTTTATCGATTTAAGCCAAACCTTTACCAACGTTACGAAACAAATCCAAATGTTTCACCATTTTAGCGATTTAAGCCAAACGTTTACAAAATGTTATGAAACAAATCCAAACATTTCACATTTTCAGCAATTTTAGCCAAACGTTTACAAACGTTACGAAACAAATACAAACATTTCACATTTTAGAGATTTAAGCCGAACATTTACAAACATTACGAAACAAAACCAAACGTTTAAAACGTTCTGAAACAAATCCAAATGTTTCACCTTTTTAGCAATTTAAGCCAAACGTTTACAAGCGTTACGAAACAATTCAAACGTTTCACCTCTTTTGCGATTTAAGCCAAACGCTTACAACATGTTACGAAACAAATCCAAACGTTTTGCATTTTTAGCAATTTAAGCCAATCGTTTACAAACATTACGAAACAAATCCAAACGTTTCACCTTTTTAGCGATTTAAGCCAAAAGTTTACATAGGTTATGAAACAAAACCAAAAGTTTCACCTTTTTAGCGATTTAAGCCAAACGTTTATAAAGGTTATGAAACAAACTCAAACTTGTCAACTTTTTAGGAATTTAAGCCAAACTTTTACAAACGTTACGAAACAAATCCAAACGTTTCACCTTTTTAGCGATTTAAGTCAAATGTTTACAAACGTCACGAAACAAATCCAAGAGTTTCATCATTTAAGCAATTTAAGTCAAACGTTTACAAACGTTACGAAACAAATAAAAACGTTTCCCCATTTTAGCAATTTAGGCTAAATGTTTAATACGTTACGAAACAAATAAAAACATTTCACATTTTTAGCAATTTAAGCCAAACGATTTTAAATGTTACGAAACAAATCCAAATGCTTCACCTTTTTAGAAATTGAAGCTAAACGTTTACAAACATTTCGAAACAAATTCAAGCGTTTCATCTTTTTAGAAATTTAAGTTAAACGTTTACAAACGTTCCGAAACAAATTCAAGCGTTTCACGATTTTAGCAATTTAAGCCAAACGTTTCAAAACGTTTCGAAACAAATCCAAACGTTTCACATTTTTAGCAATTTAAGTCAAATGTTTACAAACGTCACGAAACATATCTAAATTTTTTATCTTTTTAGTGATTTAAGCAGAATGTTTACAACTGTTACGAAACAAAACCAAACATTTCACCTTTTTAGCAATTTAAGCCAAACGTTTACAAACTTTTAGATACAAATCCAAACACTTCCCCATTTTAGCGATTTAAGCCAAACGTTTAAACGTAACGACACAAATCCAAACATTTCACTTTTTTAGGAATTTAGGCCAAACCTTTACAAACGTTACGAAACAAATCCAAACATTTCACCTTTTTTGCGATTTATGCCAAACGTTTACAAACGTTACGAAACAAATCCAAATGTTTCACTTATTTAGCGATTGAAGCCAAACGTTTACAAATCCAAATGTTTCCCCTTTTTAGCAATTTAAGCCAAACGTTTACAAACGTTACGAAACAAATCCAAGCGTTTCACCTTTTTAGAAATTTAAGCCAAACGTTTACAAACATTACCAAACAAATCCAAGCATTTCACCTTTTTAGAAATTTAAGTCCAACGTTTACAAAAGATACGAAACAAATCCAATCATTTCTCCTTTTTAGCAATTTAAGCCAAACATTTAAAAACATTACGAAACAATTTCAAACGTTTCCCCGTTTTAGTGATTCAAGCCAAACGTTTACAAACGTTACGAAAAAAAATCAAAACGTTTCATATTTTAGCGATTAAAGCCCTACGTTTACAAACGTTACGAAACAAAACAAAACGTTTAAAACGTTTTGAAACAAATCCAAATGTTTCACTTTTTTAGCAATTTAAGCCAAACGTTTACAAACGTTACGAAACAAATCCAAATGTTTCGCCTTTTTAGCGATTCAAGCCAAACCTTTACAAACGTTACTAAACAAATCCTAACGTTTCACCTTTTTAGCAATTAAAGCCAAACGTTAACAAACGTTACAAAACAAATCCAAATGTTTCACCTTTTTAGCGATTTAAACCAAACGTTTACAAAGGTTAGAAAACAAATCCAAATGTTTCAACTTTTTAGCAATTTAAGCCAAACGTTTACAAACATTACGAAATAAATCTAAGCGTTTCACCTTTTTAGAAATTTAAACCAAACGTTTACAAACGTTACGCAATTTCAAACGTTTCCCCTTTTTAGCGATGTAAGACAAACGTTTACAAACGTGACGAAACCAATCCAAACGTTTCTCCTATTTAGCGATTTAAGCCAAACGTTTACAAACGTTACTAAACAAATCCAAACGTTTCCCCTTTTTAGCACTTTAAGCCAAACGTTACGAAACAAATCTAAATGTTTCAGCTTTTTATCGATTTTAACCAAACGTTTACAGAGGTTATGAAACAAATCCTAATGTTTCAACTTATCAGCAATTTAAGCCAAACATTTACAATCGTTACGAAACAAATCCAAACGTTTTCCATTTTATCGATTTAAGACCAACGTTTACAAACGTTACGAAACAAAACCAAACGTTTAAAACGTTTTGAAACAAATCCAAATGTTTCACTTTTTTAGCAATTTAAGCCAAACGTTTACAAACGTTACGAAACAAATACACATGTTTCACCTTTTTAGCAATTTAAGCCAAACGTTTACAAACATTACGAAACAAAACCAAACGTTTAAAACGTTACAAAAAAAATCCAAACATTTCACATTTTTAGCTATTTAAGCCAAACATTTACAAACATTACGAAAAAAACCAAGCGTTTCACCTTTTCAGCAATTTAAGCAAAATATTTACAAACTTTACGAAACAAATCCAAGCGTCTCACCTTTTTAGCAACTTAAGCCAAATGTTTCTAAACGTTACGAAACAAATCCAAGCGTTTCACCTTTTTAATAATTTAAAACGTCAAATTTCCGACACGTTTCTTAAACGGGAAAAAGTAATGGAATGGAGTGTCAATGTTGTACATACTAGGAAGATATAATTCAAGATACCGTTGCTTGGGGATCAAGCTTTTCATTTTTGTGAATGTATTAAAGACAAATTAAAAGTTTGGTAGGTTACAATATTATCGTTTGTTTATTGCCTGAGTCAAACATTACGAAAAAATCCAAATATTTCACCTTTTTAGCAATTTAAGCCAAACGTTTGCAAACATATGAAACAAATCCAAACGTTTCATCTTTTCAGCAATTTAAGCCCAACGTTTACAAAGGTTACGAAACAAATTCAATTTTTTACTTTTTTATCAATTTAAGCCAAACATTTACAAACGTTCCGAAACAAATCCAAGCGTTTCACCTTTTTAGCAATTTAAGCCAAACGTTTGCAAACGGTACGAAACAAATCCAAGCGTTTCACCTTTTTAGCAATCTAAGCCAAACGTTTACGAACGTTAGAAACAAATCAAAATGTTTCTTTTTTTAGTGATTCAAGCCAAACGTTAAAAAAGTTACGAAACAAATCCAAACTTTTCGCCTTATTAGCTATTCAAGCCAAACGTTTACAAACGTTACGAAACAAATCCAAACTTTTCCCTTTTTTAGCGATTTAAGCCAAACGTTTACAAACGTTGCGAAACAAATCTAAACGTTTCACCTTTTTAGCAATTTAAGCCAAACGTTAACAAACGTTACGAAACAAATCCAAATGTTTCACCTTTTTAGCGATTTAAACCAAACGTTTACAAAGGTTAGGAAACAAATCCAAATGTTTCAACTTTTTAGCAATTTAAGCCAAACGTTTACAAACATTACGAAATAAATCCAAGCATTTCACTTTTTTAGAAATTTAAGCCAAATATTTACAAACATTACGCAATTTCAAACGTTTCCCCTTTTAGCGATGTAAGCCAAACATTTACAAACGTCACGAAACCAAAGCAAACATTTCTCCTATTTAGCGATTTAAGCCAAACGTTTACAAACGTTACGAAACAAATCCAAACGTTTCCCCTTTTTAGCACTTTAAGCCAAACATTACGAAACAAATCCAAATGTTTCAGCTTTTTATCGATTTTAACCAAACGTTTACAAAGGTTATGAAAATAATCCGAACGTTTCAACTTTTAAGCAATTTAAGCCAAACGTTTACAATCGTTACGAAACAAATCCAAACATTTCCCATTTTAGCGATTTAAGCCCAACGTTTACGAAACAAAACCAAACGTTATGAAACAAATCCAAATGTTTCACCTTTTTAGCAATTTAAGCAAAACGTTTACAAATGTTACGAAACAAATCCAAATGCTTCACCTTTTTAACGATTTAAGCCAAACGTTTATAAATGTTACGAAACAAAACCAAACATTTAAAACGCTACAAAACAAATGCAAACATTTCACATTTTTAGCTATTTAAGCCAAACATTTACAAACATTACGAAACAAAACCAAGCGTTTCACCTTTTCAGCAATCTAAGACAAACATTTACAAACGTTACAAAACAAATCCAAGCATCTCATCTTTTTAGCAATTTAAGCCAAACGTTTATAAACGCTACGAAACAAATCCAATTGTTTCACCTTTATAAAATATAAGCCCAACGTTTACAAACGTTATGAAAAAATCCAAATATTTCACCTTTTTTCAATTTAAGCCAAACTTTTACAAACGTATGAAACAAATCAAAAAGTTTCGCCTTTTTAGCAATTTAAGCCCAACGTTTACAAAGGTTACAGAACAACTTCAGATTTTTTACCTTTTTAGCAATTTAAGCCAAACATTTACAAACGTTACAAACAAATCCAAGTGTTTCACCTTTTTAGCAATTTATGCCAAACGTTTGCAAACGTTGCGAAACAAATCCAAGCGTTTCACCTTTTTAGAAATTTAATCCAAACGTTTACAAAAGTTACGAAACAAATCCAAACGTTTCTATTTTTTAGTGATTCAAGTCAAACGTTTTCAAACGTTACGAAATAAATCCAAACGTTTCACCTTTTTAGCAATTCAAGCCAAACGTTTACAAACGCTACGAAACGAATCAAAACATTTCACCTTTTTAGCGATTTAAGCTAAACGTTTACAAACGTTATGAAAAAAATCCAAACGTTTCACCTTTTTAGCGATTCAAGCCAAACGTTTACAAACGTTACAATACAAATCCAAACGTTTCCCCTTTTTAGTGATTTAAGCCAAATGTTTTCAAACATTACGAAACAAAACAAAACATTTCACCTTTTTAGCGATTTAAGGCAAACGTTTACATACGTTACGAAACAAAACCAATCATTTAAAACGTTACGAATCACATCCAAACGATTACAAACATTACGAGAAAAAAAATCAAACGTTTCCCCTTTTTAGCAATTTATGCCAAACGTTTACAAACATTACGAAACACATGTTACGAAACAAATCGAAACGTTTACAAATGTTATGAAACAGAACTAAACGTTTCACCTTTTTAGCGAATTAAGCCATACGTTTACAAACATTACGAAACACAACCAAACGTTTCACCTTTTTAGCGATTTAAGCCATATGTTTACATACGTTACGAAACGAAACCTAACGTTTCAAAACAACACCAAACATTTACCCATTTTAGCGATTTAAGCCAAACGTTTATAAACGTTACGAAACAAATCCAATAGTTTGTAAATATTACAAAACAAATCCAAACGTTTCACATTTTTAGTGATTGAAGCCAAACGTTTGCAAACGTTATGAAACAAATCCAAACATTTCGAAACAAATCCAAAGGTTTAAATTATTACGAAACAAATACAATTGTTTCCCCTTTTTAGCGATTTAAGCCAAACGTTTACAAACGTTACTAAAAAAACCCAAACGTTTCCCCTTTTTGGCAATTTAAGCCAAACGTTTTTAAACGTTATGAAACAAATCCAAGAATTTTACCTTTTTCGCTATTTAAAGAAAACGTATAAAACGTTACGAAACAAATCCAAACGTTTCCCATTTTTAGCAATTTAAACCAAACGTTAGAAACATTACAAAACAAATCCAAATGTTTCACCTTTTTAGCAATTTAAGACAAACGTTTACAAACGTTACAAAACAAATCCAAACGTTTCACCTTTATAGCGATTTAAGGCAAATATTTACAAACGTTATGAAACAAATCCAAACGTTTCACCTTTTTAGCAATTTAGGCCAAACGGTTACAAAGGTTACGAAACAAATCCTAACGTGCAACGTTTTTAGCAATTTAAGCAAAACGTTTACGAACATTACGAAACAAATCCAAACGTTTCACCTTTTTTAGCGATTTAAGCCAAACGTTTACAAACGTTACAAAACAAATCCAAACGTTTCTCCTTTTTACCGATTTAAGCCAAACATTTACCAACTTTACGAATCAAATCCAGACGTTTCCCCTTTTTAGCTATTTAAGCCAAACGTTTACAAAATGTTACGAAACAAATCCAAACGTTTCACATTTTTAGCAATTTGAGCCAAACATTTACAAACGTTTCACATTTTAGCGATTTAAGGAGAACGTTTACAAACGCTACGAAACAAAGCCAAACGTTTAAAACCTTACGAAACAAATCCAACCGTTTCACCTTTTTAGGGATTGAAGCCGAAAGTTTACAAAGGTTACAAAACAAAACCAATTGTTTCACCTTTTTAGCGATTTAAGCCAAATTTTTACAAACTTTACCACAAAAATCCAAATGTTTCACCTTTTTCGCGATTTAAGCCAAAAATTTACAAACTTTACGAAACAAATTCAAGCGTTTTACCTTTTTAGAAATTTAAACCAAACACATAAAACATTACGAAACAAATCCAAACGTTTCCTATTTTTTAGCAATTTAAGCCAAACGTTTAAAAACCTTACAAAACAAATCCAAACGTTTCACCTTTATAGCTATTTAAGCCAAACGTTTACAAACGTTAAGAAACAAATCCAAACGTTTCACCTTTTTAGTGATTTAAGCCGAATGTTTACAAACGTTAGGAAAAAAAATCCAAACATTTAACCTTTTTAGCAATTTAACCAAGCGGTTACAAAGGTTACAAAAGAAATCCAAACGTGGCACCTTTTTAAAATTTAAGCAAAACGTTTACAAACGTTACGAAACAAATCCAAACGTTTCACCTTTTTAGCGATTTACGCCAGACGTTTACAAATGTTACAAAACAAATCCAAACGTTTCAGCTTTTTACCGATTTAAGCCAAACATTTACTAATGTTACGAAACAAATCCAAACGTTTCACCTTTTTAGCTATTTAAGCCAAACGTTTACACAATGTTACGAAACAACTCCAAACGTTTCGTATTTTTAGCATTATAAGCCAAACATTTACAAACGTTACGAAACAAATACAAACGTTTCACATTTTAGCGATTTAAGGCGAACGTTTACAAATGTTACGAAACAAACCCAAACGTTTAAAACGTTACGAAACAAATCCAAATGTTTCACTTTTTTAGCGATTTAAGCCAAATGTTTAAAAACTTTACGAAATAAAACCAAACATTTAAAATATTACAAAACAAATCTAAACGTTTCACATTTTTAGCGATTTAAGCCAAACGTTTACAAACATTACGAAACAAAACCAAGCGTTTCACCTTCTCAGCAATTTAAACCAAACATTTACAAACGTTACGAAACAAATCCAGGCGTTTAACCTTTTTAGCAAATTTAAGCCAAACGTTTATAAATGTTACGTAACAAATCCAAGCGTTTCACCTCTTTAACAATTTAAACCCAACGTTTACAAACATTATAAAACAAATCCAAATATTTCACCTTTTTAGCGATTTAATCCAAACATTTAAAAACGTAAGAAACAAATCCAAACGTTTCACCTTTTTAGCGATTTAAGCCCAACGTTTACAAAGGTTACGAAACAAATCCAATTTTTTTTACCTTTTTAGCAATTTAAGCCAAACATTTACAAACGTTACAAAGAAATCCGAGCGTTTCGCCTTTTTAGCAATTTAAGCCAAACGTTTGCAAACGTTACGAAACAAATCCAAGCGTTTCACCTTTTTAGCAATTTAAGCCAAACGTTTACAAACGTTCGAAACAAATCCAAACATTTTCATTTATTAGTGATTCAAGTCAAACGTTTACAACCGTTATGAAACAATTCCAAACATTTCACCTTTTTAGCGATTCAAGCCAAACGTTTATGATCGTTACAAAACAAATCCAAACGATTCACCCTATTAGCGATTTAAGCCAAACGTTTGCAAACATTACGAAACAAATCCCAATGTTTCACCTTTTTACCAATTTAAGCCAAATGTTTACAAACGCTACGAAACAAAACCAAACGTTTAAAATGTTACAAAACAAATCCGAACGTTTCTCATTTTTAGCGATTTAAGCCAAACGCATACAAACGTTACGAAAGAAAACGAAGCGTTTCAACTATTTAGTAATTTAATCCAAAGGTTTACAAACGTTACGAAACAAAACCAAGCGCTTCAACCTTTTAGCAATTTAAGCCAAACATTTACAAACATTACGAAACAAATTCAAGCGTTTCACCTTTTTAGTAATTTAAGCAAAACATTTACAAATGTTAAGCAACAAATCCAAACATTTCACCTTTTTAGCTATTTAAGTCAAACGTTATGAAAAAAAATCTAATGTTTCACCTTTTTAGCGATTTAAGCCGAACGGTTACAAAAGTTATGAAACAAATCCAAATCTTTCATTTTTTTAGCAATTTAAGCCAAAAGTTTTCAAACGTTACGAAACAAATCAAAGCGTTTCACCTTTTTAGCAATTTAAGCCAAACTTTTACAAAATGTACGAAACAAATCCAAACGCTTCACCTTTTTAGTGATTTAAGCCAAACGTTTACAAATGTTACGAAACTAATCCAAACGTTTTGAAATAAATCCAAACGTATACAAACACTACGAAACAAAGCCGAACGTTTACAAACGTTTTGAAACAAAGCCAAACGTTTACAAACGTTACGAAACAAAGCCAAACGTTTACAAACGTTACGAAACAAATAAAAGCATTTCACCTTTATAGCAATTGAAGCCAAACGTTTACAAACGTTATGAAACAAAACCAGACGTTTCACCTTTTTAGCAATTTAAGCCAAACGTTTACAAACATTACGAAACATATCCAAGCGTTTCACCTTTTAGCAATCTGAGCCAAACGTTTACTAACGTAACGGAACAAAACCAAGCGTTTCACATTTATAATTATTTAAGCGAAACGTTTACAAACGTTCGAAACAAATCCAAATTTTTCCATTTTTTAGCGATTCAAGTCAAACGTTTACAAACGTTACGAAACAAATCCAAACATTTCACCTTTTTAGCGATTCAAGCCAAATGTTTACAAACGTTACAAAACAAATCCAAATGTTTCACCTTATTAGCGATTTAAGCCAAACGTTTGCAAACATTACGAAACAAATCCAAATGTTTCACCTTTTTACCAATTTAAGCCAAACGTTTACAAACGCTACGAAACAAAACCAAACGTTTAAAATGTTACGAAACAAATCCAAACGTTTCTCATTTTTAGCGATTTAAGCCAAACGCTTACAAATGTTACGAAAGAAAACGAAACGTTTTAACTATTTAGTAATTTAATCCAAAGGTTTACAAACGTTACGAAACAAAACCAAGCGTTTCAACTTTTTAGCAATTTAAGCCAAACATTTACAAACGTTATGAAACAAATTCAAGCGTTTCACCTTTTTAGTAATTTAAGCAAAACGTTTACAAATGTTAAGCAACAAATCCAAACATTTCACCTTTTTAGCTATTTAAGCCAAACGTTATGAAAAAAATTCTAATGTTTCACCTTTTTAGCGATTTAAGCCGAACAGTTACAAAAGTTATGAAACAAATCCAAATCTTTCACCTTTTTATCAATTTAAGCCAAACGTTTTCAAACGTTACGAAACAAATCCAAGCGTTTCACCTTTTTAGCAATTTAAGCCAAACTTTTACAAACGGTACGAAACAAATCCAAACGCTTCACCTTTTTAGTTATTTAAGCCAAACATTTACAAATGTTACGATACAAATCCAAAGGTTTCGAAATAAATCCAAACATATACAAACACTACGAAACAAAGCCAAACGTTTACAAATGTTTCGAAACAAAGCCAAACGTTTACAAACGTTTCGAAACAAAGCCAAACGTTTACAAACGTTACGAAACAAATAAAAGCGTTTCACCTTTATAGCAATTGAAGCCAAATGTTTACAAACGTTATGAAACAAAACCAGACGTTTCACCTTTTTAGCGATTTAAGCCAAACATTTACAAACGTTATGAAACATATCCAAGCGTTTCACCTTTTTAGCAATTTGAGGCAAACGTTTACTAATGTAACGGAACAAAACCAAGCGTTTGACATTTTTAATTAATTAAGCCAAACGTTTACAAACGTTTGAAACAAATCCAAACGTTTCCATTTTTTAGTGATTCAAGTCAAACGTTTACAAACGTTACGAAACAAATCCAAACATTTCACCTTTTTAGCGATTCAAGTCAAACATTTACAAACGTTACGAAACAAATCCAAACGTTTCACCTTTTTAGCGATTCAAGTCAAACATTTACAAACGTTACGAAACAAATCCGAACGTTTCTCATTTTTAGCGATTTAAGCCAAACACTTACAAACGTTACGAAAGAAAACGAAGCGTTTCAACTATTTAGTAATTTAATCCAAAGGTTTACAAACGTTACGAAACAAAACCAAGCGCTTCAACTTTTTAGCAATTTAAGCCAAACATTTACAAACATTACGAAACAAATTCAAGCGTTTCACCTTTTTAGTAATTTAAGCAAAACATTTACAAATGTTAAGCAACAAATCCAAACATTTCACCTTTTTAGCTATTTAAGTCAAACGTTATGAAAAAAAATCTAATGTTTCACCTTTTTAGCGATTTAAGCCGAACGGTTACAAAAGTTATGAAACAAATCCAAATCTTTCATTTTTTTAGCAATTTAAGCCAAAAGTTTTCAAACGTTACGAAACAAATCAAAGCGTTTCACCTTTTTAGCAATTTAAGCCAAACTTTTACAAAAGGTACGAAACAAATCCAAACGCTTCACCTTTTTAGTGATTTAAGCCAAACGTTTACAAATGTTACGAAACAAATCCAAACGTTTTGAAATAAATCCAAACGTATACAAACACTACGAAACAAAGCCAAACGTTTACAAACGTTTCGAAACAAAGCCAAACGTTTACAAACGTTACGAAACAAAGCCAAACGTTTACAAACGTTACGAAACAAATAAAAGCATTTCACCTTTATAGCAATTGAAGCCAAACGTTTACAAACGTTATGAAACAAAACCAGACGTTTCACCTTTTTAGCAATTTAAGCCAAACGTTTACAAACGTTACGAAACATATCCAAGCGTTTCACCTTTTAGCAATCTGAGCCAAACGTTTACTAACGTAACGGAACAAAACCAAGCGTTTCACATTTTTAATTATTTAAGCGAAACGTTTACAAACGTTCGAAACAAATCCAAATTTTTCCATTTTTTAGCGATTCAAGTCAAACGTTTACAAACGTTACGAAACAAATCCAAACATTTCACCTTTTTAGCGATTCAAGCCAAATGTTTACAAACGTTACAAAACAAATCCAAATGTTTCACCTTATTAGCGATTTAAGCCAAACGTTTGCAAACATTACGAAACAAATCCTAATGTTTCACCTTTTTACCAATTTAATCCAAACGTTTACAAACGCTACGAAACAAAACCAAACGTTTAAAATGTTACGAAACAAATCCAAACGTTTCTCGTTTTTAGCGATTTAAGCCAAACGCTTACAAATGTTACGAAAGAAAACGAAGCGTTTCAACTATTAAGTAATTTAATCCAAAGGTTTACAAACGTTACGAAACAAAACCAAGCGTTTCAACTTTTTAGCAATTTAAGCCAAACATTTACAAACGTTATGAAACAAATTCAAGCGTTTCACCTTTTTAGTAATTTAAGCAAAACGTTTACAAATGTTAAGCAACAAATCCAAACATTTCACCTTTTTAGCTATTTAAGCCAAACGTTATGAAAAAAACTCTAATGTTTCACCTTTTTAGCGATTTAAGCCGAACGGTTACAAAAGTTATGAAACAAATCCAAATCTTTCACCTTTTTAGCAATTTAAGCCAAACGTTTTCAAACGTTACGAAACAAATCCAAGCGTTTCACCTTTTTAGCAATTTAAGCCAAACTTTTACAAACAGTAAGAAACAAATCCAAACGCTTCACCTTTTTAGTTATTTAAGCCAAACATTTACAAATGTTACGATACAAATCCAAAGGTTTCGAAATAAATCCAAACGTATACAAACACTACGAAACAAAGCCAAACGCTTACAAATGTTTCGAAACAAAGCCAAACGTTTACAAACGTTTCGAAACAAAGCCAAACGTTTACAAACGTTAAGAAACAAATAAAAGCGTTTCACCTTTATAGCAATTGAAGCCAAACGTTTACAAACGTTATGAAACAAAACCAGACGTTTCCCCTTTTTAGCGATTTAAGCCAAACGTTTACAAACGTTACGAAACATATCCAAGCGTTTCACCTTTTTAGCAATTTGAGCCCAACGTTTACTAATGTAACGGAACAAATCCAAACATTTTACCTTTTTAGCGATTCAAGCCAAATGTTTACAAACGTTACAAAACAAATCCAAATGTTTCACCTTATTAGCGATTTAAGCCAAACGTTTGCAAACATTACGAAACAAATCCAAATGTTTCACCTTTTTACCAATTTAAGCCAAACGTTTACAAACGCTACGAAACAAAACCAAACGTTTAAAATGGTACGAAACAAATCCAAACGTTTATCATTTTTAGCGATTTAAGCCAAATGCTTACAAACGTTACGAAAGAAAACAAAGCGTTTCAACTGCTTAGTAATTTAATCCAAAGGTTTACACACGTTACGAAACAAAACCAAGCGTTTCAACTTTTTTACAATTTAAGCCAAACATTTACAAAAGTTACGAAACAAATTCAAGCGTTTCACCTTTTTAGTAATTTAAGCAAAACGTTTACAAATGTTAAGCAACAAATCCAAACATTTCACCTTTTTAGCTATTTAAGCCAAACGTTATCAAAAAAATTCTAATGTTTCACCTTTTTAGCGATTTAAGCCGAACGTTTACAAAAGTTATGAAACAAATCCAAATCTTTCACCTTTTTAGCAATTTAAGCCAAACTTTCACAAACGGTACGAAACAAATCCAAACGCTTCACCTTTTTAGTGATTTAAGCCAAACTTTTACAAATGTTACGAAACAAATCCAAACGTTTTGAAATAAATCCAAACGTATACAAACGTTGCGAAACAAAGCCAAATGTTTACAAATGTTTCGAAACAAAGCCAAACGTTTACAAACGTTTCGAAACAAAGCCAAACGTTTACAAAAGTTACGAAACAAATAAAAGTGTTTCACCTTTATAGCAATTGAAGCCAAACGTTTACAAACGTTATGAAACAAAACCAGACGTTTCACCTTTTTAGCGATTTAAGCCAAACGTTACGAAACAAATCCAAGCGTTTCACCTTTTTAGCAATTTAAGCCAAACGTTTACTAACGTAACAGAACAAAACCAAGCGTTTCACATTTTTAATTATTTAAGCCTAACGTTTACAAACGACAAATCTAAACCTTTTTACCTTTTTACCGATTGAACCCAAACATTTACAAATGTTACGAAACAAATCAAAATATTTCTCCTTTTTAGCGATTTAAGCCAAACGTATACCAACATTACGAAAAAAACCAAACATTTCCCATTTTTAGCGATTTAAGCCAAACGTTAACAAACGCTACACAACAAATCCAAAACGTTTCCCCTTTTTAGTGATTTAAGCAAAACATTTACAAATGTTACAAAACAAAACCAAACATTTCACTTTTTTGGCGATTTAATCCAAACGTTTGGATACGTTACGAAACAAAACCAAACGTTTAAAACGTTACGAAACAAACATTACGAATCAAATCCAAACGTTTACAAACATTACGAAAAAAAACCAAACGTTTCACCTTTTTAGCGATTTAAGCCAAATGTATAAAACGTTACGAAACAAATCCAAAGGTTTCACCTTTTTAGCAATTTAAACTAAACGTATAAAACGTTACAAAACAAATCCAAACGCTTCCTATTTTTAGCAATTTAAGCCAAACGTTTACAAATGTTACAGAACAAATCCAAATGTTTCACCTTTTTAGCAATTTAAGCTAAACGTTTATAAACGTTACAAAACAAATCCAAATGTTTCACATTTTTAGGAAATTAAGCCAAACGTTTACAAAGGTCACAAAACAAAACCAAATGATTCACCATTTTAGCGATTTAAGCCAAACGTTTACAAACGTTACCAAAAAAATCCAAACATTTCCCCTTTTTAGCGATTTAAGTCAAACATTTACAAACGTTACGAAACAAATCCAAGAATTTCACCTTTTTAATAATTTAAGCTCAACGTTTACAAACATTACGAAAAAAATCCAAATATTTCACCTTTTTAGCGATTTAAGCCAAACGTTTACAAACGTATGAAACAAATCCAAACGCTTCACCTTTTTAGAAATTTAACCCCAACCTTTACAAATGTTTCGAAACAAATCCAATTTTTTTACCTTTTTAGGAATTTAAGCCAAACATTTACAAACGTTACAAACAAATCAAAGCGTTTCACCTTTTTAGCAACTTAAGCCAAACGTTTGCAAACGTTACGAAATAAATCCAAGCGTTTCACACTTTTAGCAATTTAAGCCAAACATTTACAAACATTACGAAACAAATCAAAACGTTTCCATTTTTTAGTGATTCAAGCCAAACGTTTTCAAACGTTACGAAACAAATTCAAAGGTTTCGCCTTTTTAGGGATTCAAGCCAAACATTTACAAACGTTACGAAACAAATCCGAACTTTTCACCTTTTAAGCGATTTAAGCCAAATGTTTACAAACGTTACGAAACAAATCCAAACATTTCACCTTTTTAACAATTTAAGCCAAACATTAACAACCGTTACAAAACAAATTCAAATGTTTCACCTTTTTAGCGATTTAAACCAAACATTTACAAAGGTTAGGAAACAAATCCGAATGTTTCAACTTTTTAGCAATTTAAGCCAAACGTTTACAAACATTACGAAACAAATCCAAACGTTTCACCTTTTTAGAAATTTAAGCCAAACGTTTACAAACGTTACGCAATTTTAAACGTTTCCCCTTTTTAGCGATGTAAGCCAAACGTTTACAAACAAGACGAAACCAATCCAAACGTTTCACCTTTTTAGCTATCTAAGCCAAACGTTTACAAACGTTACGAAACAAATCAAAATGTTTCCCCTTTTTAGAAATTTAAGCCAAACTTTAACAAACGTTACGAAACAAATCCAAATGTTTCACCTTTTTAGCGATTTAAACCAAACGTTTACAAAGGTTATGAAACAAATCCAAATTTTTCACCTTTTTAGCAATTTAAGACAAACGTTTACAAACATTACGAATTAAATCCAAGCGTTTCACCTTTTTAGAAATTTAAGCCAAATCTTTACAAACGTTACGAAACAAATCCAAGCGTTTCTCCTTTTTAGCAATTTAAGCCAAACATTTACAAACTTGACGAAACAATTCCAAACGTTTCCCCTTTTAGTTATTCAAGCCAAACGTTTACAAACGTTACGAAACAAATCCAAACGTTTCACATTTTAGCGATTTAAGCCCAACGTTTACAAACGTTTCGAAACAAAACCAAACGTTTAAAACGTTATGAAACAAATCCAAATGTTTCACCTTTTTAGCAATTTAAGCAAAACGTTTACAAACGTTACGAAACAAATCCAAATGTTTCACCTTTTTAGCTATTTAAGCCAAACGTTTATAAATGTTATGAAACAAAACCAAACGTTTAAAACCCTACAAAACAAATCCAAACGTTTCACATTTTTAGCTATTTAAGCCAAACATTTACAAACATTACGAAACAAAACCAAGCGTTTCACCTTTTCAACAATTTAAGCCAAACGTTTACAAACGTTACGAAACAAATCCAAGCATCTCACCTTTTTAGCAATTTAAGCCAAACGTTTATAAACGTTACGAAACAAATCCAAGCGTTTCACCTTTTTAATAATTTAAGCCCAACGTTTACAAACGTTACGAAACAAGTCCAAATATTTCACCTTTTTTGCGATTTAAGCCAAACGTTTACAAACGTATGTAACAAATCCAAAAGTTTCTCCTTTTTAGCAATTTAAGCCCAACGTTTACAAAGGTTACAAAACAAATCCAAATTTTTTACCTTTTTAGCAATTTAAGCCAAACATTTACAAACGTTACAAACAAATCCAAGCGTTTCACCTTTTTAGCAAATTAAGCCAAACGTTTGCAAACGTTACGAAACGAATCCAAGCGTTTCACCTTTTTAACAATTTAAGCCAAACGTTTACAAAAGTTACGAAACAAATCCAAACGTTTCCATTTTTTAGTGATTCAAGCCAAACGTTTACAAACGTTACAAAACAAATCCAAACTTTTCACCTTTTTAGCGATTTAAGTCAAACGTTTACAAACGTTATAAAACAAATCCAAATGTTTCACCTTTTTAGCGACTCAAGCCAAACGTTTACAAAGGTTACAAAACAAATCCAAACGTTTCACCTTTTTAGCGATTTAAGCCAAGCGTTTACAAACATTACGAAACAAAACCAAACATTTCACCTACTTAGCGATTTAAGCCAAACATTTACAAACGTTACAAAACAAAACCAAACGTGTAAAACGTTACGAAACAAACATTACGAATCAAATCCAAACGTTTGCAAACATTACGAAAAAAACCAGACGTTTCACCTTTTTAGTGATTTAAGCCAAACGTTTACAAACATTACGAAACAAACGTTATGAAACAAATCAAAACGTTTACAAACGTTACGAAACAGAACCAAACTTTTCACCTTTTTAGCGAATTAAGCCATACGTTTACAAACATTACGAAACAAAACCAAAAGTTTCACCCTTTTAGCGATTTAAGCCAAACGTTTACATCTGTTGCGAAACAAAACCAAACGTTTAAAACGTTACGAAAAGAATCCAAACGTTTACAAACGTTTCAAAACAGCACCAAAAATTTACCTATGTTAGCTATTTACGCCAAACGTTTATAAACTTTACGAAACAAATCCAATCATTTGTAAATATTACGAAACAAATCCAAACGTTTCGCATTTTTTGTGATTGAAGCCAAACGTTTACAAACGTTACGAAACAAATCCAAACGCTTCGAAACAAATCCAAACGTTTAAATTATTACGAAACAAATCCAACTGTTTCACCTTTTTAGCGATTTAAGCCTAAAGTTTAGAAAGGTTACAAAACAAACCAAACGTTTCCCCTTTTTAGAGATTTAATCCAAACGTTTAAAAATGTTACCAAAAAAATCCAAACGTTTCCCCTTTTTAGCGATTTAAGCCAAACTTTTATAAATATTACGAAACAAATCCAAGCGTTTTACCTTTTTAGCTATTTAAAGCAAACGTATAAAACGTTACGAATCAAATCCGAACGTTTCCTATTTCTAGCAATTTAAGCCAAACGTTTACAAACATTACAAAACAAATCCAAATGTTTCACCTTTTTAGCAATTTAAGCCAAATGTTACAAAACAAATCCAAACGTTTCACCTTTATAGCGATTTAAGCAAAATATTTACAAACGTTAAGAAACAAATCCAAACGTTTCCCCTTTTTAGCGATTTAGGCGAAACGTTTACAAACATTACGAAACAAATACAAAAGTTTCACCTTTTTAGCAATTTAAGCCAAATGGTTACAAAGGTTATAAAACAAATCCTAACGTGCAACCTTTGTAGCAATTTAAGCAAAACGTTTACAAACATTACGAAACAAATCCAAACTTTTCAACTTTTTAGAGATTTAAGCCAAACGTTTACAAACGTTACAAAACAAATCCAAACGTTTCATTTTTTTACCGATATAAGCCAAACATTTACCAACGTTAGGAATTCAATCCAAACGTTTTCCCTTTTTAGCTATTTAAGTCAAACGTTTACAAAATGTTACAAAACAAATCCAAACGTTTCGCATTTTTAGCAATTTGAGCCAAACGTTTACAAACGTTTCACATTTTAGCCATTTAAGGCAAACGTTTACAAACGTTACGAAACTAAACCAAACGTTTAAAACATTAGGAAACAAATCCAACCGTTTCACCTTTTTAGCGATTTAAGCCGAAAGTTTACAAAGGTTACAAAACAAAACCAAACATTTCCCCTTTTTAGTGATTTAAGCCAAACGTTTACAAATGTTACCAAAAAAATCCAAACGTTTCACCGTTTTAGTGATTTAAGCCAAACATTTACAAACGTTAAGAAACAAATCCGAGCATTTTACCTTTTTAGCAATTTAAACCAAACATATAAAACGTTACGAAACAAATCCAAACGTTTCCTATTTTTTTAGCAATTTAAGCGAAACGTTTACAAACCTTACAAAACAAATCCAAATGTTTCACCTTTTTCGCAATTTATGCAAAACATTTACAAATGTTACAAAACAAATCCAAAAGTTTACAAACGTTAAGAAACAAATCCAAATGTTTCACCTTTTTAGCGATTTAAGCTAAACGTTTACGAACGTTGATTAAAAAATCCAAACATTTCACCTTTTTAGCAATTTAAGCCAAACGGTTACAAAGGTTACAAAACAAATCCAAACGTGCCACCTTTTCAACAATTTAAGCAAAACGTTTACAAACGTTACGAAACAAATTCAAACGTTTCCACTTTTTAGCGATTTAAGCCAAACGTTTACAAACGTTACAAAACAAATCCAAACGTTTCCCCTTTTTACCAATTTAAGCCAAACATTTACCAGCGTTACGAAACAAATCCAAACGTTTCACCTTTTTAGCTATTTAAGCCAAACGTTTACACAATGTTACGAAACAACTCCAAACGTTTCGGATTTTTAGCATTTTGAGCCAAACATTTACAAACGTTACGAAACAAATACAAACGTTTCACATTTTAGCGATTTAAGGCGAACGTTTACAAACGTTAAGAAATAAACCCAAACGTTTAAAACGTTATGAAACAAATCCAAATGTTTCACCTTTTTAGCAATTTAAGCCAAACGTTTACAAACTTTACAAAACAAATCCAAATGTTTCACCTTTTTAGAGATTTAAGCCAAACGTTTACAAACGTTACGAAATAAAACCAAACATTTAAAATGTTATAAAACAAATCCAAACGTGTCACATTTTTAGCGATTTAAGCCAAACATTAACAAACATTACGAAACAAAACAAAGCGTTTCACCTTTTCAGCAATTTAAGCCAAAAATTTACAAACGTTACGAAACTAATCCAAGCGTTTAACCTTTTTAGCAATTTAAGCAAAACGATTATAAACGTTAAGAAACAAATCCAAGCGTTTCACCTTTTTAGCAATTTAAGCCAAACATTTATAAACGTTAAGAAACAAATCCAAGTGTTTCACCTTTTTAACAATTTAAGCCCAACGTTTACAAATGTTACGAAACAAATCCAAATATTTCACCTTTTTAGCGATTTAAGCCAAACGTTTACAAACGTATGAAACAAATCCAAACGTTTTACCTTTTTAGCGATTTGAGCCCAACGTTTACAAAGGTTACGAAACAAATCAAATTTTTTTACCTTTTTAGCAATTTAAGCCAAACATTTACAAACGTTACAAACAAATCCAAGCGTTTCCCCTTTTTAGCAATTTAAGCCAAACGTTTGCAAACGTTACGAAACATATCCAAGCGTTTCACCTTTTTAGGAATTTAAGCCAAACGTTTACAAACGTTCTAAACAAATCCAAACGTTTCCATTATTTAGTGATTCATGTCAAACGTTTACAAACGTTACGAAAGAAATCCAAATGTTTCCCCTTTTTAGCGATTCAAGCCAAACATTTACAAACGTTACAAAACAAATCCAAACGTTTCACCTTATTAGCGATTTAAGCCAAACGTTTGCAAACATTACGAAACAAATCTAAATGTTTCACCTTTTTAGCGATTTAAGCCAAACGTTTACAAACGTTACGAAACAAAACCAAACGTTTAATATATTACGAAACTAATCCAAACATTTCTCATTTTTAGCGATTTAAGCCAAACGCTTAAAAACGTTACGAAATAAAACGAAGCGTTTCAACTTTTTAGTAATTTAATCCAAAGGTTTACAAACGTTACCAAACAAAACCAAGCGTTTCAACTTTTTAGCAATTTAAGCCAAACATTTACAAACGTTACGAAACAAATCCAAGCGTTTCACCTTTTTAGCAATTTAAGCAAAACGTTTACAAAAGCTACGAAACAAATACAAGCGTTTCACTTTTTTTAGCAATTTAAGCCAAACTTTTACAAACGGTACGAAACAAATCCAAACGTTTCTCCTTTTTAGTGATTTAAGCCAAACGTTTACGAATGTTACGAAAAAATCTAAACGTTTTGAAATAAATCCAAACATTTAAAACGTTACGAAGCAAATTCAAACGTTTCACCTTTTAAGCTATTTAAGCCAAACGTATACAAACTTTAAGAAACAAAGCCAAACGTTTACAAACGTTTCGAAACAAAGCCAAACGTTTACAAACATTACGAAACAAATAAAAGCGTTTCACCTTTATAGCAATTTAAGCCAAACGTTTACAAAACGTTATGAAACAAAACTAGACGTTTCACCTTGTTAGCGATTTCAGCCAAATGTTTACAAACGTTACGAAACAAATCAAAGCGTTTCACCTTTTTAGCAATTTAAGCCAAACGTTTACTAACGTAACGGAACAAAACCAAGTGTTTCACATTTTTATTGATTTAAGCCAAACATTTACAAACGCTATGCAACAAATCTAAATGTTTCACCTTTTTACCTATTAAACCCAAACATTTACAAACGTTACGAAACCAATCAAAATGTTTCTCCTTTTTAGCTATTTAAGCCAAACTTTTACCAACATTACGAAACAAAACCAAACGTTTCACATTTTTAGCGACTTAAGCCAAATTTTAACAAACGCTATGCAACAATCCAAAACGTTTCCCCTTTTTAGCGTTTGGCTTAAAACATTTACAAACGTTTCAAAAAAAAACCAAAAATTTCACCTTTTTGGTGATTTAATCCAAACGTTTGCATATATTACGAAACAAAACCAAACGTTTAAAACGTTACGAATCAAATCCAAACGTTTACAAACATTACGAAAAAAACAAACGTTTCACCTTTTTAGCTATTTAAGCCAAACGTATAAAACGTTACGAAAAAAATCCAAACGTTTCACCTTTTTAGCAATTTAAACCAAACGTATAAAACGTTACGAAACATATCCAAACGTTTCCTATTTTTGACAATTTAAGCCAAACGTTTACAAACGTTTCAAAACAAATCCAAATGTTGCACCTTTTTAGCAATTTAAGCCAAACGTTTACAAAGGTTACAAAACAAAACCAAACATTTCACCATTTTAGCGATTTAAGCCAAACATTTACAAACGTTACCAAGAAAATCCAAATGTTTCCCCTTTTTAGCTATTTAAGCCAAACGTTTACAAACGTTACGAAACAAATCCAAACGTTTTACCTTTTTAGCAATTTAAACCTGTTTCCACTGGCCCAAAAAGAGCTCATATGGGCTAATTCGGGTTTTTGAGCCCAAAAGCCATCAATTATCCTTTTGTTCCTATCTTAGCTTAATAGTTATCTTTTTTAGTCATTATCTTATTTTTAGTCATTATCTAAATTATTTAGTTTAGTATTATCTAAATAAGAGATTGTATCTCACTAGACTAGGTTTTCTATTTTAGGGTTTGTCCCCTATAAATAGCTAGCTTTAGGTTTGTATTAACAACCACTCAAATCAATCAAAAAAAAAACTTCAAAGCCCTGCGCTTTTCTATCCACAACCCCTGCGGTTGGTTAATTTAGGAGTAGTTTTCAGTATTAATCTAGCCTGAGTTCATAGCTCCCAGATTATTACTATTAGATCACGTGGTTAAGTGTCTTTAACCAAACAACACACTTTTCTGACTAAATTTCGGTCTAAAGCATACTTCCATACAAAATCCATTATAAATTCAAAGATTCGCGTGTGTGGAAATTTTCCACGCAAACATCTTTTGGCGACTCCATTGGGGACGTGTTATGGTCGACACAAGGACTGCATTTAAGAATGAAAGTGTCAAATTCAGACTCTTTGCAAGCTGTGGTGCGATCATAGTTTTGATCAAATCATGTCTTATTATTCCAGTCAACTATCGGTGATCATAGAGAATTTGAGAGCCGAACGTGCTGCTATCCAAAGGGAGATCATGGCCGATTTTAATAAATTAAATTCGGCTATAAATAATCTTGCTAAGGTGTTAGGAGGCGAACATATCAAAGAGCCAGCCTATGACTACGAGATCACCGAGTTTTCTTTAATCTCTACTGGAGAGATTGATAGTGTTGATGAAATCCACACCGATGATGACATCGACGTCGATCTTGACGTTAGTGATACTGAGACCGAAGAAGCTTACATCAATGATGATCCTAACATTAGTATTAACCTTGATGATATCAAGGATGATATTTCTAGGCAAGTCAACGATACTGGGGGCATGGGCGATCTCCATTCCTTTTAAGGGGTCAAATCCCATCGGATTTTGTACAAACCGATATTGCTGATGATGAAAACACCAAGAGGCAAGGCCGATCACCATTCGCCTTGATAAGTCATGCCGAATTGATTGTTAAGAATCTACCAAGGCATGTGTAGCGGTCAATGATTCATGGAAAATGGAATGAAATTTTTAGTCAAGGTACAACTTACTTTTTACTATATTTTCGGTCAAAAATTCAATATATGAAAGAACAGATTAAGCCGATTTATAATAAAAAGTTTCGCTTTAAATTTTGGACGATCTATTTAAAACAACCACGAAGGAAAAGAAAAGGTTGATCGTTTAAAATTGAAAGTAAGCCGATCACAATATTACAAATTGGTTGATGTTGTGTTAAGTGATCAGTTAAAAACGTTTTAAATAAGCGAAGGTGGCCGATCAACAATGACGTTATTTTTAAAAAATTAAATTGATCGGCCAAGTGACGATCAATGCATTTTAAAAGTCCAAGTATGCCGATTCAATGGGTTAATAAAGTGGTTCAGTGACATTGTGAATCGGCCAATTAAATTATTGTGGAATGGGAAAAGCTAATATGGTGACATGGCGATTAAAAAGAGATTCAGAGTTCAAAAGTAAGGGTTGCTTCGGAGATCAAAGACACGCGATAAAAATACGTCTTCTCACCTTACTTGACATTCAGCTAAAAAGACGTGGGGGCATTGTTTGCACTGGCCCAAAAAGAGCTCATATGGGCTAATTCGGGTTTTTGAGCCCAAAAGCCATCAACTATCCTTTTGTTCCTATCTTAGCTTAATAGTTATCTTTTTTAGTCATTATCTTATTTTTAGTCAATATCTTAATTATTTAGTTTAGTATTATCTAAATAAAAGATTGTATCTCACTAGACTAGGTTTTCTATTTTAGGGTTTGTCCCTTATAAATAGCTAGCTTTAGGTTTGTATTAACAACCACTCAAATCAATCAAAAAACAAACTTCAAAGCCCTGCGCTTTTCTATCCACAACCCTTGCGGTCGGTTAATTTAGGAGTAGTTTTCAGTATTAATCTCGCCTGAGTTCATAGCTCCCAGATTATTACTATTAGATCACGTGGTTAAGTGTCTTTAACCAAACAACACACTTTTCTGACTAAATTTCGGTCTAAAGCATACTTCCATACATAATCCATTATAAATTCAAAGATTCGCGTGTCTGGAAATTTTCAACGCAAACATCTTTTAAAAGATGTTCGCGAGATTTTCACCTTGCTCAAACCTTTGAATTTATTAATGGGTAACTTTAGGTACTGATGCTTTAACCGGGGTGATTCTAGATGAGGTAAACAGGATTTGAATGACGTAACCCTAATTCAATTGACGTAACCCAAATTCAAGTAACGTTGTTCAACCTGTGAATGACGTTGCCGTCGTTCGATTAAACTAACAGTATTAATCTGGAAATCCTGAGATCCAAGCGAGATTAATATCAATTCTACTCCTAAACTAAGATTCAATCCGGAGATTGGGATAAAAAACCTGAGCTTTGGTTTTTGATTAATGATGTGTTGATGCCAAATAATACAAAACTCCTAGCTATTTATAAAGACAAAACCCTAATAAAGAGTCCTAATTCTAACGAGATTCAATCTCCCTAAACCAATAGCAAAAAGCTAAAATTAAAGATAGCTCTTATTAGGCTTAAAATCCCTGATGAGCCCATTCAATTCATCCTCTCTGACCATGGGCCGAAATGTCACTAGCCTTATAATGGATCTTCTGGGCCGGTGCAAACAATGCCCCCAACAAGCCTGAGGTTTAGACTTTGGGCTTGTTATTGTCGGCCCCAACACCAAAGTGGGCTTCGCTGCTCTTATTTTGGCCCATGCGGTAAAAACTTCTCTTGGTCTCCAGTAACCGCTTTTTTTTTCCAAAGTATAAAATATCTATTATTTCCTCTTTTGGATTTTACCTGAATCTTTGACTCCCGAAAATCTCTCAAATACGTTGACTCTCTACCGATTCTTTAGATTCCAATCGCCTAGTGTTCAAAGTATATCGTCAAATCATCATGGCTCAACAAGAAGAAGCAGCTCTTCAAGCATCCAAAAGAATCGCCGAAATTAAGTCCACCGCACCGTCAACTTCCTTTGAGGTAATATCAGAATTAGATGATAGCCGATTTTCCGTAGGTCCGATTCTCACCACTCCTTCAGAACTCTGCGAAACTCCCATTCCTTTCCCCGACCACGCTCCCCCTCGTTTTTCGGAACAACATTACTCCTCCGTATGGACTGGCGAGACCTTCAGAAACTGGCCGAGTACCAACGCCGATTACAAAAACTGGGTCTGAAGGCTTCACGGGTACTACGGCGATGTTTGGAAAGTCATAGGTCTGTATGATCTTATTGGAATCAGTAAAAACGCCTTCCCCATCGCCAAACACTACTGTTTTGGGGCGTCCCTTTTTTGGTCCGATACCACCAATACCTTTTGCTTTCGAAGAGGACCGATGTCAATTACACTAATGGACTTTGCCTTCATGTTCAATGTTAACATAACCGGTATTCGAGTATCGCCTCTCAACTGCCAAACGTCTCCAAACCTGCGTCTCGGTCCTGAAAAATCCGCGAAAAGCTTCAAACACTTCTTATCTAGTAATATCGGCCAAAATAATCAACCACCGACTGCCAACGAACATATCACCTTCTTAGCCTACTTTCTTGCTAAATTCATAATATGCCCTGCTTCCTTTAGGGTTACCCAAGAATGCCTCCGCATCGCCGTCGCCTTAGCTGAAGGTCATCCCTTAAACATGGGGGAGTTCATCTTAGGATCACTTTACAGATGCCTCCACTGCATGATCAAGAATAGCCGAGTGAAAACCCATCGATGTCCGAGCGGGCCGTTTATAATGAAAATTTCCACACACGCGAATCTTTGAATTTATAATGGATTATGTATGGAAGTATGCTTTAGACCGAAATTTAGTCAGAAAAGTGTGTTGTTTGGTTAAAGACACTTAACCACGTGATCTAATAGTAATAATCTGGGAGCTATGAACTCAGGCGAGATTAATACTGAAAACTACTCCTAAATTAACCGACCGCAAGGGTTGTGGATAGAAAAGCGTAGGGCTTTGAAGTTTGTTTTTTGATTGATTTGAGTGGTTGTTAATACAAACCTAAAGCTAGGTATTTATAGGGGACAAACCCTAAAATAGAAAACCTAGTCTAGTGAGATACAATCTCTTATTTAGATAATACTAAACTAAATAATTAAGATAATGACTAAAAATAAGATAATGACTAAAAAGATAACTATTAACCTAAGATAGGAACAAAAGGATAGTTGATGGCTTTTGGGCTCAAAAACCCGAATTAGCCCATATGAGCTCTTTTTGGGCCAGTGCAAACAATGCCCCCACGTCTTTTTAGCTGAATGTCAAGTAAGGTGAGAAGACGTATTTTTATCGCGTGTCTTTGATCTCCGAAGCCACACTTACTTTTGAACTCTGAATCTCTTTTTAATCGCCATGTCACCATATTAGCTTTTCCCATTCCACAAATAATTTAATTGGCCGATTCACAATGTCACTGAACCACTTTCTTAACCCATTGAATCGGCATACTTGGACTTTTAAAATGCATTGATCGTCACTTGGCCGATCAATTTAATTTTTTAAAAATAACGTCATTGTTGATCGGCCACCTTCGCTTATTTAAAACGTTTTTAACTGATCACTTAACACAACATCAACCAATTTGTAATATTGTGATCGGCTTACTTTCAATTTTAAACGATCAACCTTTTCTTTTCCTTCGTGGTTGTTTTAAATAGATCGTCCAAAATTTAAAGCGAAACTTTTTATTATAAATCGGCTTAATCTGTTCTTTCATATATTGAATTTTTGACCGAAAATATAGTAAAAAGTAAGTTGTACCGTGACTAAAAATTTCATTCCATTTTCCATGAATCATTGACCGCTACACATACCTTGGTAGATTCTTAACAATCAATTCGGCATGACTTATCAAGGCGAATGGTGATCGGCCTTGCCTCTTGGTGTTTTCATCATCAGCAATATCGGTTTGTACAAAATCCGATGGGATTTGACCCCTTAAAAGGAATGGAGATCGCCCATGCCCCCAGTATCGTTGACTTGCCTAGAAATATCATCCTTGATATCATCAAGGTTAATACTAATGTTAGGATCATCATTGATGTAAGCTTCTTCGGTCTCAGTATCACTAACATCAAGATCGGCGTCGATGTCATCATCGGTGTGGATTTCATCAACACTATCAATCTCTCCAGTAGAGATTAAAGAAAACTCGGTGATCTCGTAGTCATAGGCTGGCTCTTTGATATGTTCGCCTCCTAACACCTTAGCAAGATTATTTATAGCCGAATTTAATTTATTAAAATCGGTCATGATCTCCCTTTGGATAACAGCACGTTCGGCTCTCATATTCTCTATGATCACCGATAGTTGACTCGAATAATGAGACATGATTTGATCAAAACTATGATCGCACCACAGCTTGCAAAGAGTCTGAATTTGACACTTTCCTTCTTAAATGCAGTCCTTGTGTCGACCATAACACGTCCCCAATGGAGTCGCCAAAAGATGTTTGCGTGGAAAATTTCCACACACGCGAATCTTTGAATTTATAATGGATTCTGTATGGAAGTATGCTTTAGACCGAAATTTAGTCAGAAAAGTGTGTTGTTTGGTTAAAGACACTTAACCACGTGATCTAATAGTAATAATCTGGGAGCTATGAACTCAGGCGAGATTAATACTGAAAACTACTCCTAAATTAACCAACCGCAGGGGTTGTGGATAGAAAAGCGCAGGGCTTTGAAGTTTGTTTTTTGATTGATTTGAGTGGTTGTTAATACAAACCTAAAGCTAGGTATTTATAGGGGACAAACCCTAAAATAGAAAACCTAGTCTAGTGAGATACAATCTCTTATTTAGATAATACTAAACTAAATAATTTAGATAATGACTAAAAATAAGATAATGACTAAAAAAGATAACTATTAAGCTAAGATAGGAACAAAAGGATAATTGATGGCTTTTGGGCTCAAAAACCCGAATTAGCCCATATGAGCTCTTTTTGGGCCAGTGCAAACAGGTTTAAATTGCTAAAAATGTAAAACGTTTGGATTTGTTTCGTAACGTTTGTAAACGTTTGGCTTAAATAGCTAAAAAGGGGAAACATTTGGATTTTCTTGGTAACGTTTGTAAACGTTTGGCTTAAATCGCTAAAATGGTGAAATGTTTGGTTTTGTTTTGTAACCTTTGTAAATGTTTGGCTTAAATTGCTAAAAAGGTGAAACATTTGGATTTGTTTTGAAACGTTTGTAAACGTTTGGCTTAAATTGTCAAAAATAGGAAACGTTTGGATTTGTTTCGTAACGTTTTATACGTTTGGTTTAAATTGCTAAAAAGGTGAAACGTTTGGATTTTTTTCGTAACGTTTTATACGTTTGGCTTAAATCGCTAAAAAGGTGAAATGTTTGTTTTTTTCGTAATGTTTTAAACGTTTGGATTTGATTCGTAACGTTTTAAACGTTTGGTTTTGTTTCGTAATATATGCAAACGTTTGGATTAAATCACCAAAAAGGTGAATTTTTTTTTTTTGAAACGTTTGTAAATGTTTTAAGCCAAACGCTAAAAAGGGGAAACGTTTTGGATTGTTGCATAACGTTTGTTAACGTTTGGCTTAAGTCGCTAAAAATGTGAAACGTTTGGTTTTGTTTCGTAATGTTGGTAAACGTTTGGCATAAATAGCTAAAAAGGAGAAACATTTTGATTGGTTTCGTAACGTTTGTAAATGTTTGGGTTTAATAGGTAAAAAGGTGAAACATTTAGATTTGTTGCATAGCGTTTGTAAATGTTTGGCTTAAATCAATAAAAATGTGAAACACTTGGTTTTGTTCCGTTACGTTAGTAAACGTTTGGCTTAAATTGCTAAAAAAGGGAAATGCTTGGATTTGTTTCGTAACGTTTGTAAACATTTGGCTGAAATCGCTAACAAGGTGAAACGTCTAGTTTTGTTTCATAACATTTTGTAAACGTTTGGCTTAAATTGCTATAAAGGTGAAACGCTTTTATTTGTTTCGTAATGTTTGTAAACGTTTGGCTTTGTTTCAAAACGTTTGTAAACGTTTGGCTTTGTTTCTTAAAGTTTGTATACGTTTGGCTTAAATAGCTTAAAAGGTGAAACGTTTGAATTTGCTTCGTAACGTTTTAAATGTTTGGATTTATTTCAAAACGCTTGGATTTTTTTCGTAATATTCGTAAACGTTTGGCTTAAATCACTAAAAAGGAGAAACGTTTGGATTTGTTTCGTACCGTTTGTAAAAGTTTGGCTTAAATTGCTAAAAAACGTGAAACGCTTGTATTTGTTTCGTAGCTTTTGTAAACGTTTTGCTTAAATTGCTAAAAAGGTGAAACGCTTGGATTCGTTTCGTAACGTTTGTAAATGTTCGGCTTAAATTGCTAAAAAGTTGAAACGCTTGGTTTTGTTTGGTAACGTTTGTAAACCTTTGGATTAAATTACTAAAAAGTTGAAACGCTTCGTTTTATTTCGTAACGTTTTTAAGCGTTTGGCTTAAATCACTAAAAATGAGAAATGTTTGGATTTGTTTCGTAATATTTTAAACGTTTGGTTTTGTTTCGTAACGTTTGTAAACGTTTGGCTTAAATCGCTAAAAAGGTGAAACATTTAGATTTGTTTCGTAATGTTTGCAAACGTTTGGCTTAAATCTCTAATAAGGTGAAACGTTTGGATTTATTTTGTAACGTTTGTAAATGTTTGGCTTGAATCGCTAAAAAGGGGAAACATTTGGATTTCTTTCGTAATGTTTGTAAACGTTTGACATGAATCACTAAATAATGGAAACGTTTGGATTTGTTTCGAACGTTTGTAAACGTTTGGCTTAAATTGCTAAAAAGGTGAAACGCTTGGATATGTTTCGTAACGTTTGCAAACGTTTGTCTTAAATTGCTAAAAAGGGGAAACGCTTGGATTTGTTTGTAAGGTTTGTAAATGTTTGGCTTAAATTGCTAAAAAGGTAAAAAATTTGGATTTGTTTCGTAACCTTTGTAAACGTTGGGCTCAAATCGCTAAAAAGGTAAAACGTTTGGATTTGTTTCATACGTTTGTAAACGTTTGGCTTAAATCGCTAAAAAGGTGAAATATTTGGATTTGTTTCGTAACGTTTGTAAACGTTGGGCTTAAATTGTTAAAAAGGTGAAACACTTGGATTTGTTTCTTAACGTTTATAAATGTTTGGCTTAAATTGCTAAAAAGGTGAAACGCTTGGATTTGTTTCTTAACGTTTATAATCGTTTTGCTTAAATTGCTAAAAAGGTTAAACGCTTGGATTAGTTTCGTAACGTTTGTAAATTTTTGGCTTAAATTGCTGAAAAGGTGAAACGCTTTGTTTTGTTTCGTAATGTTTGTTAATGTTTGGCTTAAATTGCTAAAAATGTGAAACGTTTGGATTTGTTTTATAACATTTTCAATGTTTGGTTTTATTTCGTAACGTTTGTAAATGTTTGGCTTAAATCTCTAAAAAGGTGAAACATTTGGATTTGTTTTGTAAAGTTTGTAAGCGTTTGGCTTAAATTGCTAAAAAGGTGAAACATTTGGATTTGTTTCATAATGTTTTAAACGTTTGGGTTTGTTTCGTAACGTTTGTAAACGTTCGCCTTAAATCACTAAAATGTGAAACGTTTGTATTTGTTTCGTAACGTCTGTAAATGTTTGGCTCAAAATGCTAAAAATCCGAAACATTTGGAGTTGTTTCGTAACATTGTGTAAACGTTTGGCTTAAATAGCTAAAAAGGTGAAACGTTTGGATTTGTTTCGTAACGCTGGTAAATGTTTGGCTTAAATTGGTAAAAAGGGGAAACGTTCGGATTTGTTTTGTTACGTTTGTAAACGTTTGGCTTAAATCGCTAAATAGTGGAAACGTTTGAATTTGTTTCGTAACGTTTGTAAACGTTTTGCTTAAATTGTTAAAAAGGTGGCACGTTTGGATTTGTTTTGTAACCTTTGTAACCGTTTGGCTTAAATTGCTAAAAAGGTGAAATGTTTGGATTTTTTTAACAACGTTCGTAAACGTTTAGCTTAAATCGCTAAAAAGGTGAAACATTTGGATTTGTTTCTTAACGTTTGTAAACTTTTGGATTTGTTTTGTAACATTTGTAAATGTTTTGCATAAATTGCGAAAAAGGTGAAACATTTGGATTTGTTTTGTAAGGTTTGTAAACGTTTCGCTTAAATTGCTAAAAAAATAGGAAACGTTTGGATTTATTTCGTAACGTTTTATATGTTTGGTTTAAATTGCTAAAAAGGTAAAATGCTTGTATTTGTTTCTTAACGTTTGTAAATGTTTGGCTTAAATCACTAAAACGGTGAAACGTTTGGATTTTTTTGATAACATTTGTAAACGTTTGGCTTAAATCACTAAAAAGGGGAAATGTTTGGTTTTGTTTTGTATCCTTTGTAAACTTTCGGCTTAAATCGCTAAAAAGGTGAAACGGTTGGATTTGTTTCGTAATGTTTTAAACGTTTGGTTTAGTTTCGTAACGTTTGTAAACGTTTGCCTTAAATGGCTAAAATGTGAAACGTTTGTAAACGTTTGGCTCAAATTGCTAAAAATGCGAAACGTTTGGATTTGTTTTGTAACATTTTTTAAACGTTTGACTTAAATAGCTAAAAAGGGAAAACGTTTGGATTGAATTCCTAACGTTGGTAAATGTTTGGCTTATATCGGTAAAAAAATGAAACGTTTGGATTTGTTTTGTAACGTTTGTAAACGTTTGGCTTAAATCTCTAAAAAGTTGAAAAGTTTGGATTTGTTTCGTAATGTTTGTAAACGTTTTGCTTAAATTGCTAAAAAGGTTGCACGTTAGGATTTGTTTTATAACCTTTGTAACCGTTTGGCTTAAATTGCTAAAAAGGTGAAACTTTTGTATTTGTTTCGTAACGTTTGTAAACGTTTCGCCTAAATCGCTAAAAAGGTGAAACGTTTGGATTTGTTTCTTAACGTTTGTAAATATTTTGCTTAAATCGCTATAAAGGTGAAACGTTTGGATTTGTTTTGTAACATTTGGCTTAAATTGCTAAAAAGGTGAAACATTTGGATTTGTTTTGTAATGTTTGTAAACGTTTGGCTTAAATTGCTAGAAATAGGAAACGTTTGGATTTGTTTCGTAACGTTTTATATGTTTGCTTTAAATAGCTAAAAAGGTAAAACGCTTGGATTTGTTTCGTAATATTTATAAAAGTTTGGCTTAAATCGCTAAAAAGGGGAAACGTTTGGATTTTTTTGGTAACATTTTTAAACGTTTGGTTTAAATCTCTAAAAAGGGGAAACGTTTGGTTTGTTTTGTAACCTTTCTAAACTTTAGGCTTAATTCGCTAAAAAGGTGAAACAGTTGGATTTGCTTCGTAATAATTTAAACGTTTGGATTTGTTTTGAAATGTTTGGATTTGTTTCGTAACGTTTGTAAACGTTTGGCTTCAATCACAAAAAATGTGAAACGTTTGGATTTGTTTCGTAATATTTACAAACGATTGGATTTGTTTCGTATAGTTTATAAACGTTTGGCTTAAATAGCTAACGTGGGTAAATTTTTGGTGCTGTTTTGAAACGTTTGTGAACGTTTGGATTCTTTTCGTAACGTTTTAAACGTCTGGTTTTGTTTCGCAACAGATGTAAACGTTTGGCTTAAATCGCTAAATAGGTGAAACTTTTGGTTTTGTTTCGTAATGTTTGTAAACGTATGGCTTAATTCGCTAAAAAGGTGAAAAGTTTGGTTCTGTTTCGTAACGTTTGTAAACGTTTTGATTTGTTTCATAACGTTTGTTTCGTAATGTTTGTAAATGTTAAGCTTAAATCACTAAAAAGGTGAAACGTCTGGTTTTTTTCGTAATGTTCGCAAACGTTTGTATTTGATTCGTAATGTTTGTTTCGTAACGTTTTACAAGTTTGGTTTTGTTTTGTAACGTTTGTAAACGTTTGGCTTAAATCATTAAATAGGTGAAATGTTTGGTTTTGTTTCGTAATGTTTGTAAACGTTTGGCTTAAATCGCTAAAAAGGGGAAACGTTTGGATTTGTTTTGTAACCTTTGTAAACGTTTGGCTTGAGTCGCTAAAAAGGTGAAACGTTTGGATTTGTTTCATAACGTTTGTAAACGTTTGACTTAAATCGCTAAAAAGGTGAAAAGTTTGGATTTGTTTTGTAACGTTTGTAAACGTTTGGCTTGAATCACTAAAAAATGGAAACGTTTGGATTTGTTTCGTAACTTTTGTAAACGTTTGGCTTAAATTGTTAAAAAGGTGAAACGCTTGGATTCGTTTCGTAACGTTTGCAAACGTTTGGCTTAAATTGCTAAAAAGGTGAAACGCTTGAATTTGTTTGTAACGTTTGTAAATGTTTGGCTTAAATTGCTAAAAAGGTAAAAAATTTGGATTTGTTTTGTAACCTTTGTAAACGTTGGGCTTAAATTGCTAAAAAGGCGAAACTTTTGGATTTGTTACATACGTTTGTAAACGTTTGGCTTAAATGGCAAAAAAGGTGAAATATTTGGACTTGTTTCGTAACGTTTGTAAACGTTGGGCTTAAATTATTAAAAAGGTGAAACGCTTGGATTTGTTTCGTAACGTTTATAAACGTTTGGCTTAAATTGCTAAAAAGGTGAGATGCTTGGATTTGTTTCGTAACGTTTGTAAACGTTTGGCTTAAATTGTTGAAAAGGTGAAACGCTTAGTTTTGTTTCGTAATGTTTGTAAATGTTTGGCTTAAATAGCTAAAAATGTGAAACGTTTGGATTTGTTTTGTAGCGTTTTAAACGTTTGGTTTTGTTTCATAACATTTATAAACGTTTGGCTTAAATGGCTAAAAAGGAGAAACATTTGGATTTGTTTCGTAATGTTTGTAAACGTTTTGCTTAAATTGCTAAAAAGGTGAAACATTTGTATTTGTTTCATAACGTTTTAAACGTTTGGTTTTGTTTCGAAACGTTTGTAAACGTTGGGCTTAAATCGCTAAAATGTGAAACGTTTGGATTTGTTTCGTAACGTTTGTAAACGTTTGGCTTGAATAACTAAAAAGGGGAAACGTTTGGAATTGTTTTGTAACGTTTGTAAATGTTTGGCTTAAATTGCTAAAAAGGAGAAACGCTTGGATTTGTTTCGTAACGTTTGTAAAGATTTGGCTTAAATTTCTAAAAAGGTGAAACGCTTGGATTTAATTCGTAATGTTTGTAAACGTTTGGCTTAAATTGCTAAAAAGGTGAAACATTTGGATTTGTTTCATAACCTTTGTAAACGTTTGGTTTAAATCGCTAAAAAGGTGAAACATTTGGATTTGTTTCGTAACGTTTGTTAAAGTTTGGCTTAAATTGCTAAAAAGGGGAAACATTTTGATTTGTTTCGTAACGTTTGTAAACGTTTGGCTTAAATAGCTAAAAAGGTGAAACGTTTGGATTGGTTTCGTCATGTTTGTAAACGTTTGGCTTACATCGCTAAAAAGGGGAAACGTTTAAAATTGCGTAACATTTTTAAACGTTTGGCTTAAATTTCTAAAAATGGGAAACGTTTGGATTTGTTTCGTAATGTTTGTAAACGTTTGGCTTAAATTGCTAAAAGGGTGAAACGCTTGGATTTATTTCGTAACGTTTGCAAACGTTTAACTTAAGTTGCTAAAAAGGTGAAACGCTTTGATTTGTTTGTAACGTTTGTAAATGTTTGGCTTAAATTCCTAGAAAGGTAAAAAAATTGGATTTGTTTCGAAACATTTGTAAGGGTTGGGGTTAAATTGCTAAAAAGGTGAAACGTTTGGATTTGTTTCATACGTTTGTAAATGTTTGGCTTAAATCGCTAAAAAGGTGAAATATTTGGATTTTTTTCGTAATGTTTGTAAACGTTGGGCTTAAATTATTAAAAAGGTGAAATTCTTGGATTTGTTTCGTAACGTTTGTAAACGTTTGGCTTAAATCGCTAAAAAGGGGAAATGTTTGGATTTTTTTGGTAACGTTTGTAAACGTTTGGCTTAAATCGCTAAAATGGTGAAACATTTGGTTTTGTTTTGTGACCTTTGTAAACGTTTGGCTTAATTTGCTAAAAATGTGAAACATTTGGATTTGTTTTGTAACGTTTATAAACGTTTAGCTTAAATTGCTAAAAGGTTGAAACATTTGGATTTGTTCTGTAACATTTGTAAACGTTTGGCTTAAATTGCTAAAAATAGGAAGCGTTTGGATTTGTTTCGTAACGTATTATACGTTTAGTTTAAATTGCTAAAAAGGTGAAACCTTTGGATTTGTTTCGAAACGTTTTATACATTTGGCTTAAATCGCTAAAAAGGTGAAACGTTTGGTTTTTTGCCGTAATGTTTGTAAACGTTTGGATTTGATTCGTAATGTTTGTTTCGTAACGTTTTAAATGTTTGGTTTTGTTTCGTAATGTATCCAAACGTTTGGATTAAATCGCCAAAAAAGTGAAATGTTTGGTTTTGTTTTGTAACATTTGTAAATGTTTTGCTTAAATCACTAAAAAGGGGAAACGTTTTGGATTTGTTGTTTAGCGTTTGTTAACGTTTGGCTTAAATCGCTAAAAATGGGAAATGTTTGGTTTTTTTCGTAATGTTGGTATACGTTTGGCTTAAATCGCTAAAAAGGAGAAATATTTTGATTTGTTTCGTAACATTTGTAAATGTTTGGGTTCAATCGGTAAAAAGGTGAAACGTTTAGATTTGTCATTTGTAAACGTTTGGCTTAAATAATTAAAAATGTGAAACGCTTGGTTTTGTTCTGTTACGTTAGTAAACGTTTGGCTTAAATTGCTAAAAAGGTGAAACGCTTGGATTTGTTTCGTAACGTTTGGCTTAAATCGCTAAAAAGGTGAAACGTCTGGTTTTGTTTCATAACGTTTGTAAACGTTTGGCTTCAATTGCTATAAAGGTGAAACGCTTTTATTTGTTTCGTAACGCTTGTAAACGTTTGGCTTTGTTTCGAAACGTTTGTAAATGTTTGGCTTTCTTTCGAAACATTTGTAAACATTTGGCTTTGTTTCGTAACGTTTGTATACGTTTGGATTTATTTCAAAACGTTTGGATTTGTTTCGTAACATTTGTAAATGTTTGGCTTAAATCACTAAAAAGGTGAAGCGTTTGGATTTGTTTCGTACCGTTTGTAAAAGTTTGGCTTAAATTGCTAAAAAGGTGAAAGATTTGGATTTGTTTCATAACTTTTGTAAACGTTCGGCTTAAATCGCTAAAAAGGTGAAACATTAGAATTTTTTTCATAACGTTTGGCTTAAATAGCTAAAAAGGTGAAATGTTTAGATTTGTTGCTATAACATTTGTAAACGTTTAGCTTAAATTACTAAAAAGGTGAAATGCTTGAATTTGTTTCATAACTTTTGTAAATGTTTGGCTTAAATTGTTAAAAAGTTGAAACGCTTGGTTTTTTTTCGTAACGTTTGTAAACCTTTGGATTAAATTACTAAGCAGTTGAAACGCTTCGTTTTCTTTCGTAACGTTTGTAAGCATTTGGCTTAAATCGCTAAAAATGAGAAACGTTTGGATTTGTTTCGTAACATTTTAAACGTTTGGTTTTGTTTCGTAGCGTTTGTAAACGTTTGGCTTAAATTGGTAAAAAGGTGAAACATTTGGATTTGTTTCGTAATGTTTGCAAACGTTTGGCTTAAATCGCTAATAAGGTGAAACATTTGGATTTGTTTTGTAACGTTTGTAAACATTTGGCTTGAATCGCTAAAAAGGTGAAATGTTTGGATTTGTTTCGTAACGTTTGTAAACGTTTGACTTGAATCGCTAAAAAGGTGAAATGTTTGGATTTGTTTCGTAACGTTTGTAAACGTTTGACTTGAATCACTAAAAAATGGAAACGTTTGGATTTGTTTCAAACGTTTGTAAACGTTTGGCTTAAATAATTAAAAATGTGAAACGCTTGGTTTTGTTCCGTTACATTAGTAAACGTTTGGCTCAAATTGCTAAAAAGGTGAAACGCTTGGATATGTTTCGTAACGTTTGTAAACGTTTGGCTTAAATCGCTAAAAAGGGGAAACGTCTGGTTTTGTTTCATAACGTTTGTAAACGTTTGGCTTCAATTGCTATAAAGGTGAAACGCTTTTATTTGTTTCGTAACGTTTGTAAACGTTTGGCTTTGTTTCGAAACGTTTGTAAACGTTTGGCTTTGTTTCGAAACATTTGTAAACGTTTGGCTTTGTTTCGTAGTGTTTGTATACGTTTGGATTTATTTCGAAACGTTTGGATTTGTATCGTAACATTTGAAAATGTTTGGCTTAAATAACTAAAAAGGTGAAGCGTTTGGATTTGTTTCGTACCGTTTGTAAAAGTTTGGCTTAAATTGCTAAAAAGGTGAAACGCTTGGATTTGTTTCGTAACGTTTGAAAACGTTTTGCTTAAATTGCTAAAAAGGTGAAAGATTTGGATTTGTTTCATAACTTTTGTAACCGTTCGGCTTAAATCGCTAAAAAGGTGAAACATTAGAATTTTTTTCATAACGTTTGGCTTAAATAGCTAAAAAGGTGAAATGTTTGGATTTTTTGCTTAACATTTGTAAACGTTTTGCTTAAACTACTAAAAAGGTGAAACACTTGAATTTGTTTCATAACGTTTGTAAATGTTTGGCTTAAATTGCTAAAAAGTTGAAACGCTTGGTTTTGTTTCGTAACGTTTGTAAACCTTTGGATTAAATTACTAAATAGTTGAAACGCTTCGTTTTCTTTCGTAACGTATGTAAGCGTTTGGCTTAAATCGCTAAAAATAAGAAACGTTTGAATTTGTTTCGTAACATTTTAAACGTTTGGTTTTGTTTTGTAGCGTTTGTAAACGTTTGGCTTAAATTGGTAAAAAGGTGAAACATTTGGATTTGTTTCGTAATGTTTGCAAACATTTGGCTTAAATCGCTAATAAGGTGAAACGTTTGGATTTGTTTGGTAACGTTTGTAAACGTTTGGCTTGAATCGCTAAAAAGGTGAAATGTTTGGATTTGTTTCGTAACGTTTGTAAACGTTTGACTTGATTCACTAAAAAATGGAAAAATTTGGATTTGTTTCGAACGTTTGTAAACGTTTCGCTTAAATAATTAAAAATGTGAAACGCTTGGTTTTGTTCCGTTACGTTAGTAAACGTTTGGCTCAAATTGCTAAAAGGTGAAACGCTTGGATATGTTTCGTAACGTTTGTAAACGTTTGGCTTAAATTGCTAAAAAGGTAAAACGTCTGGTTTTGTTTCATAACGTTTGTAAACGTTTGGCTTCAATTGCTATAAAGGTGAAATGCTTTTATTTGTTTCGTAACGTTTGTAATCGTTTGGCTTTGTTTCGAAACGTTTGTAAACGTTTGGCTTTGTTTCGTAACGTTTGTATACGTTTGGATTTATTTCAAAACGTTTGGATTTGTTTCGTAACATTTGTAAACGTTTGGCTTAAATCACTAAAAAGGTGAAGCATTTGGATTTGTTTCGCACCTTTTGTAAAAGTTTGGCTTAAATTGCTAAAAAGGTGAAACGCTTTGATTTGTTTCGTAACGTTTGAAAACTTTTGGCTTAAATTGCTAAAAAGGTGAAAGATTTGGATTTGTTTCATAACTTTTGTAACCGTTCGGCTTCAATCGCTAAAAAGGTGAAACATTAGAATTTTTTTCATAACGTCTGGCTTAAATAGCTAAAAAGGTGAAATGTTTGGATTTGTTGCTTAACATTTGTAAATGTTTTGCTTAAATTACTAAAAAGGTGAAACGCTTGAATTTGTTTCGTAACGTTTGTAAATGTTTGGCTTAAATTGCTAAAAAGTTGAAACGCTTGGTTTTGTTTCGTAACGTTTGTAAACCTTTGAATTAAATTACTAAATAGTTGAAACGCTTCGTTTTCTTTCGTAACGTTTGTACGCGTTTGGCTTAAATCGCTAAAAATGAGAAACGTTCGGATTTGTTTTGTAACATTTTAAACGTTTGGTTTTGTTTCGTAGCGTTTGTAAACATTTGGCTTAAATTGGTAAAAAGGTGAAACATTTGGATTTGTTTCGTAATGTTTGCAAACGTTTGGCTTAAATCGCTAATTAGGTGAATCGTTTGGATTTGTTTTGTAACGATTATAAACGTTTGGCTTGAATCGCTAAAAAGGTGAAATGTTTGGATTTGTTTCGTAACGGTTGTAAACGTTTGACTTGAATCACTAATAAATGAAAACGTTTGGATTTGTTTCGAACGTTTGTAAACGTTTGGCTTAATTCGCTCAAAAGGTAAAACCTTTGGATTTGTTTCGTAACGTTTGCAAACGTTTGGCTTAAATTGCTAAAAAGGCGAAATGCTCGGATTTCTTTGTAACGTTTGTAAATGTTTGGCTTAAATTGCTAAAAAGGTAAAAAATTTGGATTTGTTTCGTAACCTTTGTAAACGTTGGGCTTAAATCGCTAAAAAGGTGAAACGTTTGGATTTGTTTCATACGTTTTTAAATGTTTGGATTAAATCGCTAAAAAGGTGAAATATTTGGATTTGTTTCATAATGTTTGTAAACGTTGGGTTTAAATTGTTAAAGAGGTGAAACGCTTGGATTTTTTACGTAACGTTTGTAAATGTTTGGTTTAAATTGCTGAGAAGGTGAAACACTTGGTTTTGTTTCGTAATGTTTGTAAACGTTTGGCTTAAATCGCTAAAAATGTGAAACGTTTGGATTTGTTTTATAACATTTTAAATGTTTGGTTTTATTTCGTAACGTTTTTAAACGTTTGGCTTAAATCGCTAAAAAGGTGAAACATTTGGATTTGTTTCGTAAGGTTTGTAAACGTTTGGCTTAAATTGCTAAAAAGGTGAAACATTTGGATTTGTTTCATAACGTTTTAAACGTTTGGGTTTGTTTCGTAACATTTGTAAACGTTCGCCTAAAATCGCTAAAATGTGAAACGTTTGTATTTGTTTCGTAACGTTTGTAAATGTTTGGCTTATAATGCTAAAAATACGAAACGTTTGGAGTTGTTTCATAACATTGTGTAAACGTTTGGCTTAAATAGCTAAAAAGGTGAAACGTTTGGATTTGTTTCGTAACATTAGTAAATGTTTGGCTTAAATCGGTAAAAAGCTGAAACGTTTGGATTTGTTTTGTAACATTTGTAAACGTCTGGCGTAAATCGCTAAAAAGGTGAAACGTTTGGATTTGTTTTGTAACGTTTGTAAACGTTTTGCTTAAATTTTTAAAAAGGTGCCACGTTTGGATTTGTTTTGTAACCTTTGTAACCGCTTGGCTTAAATTGCTAAAAAGGTTAAATGTTTGGATTTTTTTCCTAACGTTTGTAAACATTCGGCTTAAATCACTAAAAAGGTGAAACGTTTGGATTTGTTTCTTAACGTTTGTAAACGTTTGGCTTAAATAGCTATAAAGGTGAAACGTTTGGATTTGTTTTGTAAGGTTTGTAAACGTTTGGCTTAAATTGCTAAAAAATAGGAAACATTTGGATTTTTTTCGTAATGTTTTATGTGTTTGGTTTAAATTTCTAAAAAGGTAAAACGCTTGAATTTGTTTCGTAAAGTTTGTAAATGTTTGGCTTAAATCGCGAAAAAGGTGAAACATTTGGATTTTTTTTGTAAAGTTTGTAAAAATTTGGCTTAAATCGCTAAAAAGGTGAAACGTTTGGTTTTGTTTTGTAACCTTTGTAAACTTTCGACTTCAATCCCTAAAAAGGTGAAACGGTTGGATTTGTTTCGTAAGGTTTTAAACGTTTGGCTTTGTTTCGTAGCGTTTGTAAACGTTCTCCTTAAATCGCTAAAATGTGAAACGTTTGTAAATGTTTGGCTCAAATTGCTAAAAATGTGAAACGTTTGGATTTGTTTCGTAACATTTTGTAAACGTTTGGCTTAAATAGCTAAAAAGGGGAAACGTCTGGATTTTATTCGTAAAGTTGGTAAATGTTTGGCTTAAATCGGTAAAAAGGAGAAACGTTTGGATTTGTTTTGTAACGTTTGTAAACGTTTGGCTTAAATCGCTAAAAAAGGTGAAACGTTTGGATTTGTTTCGTAATGTTCGTAAACGTTTTGCTTAAATTGCTAAATACGTTGCACGTTAGGATTTGTTTCGTAACCTTTGTAACCGTTTGGCCTAAATTGCTAAAAAGGTGAAACGTTTGGATTTGTTTCATAACGTTTGTAAATATTTGCCTTAAATCGCTATAAAGGTGAAACGTTTGGATTTGTTTTGTAACGTTTGTAAACGTTTGTCTTAAATTGCTAAAAAGGTGAAACATTTGGATTTGTTTTGTAATGTTTCTAACGTTTGGCTTAAATTGCTAAAAATAGGAAACGTTTGGATTTGTTTCGTAACGTTTTATACGTTTTCTTTAAATAGCGAAAAAGGTAAAATTCTTGGATTTGTTTCATAACGTTTAAAAACGTTTGGCTTAAATCGCCAAAAAGGGGAAACGTTTGGATTTTTTTAGTAACGTTTGTAAACGTTTGGCTTAAATCGCTAAAAAGGGGAAACAGTTGTATTTGTTTCGTAATAATTTAAACGTTTGGATTTGTTTCGAAATGTTTGGATTTGTTTCATAACGTTTGCAAACGTTTGGCTTCAATCACTAAAAATGTGAAACGTTTGGATTTGTTTTGTAATATTTACAAACTATTGGATTTGTTTCGTAACGTTTATAAACGTTTGGCTTAAATCGCTAAAATGGGTAAATGTTTGGTGTTGTTTTGAAACGTTAGGTTTCGTTTCGTAACGTATGTAAACATATGGCTTAAATCGCTAAAAAGGTGAAACGTTTGGTTGTGTTTCGTAATGTTTGTAAACGTATGGCTTAATTCGCTAAAAAGGTGAAACGTTTAGTTCTGTTTCATAACATTTGTAAACGTTTCGATTTGTTTCGTAACATGTGTTTCGTAATGTTTGTAAACGTTTGGCATAAATTGCTAAAAAGGTGAAACATTTGATTTTTTTTCGTAATGTTTGTAATCGTTTGGATGTGATTCGTAACGTTTTAAATGTTTGGTTTTGTTTCGTAACGTATGTAAACGTTTTCCTTAAATCGCTAAAAAGGTGAAATGTTTTGTTTTGTTTCGTAATGTTTGAAAACATTTGGCTTAAATCACTAAAAAGGGGAAACGTTTGGATTTGTTTTGTAACGTTTGTAAACGTTTGGCTTGAATCGCTAAAAAGGTGAAACGTTTGGATTTTTTTCATAACGTTTGTAAACGTTTAGCTTAAATCGCTAAAAAGGTGAAAAGTTTTGATTTGTTTCGTAGCGTTTGTAAACGTTTGGCTTGAATCGCTAAAAAGGTGAAACGTTTGGATTTATTTCGTAACGTTTGAAAACGTTTGACTTGAATCACTAAAAAATGCAAACGTTTGGATTTGTTTCGTAACTTTTGTAAACGTTTGGATTAAATTGCTAAAAAGGTGAAACGCTTGGATTTGTTTCGCAACGTTTGCAAACGTTTGGCATAAATTGCTAAAAAGGTGAAACACTTGGATTTGTTTGTAACGTTTGTAAATGTTTGGCTTAAATTGCTAAAAAGGTAAAAAATTTGAAGTTGTTCTGTAACCTTTGTAAACGTTGGGCTTAAATTGCTAAAAAGGCGAAACTTTTTGATTTGTTTCATACGTTTGTAAAAGTTTGGCTTAAATTGTAAAAAAGGTAAAATATTTGGATTTTTTCATAACGTTTGTAAACGTTGGGCTTATATTTTATAAAGGTGAAACGCTTGGATTTGTTTTGTAACGTTTATAAAAGTTTGGCTTAAATTGCTAAAAAGATGAGACGCTTGGATTTGTTTTGTAACGTTTGTAAATGTTTGTCTTAAATTGCTGATAAGGTGAAACGCTTGGTTTTGTTTCGTAATGTTTGTAAATGTTTGGCTTAAATAGCTAAAAATGTGAAATGTTTGCATTTGTTTTGTAGCGTTTTAAATGTTTGGTTTTGTTTCGTAACGTTTATAAACGTTTGGCTTAAATCGCTAAAAAGGTGAAGCATTTGGATTTGTTTCGTAACGTTTGTAAACGTTTTGCTTAAATTGCTAAAAAGGTGAAACATTTGGATTTGTTTCATAACGTTTTATACGTTTGGTTTTGTTTCGTAAACGTTGTGCTTAAATCGCTAAAATGGGAAATGTTTGGATTTGTTTCATAACGATTGTAAACGTTTGGCTTAAATTACTTAAAAGTTGAAACATTCGGATTATTTTCATAACCTTTGTAAACGTTTGGTTAAAATCGATAAAAAGCTGAAACATTTGGATTTGTTTCGTAATGTTTGGCTTAAAGTGCTAAAAAGGGGAAACGTTTGGATTTGTTTCGTAACGTTTGTAAACGTTTGGCTTAAATCGCTAAATAGGAGAAACGTTTGCTTTGGTTTCGTGACGTTTGTAAATGTTTGGCTTACATCGCTAAAAGGGGAAACGTTTGAAATTCTTAACGTTTGTAAATGTTTGGCTTAAATTTCAAAAAAAGTGAAACGCTTGGATTTATTTCGTAATATTTGTAAACGTTTGGCTTAAATTGCTAAAAAGTTGAAACATTTTGTTTCCTAACCTTTGTAAACGTTTGGTTTAAATCGCTAAAAAGGTGAAACATTTGGATTTGTTTCGTAACGTTTGTTAACGTTTGGCTTAAATTGCTAAAAAGGTGAAACGTTTGGATTTGTTTCATAACGTTTGTAAACGTTTGGCTTAAATCGCTAAAAAAGGGAAAAGTTTGGATTTGTTTCGTAACGTTTGTAAACGTTTGGCTTGAATAGCTAATAAGGCGAAAAGTTTGGATTTGTTTCGTAACGTTTGTAAACGTTTGGCTTGAATCACTAAAAAAAGAAACATTTTGATTTGTTTCGTAACGTTCGTAAACGTTTGGCTTAAATTGCTAAAAAGGTGAAACGCTTGGATTTGTTTCGTAACGTTTGCAAACGTTTGGCTTAAATTGCTAAAAAGGTGAAACGCTTGGATTTGTTTCGTAACGTTTGTAAATGTTTGGCTTAAATTGATAAAAAAGTAAAAAATTGAATTTGTTTCGTAACCTTTGTAAACGTTGGGCTTAAATTGCTGAAAAGATGAAACGTTTGGATTTGTTTCATATGTTTGCAAACGTTTGGCTTAAATTGCTAAAAAGGTGAAATATTTTGATTTTTTCGTAATGTTTGACTCAGGCAATAAACAAATGATAATATTGTAACCTACCAAACTTTTAATTTGTCTTTAATACATTCACAAAAATGAAAAGCTTGATCCCCAAGCAACGGTATCTTGAATTATATCTTCCTAGTATGTACAACATTGACACTCCATTCCATTACTTTTTCCCGTTTAAGAAACGTGTCGGAAATTTGACGTTTTAAATTATTAAAAAGGTGAAACGCTTGGATTTGTTTTGTCACGTTTAGAAACATTTGGCTTAAGTTGCTAAAAAGGTGAGACGCTTGGATTTGTTTCGTAAAGTTTGTAAATATTTTGCTTAAATTGCTGAAAAGGTGAAACGCTTGGTTTTTTTCGTAATGTTTGGCTTAAATAGCTAAAAATGTGAAATGTTTGGATTTGTTTTGTAACGTTTTAAACGTTTGGTTTTGTTTCGTAATGTTTGTAAACGTTTGGCTTAAATTGCTAAAAAGGTGAAACATTTGTATTTGTTTCGTAACGTTAGTAAACGTTTGGCTTAAATTGCTAAAAAAGTGAAACATTTGGATTTGTTTCAAAACGTTTTAAACGTTTGGTTTTGTTTCGTAGCGTTTGTAAACGTTGGTCTTAAATCGATAAAATGGGAAACGTTTGGATTTGTTTCGTAACGATTGTAAATGCTTGGCTTAAATTGCTGAAAAGTTGAAACATTAGGATTTGTTTCATAACCTTTGTAAACGTTTGGTTAAAATCGATAAAAAGCTGAAACATTTAGATTTATTTCGTAACGTTTGGCTTAAAGTGCTAAAAAGGGGAAACGTTTGGATTTGTTTCGTAACGTTTGTAAACGTTTGGCTTAAATCGCTAAATAGGAGAAACGTTTGGATTGGTTTCGTCACGTTTGTAAACGTTTGGCTTACATCGCTAAAAAGGGGAAACGTTTGAAATTGCGTAACGTTTGTAAACGTTTGGCTTAAATTTCTAAAAAGGTGAAACGCTTAGATTTATTTCGTAATGTTTGTAAACGTTTGGCTTAAATTGCTAAAAAGTTGAAACATTTGGATTTGTTTTCTAACCTTTGTAAACGTTTGGTTTAAATCGCTAAAAAGGTGAAACATTTGGATTTGTTTTGTAACGTTTGTTAACGTTTGGTTTTAATTGCTAAAAAGGTGAAATGTTAGGATTTGTTTCGTAACGTTTGTAAAGGTTTGGCTTGAATCGCTAAAAAGGCGAAACATTTGGATTTGTTTCGTAACGTTTGTAAACGTTTGGCTTAAATTGCAAAAAAAAGTGAAACATTTGGATTTGTTTCAAAACGTTTTAAACGTTTTGTTTTGTTTCGTAACGTTTGTAAACGTCGGGCTTTAATCGCTAAAATATGAAACGTTTAGATTTTTTTCGTAACGTTTGTAAACGTTTGGCTTGAATCACTAAAACGGGGAAACGTTTGAAATTGTTTCGTAACGTTTGTAAATGTTTGGCTTAAATTGCTAAAAAGGAGAAATGATTGGATTTGTTTCGTATCTTTTGTAAACGTTGGACTTAAATTGCTAAAAATGTGGAATGCTTGGATTTGTTTGGTAATGTTTGTAAACGTTTGGCTTAAATTTCTAAAAAGGTGAAACGCTTGGATTTGTTTCGTAACTTTTGTAAACGTTTGGCTTAAATTACTAAAAAGGGGAAACATTTGGATTTGTAAACGTTTGGCTTCAATCGCTAAATAAGTGAAACATTTGGATTTGTTTCGTAACGTTTGTAAACGTTTGGCATAAATCGCAAAAAAGGTGAAACGTTTGGATTTGTTTCGTAACGTTTGTAAAGGTTTGGCCTAAATTCCTAAAAAAGTGAAATGTTTGGATTTGTGTCGTTACGTTTAAACGTTTGGCTTAAATCGCTAAAATGGGGAAGTGTTTGGATTTGTATCTAAAAGTTTGTAAACGTTTGGCTTAAATTGCTAAAAAGGTGAAATGTTTGGTTTTGTTTCGTAACAGTTGTAAACATTCTGCTTAAATCACTGAAAAGGTAAAACATTTAGATATGTTTCGTGACGTTTGTAAACATTTGACTTAAATTGCTAAAAATGTGAAACGTTTGGATTTGTTTCGAAACGTTTTGAAACGTTTGGCTTAAATTGCTAAAATCGTGAAACGCTTGAATTTGTTTCGGAACGTTAAACGTTTAACTTAAATTTCTAAAAAGATGAAACGCTTGAATTTGTTTCGAAACGTTTGTAAACGTTTGGCTTCAATTGCTAAAAAGGTGAAGCATTTGGATTTGTTTCGTAACATTTAAAATCGTTTGGCTTAAATTGCTAAAAATGTGAAATGTTATTATTTGTTTCGTAACGTATTAAACATTTAGCCTAAATTGCTAAAATGGGGAAACGTTTTTATTTGTTTCGTAACGTTTGTAAACGTTTGACTTAAATTGCTTAAATGATGAAACTTTTGGATTTGTTTCGTGACGTTTGTAAACATTTGACTTAAATCGCTAAAAAGGTGAAACGTTTGGATTTGTTTCGTAACGTTTGTAATAGTTTGGCTTAAATTCCTAAAAAGTTGACAAGTTTGAGTTTGTTTCATAACCTTTATAAACATTTGGCTTAAATCGCTAAAAAGGTGAAACTTTTGGTTTTGTTTCATAACCTATGTAAACTTTTGGCTTAAATCGCTAAAAAGGTGAAACGTTTGGATTTGTTTCGTAATGTTTGTAAACGATTGGCTTAAATTGCTAAAAATGCAAAACGTTTGGATTTGTTTCGTAACATTTTGTAAACGTTTGGTTTAAATCGCAAAAGAGGTGAAACGTTTGAATTGTTTCGTAACGCTTGTAAACGTTTGGCTTAAATTGCTAAAAAGGTGAAACATTTGGATTTGTTTCATAACGTTTTAAAAGTTTGGTTTTGTTTCGTAATGTTTGTAAATGTTCGGCTTAAATCGCTAAAATGTGAAATGTTTGTATTTGTTTCGTAACGTTTGTAAACGTTTGGCTAAAATTGCTGAAAATGGGAAACGTTTGGATTTGTTTCATAACATTTTGTAAACGTTTGGCTTAAATCGCTAAAATGGTGAAACATTTGGATTTGTTTCGTAACGTTGGTAAAGGTTTGGCTTAAATCGATAAAAAGGTGAAACGTTTGGATTTGTTTTGTAACGTTTTTAAACGTTTGGCTTAAATAGCTAAAAAGGTGAAACATTTGAATTTTTTTCGTAACGTTTATAAACATTTTGCTTAAATTGCTAAAAAGGTAACACGTTTGGATTTGTTTTGTAACCTTTCTAACCGTTTTGCTTAAATCACTAAAAAGGTGAAGCGTTTTGTTTTGTTTCGTAACTTTTGTAAACGTTAAGCTTAATTCGCTAAAAAGGTGAAACGTTTGGATTTGTTTCTTAAAGTTTGTAAACGTTTGGCTTAAATCGCTAAGAAAATGAAACGTCTAGATTTATTTTGTAACGTTTGTAAACGTTTGGCTTAAATGCAAAAAAGGTGAAACGTTCGAATTTGTTTCGTAATGTTTGTAAACGTTTGGCTTAAATTACTAAAAATAGGAAACGTTTGGATTTGTTTCGTAACGTTTTATACATTTGGTTTAAATTACTAAAAAGGTAAAACGCTTGGATTTGTTTTGTAACGTTTGTAAGCATTTGGCCTAAATCGCTAAAAAGGTGAAACGTTTGGATTTGTTTCGAAACGTTTGGCTTAAATCGCTAAAAAGGTGAAACGTTTGGATTTTATTTCATAAGGTTTGTAAACGTTTGGCTTAAACCCTTAAGAAAGGGAAACGTTTGGCTTTGTTTTGTAACGTTTGTAAACGTTTGGCTTAAATTGTTGAAAAGATGAAACGCTTGAATTTGTTTCGGAACGTTCGTAAATGTTTGGCTTAAATTGCTAAAAAGGTGAAACGCTTGGATTTGTTTTTTAACGTTTGTAAATGTATGGCTTAAATTGTTAAAAAGGTGAAACGCTTGGTTTTGTTTCTTAATGTTTGAAAGAGTTTGCCTTAAATCGCTAGAAATGGGAAACGTTTGGATTTGTTTCCTATCGTTTTAAACGTTTGGTTTTGTTTCGTAACGTTTGTAAACGTTTGGCTTAAATCGCTAAAAAGGTGAAACGTTTGGATTTGTTTCGTAACGTTTGTAAACATTTGGCTTAAATCGCTAAAGAGGCGAAACATTTGGATTTGTTTCGTAACGTTTGTAAACGTTTGGCTTAAATCGCTAAAATTGTGAAACATTTGGATTTGTTTCGTAACATTTGAAACGTTTGGTATTGTTTCGTAACGTTTGTAACCCTTTGGCTTGAATCGCTAAACTGATGAAACGTTTGGATTTGTTTCGTAACGTTTGTAAACGTTTGGCTTAAATTGCTAAAAAGGCGAAAAGTTTGAGTTTGTTTCGTAACGTTCGTAACCGTTTGGCTTAAATCGCTAAAAAGGTGAAACGTTTGGATTTGTTTCGTAACGTTTGAAAATGTTTGGCTTAAATCGCTAAAAAGGCAAAACGTTTGAGTTTGTTTCATAACGTTTGTAAACGTTTGGCTTAATTCACTAAAAAGGTGAAACGTTTGGATTTGTTTCGTATCGTTCGTAAACCTTTGGCTTAAATCGCTAAAAAGGTGAAACGCTTGGATTTGTTTCGTAACCTTTGTAAACGTTTGGCTTAAATTGCTAAAAAGGTGAAATACTTTGATTTGTTTCGTAACGTTTGTATATGTTTGAATAATTGCTAAAAAGGAGAAACTCTTGGATTTGTTTTGTAACATTTTTGAACGCTTGGCATAAATTGCTAAAAAGGGGAAACGTTTGGATTTGTTTCGTTGTGTTTATAAACGTTTGGCATAAATCGCTAAAAAGGGGAAACGTTTGGATTTGTTTCGTACCGTTTGTAAACGTTTAGATTAAATCGCTAAAAAGGTGAAACATTTGGATTTGTTTCGTACCATTTGTAAACGTTTGGCTTAAATTGCTAAAAAGGTGGAAACGCTTGGATTTGTTTCGTAACGTTTGTAAATGTTTGGCTTAAATTGCAAAAAAGGTGAAACGCTTGGCTTTGTTTCGTAATGTTTGTAAATTTTTGGTCTAAATTGCAAAAAATATGAAATGTTTGGATTTGTTTCGTAACGTTTGTAAATGTTTGGCTTCAATCGCTAAAAAGGTGAAGCGTTTGGATTTGTTTCTTAATTTTTGTAAACGTTTGGTTTAAATCGCTAAAAAAGTGAAATGTTTCGATTTGTTTCATAACGTATTAAACGTTTGGCTTAAATCGCTAAAATGGGAATACGTTTGAATTTGTTTCGTAACATTTGTAGACGTTTGGCTTAAATTGCTTAAAAGTTGAAACGCTTGGATTTGTTTCGTGATGTTTGTAAACGTTTGACTTAAATAGCTAAAAAGGTGAAACTTTTGGATTTGTTTCGTAACGTTTGTACAAGTTTGGCTTAAATAGCTAAAGAGGTGAGAGGTTTGGATTTGTTTCATAACCTTTGTAAACGTTTGGCTTAAATTGTTGAAAAGATGAAACCCTTGAATTTGTTTCAGAATGTTCGTAAATGTTTGGCTTAAATTGCTAAAAAGCTGAAACGCTTGGATTTGTTTCTTAACGTTTATAAACGTATGGCTTAAATTATTAAAAAGGTGAAACGATTGGTTTTGTTTCTTAATGTTTGAAAGAGTTTGGCTTAAATCGCTAGAAATGGGAAACGTTTGGATTTGTTTCATATTGTTTTAAACGTTTGGTTTTGTTTCGTAACGTTTGTAAACATTTGTCTTAAATCGCTAAAAAGGTGAAACGTTTGGATTTTTTTTGTAACGTTTGAAAACGTTTGGCTTAAATTGCTAAAGAGGCGAAACATTTGGATTTGTTTCGTAACGTTTGTAAACGTTTAGCTTAAATCGCTAAAAATGTGAAACATTTGGATTTATTTCGTAACATTTTAAACGTTTGGTATTGTTTCGTAACGTTTGTAACCGTTTGGCTTAAATCGCTAAAATGATGAAACGTTTGGATTTGTTTCGTAACGTTTGTAAATGTTTGGCTTAAATCGCTAAAAAGGCGAAACGTTTGAGTTTGTTTCGTAACGTTTGTAACCGTTTGGCTTAAATCGCTAAAAAGGTGAAACGTTTGGATTTGTTTCGTAACGTTTGTAAACATTTGGCTTAAATCACTAAAAAGGAGAAACGTTTGAGTTTGTTTCATAACGTTTGTAAACGTTTGGCTTATTTCGCTAAAAAGGTGAAACGTTTGGATTTGTTTCGTATCGTTCGTAAACGTTTGGCTTAAATCGCTAAAAAGGTGAAACGCTTGGATTTATTTCGTAACCTTTGTAAACGTTTGGCTTAAATTTCTAAAAAGGTGAAATACTTTGATTTGTTTCGTAACGTTTGTATAAGTTTGACTATAATTTCTAAAAAAGAGAAACTCTTGGATTTTTTTGTAACATTTGTAAACGTTTGGCATAAATTGCTAAAAAGGTGAAACGTTTGGATTTGTTTCGTTGTGTTTATAAACGTTTGGCATAAATCGATAAAAAGGGGAAACGTTTGGATTTGTTTCGTACCGTTTGTAAACGTTTAGATTAAATCGCTAAAAAGTTGAAACGTTTGGATTTGTTTCGTACCATTTGTAAACGTTTGGCTTAAATTACTAAAAAGGTGGAAACGCTTGGATTTGTTTCGTAACGTTTGTAAATGTTTGGCTTAAATTGCAAAAAAGGTTAAACGCTTGGTTTTGTTTCGTAACGTTTGTAAATTTTTGGTCTAAATTGCTAAAAAAGTGAAATGTTTGGATTTGTTTCGTAACATTTGTAAACGTTTGGCTTCAATCGCTAAAAAGGTGAAGCGTTTGGATTTGTTTCTTAACGTTTGTAAATGTTTGGTTTAAATCGCTAAAAAAGTGAAATGTTTCGATTTGTTTCATAACGTATTAAACGTTTGGCTTAAATTGCTAAAATAGGAATACGTTTGAATTTGTTTTGTAACGTTTGTAGACGTTTGGCTTAAATTTCTTAAAAGTTGAAACACTTGGATTTGTTTCGTAACGTTTGTAAACGTTTGACTTAAATAGCTAAAAAGGTGAAACGTTTGGATTTGTTGTAATACCCCAAAGTATTTAAGTATTTAATTGGACTATGTGTCCAGTTCCGATTCGCCAGGGTGGTAATATCGGAAATAACTTACACGAAATTAAAGGAATTTAATATCATATTCCAATTCTAAAGTTGGAATTTAAATTAAAAGGAAAAATGTCAAGGAAAGTCCTGAACTAGAGTTCAGGTACTAAAGTGGTAATTTAGCCACATAAATCCCGAAGTGAAAATTATTTCGCCAAGGTCCGTGAAATGTTTTATAGTATGTGTGGTAAAAGTTTCGGGTCAATCGGAGACGTTTTAAAATTTGGACGCGGATGCGTTTTGGGCTAAGTTGCAACTTTTGAGAAGTTTAAGGGATAAAGTGTAAATTAGCCAATTAAGCTTCGAGAATAGCAATTTGAAGACTAATGACGGAAAATAAAATATCGGGTTAGTATTATTTATTGAATATAAATAATACGTTAGTAATTGAGTTAAAAGGATAATTTAACCATTTGGTTTAAGTTAAAGAAATGAGGGATGAGGGATCAAAATGACCATTTTGCCAATATATATATAAGGATTAAGAAGAGAAAGGAATCATCGACAGAGGAAAGGAAAGAAACAGATGAGAGAAAGAAAAAGTCGACGATCGATTACGATCCGTCGCCGTTTCGCCGTTTCTCGTCCAAATCGAGCGTTCTTTATATCGATTCGTTCAGAATTCAATTCTCTATCATCGTTAAGCTTCAAATCAAGGTAAGCTTGGCGTTTTTGTTGCGAGAATTAGTAAATAAGGTTATTTCGTTTTAAACAAATTAAACGGATTGAAATCGCGTTTCTATTATCATTTTGATGAATTTGGAGTTGAGTTTGTGTTAAATTGAGATAGGAGCATGACGGAATTGAGTTTTGCCACGTCGGAATGCCCGGAATTTGATTCCGGGGTGTGTGCGAAAGACCGCACACCAAAGTGTGCGGGCACACACCAGATCGTGCGCGCGCGCAGAGACAACCAACAGCTTGAGGATTTCTGACCTGTTTCAACCTAGATTTCCGACTTTATGTACGTCGGACATTAAAAGTGAATCACGAACCCCGAAAATAAGAAATTTGGATATCGAACATAACGAGTTCGAATAGGGTTTTGGGATATAAGGAACCCGAGTTTAAGAATGATGAATAAGAGATATATCGAATATCTTGATCAGGTATTAAAGTACGATTAAAGTTCAGAATCGTATTTGAAATACGATTATATTAACCTAAGTTTATAACTTAGGATTTTGATATTAAGCCTACGTTTATGGATTAAACGTACAGGTAGCTCGAATAAGTAACTGACGTATCGACGAGCTATCAGACCGATGAGCTGGAATAACTAAAGGATCAAACGACGCATGGAGCTAGCGTTCATGGGATCTTTATATTATTATATTTTGGAAAGCTGTCACTGTGAGTGGCAATTTACTTTCGCGTATTATTATTATTAAAGTTATTTTCATATATTATGAATATTATTATTAATACATCGCATTTATATGATTTGCTCGTGTAAGATATTATGTTTGGTGAATTTGATTGTATGGATTCTGTTATATTCATTATTTTGAATATCAATATCTAGTGTGCGATCCGAAGAAATCAACTACCTATTGGGTGTCAATAGGTTGTGTGATCACCAGTATTTGAGTCAGTCTAGCGTGTCTAGATTGACTATGAGATTATGAGATGCGCATATGATATGAATGTGATACACGTGAGAACTCGGTTACGGTGTAACCTGAGCCCCGTATCTAGTGGGTTGGACCCACCGGTGAGTTGAACTCACACTTTGAGATTAAGAGATTGGTCGCGGCTGACGTGGTTGAGTGTGAACACTCTCGGGTCGGACCATTTGGATCAGTTTGATTCGAATATTCAGAATAAGATAAGTTCAGAGTTTAAGATTAGGGTTTCGGTCGAATCTGCTATTTATGAATATTATATTATTTTCATATCATATCGAGATAGATATATATATATATATGTTTGAGTATGCGATGTGTATTTTGATAATACCGATAATAAGTTGCATACTCACTCAGTATTTTCCCAAATACTGACCCCTCACTCTGATGTTTGTAGGTATTAGAAGTTGGATCAGACAAGCCATCTCCGTTGTGCCAGAAGTCATTGGACTTGCACAAGTATGAATTCCTAGAGCTGCAGTAGTCAGTAGGTGTCAGTATTAGATAGACATTTTGACTTCAAATAGTATTTTATATTGTAAACTCTAATATGATATTTTAATATCTATAAATGCATCATCTAAAAGAGTTTTTCTGAAAATGTTTACATATAAAATTATACTTTTAAATGCGAAAAATTATTAGTGGTTTTAGGCTTGCTACGGGTTTCAGAGCTACCACTCCCATTCCCTAGCACCGGTCTCGGCTCAATAATTTGGGTCGTGACAATTGTGGTATCAGAGCAGTTGGTCCAGTTACCTCTGCTAAGATGCGTTTGTCGGCTGAGTAACCTAGGAAACTACTGCAGCTATAGAGTTGGGGGTTTGTCTGATCCAAGTCGTTAGTGTGATTTGATTTGAGATAAGTATGATAAGTTAATTTGGGAAATGCTTACTTGTTTCTTGTGACACGTATATACGAGATATATACGTATATATTGTTTTGATGAGACATGCATATATGATATGCATTTGAGATGAAGCTTCTAGGAGATGTATTGCCTCCTATGAATAGAATATATTGAGATAATTGCAATTTGATGATATGTATGTATGTGTGTTTAGCATCATATAAAGTGAGAAATGTTATAGGATTCGATCGATCGAAATTTTAGAAAGAGTGTGAAGAAGGAATGCAAAGTTATAGAAGAGGTAGAAACTTGCCGGAGACAGAGTTTTAAAGGTCTAGATGACTTACAAAACTTGAAGTTTATAACTTTTAAAAGTTATTTGTTTAACGATTCTAAAAGCATAATTGTGCCAAGACCCGACATAGAAATACATGATTGCCACGGCATTGGTAGAAATGCATCACTACATATATCAATACATACATTAATAGGACATGCATCATATGCATTATGTTCAGACGAAGAGGTGAGATGTGGAAACTCTTTGGGGATGAGAGACGTCATCACTCTCTTAAATCGCTAAAACAAGGAGAAACGTTTGGATTTGTTTCGTAGCTTTTGTAAACGTTTGGCTTAAATTGCTAAAAAGGGGAAACATTTGGATTTGTTTCGTAGCATTTGTAGACGTTTGGCTTAAATTGTTAAAAAGGCAAAACGTTTGCATTTGTTTCGTAACATTTGTAAACGGTTGGCTTAAATCGCTAAAAAGGTGAAACGTTTGGATTTGTTTTGTAACGTTTGTAAACGTTTGGCTTAAATAGCTAAAAAGGTGAAACGTTTGATTTGTTTCGCAACGTTTGTAGCCGTTTAGCTTAAATTGATAAAAAAAGGTGAAATGCTTGGATTTGTTTCATAACGTCTGTAACTGTTTGGCTTAAATTACTAAAAAGGGGAAACATTTGGATTTGTTTCCTAATCTTTGTAAACGTTTGGCTTAAATCACAAAAAAGGTGAAATATTTGGATTTCTTTCGTAACGTTGGTAAATGTTTGTCTTAAATCGCTAAAAAGGAAAAACGTTTTGATTTATTTCATAGCATTTGTAAACATTTGGCTTAAATCGCTAAAAAGGCAAAACGCTTGGATTTATTTCGTAGGCTTAAATTGTTAAAAAAGGTGAGACACTTGGTTTTGTTTCGTAACGTTTATAAACATTTAGCTTAAATCTCTAAAAATGGGAAATGTTTGGATTTGTTTCGAAATGTTTTAAATGTTTGGTTTTGTTTCGTAACGTTTGTAAAGGTTTTGCTTAAATAGCTAAAAAGGTGAAACATTTGGATTTTTTTCGTAACGTTTGCAAACGTTTGGCTTACATCGCTAAAAAGGGGAAACGTTTGGATTCGTTTCGTAATGTTTTTAAATGTTTGGCTTAATTCGCTAAAAAGGCAAAACGTTTGGATTTGTTTCGTGAACGTTTGTAAACGTTTGGCTTAAATCGCTGGAAAGGAGAAACGTTTGGACTAGTTTCGTAAACGTTTAACTTAAATCGCTAAAAACGCGAAACGTTCGGATTTATTTCGTAGCGTTTGTAAACGTTAAGCTTAAATCGCTAAAAAGGGGAAACGTTTAGATTTGTTTTGTAGCGTTTGTAAATGTTTGGCTTAAATCGCTAAAAAGGTGAAACGTTCAGATTTGTTTGGTACCGTTTGTAAACGTTTGGCTTAAATCGCTAAAAAGGTGAAACGTTTCGATTTGTATCGTATCGTTTGTAAACATTTGGCTTAAATTGCTTAAAAGGTGAAACACTTGGATTTGTTTCGTAACGTTTGTAAACGTTTGGCTTAAATTGCTAAAAAGGTGAAACGCTTGGATTTGTTTCGTTACGTTTGTAAACCATTGGCTTATACTGCAAAAAAGGTGAAACACTTGGTTTTTTTCGTAATGTTTGGCTTCAATTGCTAAATACGTGAAATGTTTGGATTTGTTTCGTAACGTTTGTAAACGTTTGGCTTCATTCGCTAAAAAGGTGAAACGTTTGGATTTGTTTCGTAACGTTTGTAAACATTTGGCTTAAATCGCTAAAAAGATGAAACGTTTGGATTTGTTTCGTAGCGTTTTAAATATTTGGCTTAAATCGATAAAATGGGGAAACGTTTGGATTTGTTTCGTAATGTTTGTAAACGTTTGGCTTAAATCGCTAAAAACGTTAAACATTTGGTTTTGTTTCGTAACGTTTGTAAACGTTCGGTTTTAATCGCTAAAAAGGTGAAACTGTTGGATTTTTTTTGTAATGTTTGTAAACGTTTTGCTTTAATTGCTAAAAAGGTGAAACGCTCGAATTTGTTTCGTAACGTTTGTAAACGTTCGGCTTAAATTGCTAAAAAGGTGGAATGCTTGGATTTGTTTCATAACATTTGTAAACGTTTGGTTTTATTTCGTAACGTTTATAAACACTTACATTTAATTGCTAAAAAGGTGGAACTTTTTTATTTGTTTCTTTGCGTTTGTAAACGTCTGGTTTAATTTGCTAAAAAGGTGAAACGTTTGGAGTTGTTTTGTAGCGTTTGTAAACGTTTGGCATAAATCGCTAAAAAGTGAAATGTTTTGATTTGTTACCTAACGTTTGTATACGTCCAGCTTAAATGGCTAAAAAAGCTGAAACAGTTGGATTTGTTTCATAACGTTTGTAAACCTTTCGCTTAAATTTCTCAAATGGTGAAACGCTTAAATTTGTTTCAGAATGTTTGTAAACGTTTCACTTAAATCGCTGAAAAGGTGGAACGCTTAGATTTGTTTCGGAAGGTTTGTAAACATTCGGCTTAAATTGTTAACAAGGTGAAACGCTTGGATTTGTTTCGTAACGTTTGTAAACTTTTGGCTTAAATTGCTAAAAAGGTGAAACGCTTGGTTTTATTTCGTAACATGTGTAAAGGTTTGGCATAAATCGCTAAAAATGTGAAACATTTTGATTTGTTTCATTACGTATAAAACGTTTTGTTTCGTAACGTTTGTAAACGCTTGGCTTATATCTCTAAAAAGGTGAAACGTTTGGATTTGTTTCGTAACATTTGTAAGCGTTTGGCTTAAATCGGTAAAAAGGCGAAACATTTGGATTTATTTTGTAACTTTTGTAAACGTTAGGCTTAAATAGCTAAAAAGGGGAAACGTTTGGATTTGTTTCGTATCGTTTGTAAACGTTTGGCTTAAATCACTAAAAAGGTGAAACGTATGGATTTGTTTTGCAACCTTTGAAAACGTGAGGCTTAAATTGCTAAAAAGGAGAAACTCTTGGACTTGTTTCGTAAAGTTTGTAAACGTTTGGCTTAAATTGGTATAAATGCGAAACATTTGGTTTTTTTTCGTAACGTTTGTAAACGTTTGGTTTAGATCGCTAAAAAGTTGAATTGTTTGGAATTTGTTTCGTAATTTTTGTAAACATTTTGCTTAAATTGCTAAAAAGGTGAATTTTTTTGATTTGTTTTGTAACGTTTGTAAACGTTTGGCTTAAATTGCTAAAAAGGTGAAACGCTTGGATTTATTTCGTAACGTTTGTAAATGTTTGGCTTAAATTGCTAATAAGGTGAAACACTTGAATTTGTTTCGTTACGTTTGTAAACGTTTGGCTTAAATTGCTAAAAAGGTGAAACGCTTGGATTTGTTTTGTAATGTTTGTAAACGTTTTTCTTAAATCACAAAAAAGGTGAAACGTTTGGATTTGTTTCGTAACGTTTGTAAACGTTTGGCATAAATCTCCAAAAAGGGGAAACGTTTGGATTTGTTTCGTAACATTTTTGAACGATTAGCTTAAATCGCTAAAAAGGCGAAACGTTTGGATTTGTTTCGTAAAAGTATGTAAACGTTTGGCTTAAATCGCTAAAAAGGTGAAACGTTCGGATTAGTTTCGTAAACGTTTAACTTAAATCGCTAAAAAGGTGAAACGTTCGGATTTGTTTCGTAGCATTTGTAAACGTTTGGCTTAAATCGCTAAATAGGTGAAACTCTTGGATTTGTTTCGTATCGTTTTAAACGTTAGGCTTATATCGCTAAAATGGGGAAATGTTTGGATTTTTTTCGTAACGTTATTAAACGTTTGGCTTTAATTGCATTAGAGGTGAAACGTTTGTTTTGTTTCGTAACGTTTGTAAATGTTCGGCTTAAATCGCTAAAAGGGCGAAACATTTGGATTAGCTTTGTAAACGTTTAACTTAAATCGCTAAAAAGGTGAAACTTTTTAATTTGTTTTGTAGCGTTTGTAAACGTCTGCCTGAAATTACTAAAAAGGGGAAACGTTTGGATTTGTTTCGTAGCGTTTGTAAACGTTTGGCTTAAATCGCTAAAAAGGTGAAATGTTTGGATTTGTTTTGTAACGTTTGTAAACGTTTGGCTTAAATCGCTAAAAAGGTGAAACGCTTGGATTTGTTTCGTAATTTTTGTAAATGTTTCGCTGAAATTACTTAATAGATGAAACGCTTGGATTTATTTCGAACGTTTGTAAAAGTTTCGCTTAAATTACTAAAAAGGTAGAACGCTTAGATTTGTGTCGGAACGTTTGTAAACGTTCGGCTTAAATTGCTAACAAGGTGAAACGCTTGGATTTGTTTCGTAGCGTTTGTAAACGTTTGGCTTAAATTGCTAAAAAGGTGAAATGATTGGTTTTATTTTGTAACGTATGTAAAGGTTTGGCTTAAATCGCTAAAATTATGAAACGTTAAAATTTGTTTCGTAATGATCTAAACGTTTGGTTTTGTTTCGTAACGTTTGTAAACGTTTGGCTTATATCTCTACAAAGGTGAAACATTTGGATTTATTTCGTAACGTTTGTAAACGTTTGGCTTAAATCAGTAAAAAGGCGAAACGTTTGGATTTGTTTCGTAACATTTGTAAACGTTAGGCTTAAATCACTAAAAGATGAAACGTTTGGATTTGTTTCATATCGTTTGTAAACGTTAGGCTTAAATCGCTAAAAGGGGAAATGTTTGGATTTGTTTCGTAACATTTGTAAACGTTTGGCTTAAATTGCTAAAAAGGTGAAACGTTTGGATTTGTTTCGTAACCTTTGTAAACATTTGGCTTAAATTGCTATAAAGGCGAAACATATGGATTTGTTTCGTAATGTTTGTAAACGTTTGGCTTAAATCGCTAAAAAGGGGAAACATTTGGATTTGTTTCGTAATGTTTGTAAACCTTTTGCTTAAATTTCTACAAAGGTGAAATTTTTGGATTTGTTTCATAACGTCTCGATTAAATTGCTAAAAAGGTGAAACGCTTGGATTTGTTTCATAACGTTTTTAAATGTTTGCCGTAAATTGATAATAAGGTGAAACAGTTGGATTTGTTTCGATACGTTTGTAAACGTTTGCGTTAAATTGCTAAAAAGGTGAAACGCTTGGTTTTTTTATTTCGTAACGTTTGTAAATGTTTAGCATAAAGTGTTAAAAATGTAAAACGTTTGGATTTGTTTCGTAGCGTTTGTAAACGTCTGGCTTAAATTGCTAAAAAGGAAAAACGTTTGGATTTGTTTCGTAACATTTGTAAACGTTTGCCTTAAATCGCTAAAAAGAGGAAACCTTTGGATTTGTTTTGTAACGTTTGTAAACGTTTGGCTTAAATCGCTAAAAAGGTGAAACGGTTGATTTGTTTCGTAACGTTTTTAAACGTTTGGCTTAAATTTCTAAAAAGGTGAAACGCTTGAATTTGTTTCGTAACGTTTGTAAACATTTGCCTTAAATGGCTAAAAAGGTGAAATGCTTGGATTTCTTTTGCAATGTTTGTAAACGTTTTGGCTTAAATTGCTAAAAAGGTGAAACTCTTGGATTTGTTTTGTAATGTTTGTAAACATTTGGCTTAAATTACTAAAAAGGTGAAACACTTGGATTTGTTTCAGAACGTTTGTAAACGTTTGTCTTAATTGCTAAAAAGGTGAATGCTTGGATTTGTTTCGTAGCGTTTGTAAAGGTTTGGCTTAAATTGCTTCGTTTGTAAAGGCTTGGCTGAAATCGCTAAAAATGTGAAACGTTTGGATTTGTTTCGTAACGTATTAAACGTTTGGTTTTGTTTTCTAACGTTTTTAAACGTTTGGCTTAAATCTATAAAAAGGGGAACTGTTTGGATTTGTTTCGTAACATTTGTAAACGTTTTTCTTAAATCCTAAAAAGGCGAAACGTTTGGATTTGTTTTTGTAACATTTGTAAACGTTTGGCATAAATCACTAAAAAGGGGAAAAGCCTTGATTTGTTTCGTAAAGTTTGTAAATGTTTGGCTTAAATTGCTAAAAAGGTGAAACGCTTGGATTTTTTTCGTAAAGTTTGTAAACATTTGGCTTAAATTGCTAAAACGGTGAAACGTTTGGATTTGTTTCGTAACGTTTGTAAACGTTTGGCTTAAATTGCTAAAAAGGTGAAAAGATTGGATTTGTTTCGTAACGTTTGTAAATGTTTGGCTTAAATTGCTGAATACGTGAAATGTTTGGATTTATTTCGTAACGTTTGTAAAAGTTTGGCTTCAATCGCTAAAAAGGTGAAACGTTTGGATATGTTCCGTAACTTTTGTAAATATTTGGCTTAAATCGCTAAAAAGGTGAAATGTTTGGATTTGTTTTGTAACTTTTTAAATGTTTGGCTTAAATCGCAAAAATGGGGAAACATTTGGATTAGTTTGGCTTAAATCGCTGAAAATGTTTGGTTTTGTTTCGTAACCTTTGTAAATGTTCGACTTTAATCGCTAAAAAGGTGAAACGGTTTGATTTTTTTCGTAACATTTGTAAACGTTTTGCTTTAATTACCAAAAAGGTGAAACGCTTGGATTTGTTTCATAACATTTGTAAACGTTTGGCTTAAATTGCTAAAAAGGTGAAATGCTTGGATTTGTTTCGTAACGTTTGTAAATGTTCGGCTTAAATCGCTAAAAGGGCGAAACGTTTGGATTAGCTTTGTAAACGTTTGTAAACGTTTAACTTAAATCGCTAAAAAGGTGAAACTTTTTAATTTGTTTTGTAGCGTTTGTAAACGTCTGCCTGAAATTACTAAAAAGGTGAAACGTTTGCATTTGTTTCGTAGTGTTTGTAAACGTTTGGCTTAAATCGGTAAAAAGGTGAAATGTTTGCATTTGTTTTGTAAGTTTGTAAACGTTTGGCTTAAATCGCTAAAACGGTGAAACGCTTGAATTTGTTTCGTAACTTTGTAAATGTTTCGCTGAAATTACTTAATAGATGAAACGCTTGGATTTATTTCGAACGTTTGTAAACGTTTCGCTTAAATTACTAAGAATGTAGAACGCTTAGATTTATGTCGGAACGTTTGTGAACGTTCGGCTTAAATTGCTAACAAGGTGAAACGCTTGGATTTGTTTCGTAACGTTTGTAAACGTTTGGCTTAAATTGCTAAAAAGGTGAAATGATTGGTTTTATTTTGTAACGTTTGTAAAGGTTTGGCTTAAATCGCTAAAATTATGAAACGTTAGAATTTGTTTCGTAATGATCTAAACGTTTGGTTTTGTTTCGTAACGTTTGTAAACGTTTGGCTTATATCTCTACAAAGGTGAAACATTTGGATTTGTTTTGTAACGTTTGTAAACGTTTGGGTTAAATCTGTAAAAAGGCGAAACGTTTGGATTTGTCTCGTAACATTTGTAATCGTTAGGCTTAAATCACTAAAAGATGAAACATTTGGATTGTTTCATATCGTTTGTAAACGTTAGGCTTAAATCGCTAAAAGGGGAAACGTTTGGATTTGTTTCGTAACATTTGTAAACGTTTGGCTTAAATTGCTAAAAAGGTGAAACGTTTGGATTTGTTTCGTAACCTTTGTAAACATTTGGCTTAAATTGCTAAAAAGGTGAAATGCTTAAATTTGTTTTGTAACGTTTGAAAACGTTTGGCTTAAATTTCTAAAAAGGAAAAACGCTTGGATTTATTTCATAACGTTTGTAAACGTTTAGCTTAAATCGCTATAAAGGCGAAACGTATGGATTTGTTTCGTAATGTTTGTAAACGTTTGGCTTAAATCGCTAAAAAGGGGATACGTTTGGATTTGTTTCGTAATGTTTGTATACGTTTTGCTTAAATTGCTACAAAGGTGAAATTTTTGGATTTGTTTCGTAACGTTTCGATTAAATTGCTAAAAAGGTGAAACGCTTGGATTTGTTTCGTAACGTTTTTAAACGTTTGCCGTAAATTGATAATAAGGTGAAACACTTGGATTTGTTTCGATACGTTTGTAAACGTTTGCCTTAAATTGCTAAAAAGGTGAAACGCTTGGTTTTTTTGTTTCGTAGCGTTTGTAAACGTTTGGCTTAAATTGCTAAAAAGGCAAAACGTTTGGATTTGTTTCGGAACGTTTGTAAACGTTTTCCTTAAATCGCTAAAAAGAGGAAACATTTGGATTTGTTTTGTAACGTTTGTAAACGTTTGGCTTAAATCGCTAAATAGGTGGAACGTTTGATTTGTTTCGTAACGTTTTTAAACGTTTGGCTTAAATTGCTAAAAAGGTGAAACGTTTGGATTTGTTTCGTACCGTTTGTAAACATTTGGCTTAAATGGCTAAATAGGTGAAACGCTTGGATTCATTTTGCAATGTTTGTAAACGTTTGGCTTAAATTGCTAAAAAGGTGAAACTCTTGGATTTGTTTTGTAATGTTTGTAAACATTTGGCTTAAATTACTAAAAAGGTGAAACGCTTGGATTTGTTTCAGAACGTTTGTAAACGTTTGTCTTAATTACTAAAAAGGTGAAAGCTTGGATTTGTTTCGTAACGTTTATAAAGGTTTGGCTTAAATTGCTTCGTTTGTAAAGGCTTGGCTGAAATCGCTAAAAATGTGAAACGTTTGGATTTGTTTCGTAACGTTTTAAACGTTTGGTTTTGTTTTGTAACGTTTTTAAACGTTTGGCTTAAATCTATAAAAAGGGGAACTGTTTGGATTTGTTTCGTAACGTTTGTAAACGTTTTTCTTAAATCCTAAAAAGGCGAAACGTTTGGATTTGTTTTGTAACATTTGTAAACGTTTGGCATAAATCACTAAAAAGGTGAAATGTTTGGATTTGTTTTGTAACGTTTGTAAATGTTTGGCTTAAATCGCTACAAAGGTGAAACGTTTGTATTTGTTTTGTAACGTATGTAAATGTTTGGCTTAAATCGCTAAAAAGGTTAAACGTTTGGATTTGTTTCATAACGTTTGTAAACGTTTGGCTTAAATAGGTAAAAAGGGTAAACGCTTGGATTTGTTTCATAAAATTTGTAGACATTTGGCTTAAATTGCTAAAAAGGGGAAAAGCTTAGATTTGTTTCGTAAAGTTTGTAAATGTTTGGCTTAAATTGCAAAAAGGTGAAACGCTTGGATTTGTTTCGTAAAGTTTGTAAACATTTGGCTTAAATTGCTAAAACGGTGAAACGCTTGGATTTTGTTTCGTAACGTTTGTAAACGTTTGGCTTAAATTGCTAAAAAGGTGAAAAGATTCGATTTGTTTCGTTACGTTTGTAAACGTTTGGCTTAAATTGCAAAAAAGGTGATACACTTGGTTTTGTTTCGTAACGTTTGTAAACGTTTGGCTTAAATTGCTAAATACGTGAAATGTTTGGATTTGTTTCGTAACGTTTGTAAAAGTTTGGCTTCAATCGCTAAAAGAGGTGAAACGTTTGGATTTGTTTCGTAACTTTTGTAAATATTTGGCTTAAATCGCTAAAAAGGTGAAATGTTTGGATTTGTTTCGTAACATTTTAAACGTTTGGCTTAAATCGCAAAAATGGGGAAACATTTGGATTTGTTTCGTAACTTTTGTAAATGTTTCGCTGAAATTACTTAATAGATGAAACGCTTGGATTTATTTCGAACGTTTGTAAACGTTTGTCTTAATTGCTAAAAAGGTGAAAGCTTGGATTTATTTCGTAACGTTTGTAAACGTTTGGCTTATATCTCTACAAAGGTGAAACATTTGGATTTGGTTCGTAACGTTTGTAAACGTTTGGCTTAAATCTGTAAAAAGGCGAAACGTTTGGATTTGTTTCGTAACATTTGTAAAGGTTAGGCTTAAATCACTAAAAGATGAAACGTTTGGATTTGTTTCATATCGTTTGTAAACGTTAGGCTTAAATCGCTAAAAGGGGAAACGTTTGGATTTGTTTCGTAACATTTGTAAACGTTTGGCTTGAATTGCTAAAAAGGTGAAACGTTTGGATTTGTTTCGTAACCTTTGTAAACATTTGGCTTAAATTGCTAAAAAGGTGAAATGCTTAAATTTGTTTCTTACCATTTGAAAACGTTTGGCTTAAATTTCTAAAAACGAAAAACGCTTGGATTTATTTCATAACGTTTGTAAACGTTTAGCTTAAATCGCTATAAAGGCGAAACGTATGGATTTGTTTCGTAATGTTTGTAAACGTTTGGCTTAAATCGCTAAAAAGGGGAAACGTTTGGATTTGTTTCGTAATGTTTGTAAACGTTTTGCTTAAATTGCTACAAAGGTGAAATTTTTGGATTTGTTTCGTAACGTTTCGATTAAATTGCTAAAAAGGTGAAACGCTTGGTTTTGTTTCGTAACGTTTTTAAACGTTTGCCGTAAATTGATAATAAGGTGAAACACTTGGATTTGTTTCGATACGTTTGTAAACGTTTGCCTTAAATTGCTAAAAAGGTGAAACGCTTGGTTTTTTTGTTTCGTAACGTTTATAAATGTTTGGCATAAAGTGTTAAAAATGTAAAACGTTTGGATTTGTTTCGTAGCGTTTGTAAACGTTTGGCTTAAATTGCTAAAAAGGCAAAACGTTTGGATTTGTTTCGTAACGTTTGTAAACGTTTGCCTTAAATCGCTAAAAAGAGAAAACATTTGGATTTGTTTTGTAACGTTTGTAAACGTTTGGCTTTAATCGTTAAAAAGGTGAAACGTTTGATTTGTTTCGTAACGTTTTTAAACGTTTGGCTTGAATTGCTAAAAAGGTGAAACGCTTGGATTTGTTTCGTAACGTTTGTAAACATTTGGCTTAAATGGCTAAAAGGGTGAAACGCTTGGATTTGTTTTGCAATGTTTGTAAACGTTTGGCTTAAATTGCTAAATAGGTGAAACTCTTGGATTTGTTTTGTAATGTTTGTAAACATTTGGCTTAAATTACTAAAAAGGTGAAACACTTGGATTTGTTTCAGAATGTTTGTAAATGTTTGTCTTAATTGCTAAAAAGGTGAAAGCTTGGATTTTTCTCGTAACGTTTGTAAAGGTTTGGCTTAAATTGCTTCGTTTGTAAAGGCTTGGCTGAAATCGCCAAAAATGTGAAACGTTTGGATTTGTTTCGTAACGTATTAAACGTTTGGTTTTGTTTTGTAACGTTTTTAAACGTTTGGCTTAAATCTAGAAAAAGGGGAACTGTTTGGATTTGCTTCGTAACGTTTGTAAACGTTTTTCTTAAATCCTAAAAAGGCGAAACGTTTGGATTTGTTTTTATAACATTTGTAAACGTTTGGCATAAATCACTGAAAAGGTGAAATGTTTGGATTTGTTTTGTAACGTTTGTAAATGTTTGGCTTAAATCGCTAAAAAGGCGAAACGTTTGTATTTGTTTTGTAACGTTTGTAAACGTTTGGCTTATATCGCTAAAAAGGTTAAAAGTTTGGATTTGTTTCATATCGTTTGTAAACGTTTGGCTTAAATAGGTAAAAAGGGGAAACGCTTGGATTTGTTTCATAAAATTTGTAAACATTTGGCTTAAATTGCTAAAAAGGGGAAAAGCTTGGATTTGTTTCGTAAAGTTTGTAAATGTTTGGCTTAAATTGCTAAAAAAGTGAAACGCTTGGATTTGTTTCGTAAAGTTTGTAAACGTTTGGCTTAAATTGCTAAAACGGTGAAACGCTTGGATTTGTTTCGTAACGTTTGTAAACGTTTGGCTTAAATTGCTAAAAAGGTGAAAAGATTGGATTTGTTTCGTTACGTTTGTAAACGTTTGTCTTAAATTGCAAAAAAGGTGATACACTTGGTTTTTTTTCGTAACGTTTGTAAACGTTTGGCTTAAATTGCTAAATACGTGAAATGTTTGGATTTGTTTCGTAACGTTTGTAAAAGTTTGGCTTCAATCGCTAAAAAGGTGAAACGTTTGGATTTGTTTCGTAACTTTTGTAAATATTTGGCTTAAATCGCTAAAAAGGTGAAATGTTTGGATTTGTTTTGTAACTTTTTAAACGTTTGGCTTAAATCGCAAAAATGGGGAAACATTTGGATTTGTTTCGTAACGTTTGTAGACGTTTGGCTTAAATCGCTGAAAATGTTTGGTTTTGTTTCGTAACCTTTGTAAACGTTCGACTTTAATTGCTAAAAAGGTGAAACGGTTTGATTTTTTTCGTAACATTTGTAAACGTTTTGCTTTAATTACCAAAAAGGTGAAACGCTTGGATTTGTTTCATAACATTTGTAAACGTTTGGCTTAAATTGCTAAAAAGGTGGAATGCTTGGATTTGTTTCGTAACGTTTGTAAATGTTCGGCTTAACTCGCTAAAAGGGCGAAACGTTTGGATTAGCTTTGTAAACGTTTGTAAACATTTAACCTAAATCGCTAAAAAGGTGAAACTTTTTAATTTTTTTGTAGCGTTTGTAAACGTCTGCCTGAAATTACTAAAAAGGTGAAACGTTTGGATTTGTTTCGTAGCGTTTGTAAACGTTTGGCTTATATCGGTAAAAAGGTGAAATGTTTGGATTTGTTTTGTAACGTTTGTAAACGTTTGGCTTAAATCGCTAAAAAGGTGAAACGCTTGGATTTGTTTCGTAACTTTGTAAATGTTTCGCTGAAATGACTTAATAGATGAAACACTTGGATTTATTTCGAACGTTTGTAAACGTTTCGCTTAAATTACTAAAAATGTAGAACGCTTAGATTTGTGTCGGAACGTTTGTGAACGTTCGGCTGAAATTTCTAACAAGGTGAAACGCTTGGATTTGTTTCGTAACGTTTGGCTTAAATTGCTAAAAAGGTGAAATGATTGGTTTTATTTTGTAACGTTTGTAAAGGTTTGGCTTAAATCGCTAAAATTATGAAACGTTAGAATTTGTTTCGCAATGATCTAAACGTTTGGTCTTGTTTCGTAACGTTTGTAAACGTTTGGCTTATATCTCTACAAAGGTGAAACATTTGGATTTGTTTCGTAACGTTTGTAAACGTTTGGCTTAAATCTGTAAAAAGGCGAAACGTTTGGATTTGTCTCGTAACATTTGTAATTGTTAGGCTTAAATCACTAAAAGATGAAACGTTTGGATTTGTTTCATATCGTTTGTAAACGTTAGGCTTAAATCGCTAAAAGGGGAAACGTTTGGATTTGTTTCGTAACATTTGTAAACGTTTGGCTTAAATTGCTCAAAAGGTGAAACGTTTGGATTTGTTTCGTAACCTTTGTAAACATTTGGCTTAAATTGCTAAAAAGGTGAAATGCTTAAATTTGTTTCTTAACATTTGAAAACGTTTGGCTTAAATTTCTAAAAAGGAGAAACGCTTGGATTTATTTCATAACGTTTGTAAACGTTTAGCTTAAATCGCTATAAAGGCGAAACGTATGGATTTGTTTCGTAATGTTTGTAAACGTTTGGCTTAAATCGCTAAAAAGGGGAAACGTTTGGATTTGTTTCGTAATGTTTGTAAACGTTTTGCTTAAATTGCTACAAAGGGTAAATTTTTGGATTTTTTTCGTAACGTTTTGATTAAATTGCTAAAAAGGTGAAACGCTTGGTTTTGTTTCGTAACGTTTTTAAACGTTTGCCGTAAATTGATAATAAGGTGAAACACTTGGATTTGTTTCGATACGTTTGTAAACGTTTGCCTTAAATTGCTAAAAAGGTGAAACGCTTGGTTTTTTTGTTTCGTAACGTTTATAAATGTTTGGCATAAAGTGTTAAAAATGTAAAACGTTTTTTTGTTTCGTAGCGTTTGTAAACGTTTGGCTTAAATTGCTAAAAAGGCAAAACGTTTGGATTTGTTTCGTAACGTTTGTAAACGTTTGCCTTAAATCGCTAAAAAGAGGAAACATTTGGATTTGTTTTGTAACGTTTGTAAACGTTTGGCTTTAATCGTTAAAAAGGTGAAACGTTTGATTTGTTTCGTAACGTTTTTAAACGTTTGGCTTGAATTGCTAAAAAGGTGAAACGCTTGGATTTGTTTCGTAGCGTTTGTAAACATTTGGCTTAAATGGCTAAAAGGGTGAAACGCTTGGATTTGTTTTGCAATGTTTGTAAACGTTTGGCTTAAATTGCTAAATAGGTGAAACTCTTGGATTTGTTTTGTAATGTTTGTAAACATTTGGCTTAAATTACTAAAAAGGTGAAACGCCTGGATTTGTTTCAGAACGTTTGTAAACGTTTGTCTTAATTGCTAAAAAGGTGAAAGCTTGGATTTGTTTCGTAACGTTTGTAAAGGTTTGGCTTAAACTGCTTCGTTTGTAAAGGCTTGGCTGAAATAGCTAAAAATGTGAAACGTTTGGATTTGTTTCGTAACGTTTTAAACGTTTAGTTTTGTTTTGTAACGTTTGTAAACGCTTGACTTAAATCTATAAAAAGGGGAACTGTTTGGATTTGTTTCGTAAAGTTTGTAAACGTTTTTCTTAAATCCTAAAAAGGCAAAACGTTTGGATTTGTTTTTGTAACATTTGTAAACGTTTGGCATAAATCACTAAAAAGGTGAAATGTTTGGATTTGTTTTGTAACGTTTGTAAATGTTTGGCTTAAATCGCTAAAAAGGTGTAACGTTTGTATTTGTTTTGTAACGTTTGTAAACGTTTGGCTTAAATCGCTAAAAAGGTAAAACGTTTGGATTTGTTTCATAACGTTTGTAAACGTTTGGCTTAAATAGGTAAAAAGGGGAAACGCTTGGATTTATTTCGTAAAATTTGTAAACATTTGGCTTAAATTGCTAAAAAGGGGAAAAGTTTGGATTTGTTTCGTAAAGTTTTTAAATGTTTGGCTTAAATTTCTAAAAAGGTGAAACGCTTGGATTTGTTTCGTAAAGTTTGTAAACGTTTGGCTGAAATTGCTAAAATGGTGAAATGCTTGGATTTGTTTCGTAACGTTTGGCTTAAATTGCGAAAAAGGTGAAAAGATTGGATTTGTTTCGTTACGTTTGTAAACGTTTGGCTTAAATTTCACAAAAGGTGCTACACTTGGTTTTGTTTCGTAACGTTTGTAAACGTTTGGCTTAAATTGCTAAATACGTGAAATGTTTGGATTTGTTTTGTAACGTTTGTAAATGTTTGGCTTAAATCGCTAAAAAGGTGAAACGTTTGTATTTGTTTTGTAACGTTTGTAAACGTTTGGCTTAAATCGCTAAAAAGGTTAAAAGTTTGGATTTGTTTCATAACGTTTGTAAACGTTTGGCTTTAATAGGTAAAAAGGGGAAACGCTTGGATTTGTTTCGTAAAATCTGTAAACATTTGGCTTAAATTGCTAAAAAGGGGAAAAGCTTGGATTTGTTTCGTAAAGTTTGTAAATGTTTGGCTTAAATTGCTAAAAAGGTAAAACGCTTAGATTTGTTTCGTAAAGTTTGTAAACGTTTGGCTTATATTGCTAAAACGGTGAAACGCTTGGATTCGTTTCGTAACGTTTGTAAACGTTTGGCTTAAATTGCTAAAAAGGTGAAAAGATTGGATTTGTTTCGTTACGTTTGTAAACGTTTGGCTTAAATTGCAAAAAAGGTGATACACTTGGTTTTGTTTCGTAACGTTTGTAAACGTTTGGCTTAAATTGCTAAATACGTGAAATGTTTGGATTTGTTTTGTAACGTTTGTAAAAGTTGACTTCAATCGCTAAAAAGGTGAAACGTTTGGATTTGTTTCGTAACTTTTGTAAATATTTGGCTTAAATCGCTAAAAAGGTGAAATGTTTGGATTTGTTTCGTAACATTTTAAACGTTTGGCTTAAATCACAAAAATGGGGAAACATTTGGATTTGTTTTGTAACGTTTGTAGACGTTTGGCTTAAATCGTTGAAAATGTTTGGTTTTGTTTCGTAACCTTTGTAAACGTTCGACTTTAATCGCTAAAAAGGTGAAACAGTTGGATTTTTTTCGTAACATTTGTAAACGTTTTGCTTTAATTACAAAAAAGGTGAAACGCTTGGATTTGTTTCATAACATTTGTAAACGTTTGGCTTAAATTGCTAAAAAGGTGAAATGCTTGGATTTGTTTCGTAACGTTTGTAATCTCTTAGCTTAAATCGCTAAAAAGGTGACACGTTTGGATTTGTTTCGTAACGTTATTAAACATTTGGCTTAAATTGTTAAAAAGGAGAAACATTTGGATTTGTTTTGTAACATTTGTAAACATTTGGCTTCAATCGCTAAAAGGTTGAAACGTTTGGATTAGTTTCGTAACGTTTGTAAACGTTTGGCATAAATCGCTAAATAGGTGAAACTTTTGGATTTATTTCATATCGTTTTAAACGTTTGGCTTAAATTGCTAAAATGGGGAAATGTTTGGATTTTTTTCGTAACATTTGTAAACGTTTGGCTTTAATTGCTTTAAAGGTGAAACATTTGTTTGGTTTCGTAACGTTTGTAAACGTTCGGCTTAAATCGTTAAAAGGGTGAAACGTTTGGATTAGCTTCCTAAACGTTTGTAAACGTTTAACTTAAATCGCTAAAAAGGTGAAACTTTTTGATTTGTTTTGTAGCGTTTGTAAACGTGTGGCTTAAATTACTAAAAAGGTGAAACGTTTGGATTTGTTTCGTAGCGTTTGTAAACGTTTGGCTTAAATCGCTAAAAAGGTGAAATGTTTGGATTTGTTTTTTAACGTTTGTAAACGTTTGGCTTATATCACTAAAAAGGTGAAACACTTGGATTTGTTTTGTAACTTTTGTAAACGTTTCACTGAAATTACTTAATAGGTGAAACGCTTGGACTTGTTTCGAACGTTTGTAAATGTTTCGCTTAAATTACTAAAAAGGTGGAACGCTTAGATATGTTTCGGAACGTTTGTAAACGTTCGGCTTAAATTGCTAACAAGGTGAAACACTTGGATATGTTTCGTAACATTTGTAAACGTTTGGCTTAAATTGCTAAAAAGGTGAAATAATTGGTTTTGTTTCGTAACGTTTGTAAAGGTTTGGCTTAAATCGCTAAAAATATGAAACGTTAGAATTTGTTTCGTAATGATTTAAACGTTTGGTTTTGTTTCATAACGTTTGTAAACGTTTGGCTTATATCTCTATAAAGGTGAAACATTTGGATTTGTTTCGTAACGTTTGTAAACGTTTGACGTAAATCTGTAAAAAGACGAAACATTTGGATTTGTTTCGTAACGTTTGTAAACGTTTGGCTTAAATCGGTAAAAGGCGAAATGTTTAGATTTGTTTCATAACATTTGTAAATGTTAGGCTTAAATCGCTAAAAGGGGAAATGTTTGGATTTGTTTCGTATCGTTTGTAAACGTTTGCCTTAAAATCGCTAAAAAGGTGAAACGTTTGGATTTGTTTCATAAAGTTTGTAAACGTTTGGCTTAAATTGCTAAAACGGTGAAACGCTTGGATTTGTTTCGTAACGTTTGTAAACGTTTGGCTTAAATTGCTAAAAAGGTGAAAAGATTGGATTTGTTTCGTTACGTTTGTAAACGTTGGGCTTAAATTGCAAAAAAGGTGATACACTTGGTTCTGTTTCGTAACGTTTGTAAACGTTTGTAAACGTTGGGCTTAAATTGCAAAAAAGGTGATACACTTGGTTTTGTTTCGTAACGTTTGTAAACGTTTGGCTTAAAATCGCTAAAAATGGGAAACGTTTGGATTTGTTTCGTAACCTTTGTAAACGTTAGGCTTAAATTGCTAAAAAGGTGAAGTGCTTGAATTTGTTTCGTAACGTTTGAAAACGTTTGGCTTAAATCGCTATAAAGGCGAAATGAATGGATTTGTTTCGTAACGTTTGTAAACGTTTGGCATAAATAGCTAAAAAGGTAAAACGTTTGGATTTGTTTCGTAATATTTGTAAACGTTTTTCTTAAACTGCTACAAAGGTGAAATTTTTGGATTTGTTTCGTACCGTTTGTAAACGTTTGGATTCAATTGCTAAAAAGGTGAAACGCTTGGATTTGTTTCGTAACGTTTGCAAACGTTTGGCTTAAATTGATAAAAAGGTGAAACGCTTGGATTTTTTTCGTAACGTTTGTAAACGTTTGGCTTAAATTGATAAACAGGTGAAACTCTTGGATTTGTTTCGTTATATTTGTAAACGTTTAGCTTAAATTGCTAAAAAGGTGAAACGCTTGGTTTTTTTGTTTCGTAACGTTTGTAAATGTTTGGCATAAATTGTTAAAAATGTAAAACGTTTGGATTTGTTTCGTAACGTTTGTAAACGTTTGGATTCAATCGCTAAATTGGGGAAACGTGTGGATTTCTTTCGTAAAGTTTGTAAACATTTGGCATAAATCGCTAAAAAAGTGAAATGTTTGGATTTGTTTTGTAACGTTTGTAAATGTTTGGCTTAAATCGCTAAAATGGTGTAACGTTTGTATTTGTTTTGTAACGTTTGTAAACGTTTGGCTTAAATCGCTAAAAAGGTAAAACGTTTGGATTTGTTTCATAACGTTTGTAAACGTTTTGCTTAAATAGGTAAAAAGGGGAAACGCTTGGATTTATTTCGTAAAATTTGTAAACATTTGGCTTAAATTGCTAAAAAGGGGAAAAGTTTGGATTTGTTTCGTAAAGTTTGTAAATGTTTGACTTAAATTTCTAAAAAGGTGAAACGCTTGGATTTGTTTCGTAAAGTTTGTAAACGTTTGGCTGAAATTGCTAAAACGGTGAAATGCTTGGATTTGTTTCGTAACGTTTGGATTAAATTGCTAAAAAGGTGAAAAGATTGGATTTGTTTCGTTACGTTTGTAAACGTTTGGCTTAAATTTCAAAAAAGGTGCTACACTTGGTTTTGTTTCGTAACGTTTGTAAACGTTTGGCTTAAATTGCTAAATACGTGAAATGTTTGGATTTGTTTTGTAACGTTTGTAAATGTTTGGCTTAAATCGCTAAAAAGGTGAAACGTTTTTATTTGTTTTGTAACATTTGTAAACGTTTGGCTTAAATCGCTAAAAAGGTTAAAAGTTTGGATTTGTTTCATAACGTTTGTAAACGTTTGGCTTAAATAGGTAAAAAGGGGAAACGCTTGGATTTGTTTCGTAAAATTTGTAAACATTTGGCTTAAATTGCTAAAAAGGGGAAAAGCTTGGATTTGTTTCGTAAAGTTTGTAAATGTTTGGCTTAAATTGCTAAAAAGGTAAAACGCTTGGATTTGTTTCGTAAAGTTTGTAAACGTTTGGCTTAAATTGCTAAAACGGTGAAACGCTTGGATTCGTTTCGTAACGTTTGTAAACGTTTGGCTTAAATTGCTAAAAAGGTGAAAAGATTGGATTTGTTTCGTTACGTTTGTAAACGTTTGGCTTAAATTGCAAAAAAGGTGATACACTTTGTTTTGTTTCGTAACGTTTGTAAACGTTTGGCTTAAATTGCTAAATACGTGAAATGTTTGGATTTGTTTTGTAACGTTTGTAAAAGTTGACTTCAATCGCTAAAAAGGTGAAACGTTTGGATTTGTTTCGTAACTTTTGTAAATATTTGGCTTAAATCGCTAAAAAGGTGAAATGTTTGGATTTGTTTCGTAACATTTTAAACGTTTGGCTTAAATCACAAAAATGGGGAAACATTTGGATTTGTTTTGTAACGTTTGTAGACGTTTGGCTTAAATCGTTGAAAATGTTTGGTTTTGTTTCGTAACCTTTGTAAACGTTCGACTTTAATCGCTAAAAAGGTGAAACAGTTGGATTTTTTTCGTAACATTTGTAAACGTTTTGCTTTAATTACTAAAAAGGTGAAACGCTTGGATTTGTTTCATAACATTTGTAAACGTTTGGCTTAAATTGCTAAAAAGGTGAAATGCTTGGATTTGTTTCGTAACGTTTGTAAACTCTTAGCTTAAATCGCTAAAAAGGTGACACGTTTGGATTTGTTTCGTAACGTTATTAAACATTTGGCTTAAATTGTTAAAAAGGAGAAACATTTGGATTTGTTTTGTAACGTTTGAAAACATTTGGCTTCAATCGCTAAAAAGTTGAAACGTTTGGATTAGTTTCGTAACGTTTGTAAACGTTTGGCATAAATCGCTAAATAGGTGAAACTTTTGGATTTATTTCATATCGTTTTAAACGTTTGGCTTAAATTGCTAAAATGGGGAAATGTTTGGATTTTTTTCGTAACATTTGTAAACGTTTGGCTTTAATTGCTTTAAAGGTGAAACATTTGTTTTGTTTCGTAACGTTTGTAAACGTTCGGCTTAAATCGTTAAAAGGGTGAAACGTTTGGATTAGCTTCCTAAACGTTTGTAAACGTTTAACTTAAATCGCTAAAAAGGTGAAACTTTTTGATTTGTTTTGTAGCGTTTGTAAACGTGTGGCTTAAATTACTAAAAAGGGGAAACGTTTGGATTTGTTTCGTAGCGTTTGTAAACGTTTGGCTTAAATCGCTAAAAAGGTGAAATGTTTGGATTTGATTTTTAACGTTTGTAAACGTTTGGCTTATATCACTAAAAAGGTGAAACACTTGGATTTGTTTTGTAACTTTTGTAAACGTTTCACTGAAATTACTTAATAGGTGAAACGCTTGGACTTGTTTCGAACGTTTGTAAATGTTTCGCTTAAATTACTAAAAAGGTGGAACGCTTAGATTTGTTTCGGAACGTTTGTAAACGTTCGGCTTAAATTGCTAACAAGGTGAAACACTTGGATATGTTTCGTAAAATTTGTAAACGTTTGGCTTAAATTGCTAAAAAGGTGAAATGATTGGTTTTGTTTCGTAACGTTTGTAAAGGTTTGGCTTAAATCGCTAAAAATATGAAACGTTAGAATTTGTTTCGTAATGATTTAAACGTTTGGTTTTGTTTCATAACGTTTGTAAACGTTTGGCTTATATCTCTATAAAGGTGAAACATTTGGATTTGTTTCGTAACGTTTGTAAACGTTTGACGTAAATCTGTAAAAAGACGAAACATTTGGATTTGTTTCGTAACGTTTGTAAACGTTTGGCTTAAATCGGTAAAAAGGCGAAATGTTTAGATTTGTTTCGTAACATTTGTAAATGTTAGGCTTAAATCGCTAAAAGGGGAAACGTTTTGATTTGTTTCGTATCGTTTGTAAACGTTTGGCTTAAAATCGCTAAAAAGGTGAAACGTTTGGATTTGTTTCGTAAAGTTTGTAAACGTTTGGCTTAAATTGCTAAAACGGTGAAACGCTTGGATTTGTTTCGTAACGTTTGTAAACGTTTGGCTTAAATTGCTAAAAAGGTGAAAAGATTGGATTTGTTTCGTTACGTTTGTAAACGTTGGGCTTAAATTGCAAAAAAGGTGATACACTTGGTTATGTTTCGTAACGTTTGTAAATGTTAGGCTTAAATTGCAAAAAAGGTGATACACTTGGTTTTGTTTCGTAACGTTTGTAAACGTTTGGCTTAAAATCGCTAAAAAGGTGAAACGTTTGGATTTGCTTCGTAACCTTTGTAAACGTTTGGCTTAAATTGCTAAAAAGGTGAAGTGCTTGAATTTGTTTCGTAACGTTTGAAAACGTTTGGCTTAAATTTCTAAAAAGGAGAAACGCTTGGATTTATTTCGTAACGTTTTTGGCTTAAATCGCTATAAAGGCTAAATGTATGGATTTGTTTCGTAACGTTTGTAAACGTTTGGCATAAATAGCTAAAAAGGTAAAACGTTTGGATTTGTTTTGTAATATTTGTAAACGTTTTTCTTAAACTGCTACAAAGGTGAAATTTTTGGATTTGTTTCGTACCGTTTGTAAACGTTTGGATTCAATTGCTAAAAAGGTGAAACTCTTGGATTTGTTTCGTAACGTTTGTAAACGTTTGGCTTAAATTGATAAAAAGGTGAAACGCTTGGATTTGTTTCATAACGTTTGTAAACGTTTGGCTTAAATTGATAAAAAGGTGAAACGCTTGGATTTGTTTCGTTACATTTGTAAACGTTTAGCTTAAATTGCTAAAAAGGTGAAACGCTTGGTTTTTTTGTTTCGTAACGTTTGTAAATGTTTGGCATAAATTGTTAAAAATATAAAACGTTTGGATTTGTTTCGTAACGTTTGTAAACATTTGGATTCAATCGCTAAATTGGGGAAACGTGTGGATTTCTTTCGTAAAGTTTGTAAACATTTGGCATAAATCGCTAAAAAGGTGAAATGTTTGGATTTGTTTTGTAACGTTTTAAACTTTTGGCTTAAATCTCTAAAATCGGGAAACGTTTGGATTTGTTTCGTAACGTTTGTAAATGTTCAGCTTAAATTGCTAAAAAGGTGAAACGTTTGGTTTTGTTTCGTAATGTTTGTAAACATTCCACTTAAATCGCTTAAAAGGTGAAACGTTTGGTTTTTTTCGTAACGTTTGTAAACGTTTTGCTTAACTTGCTAAAAAGGTGAAACACTTGGATTGGTTTTGTAACGTTTGTAAACATTTGTTTCAGAGCGTTTGTAAACGTTTGGCTTAATTTCTAAAAAGGTGAAACGCCTTGATTTGTTTCGTAACGTTTGTAAACGTTTGGCTTAAATTGCTTCGTTTGTAAAGGTTTGGCTTAAATCGCTAAAAATGTGAAACGTTTCGATTTGTTTCTTAACGTTTTAAACGTTTGGTTTTGTTTCGTAAAGTTTGTAAACGTTTGGCTTAAATCTATAAAAAAATGGAACTGTTTGGATTTGTTTCATAACGTTTGTAAACGTTTTGCTTAAATCGCTAAAAAGGCAAAACGTTTGGATTTGTTTCGTAACATTTGTAAACATTTGGCATAAATCGCTAAAAAGGTGAAATGTTTGGATTTGTTTTGTAACATTTGTAAACGTTTGGCTTAAATCGCTAAAAAGGGGAACCGTTTGTATTTGTTTTGTAACGTTTGTAAACGTTTGGCTTAAATCGATAAAAAGGTGAAACGTTTGGATTTGTTTCATACCGTTTGTAAACGTTTGGCTTAAATAGCTAAAAAGGGGAAACGCTTGGATTTGTTTCGTATAATTTGTAAACGTTTGGCTTAAATTGCTAAAAAGGGGAAACGCTTGGATTTGTTTCGTAAAGTTTGTAAACGTTTGGCTTAAATTGCTAAAAAGTTGAAACGCTTGTATTTGTTTCGTAAAGTTTGTAAACGTTTGGCTTAAATTGCTAAAAAGGTGAAACGCTTGGATTTGTTTCATAGCGTTTGTAAACGTTTGGCTTAAATTGATAAAAAGGTGAAACATTTGGATTTGTTTTATAACCTTTATAAACGTTTGGCTTAAATTGCTAAAAAGGTGAAACATTTGGATTTGTTTCGAAAATTTTATAAACGTTTGGCTTAAATTGCTAAAAGGGTGAAACGTTTGGATTTGTTTCGTAACGTTTGTAAACGTTTGGCTTCAATCGCTAAAAAGGGGAAATGTTTGGATTTGTTTCGTAATGTTTGTAAACATTTGGCATAAATCGTTAAAAAGGTGAAATTTGGATTTGTTTCATAACATTTTAAACATTTGGCTTAAATCGCTAAAATGGTGAAACGTTTGGCTTTGTTTTGTAACGTTTGTAAAGGTTTGGCTTAAATTGCTAACAAGTGGAAATGTTTGGTTTTGTTTCGTAACGATTGTAAACGTTCGGCTTAAATTGCTAAAAAGGTGAAACGTTTGGATTTGTTTCGTAACGTTTGTAAACGTTTGGCTTAAATTGCTAAAAAGGTGAAACACTTGGATTTGTTTCGTAACGTTTGTAAACGTTCCGCTTAAATTCCTAAAAAGGGGAAACCCTTGGATTTGTTTCGAAACGTTAGTAAACGTTTGTCTTAAATTGCTAAAAAGGTGAAATGCTTGGATTTATTTCGTAACATTTGTAAACGTTTGGCTTAAATTGGTAAAAAGGTGAAACGCTTTGTTTTGTTAAATAATGTTTGTAAAGGTTTGCCTTAAATCTCTAATAATGTGAAACATTTGGATTTGTTTCGTAACGTTGTAAATGTTTGATTTTGTTTCGTAACGTTTGTAAACGTTTGGCTTAAATCGCTAAAAAGACGAAACGTTTGATTTGTTTCGCAACGTTTGTAAACGTTAGGCTGGAATTGCCAAAAATGTGAAACGCTTGATTTGTTTCAAAACGTTTGTAAACGTTTGGCTTAAATTGCTTAAAAGTTGAAACATTTGGATTTGTTTCTTAACCTTTGTAAACTTTTGGCCTAAATCTTAAAACGGTGAAATGTTTTCATTTGTTTCGAAACGTTTGTTAACGTTTTGCTTAAATCGCTAAAAAGGTGAAACAATTGAATTTGTTTTGTAATGTTTGTAAACGTTTGGCTTAATTTGCTAAAAAGGTGAAATTCTTGGTTTTGTTTCGTAATGTTTGTAAACGTTTGGCTTAAATCGCTAAAAATGGAAAACGTTTAGATTTGTTTTGTATTGTTTTAACGTTTGGCTTTGTTTCGTAAAGTTTGTAAACGTTTGTCTTAAATCGCTAAAAAGGTGAAACGATTGGATTTATTTCGTAAACGTTTGTAAACGTTTGGCTTAAATCGTTAAAAAGGGGAAACGTTTGGATTTGTTTTGTAACGTTTGTAAACGTTTGGCTTAAATCGCTAAAAAGGTGAAACGTTTGGATTTGTTTCGTAAATGTTTGTAAACGTTTGGCTTATATCGCAAAAAATGTGAAACGTTTGGATTGGTTTCGTAAACGTTTGTAAACGTTTAACTTTAGTCACTAAAAAGTTGAAACGTTTGGATTTGTTTCGTAGCTTTTGTTAATGTTTGGCTTAAATTGCTAAAAAGGTGAAACGTTTGGATTTGTTTCGTAACCTTCGTAAACGTTTGGCTTAAGTCATAAAAATAGTTAAACGTTTGATTTGTTTCGTAACGTTTGAAACTTTTGGCTTAAATTACTAAAAAGGTGAAACGCTTGGATTTGTTTTCTAATGTTTGTAAACGTTCGGCTTAAATTGCTAAAAAGATGAAACGCTTGGATTTGTTTCGTAACGTTTGTAAACGTTTTGCTTAAATTGCTAAAAAGGTGAAACACTTGGATTTGTTTCGTAACGTTTGTAAACGTTTCGCTTAAATTCCTAAAAAGGGGAAACCCTTGGATTTGTTTCGAAACGTTAGTAAAAGTTTGTCTTAAATTGCTAAAAAGGTTAAATGCTTGGATTTATTTCGTAACATTTGTAAACGTTTGGCTTAAATTGGTAAAAAGGTGAAACACTTTGTTTTTTAAATAATGTTTGTAAAGGTTTGGCTTAAATCTCTAATAATGTGAAACGTTTGAATTTGTTTCGTAACGTTGTAAACGTTTGATTTTGTTTCGTAACGTTTGTAAACGTTTGGCTTAAATCGCTAAAAAGGCGAAACGTTTGATTTGTTTCGAAATGTTTTAAACGTTTGGTTTTGTTTCGTAACGTTTGTAAACGTTTTGCTTAAATCGCAAAAAAGGTGAAACGTTTGGATTTGTTTCATAACGTTTGTAAACGTTTGGCATAAATCGCAAAAAAGGCGAAACGTTTGGATTAGTTTTTTAAACATTTGTAAACGTTTAACTTAAATCGTTAAAAAGTTGAAAAGGGGAAACGTTTGGATTTGTTTCGTAGCGTTTGTAAACATTTGGTTTAAATTGCTAAAAAGGCGAAACATTTGTATCTATTTTGTAATGTTTGTAAACGTTTGGCTTAAATCGCTAAAAAGGTGTAATGTTCGGATTTGTTTTGTAAAGTTTGAAATCTTTTGGCTTAAATTGCTAAAAAGGTGAAACACTTGGTTTTGTTTGGTAACGTTTGTAAACATTTGGCTTAAATGGCTAAAAAGGTGAAGCGCTTGGATTTGTTTTGTAATGTTTGTATAAGTTTGGCCTAAATTGGTAAAAAGGTGAAACGCTTGGTTTTATTTCGTAATGTTTGTAAATGTTTGGCTTAAATCGCTAAAAATGGGAAACTTTTGGATTTGTTTCGAAATGTTTTAAATGTTTGGTTTTGTTTCGTAACGTTTGTAAACGTTTTGCTTAAACCGCTAAAAAGATGAAACGTTTGGATTTGTTTCATAACGTTTGTAAACGTATGGCTTAAATCGCTAAAAAGGTGAAACGTTTGGATTTGTTTCGTATACGTTTGGCTTAAATCGCAAAAAAGGTGAAACGTTTGGATTTGTTTCGTAAACATTTGTAAACGTTTAACTTAAATCGTTAAAAAGTTGAAACGTTTGGATTCGTTTCATAGCGTGTTTAAACTTTTGGCTTAAATTGCTAAAAAGGTGAAACGTTTGGATTTGTTTCGTAGCGTTTGTAAGCGTCTGGCTTAAATTGCTAAAAATGTGAAACGTTTGGATTTGTTTCGTAATGTTTGTAAAAGTTTGGCTAATATCGCTAAAAAGGTGAAACGTTTGGATTTGTTTCGTAACGTTTGTAAACGTTTGGCTTAAATCGCTAAAAAGGTGAAACGTTAAAAAGGGGAAACGTTTGGATTTGTTTCATAGCGTTTGTAAACATTTGGCTTAAATTGCTAAAAAGGCTAAACGTTTGGATCTATTTTGTAATGTTTGTAAACATTTGGCTTAAATCGCTAAAAAGGGGAAATGTTTGGATTTGTTTTGTAAAGTTTGAAATCTTTTGGCTAAAATTGCTAAAAAGGTGAAACGCTTCGTTTTGTTTCGTAACGTTTGTAAACGTTTGGCTTAAATCGCTAAAAGTGGGAAACGTTTGGATTTGTTTCGTAATGTTGTAAATATTTGGTTCAATCGCCAAAAAGGTGAAACATTTTTATTTATTTCCTAACATTTGTAAACGTTTGGCTTAAATCGCTAAAAGGTGAAACGTTTGGATTTGTTTCGTAACGTTTGTAAACGTTTGGCTTAAATTGCAAAAAAAGGTGAAACGTTTAGATTAGTTTCTTAAACGTTTGTAAACGTTTAACTTAAATCGCTAAAAAGGAAAAAATGTTTGAATTTGTTTCGTAGCGTTTTTAAACGTTTGGCTTAAATTGCTAAAACGGGGAAACGTTTGGATTTGTTTCAAAACGTTTGTAAACGTTTTGCTTAAATTGCTAAAAAGGAAAAACCTTTGGATTTGTTTCGTAACGTTTGTAAACGTTTTCCTTAAATCGCTAAAAAGGGGAAACGTTTGGATTTGTTTTGTAACTTTCGTAAACGTTTTGCTTAAATCGCTAAAAAGGTGAAACGTTTGATTTGTTTCGTAACGTTTGTAAACGTTTGGCTTAAATTGCTAAAAAGGTGACACGCTTGGATTTGTTTCGTAGTGTTTGTAAATGTTTGGCTTAAATTTCTAAAATGGTGAAACATTTAGATTTGTTTCCTAACCTTTGTAGACGTTTTGCTTAAATCGCTAAAAAGGTGAAATGTTTGGATTTGTTTTCGTAACGTTTGTAAACATTTGGCTTAAATCGCTAAAATGGTGAAACGCTTTGATTTGTTTCGTAACATTTGAAACATTTGGCTTAAATTGCTAATAAGGTGAAACACTTTTATTTGTTTTGTAATATGTGTAAACGTTTGGCTTAAATTGCAAAAAAGGTGAAACGCTTGGTTTTGTTTCGTAACTTTTGTAAATGTATGGCTTAAATCGCTAAAAATGGGAAACGTTTGGATTTGTTTCGAAATGTTTTAAATGTTTGGTTTTGTTTCATAACGTTTGGAAACGTTTGGTTTTGTTTCGTAACGTTTGTTAACGTTTGGCTTAAATCGCTAAAAAGGTGAAACGTTTGGATTTGTTTTGTAAAGTTTGTAAATGTTTGGCTTATATCGCTAAAAAGGTGAAACGTTTGGATTAGTTTCGTAAACATTTTTAAACGTTTAACTTAAATCGTTAAAAAGGAAAAAAAGTTTGGATTTGTTTCGTAACGTTTGTAAACGTTTGACTTAAATCGCTAAAAAGAGGAAACATTTGGATTTGTTTTGTAACGTTTGTAAACGTTTGGCTTAAATCGCTAAAAAGGTGAAACGTTTGATTTGTTTCGTAACGTTTTTTAAACGTTTGGCTTAAATTGCTAAAAAGGTGAAACGCTTGGATTTGTTTCCGAACGTTTGTAAACAATTGGCTTAAATGGCTAAAAAGGTGAAACGCATGGTTTTGTTTTGTATTGTAAATGTTTGACTTAAATCGTTAAAAATGGGAAACGTTTTGATTTGTTTCGAAATGTTTTAAACGTTTGGTTTTGTTTCGTAACTTTTATAAACGTTTTGCTTAAATCACTATAAAGGTGAAACATTTGGATTTGTTTCATAACGTTTGTAAACGTTTGGCTTAAATCGCTAAAAAGGTGAAACGTTTGGATTTGTTTCGTAAATGTTTGTCTTAAATCGCAAAACAGGTGAAACATTTGCATTAGTTTCGTAAACGTTTGTAAACGTTTAACTTAAATAGCTGATAATTGAAACATTTGGATTTGTTTCGTAGCGTTCGTAAACGTTTGTCTTAAATTTCTAAAAAGGTGAAACGTTTGAATTTGTTTTGTAGCGTTTGTAAGCGTTTGGCTTAAATTGCTAAAAAGGGGAAACGTTTGGATTGGTTTCGTAGCGTTTGCAAATGTTTGGCTTAAATTTCTGAAAAGATGAAACGTTTGGATCTATTTCGTAATGTTTGTAAACGCTTGGCTTAAATCACTAAAAAGGGAAAACGTTTTGAATTGTTTTGTAACGTCTGAAAATGTTTGGCGTAAATTGCTAAAAAGGTGAAACGCTTGGTTTTGTTTTGTATCCTTTGTAAATGTTTGGCTTAAATCGCTAAAAATGGGAAACGTTTGGATTTGTTTTGTAATGTTGTATACATTTGGTTAAATCGGTAAAAAGGTGAAACGTTTGGATTTGTTTCATAACGTTTGTAAACGTTTGGCTTAAATCGCTAAAAAGGTGAAACGTGGATTTGTTTCGTTAACGTTTGGCTTAAATCGAAAAAAAGGTGAAATGTTTGGATTACTTTCGTAAACGTTTGTGAACGTTTAACTGAAATAGCTAATAATTGAAACGTTTGGATTTGATTCGTAGCGTTCATAAACGTTTGGCTTAAATTGCTAAAAAGGGGAAAAGTTTGGATTGGTTTTGTAGCGTTTGTAAGCGTTTGGCTTAAACTGCTAAAAAAGGGAAACGTTTGGATTTGTTTCGTAGCGTTTGTAAACGTTTGGCTTAAATTGCTAAAAAGACGAAACGTTTGGATCTGTTTCGTATTGTCTGTAAACGTTTGGCTTAAAACACTAAAAAGGTGAAACGTTTGGAATTGTTTTATAACGTTTGAAAATGTTTGTCCTAAATTGCTAAAAAGGTGAAACACTTGGTTTTGTTTCGTAATCTTTATAAACATTTGGCTTAAATCGCTAAAAATGGGAAACGTTTGGATTTGTTTCGTAAAGTTGTATACATTTGGTTAAATCGGTAAAAAGGTGAAACGTTTGGATTTATTTCGTAACGTTTTGAACGTTTGGATTTGTTTCGTAACGTTTGTAAATGTTTGGATTAAATCGCTAAAAAGGCAAAATGTTTGGATTTGTTTCGTAAAGTTTGTAAACGTTTGGCTTCAATCGCAAAAAAGGTGAAACGTTTTGATTTGTTTGGTAACGTTTGTAAACGTTTGGCTTAAATTGCTATAATGAGGAAACGTTTGGATTTGTTTCGTAACGGTTTAAACGTTTAGCTTAAATCGCTAAAAATGATATGTTTGTATTTTTTTCGTAAAGTTTGTAAACATTTAGTTGTGTTTCGTAAACGTTTGGCTTAAATCGCTAAAAAGGTGAAACGTTTGGTTTTGTTACGTAACATTTGTAAATGTTTGGCTTAAATTGCTAAAATGGGTAATCGTTTGGCTTAAATCGCTATAAAGGTTAAACGTTTGGATTTTTTTAATAACGTTTGTAAACGTTTCGCTTAAATTGCAAAAACTATAAAAGTTTGGTTTTGTTTCGTAACGTTTTTAAGCATTTGGCTTAAATCGCTAAAACTGTGAAATTTTTTAGATTTTTTTCGTAACATTTGTAAACGTTTGGCTTAAATCGTTAATATGGTGAAACGTTTGGATATTTTTGTAGCGTTTGTAAACGTTTGGCTTAAATCTCTAAAAATGTGAAACGTTTGGTTTTATTCCGTACCGTTTGTAAACATTTGGCATAAATTGCTAAAAACGGGAAACGTTTGGATTTATTTCGTAACGTTTGTAAACGTTTGGCTTCAATTGCTAAAATGGGGAAACGTTTAGATTTGTTTCGCAACGATTGTAAATGTTTGGCTTAAATCGCTAAAATGGGGAAACGTTTGGATTTGTTTCGTAATGTTTGTAAACGTTTGGCACTAATCGCAAAAAAGTTGAAACGTTTGGTTTTATTCCGAAGAGTTTGTAAACGTTTGTCTTAAATCGCTAAAAAGTTGAAACGCTTGGATTTATTTCGTAACGTTTTGCAAACAAAACCAAACGTATAAAACATTACAAAACAAATCCAAACATTTCCCATTTATAAGGATTTAAGCCAAACGTTTACAAACATTACGTAAACAAATTCAAACGTTTCACCTTTTTAGCGATTTAAGCCAAACGTTTACAAGCATTTCGAAACAAATTCAAACGTTTCACTTTTTTAGCGATTTAAGCCAAACGTTTACAAACATTTCGAAACAAATTCAAACGTTTCACCTTTTTTATCGATTTAAGACAAACGTTTACAAACATTTCGAAACAAATTCAAACGTTTCACCTTTTTAGCGATTTAATCCAAACGTTTACAAATGTTATGTATCAAATCCAAATGTTTCACAAATCCAAACGTTTACCCATTTTAGTGATTTAAGCCAAACGTTTACAAACGTCACGTAACAAAACAAACGTTTCACCTTTTTAGCGATTTAAGCAAACCTTTACAAACGTTATGAAACAAAAACAAACGTTTACAAACATTACGAAACAAATCCAAACGTTTCACCTTTTTAGCGCTTTAAGCCAAACGTTTAAAAAGTTACAAAACAAATCTAAATGTTTCACATTTTTAGCAATTTAAGCCAAATGTTTATAAATGTTACGAAACAAAACCAATCGTTTAAAACGTTACGAAACAAATCCAAACATTTCACATTTTTAGATTTTTAAAGCCAAACGTTTACAAATGTTACAAAACAAATCCAAACGTGTCATCTTTTTAGCGATTTAAGCAAAACGTTTACAAACGTTAGGAAATAAATCCAAACGTTTCCCCATTTTTGAGATTTAAGCTAAACGTTTATAAACGTAACGAAACAAAACCAAACATTTAAAACGTTATAAAACAAATCCAAATGTTTCACTTTTATAGCGATTTAAGCTAAACGTTTACAAACATTACAAAAAAATTCAAAGCGTTTCACCTTTTTAGCAATTTAAGCCAAACGTTTACAAACGTCACAAAACAAATCCAAGAGTTTCCCCATTTTAGGAATCTAAGCCAAACATTTACAAACGTTGCGAAACAAATCCAAATGTTTCACCTTTTTAGTGATTTAAGCCAAACGTTTACAAACGTTATGAAACAAATCCAAATGTTTCACATTTTTAGCAATTTAAATGAAACGTTTACAAAAAGGTTAGGAAACAAAACCAAGCGTTTCACCTTTTTAGCAATTTAAGCCAAACGTTTACAAATGTTACGAAACAAATCCAAACCTTTCACCTTTTTAGCAATTTAAGCCAAATGTTTACAAACATTACGAAAAAAATCCAAATGTTTCACCTTTTTAGCAATTTAAGCCAAACGTTTACAAACGTTACGAAATAAATCCAGGCGTTTCACCTTTTTAGAAATTTAAGCCAAATGTTTACAAACATTACAAAACAAATCCAAACATTTCACTTTTTTTAGCGAGTGAAGTCAAATGTTTAGAAACGTTACGAAACAAAGCCAAATGTTTACAAACGTTACGAAACAAATCCAAGCGTTTCACCTTTTAGTAATATCACCCAAATGTTTACAAACGTTACGAAACAAATCCAAACATTTCACCTTTTAATGATTTAAGCCAAATGTTTATAAATATTTAGTGATTGAAGCCAAACGTTTACAATTGTTACAAAACAAATCCAAACGTTTCACCTTTTTAGTAATTCAAGCCAAACGTTTACAAACGTTACAAAAAAAATCCAAACGTTTCACCTTTTTAGCAATTTAAGCCAAACGTTTACAAACGTTACGAAGCAAATCCAAACATTTCCCCATTTTAGCTGTTTAAGCCAAACGTTTACAAACGGTACTAAACTAATCCAAACGTTTCACCTTTTTAGCAATTTATGCCAAACGTTTACAAACGCTAGGAAACAAATCCAAACATTTCACCTTTTTAACGATTTAACTCAAATGTTTACAAACGTTAAAAAAACAAAATAAAACGTTTAAAACGTTACGAAACAAATCCAAACGTTTCATATTTTTAGCAATTTCAGCCAATCGTTTATAAACGTTTCGGAACAGAACCAAACGTTTTTCATTTTTTGCGATTTAAGCCAAACGTTTAAAAACGTTACGAAAAAAATCCTAGCATTTCTCCTTCTTAGCGATTTAAGCCATCGTTTAGAAAAGTTACGAAACAAATCCAAGAGTTTCACCTTTTTAGCAATTTAAGCAAAACGTTTACAAACGTTACGAAATAAATCCAAAAGTTTCCCCTTTTTTGCGATTTAAGCAAAACGTTTACAAACGTTACGAAACAAAACAAAACTTTTAACCTTTTTAGAGATTTAAGCAAAATCTTGAAAACTTTACAAAATAAATCCAAATGTTTACAAACAATACTGAACAAAAACAAATGTTTCACATTATTATCAATTTAAGTCAAACGTTTATAAATGTTACGAAACAAATCCAAATGTTTCACCTTTTTAGCGATTGAAGCCAAATGTTTACAAACGTTACGAAACAAATCCAAACGTTTATAAACGTTATGAATAAAAACCAAACGTCTACAAACGTTACGAAACAAATCCAAACGCTTACAAACGATACGAAATAAATCCAAAGGTTTCCCCATTTTAGCGATTTAAGCCAAACGTTTACAAACGTTACGAAACAAATCCAAACGTTTCACCTTTTTAGCTACTTAAGGCAAACGTTTACAAACGTTACGAAATAAATCCAAGCGTTTCACCTTTTTAGAAATTTAAGCCAAATGTTTACAAACATTACGAAACAAATCTAAATGTTTCATTTTTTTTAGCGATTGAAGTCAAACGTTTACAAACATTACGAAACAAAGCCAAACGTTTACAAACGTTACGAAACAAATCCAAGCGTTTCACCTTTTTAGAAATATCAGCAAAATGTTTACAAACGTTACGAAACCAATCCAAACGTTTTACCTTTTTAATGATTTAAGCCAAATGTTTATAAATATTTAGTGATTGAAGCCAAACGTTTAGAAACGTTACAAAACAAATCCAAAAGTTTCACCTTTTTAGCAATTTAAGCCAAACGTTTACAAACGTTACAAAACAAATCCAAACGTTTCCCCTTTTTAGCAATTTAAGCCAAACGTTTACAAACGTTACGAAACAAATCCAAACATTTCCCCATTTTAGCTATTTAAGCGAAACAATTACAAACGGTACGAAACTAATCTAAACGTTTCACCTTTTTAGCGATTTATGCCAAACGTTTACAAACGCTATGAAACAAATCCAAACATTTCACCTTTTTAACGATTTAACCCAAACGTTTATAAACGTTAAAAAACAAAATCAAACGTTTAAAACGTTACAAAACATATCCAAACGTTTCACATTTTTAGCAATTTTAGAAAAACGTTTACAAACGTTTTGGAACAAAACCAAACGTTTCACATTTTTTGCGATTTAGGCCAAACGTTTACAAACGTTACGAAAAAAATCCAAGCGTTTTTCCTTTTTAGCGATTTAAGCCATCGTTTAGAAAAGTTACGAAACAAATCCAAGAGTTTCACCTTTTTAGCAATTTAAGCAAAACGTTTACAAACGTTACGAAACAAATCCAAACGTTTCCCCTTTTTTGCAATTTAAGCAAAACGTTTAAAAACGTTATGAAACAAAACAAAACTTTTAAACTTTTTAGCAATTTAAGTAAAATCATTAAAACTTTACGAAATAAATCCAAACGTTTACAAACAATACTGAACAAAAACAAATGTTTCACATTATTAGCAATTTAAACCAAACGTTTACAAATGTTACGAAACAAATCCAAACGTTTCACCTTTTTAGCGATTGAAGCCAAATGTTTACAAAGGTTACGAAACAAATCGAAACGTTTGTAAACGCTATGAATAAAAACCAAACGTCTACAAATGTTACGAAATAAATCCAGACGTTTACAAACAATACGAAACAAATTTAAAGGTTTCCCCATTTTAGCGATTTAAGCCAAACGTTTACAAACGTTACGAAACAAATCCAAACGTTTCACCTTTTTAGCTACTTAAGGAAAACGTTTAGAAACGTTACAAAACAAATCCAAGCATTTTCACCTTTTAGCAATTTGAGCCAAACGCTTACAAACGTTACGAAATAAAACAAAACGTTTCTCCATTTTATCGATTTAAGCCAAACGTTTTAAACTTTACGAAACAAATCCAAACGTTTAACCTTTTAACAATTTAAGCCAAACGTTTACAAACGTTAAGAAACAAAACCAAACGTTTAAAACGTTACAAAATAAATCCAAACGTTTCACATTTTTACAGCTTTAAGCCAAATGTTTACAAACGTTACGGAACAAAACCAAAAGTTTCACATTTTTAGCGATTTAAGCCAAACGTGTACAAACGTTATGTAAGAAATCTAAGCCTTTCACCTTTTTAGAGATTTAAGCAAAATGTTTAGAAACATTACGAAACAAATCCAAGCGTTTCGCTTTTTTAGCAATTTAAGCCAAACGTTTACAAATGGTACGAAAAAATCCAAGTGTTTCACCTTTTTAGCGATTTAAGCCAAACGTTTATAAATGTTACGAAACAAAACCAAACGTTTAACGTTTTAAGCGATTTAAGCCAAATCACTAAAACGCTACGAAATAAATCCAAACGTTTACAAACATTACGGAACAAAAACAAACGTTTCACATTTTTAGCAATTTAAGTCAAACTTTTAAAAAATGTTACGAAACAAATCCAAATGTTTCACCTGTCACGACCCAATTTCATGGATCGCGACCGGCGCTAGGGTATGGGTATGGTTGTAGCGAAACCCGTAGCAAGCTTTGCAGAAAACCACCAATCATATAAATTTGTAGAATATCCAATGCTCGGGGGCAACCGAGACTCCAACTTAAAAAAACAGTTTAAATATAAGTACTTCCATTAAATAAAAATAAGCAGGGTTAAATAATAACAATGCCAAAGCATAAAATAAAGCCAGTCAGACAAATCCGACAAACAGACTTGAGCAATATAGACTTCTATTTTACTACTGCGGTCTAAGAATAAAGGTAGTTTGACAATTTATTAAAAGAAAATAAACCTCCGAGGAATAAAGATTCGGAGATCAGCAAACTAGCTCAAAATAATAAACCTGGAAAATTTGGGAAAACAACGGGGTCAGATATACTGAGATGAGTTCGGAATACTATTTACATTTATTAAGTTTAAAACCCTTAAATCAAAACCTTTTATACTAATAATAATATGATTATGGAATAACAGTATTGAAATGATCCCATCGTAAGTATGACATAGCATACTGATAAACCTAGAGTGGACGGGAATAAATCCTCTTCATATACCATCGTAAGCAAGACTTTAGTCTGCCGATCCCAGAGTACTTACCGGTGCACACAGTCTCGATACAAGCCTATCGAGTAGCTTGTTTCAATCCCAATCCATAATCGCTTAAAACAATTCAAAAACATTTATAATATTAAAGTATGATGCGGTACTTATTAAAGCGGTTACTAGCACTACAAACTCACTGCTTGCTTATCCACGTGAATCTTGGCAAACAGCTAACCCTACATAGACTCCGAAGCACGAGCATTCGACGGGTCTAAAACAATTGTATAAGTTAAAATCCAATCAACCTCTAACTCTAAGAATACTAGACACCACATAGGACTAGCACAATACCGAATCTTGCACAAACATAGCCAAAACAGAATGGACAATTAAGTACATAATGACCCGAGTAAAAAAATAAACAACATCGAATGAAACAATACTCGATAAATAAAAGCCAAGTCTATTAGGTTTCCGCTTTAAAACCCGTTCCGAAAAATATTACTTAAATAATAAATAAATAATAACTTAAATCCATTTCCTCAAATATTGTGATAGCCGAGTTACCAATAAATACCAAGCTACCTCACATGTCGGGTGACCCAAGTCTAACCCGAACTAAAATATTTTATCAAAATATAAAACAGAGTTTATAATTCCCAAAATCACTTTAATAAAAGAAATATAATCATATCCAATTATTATAAACCATAGTTTATAATTGTAGAATCAACTTGATAAAATAATAAATCAATATTTAATACGGGACCCAATAGCTTTAACTTGTAACCCAAGTTACAATTAAAATTTAATCAAATAAGTTTTAAAAACGTTCAAGGGCTAAATTGTAATTTAGACAAAAAGACATACGAAATTAACATTTAAAATCAAATATAACTACCCGAGTAGTTATATCAATTTAAATTATAAAATAATCATCGCTTTCAATTTGTTAAATTATATGACGAAATCCAAAACGTAAAAATATAGATTTAATCACATTGGCACGCTAAGCCAAAAATCCAAAATAATAATTAATAATAATATCCAATTCCTATTGAATAATAATAATAATAATAAATTTAATTATAAATGAATTCAAATATTGTTTTTATATATAAAAATAATATTGTCGAGTTGACAAGTTTTTCAAGTCGAAATTGAATTTGTCAAATTAAAACAGCAACAATTTAAATAGCTTAACAATTAACCTTAAGGACTAAATAGGTTATAAAACATTAAGGATTTAACTATGTCAACCATCCAATTCACATGACCTAAGTGTTATTTTAGCCATCTTCTTCAACAAATAAACAGAACACCCCGCCAAGATCATCATCATCTTAAATCAATTTGAATTGCTAAGCTACTGTAACCAAACTATGAGAATTTTAATCAATCAAAAGACATATGGCCACAACCGCCATTTATCAAATTTGAAACTCAATTTTATTACTACAAAACCCATGTTTGAGATTGAAAAAAAAAACGCAGAAATTAAATCAATAACGAAACCAAACCGAAACTCAATCATATGAACATAAGCTACGATGAAATCCTATCCAACGAAGCAAACAACAGTTGAAACCTTAAAACCACGTGAATCACCTTAATCAAAAGAACCAAAACCAATGGCAGCAATAACAAGTAAAGAAACAGAAGCAAAATATCAAGAACACGACGAATCGTAACGGCGACGAACGGAGGAATCTTTATGTACCTTAATTGATTTTGAAGCGTAGAGATTAAGGAGGATATAGCCTACTGATGTAACATATCAACAATCTCAGAATTTTGCTACAACATGAGGGATATTAACTTAGAACGTATTTGACGATAATGAATAGAATAAACGAATGAAACGAACGTGATTTATTTACCGAATGCAAAAGCTAATGATATGGGATGATGGTAGAATATTTCAGAGTGTTTGAGGGTGAGGGAGCCGGTTAGGGTTGATAGAAAATAATAGACTATGAAAAATAGGATTTTAAAAACGTAAGAGGCTATTTAAATACCTGAAATTCCGTAACAGCACAGTGCACGTTCGTGCACTTGAGTTCACGATCGCGCACTCCATCGCTCCTCCAATTCGCCTCAAATTTTGTTCCAACGGTCAACGTTTTGTCGTGCACAGCATCCAAAAATGAACCCGATCTAACGGTTCAATTGGGAGATATTAATATTTTATCAAAACATGTCAGATTTAGAAGGCACACGAACACAACATTGTTTATAATCCGGATACAAATCAAATCGCCATCGAAAACTCACACGACACATGCGACACATACAATATACAACTCCAACCCCAATTAAAGTTTCACACTTGATAAGTCCACCATTAATAATCCGAAACTAAGTCGGAGACACAACAAAACTATGACGGAAAAATACGGGATATTACATTCTCCCCAACTTATTAAAAATCCGTCCTCGAATTTATCACAAAGCCAAATAATAAAAACTCAATTACAATACGTAAAACTCACACATAACTCAAAATACGAAGTGACACATTCTCGACGGAACGAAAGAAAATATACGCATCACAATTTCTGACTTCCAAGATTACTCACGACCGAGGGACAACTCAACGGATAACAAAATAAAAACCGCTTAATTCCGCCTAAGCAAAAACATCTCTGCAATCTCAAAAGTTTAAACAAAACTCCTACCCAAGGGTAATCTTATCATAAATGAGACTCAGAAGAGTTAGAGCAAAGTAAACCGTAATAACTGAAAACACGCTGAAAATTTTACAGACATTCTCCCCAACTTATTAAATTACGACTTCAAAGATAAAATTGGATCAAAAATTTGAATGATCACCACACACCTACGCGAAAAATTCTTAGTTCAACAATTTGCTACTTCAATCGACTTCTCAAACACCACGTGTGAACGTATTAGAAAACAAACGTTTACAAGTTACGATACAAATCCAAACGTTTACAAACATTACGGAACAAAAACAAACTTTTCACTTAACAATTTAAGCCAAACGTTTACAAACGTTACGAAACAAATCGAAACATTTCACTTTTTTAGCGATTGAAGCCAAACGTTTACAAACGTTAAGAAATAAATACAAACGTTTCCTCATTTTAGCGATTTAAGCCAAAACTTTATAAACATTACGAAACAAAACCAAACGTTTACAAACGTTACGGAACAAAACCAAAGGTTTCATATTTTTAGTGATTTAAGCCAAACGTTTACAAACGTTACGTAAGAAATCTAAGCCTTTCATCTTTTTAGATATTTAAGCAAAATATTTAGAAACATTACGAAACAAATCCAAGCGTTTCACCTTTTTAGCAATTTAAGCCAAACGTTTACAAACGTTACAAAAAATCCAAATAATTCACCTTTTTAGTGATTGAAGCCAAACGTTTATAAACGTTATGAAACAAAACGAAACGTTTAACGTTTTTAGCGATTTAAGCCAAATCATTAAAACGCTACGAAATCAATCCAAACGTTTACAAACATTACGGAATAAAAACAAACGTTTCATATTTTTAGCAATTTAAGACAAACGTTTACAAACGTTACGAAACAAATCCAAACGTTTCACCTTTTTAGCGATTGAAGCCAAACGTTTTCAAATATTACTAAACAAATCCAAATGTTTCCCCATTTTAGCGATTTAAGCCAAACGTTTATAAACGTTACGAAACAAAATCAAATGTATACAAACGTTACGAAACAAATCCAAACATTTACAAACGTTACGAAACAAATCCAAATGTTTCCTCATTTTAGCGATTTAAGTCAAACGTTTACAAATGTTACGAAAAAAATCCAAACGTTCCACCCTTTTAGCGATTTAAGACAAATGTTTACAAGTTACGAAACAAATCCAAACGTTTAAAAAAAACAAATTTTTCACATTTTTAGCAATTAAAGCCAAACGTTTACAAACGTTACGAAACAAATCGAAACGTTTCCCTTTTTTAGCGATTGAAGCCAAACGTTAAGAAACAAATCCAAACGTTTCCTCATTTTAGTGATTTAAGCCAAAACTTTATAAACGTTACGAAACAAAACCAAACGTTTACAAACGTTACGGAACAAAACCAAAAGTTTCATATTTTTAGCGATTTAAGCCAAACGTTTACAAACGTTATGTAAGAAATCTAAGCCTTTCAACTTTTTACAGATTTAAGAAAAATGTTTAGAAACATTACGAAACAAATCAAAGCGTTTCGCCTTTTTAGCAATTTAAGCTAAACGTTTACAAACATTACGAAAAAAATCCAAAATGTTTCACCTTTTTATAGATTTAAGCCAAACGTTTATAAACGTTACAAAACAAAATAAAACATTTAACATTTTTAGCGATTTAAGCCAAATCATTAAAACGCTACGAAATAAATCCAAACGTTTACGAACATTACGGAACAAAAAAAAACGTTTCCCATTTTTAGCAATTTAAGCCAAACGTTTACAAACGTTACGAAACAAATCCAAACGTTTCCCCTTTTTAGCGATTGAAGCCAAACGTTTTCAAACGTTACTAAACAAATCCAAATGTTTCCCCATATTAGCGATATAAGCCAAATGTTTATAAACGTTACGAAACAAAATCAAACGTTTACAAACGTTACGAAGCAAATCCAAACATTTACAAACGTTACGAAAAAAATACAAATGTTTCCTCATTTTAGAGATTTAAGTCAAACGTTTACAAATGTTACGAATAAAATCCAAACGTTTCACCCTTTTAGCGATTTAAGCCAAACGTTTACAAGTTACGAAACAAATTCAAACGTTCATAAACATTACGGAACAAAAACAAACTTTTCACATTTTTTACAGTTTAAGCCAAACGTTTACAAACGTTATGAAACAAATCGAAACGTTTCACTTTTTTAGCGATTGAAGCCAAACGTTTACAAACTGTAAGAAACAAATCCAAACGTTTCTTGATTTTAGCGATTTAAGCCAAACATTTACAAATGTTACGAAACAAATTAAAATGTTTCAACTTTCTTGTGATTTAAGCCAAACGTTTACAATTTTTTAGTGATTGAAATCAAACGTTTACAAACGTTACGAAACAAATCCAAACGTTTAACCATTTTAGGGATTTAAGTCGAAAGTTGGCAAACGCTACGAAACAAATCCAAACGTTTCACCTTTTTAGCAATTTAAGCCAAACGTTACGAAACAAATCCAAACGTTTCCCCTTTTTAGCGATTTAAGCCAAACGTTTACAAACGTTACGAAACAAATCCAAATTTTTCACCTTTTTAGCGATTTAAGCGAAACGTTTGCAAACGTTATGAAACAAACCAAATGTTTCCCCTTTTTAGCGATTTAAGCCAAATGTTTCCAAACGTTACGACACAAATCTAAACATTTCTCCAAATTAGGTATTTAAGCCAAAAGTTTACAAACATTACGAAACAAAACCAACTTTTTAAAACGTTACGAAACAAATCCAAACGTTTCACCTTTATAGCGATTTAAGACAAACGTTTATAAACTTTACGAAACAAACCAAGCGTTTCACCTTTTTAGCAAATTAAGTCAAACGTCTACAAACATTACAAAACAAATCCAAGCGTTTCACCTTTTTTGCAATTTAAGCCAAACGTTTACAAACGTTACGAAACAAATCCAAGCGTTTCACCTTTTTAGCTATTTAAGCAAAACGTTTATAAACGTTGCGAAACAAATTCAAGCGTTTCACCTTTTTAACGATTTAAGCCAGATGTTTACAAACGTTACGAAATAAATCCAAACGTTTCACCTTTTTAGCGATTTAAGCCAAAAGTTTACAAACGTTACGAAAGAAAACCAAACGTTTGCAAACGTTACGAAATAAACCCAAGCGTTTCACCTTTTTAGCAATTTAAGGGAAATGTTTACAAAAGTTACGAAACAAATTCAAGCGTTTCATCTTTTTTGCAATTTAAGACAAACATTTACAAACGTTACGAAACAAATCCGAATGTCTAACCTTTTTAGCGATGTAAGCCAAACGTTTACAAACGTTACGAAACAAATCCAAACGATTCCCCATTTTAGCGATATAAGTCAAACGTTTAAAACGTTCCGAAACAAATCCAAATGTTTCACCGTCTTAGCGATTAAGCCAAATGTTTACAAATGAGACGAAACAAATCCAAACATTTCACATTTTTAACGATTGAAGCCAGACGTTTACAAACGTTACGAAACAAATTCAAACATTTCACATATTTAGTAATTTAAGCCAAGCGTTTACAAACGTTACGAAACGAAACCAAGCATTTCACCTTTTTAGCAATTTAAACCAAACATTTACAAATGTAACGAAACAAATCCAAGAGCTTCACCTTTTTAGCAATATAAGCAAAACGTTTACAAATGTTACGAAACAAATCCAAGCGTTTCACCTTTTTAGCAATTTAAGCCAAACGATTAAAAATGTTATGAAACATATCCAAATGTTTCACTTTTTTAGCGATTTAAGCAAAATGTTTACAGACGGTATGAAATAGATCCAAACGTTTCATCTTTTTAGCGATTTAAGCCAAACGTTTACAAACAAGTAGGTTTTATTTCTTTTTGTATTTCATTTACATAATTAGATGAAAAACACTTCACATTAATTAATTAAACACGATTTTCTTCCCACCGAATAAAATCGTAATCCTAGCCGTATATTTCCCATCTCGTGTGTTCAATCTATTGAACGACACGGGATTGTATAGTTTGTACAGTTCGCAAAACTCGTGCTTCCCTAGTCTGATTGCCAAAAACATATATGCGTAGTTGCGGTAGAAAAATATTTTGTGGTTTTTCTAGCGTTTGTTCTCCGGGTGCCTATTGCTATATGCCGTGTAACGCTTGTTCCTCACGGAATATTTAATCAGCGTTACTCGGGATATAGTACATAACGCACTTAAGGAGAACGACGCCGGAAGGCTGCCGAATATTTTTTTCGTTCCTACACATATATCGTGGTCAGGTTACGGGGCGCCAGTTTTGTGAATGGGATAGGTCCATACCCTTTTACCAGTCAATTACATTGATGTTGCTACCCTTGAGCCTGTAAACCACCTAATTATTTATGCAACAGACATCAATCATGACCGCAGTTGGATGTATATTAGACATAGTAATGGCTTGCTAGCGGAGGGATTTTTTGATAAGGTTGAGGAGTTTTTCGAATTTTTTGATAAGGTTGAGGAGTTTGTCGAATGTATGAGTGGGGTAAACATCAAATGCCCATGCTCTAGGAGAAAATGCAGAAACAGAAATTACCGAGATGCATAAGATGTCAAGTTACATGTGTTGCAGTCTGGGTTTGTTGAAGATTACCAAGTGTGGGTTCATCATGGTGAGGGCACTGTCCTGAATCCTCCTCCTTGGGCACAGCGACCGGGTAATTACGATCAGTTTGACTACGGAAATGACAAGGACGGTTTTGATGCAGTTCAGAGAATAGTAATCGATGCAGTTGATCCTGAAATGTTTACTGATGAAGAGCCTCCTAATAAAGAAGCCCAGAGATTTTATGATATGATGCGTTCGGCGGAAGAAGAAATGTGTCCCGGGAAAAACAGACACTCCTCTTTGTCCGCATCAACTAACATATTGGACATTAAATGTCGCCATTAGGGTTCAGTTGCTTTAATTGACGACATTTGTAGTCTAATGCAAGAATTGCTGCTAGAGGAGAACAAGATGCCAACGAATTTTGCTAAAATTAAAAAGCTGGTGAAAGGTTTGGGGTTGCCGGTGGAGGTTATTGAATGCTGTTTTTACAACTGCATGCTTTTCTGGGGGGAGGATGAGGCTTTAACGTGCTGTAAAGTTTGTGGCCACGAATGGTGGAAACCAGTTACCAAAAGCAATTCTTCCAGAAAACGAAAGGCCAACGTGCCGTATAAGAAGATGTTTTATTTCCCAATTACTCCGAGGCTCTAGAGGTTGTATGCTTCAAAAGCCACGGCTGGGCATATGACATGGCACGCCGAACATGAAATGGAAGACAGGAAAATGTGTCATCCGTCTGATTCTCCAACTTGGAAACGGTTTAGTGACTTGCATACGGATTTTGCTGACGAGCATCGAATGTTAGACTTAGCTTATGCACTGATGGGTTTCAACCGTTTGGCAGTTTTGGGTCACCTTATTCTTCATGGCCGGTAACTATGACGCCTTATAATCCGTCTCCAGGCATGTGCATGAAGGATGAGTTCGTGTTTTTCACGATACTTGTTTCGGGTCCGCGTAATCCGAAAAACACTATGGACATTTTCCTCCAGCCGTTTCTAGCAGAGTTAAACCAATTATGGGAATCTGGGATCCGCACCTTTGATATTCACAAGCATCAGAACTTTCAGATGAAAGCAGCCCTTATGTGGAAAATTAATGATTTCCCGGCCTATTCAATGTTGTCTGGTTGGAGCACATCAGGTAGATTGGTATGTCCATATTGCATGGAAGATACGGATGCATTCACGCTTACTAAGAGTGGTAAACAGTCGTGGTTTGACTGCCACAAAAAGTTTCTACCTCCAGGGCACGTTTTCGTCGAAATGTCATAGATTTTTGAAAAGGCAAACAAGAAAAAAACCATTTTCGTAGGGTCCAAACAGGAGATGAACTGTTGAAAGAGGTGGACCACCTAGGGTTTAGGAGGGCATATGAGCCTGATGCAGAATCTATTAATGCCGATTTGTCGAAAAAGTGTGGTTGGAACAGAAAAAGTATATTTTGGAATTTGCCGTATTGGAGAACAAATGTGATTCGACATAATTTGGATGTCATGCATATCGAGCAAAATGTTTTTGACAACATCTTCAATACCGTGCTGAATGTTCCCGGGAAGACTAAGGACCACGCAAATCTAGGGCAGAGTTAAATGATTTTTGCGATCGTCTGGAACTAGCACAAGACCCAACTACTGGTAGATATCCGAAGGAACTGTATGCTCTGGACAGGGAACAAAAAAATTATTGCTAGAATGGATTCAACAAATTAAATTCCCGGATGGCTACGTGTCAAAGTTGTCTCGGTGTGTAGATTCAACCAAACAGAAAATGATGGGCATGAAAAGCCACGACTGTCATGTGTTTATGCAGCCGCTCCAACCAATTTCTCTGCGTGAGCTTCTCCCAAAAGAGATATGGGAGCCTATGGCAGAGTTGAGTATCTTCTTCAGGGATTTAACTGCTACATCACTTAAGGGCGAGGATCTGAAACGTATGGAAGAAGAAATCCCGAAGATACTTTGCAAGTTGGAACGCATATTTCCTCCTAGCTTTTTTGATTCGATGGAACATCTTACTGTGCACCTGCTGTACGAAGCTAGAATGGCTGGACCGGTTCCGTATCGTTGGATGTATCCATTTGAAAGGTGATATAAATATATATCTTTTATATTGATCGGGTGTTGTTTGAAGTGTTTAATTGTATTAATCAATTCATGATTGAACAGATATTTGCGGAAATATAATAAAAAGGTATCCAACAAAAGTCGGGTGGAAGGCAGCATTAGTAGCGGATACCTAATGGAGGAAACAGCAAAATTTGCGTCTTTTTATTTTACAGATGGTGATCCGACGTTACCTTGTCGACTACAAAGAAATGAGGTATTCGATACCGATATGGACGATGATGTCGACCGACTTTCGATTTTCAGAACGGTTGGGGAACCCATAGGTGCCTACCGCAAAAGACATCTGGACGAGTCTGAATATGTCGCCGCCCGGAGTTACGTCCTTTTGAATTGTGCGGAAATCGAACCTTACAGAGAGCAAGCTTTGCTTATATACATTTCAATGTATTATTGAGTTACAAAATATAATGCGTCAGCTTACAAATTCTCCTGTATTCTTCTGAAAGTGTTTTCAAAGAAGAATTGCATGCAATCAACCCCGCAATCACGCGGACCGAAGTTGAAGGAAAGTTAGAAAGAGAATTTGCGTCCTGGTTTGAAGGACATGTAAGTATTGGCGACGTACGTCTTCTTTTATTTTTCGTTCGTTTTAATTGCTAACTCATGTGAATGTTTACTGTCCTGCAGGTGAAGGACCCTGCTATATGTACGAATCCCTATATTCTGAGTCTTGCGAAAGGCCAACTTAGATCAGTCAAAACATACAAGGGATATTGTGTAAACGGGTTCAAATTCAATACTCAAGATTATGGCGAGGATCGAGTTACTATGAATAGTGGAGTTTGTGTGAAAGGGTCTCTCTTCGGTCCAGCCGTAAGCGACTTTTATGGAATGTTGACTGACATTATTGAGACAGAGTATCCAGCGCTGCCAATTAAAAGGACCGTCCTATTTAAATGTGATTGGTTAGATCCAACTCCAAACGTGGGCATGTCATTGCATCGTCAATACAACATGGTAGACGTTAATCACAGAAGGAGGTACAACAAGTACGAACCTTTTATTCTAGCCGAACAGTCTGGTCAAGTCCATTACTTACCCTACCCAGGTAAAAGACGGGATAAAAAGGACTGGTGGGCCGTATGCAGGATAAAGGCTAGATCTGAGCTTGACATGTCAGAGGAGGTTATTTTGGCTTTCTAGGACGACGTTGTAGAACATGCTCTTAATGTGGAAATAGCTGACGATCCGACTAATTTGGTTGACCCGGACGAGGAAGCATATGAGGAGGCGTTGGAAACGACGCCAAAAGTAGAGACAGCCGCTGATTTTCCACCATCCTCACCAGACGAAGAGGAGGACCACGAAGAGTTGTAGTGTAAGGCTAATTAATGTAATATAATCCGTATGACTTGTATTGTTACATGCATTAATGACTGATTTTTATGTTTTTTTATATGTATGTTTATCGACAAATTGATTAATTATTTATTGATATCTGTTATTTATGTATGAAATTGTATGTGAATATCTACTTCTTTGTAGATATGAGGGGTCAGGGTAGCCGCAGACATGTTCACGACCGTAGACAAGGAGATCCGAGAGACACTCCCCCCACAGATGCTCCACCTGAGGGGGACGATCCGCAGCTTGAGGCGGCGCCTGGGCCGCAGAGGGAGGCCTAGCAGCAGGTCGAGTACGGGATTGATGCCTCGGGGAGGCTGAAGGTCGCACCTGACGCTCTAAGGTATCACTGTTATCCATTTTACTAAGTTTAATTATAAAACACTATTTTAACTAAATTTATGTTTTCAAATGACAGGGAGCGGCAACATGACAGCGTGAAGGTCTCTAGAGGCTTACTAGACATCTTTCATTCCTGCTGGTTCATAGAAGGTTCTTCCTGGAAGAGACTGGAGGCGGAGCAGAAGACGTTTTACTAGGAGGAGTTCAAGGTGATATTAAAATTAACATTTTATTCAATTTTCAGTTTCATATTATTCAAATTTACTAAATAATTATCTACTTGTTTGTTAAATACGTGCAGAATAAGTTTTTGTGGGACTCCATCTATCCCAAGCAGACGATTAAAGATGTCTTTATGAGACATGCTGCTAATCGTTACAAGGACACAATTCACACGATGAAGAGTGTCAGGGATAACAGTGTCACAGATGATATTTTGGCGGCATGGAATGCGATCTGGGATACAGCAAAAACATTTAGCGATTTAAGCCAAACGTTTACAAATGTTAAGAAACAAAACATGGCGTTTCACCTTTTAAACCAAACATTCACAAACATTACGAAACAAAACCGAACGTTTGAAACGTTACGAAACAAATCCAAGCGTTTCACCTTTTTAGCTATTTAAACCAAACATTTACAAATGTGACGAAACAAATCCAAGCGTTTCACCTTTTTAGCAATTTAAGCAAAACGTTTACAAACGTTACGAAACAAATCCAAGCGTTTCACCTCTTTAGCAATTTAAGCCAAACGTTTAAAAAAATTTCGAAACAAATCCAAATATTTCACTTTTTTAGTGATTTAAGCAAAAACATTTACAGACGGTATGAAACAAATCGAAACGTTTCACCTTTTTAGCGATTAAAGCCAAACATATCCAAACGCTACAAAAGAAATCCAAATGTTTCACCTTTTTAGCAATTTAAGCCAAATGTTTATAAACGTTACAAAACAAATCCAAACGTTTTACCTTTTTAGCGATTTAAGCCAAACGTTGACAAACGTTACGAAACAAATCAAAATTTTGACAAACGTTACGAAACAAATCCAAACGTTGACAAATGTTACGAAACAAATCCAAACGTTTCCGTTTTTAAGCGATTGAAGCCAAATGTTACGAAACAAATCCAAACGTTTCACCTTTTTAGCTATATAAGACAAAAGTTTACAATTGTTACGAAACAAATCCAAATGTTTCACCTTTTTAGCGATTTAAGCCGAATGTTTACAAATGTTACGAAACAAATCCAAACGTTTCACCTTTTTAGCGATTTAAGCCAAACGTTTACAAACGTTACGAAACAAATCCAAACTTATCACCTTTTTAGCGATTTAAGCCAAACGTTTACAAACGTTACGAAACAAAACCAAACTTTCAAAACGTTACTAAACAAATCCAAACGTTTCACATTTTTAGCGATTTAAGCCAAACTTTAACAAACTTTAACAAACAAAACTAAGCGTTTCACCTTTTTAGCAATTTAAGCCAAACGATTACAAACATTACAAAACAAATCCAAGTGTTTCACCGTTTTTGCAATTTAAGCCAAACGTTTACAAACGTTATGAAACAAATCCAAGAGTTTCACCTTTTTAGCAATTTAAGCAAAACGTTTACAAACGTTATGAAATAAATCCAAACGTTTTACCTTTTTGGCGATTTAAGTCAAACGTTTACAAACATTACAAAAAAAATCCAAACGTTTAAACTTTTTAGCAATTTAAGCAAAACGTTTACAAATGTTACGCTCATATCCAAGCGTTTTATCTTTTTTGCAATTTAAGCCAAACGTTTACAAACGTTACAAAACAAATTCAAATGTTTCACCTTTTTAGCGATTTAAACCAAACATTTACAAACATTACGAAAGAAATCCAAACGTTTTACCTTTTTAGCTATTTAAGCCAAACGTTTACAAACGTTATGAAACAAATCCAAGCGTTTCATCTTTATAGCAATTTAAGCCAAATGTTTACAAACGTTACGAAACAAATCCAAACGTTTCACCTTTTTAGAGATTTAAGCCAAATGTTTACAAACGTTACCAAACAAATCCAAACGTTTCACCTTTTTAGGGATTTAACCCAAACGTTTACAATCCTTTTCGAAACAAATCCAAACGTTTTGCTTTTTTAGCAATTTAAGCCAAACGTTTACAAACATTTCGAAACAAATCCAAACGTTTCAGCTTTTTAGCGATATACGCTAAACATTTACAAACATTGCGAAACGAAATCCAAACGTTTCACCTTTTTAGCGATTCAAGCCAAACCTTTACAAATGTTCCGAAAGAAAACCAAGCATTTCACCTTTTTAGCAATTCAAGCCAAACGTTTACAAACGCAACGAAACAAATCCAAGCGTTTCACCTTTTTAGCAATTTAAACCAAATGTTTACAAACGTTCTGAAACAAATCCAAACGTTTCACCTTTTTTGCGATTTAAGTCAAACGTTTACAAACATTACAAAAAAAATCCAAACGTCTAACCTTTTTAGCAATTTAAGCAAAACGTTTACAAACGTTACGTTCAAATCCAAGCGTTTCATCTTTTTTGCAATTTAAGCCAAACATTTGCAAACTTTAGGAAACAAATTCAAATGTTTCAACTTTTTAGCGATTTAAGCCAAACGTTTACAAACGTTACGAAACAAATCCAAACGTTTCACCTTTTTAGCGATTTAAGCCAAACAATTACAAACATTACGAAACAAATCCAAACGTTTCACCTTTTTAGCTATTTAAGCCAAACGTTTACAAACGTTACGAAACAAATCCAAGCGTTTCATCTTTATAGCAATTTAAGCCAAACGTTTACAAACGTTACGAAACAAATCCAAACGTTTCACCTTTTTCGTGATTTAAGCTAAATTTTTACAAACGTTACCATACAAATCCAAACGTTTCACCTTTTAAGAGATTTAACCCAAACGTTTACAAACGTTTTCGAAACAAATCCAATCGTTTTGCCTTTTTAGCAATTTGAGCCAAACGTTTGCAAACATTTCGAAACAAATCCAAATGTTTCACCTTATTAGCGATACATGCTAAACATTTACAAACATTACAAAACGAAACCAAACGTTTATAACGTTACGAAACAAATCCAAACGTTTCACATTTTTAGCGATTTAAGCCAAACCGTTACATACGTTATGAAACAAAACCAAGCGTTTCACCTTTTTAGCAATTTAAGCCAAACGTTTACAAACGTTACAAATCAAATCCAAACGTTTTACCTTTTTAGCTATTTAAACCAAACGTTCACAAACGTTCTGAAACAATAACGTTACAAACATTACGAAACTAAACCAAACGTTTATAACGTTACGAAAAAAATCCAAACGTTTCACCTTTTTACCGATTTAAGCCAAACGTTTAGAAACAATACGAAACAAATCCAAACATTTAACATTTTTAGCGATTTAAGCCAAACGTTTGAGAAAACGTTACAAAACAAATCCAAGCGTCTCATCTTTTAAGCAATTTAAGCCAAACGTTTACAAACGTTACGAAACAAATCCAAACGTTTCCCCTTTTTAGAGATTTAAGCTAAACATTTACAAACATTACCAAACAAATCCAAACGTTTCACATTTTTAGCGATTTAACCCAAACGTTTACAAACATTTTCGAAACAAATCCAAACGTTTTGCCTTTTTAGCAATTTAAGCCAAACGTTTTAAAACAAATCCAAACATTTCTCCTTTTTAGCGATATAGGCCGAACGTTTATAAATGTTACGAAACGAAACCAAACGTTTAAAATGTTACGAAACAAATTCAAATGTTTCAGATTTTTACCGATTCAAGCCAAACCTTTACAAACGTTACGAATCAAACCAAGCGTTTCACCTATTTAGCAATTTAAGCCAAATGTTTACAACCGTTACAAAATAAATTCAAGTATTTCACCTTTTTAATAATTTAAGCAAACGTTTACAAACGTTCCGAAACAAAACCAAGCGTTTCACCTATTCATAAATTTAAGCCAAACGTTTACAAACGTTACAAAAAGAATCCAAGGGTTTCACCTCTTTGGCAATTCAAGTCAAACGTTTACAAATGTTACGAAACAAATCCAAACGTTTAACCTTCTTAGCGATTTAAGCCGAACGTTTACAAACGATACGAAACAAAACCAATCATTTCGCCTTTTTGGCAATTTAAGCAAAACGTTTCCCCATTTTAGCAATTTAAGCCGAAAGTTGACAAACTTTACGAAAAAAATCCAAATGTTTCACCTTTTTAGCGATTTAACCCAAACGTTTACAAACGTTACGAAACAAATCCTAACGTTTCACCTTTTTAGTGATTTAAGCCAAACGTTTACAAACATTACGAAACAAATCCAAACGTTTCACCTTTTTAGCGATTTAAGCAAAACGTTTACAAACTTTACGAAACAAAACCAAGCGTTTCACCTCTTTAGCAATTTAAGCTAAAGGTTTACAAACATTACAAAACAAATCCAAGCGTTTCACCTTTTCTGCAATTTAAGCCAAACGTTTACAAACGTTACGAAACAAATCCAAGCGTTTCACCTTTTTCGCAATTTAAGCCAAACGTTTACAAACGTTACGAAACAAATCCAAGCGTTTCACCTTTTAGGCAATTTAAGCCAAACATTTACAAACGTTACGAAACAAATCTAAAAGTTTCCCATTTTTAACGATTTAAGCCAAACGTTTACAAACATTACAAAACAAAACCAAACGTTTAACATTTCTAGCAATTTAAGCAAAACATTTACAAACGTTACGACACAAATCCAAGCATTTCACCTTTTTAGCAATTTAAGACAAACGTTTACAAACGTTACTAAACAAATTCAAACGTTTCATCTTTTTAGCGATTTAAGCCAAACGTTTAAATGTTACAAAAAGAATCCAAATGTTTCCCCTTTTTAGCCATTTTAGCCAAAAATTTACAAATGTTACGAAACAAATCTAAACATTTCATCTTATTAGCAATTTAAGCCAAACGTTTACAAACTTTACGAAACAAACCTAAGCGTTTCACCTTTTTAGCAAATTAAGCTAAACGTTTATAGACGTTGTGAAACATATCCAAGCGTTTCACCTTTTTAGCATTTTAAGCCAAACGTTTACAAATGTTACGAAACAAATCAAAACGTTTCAACTTTTTAGTGATTTAGGCCAAACGTTTAAATTTTTTAGTGATTGAAGCCAAACCCTTACAAATGTTACGAAACAAATCCAAACGTTTAACCTTTTTAGCTATTTAAGCCGAAAGTTGACAAACGTTATGAAACAAATCCAAACGTTTCACCTTTTTAGCGATTTAAGCCAAATGTTAAGAAACAAATCCAAACGTTTCACCTTTTTAGCAATTTAAGCCAAATGTTTACAAATGTTACGAAACAAATCCAAACGTTTCCCCTTTTTAGCTATTTAAGCCAAACGTTTACAAACGTTACGAAACAAACCAAATTTTTCACCTTTTTAGCAATTTAAGTCAAATGTTTACAAGCGTTACGAAAGAAATCCAAACGTTTCACCTTTTTAGTGATTTAAGCCAAACGTTTACAAACATTACGAAATAAAACCAAACTTTTAAAACGTTATGAAACAAATCCAAACGTTTCACCTTTTTAGCGATTTAAGCCAAAAGTTTACAAATTTTACAAAACAAAACCAAGCTTTTAAACTTTTTAGCAATTTAAACCAAACGTTTACAAACATTACAAAACAAATCCAAGCATTTAACCTTTTTTGCAATTTAAGCCAAACGTTTACAAACGTTACGAAACAAATCCAAGCATTTCAGCTTTTTGGCAATATAAGCCAAACATTTATAAACGTTACGAAACAAATCCAAACGTGTCACCTTTTTAGCGATTTTAGCCAAACATTTCCAAACATTACAAAACAAATCCAAACGTTTAACCTTTTTAGCAATTTAAGCAAAACGTTTACAAACGTTACAACACAAATCCAAGCGTTTCACCTTTTTAGCAATTTAAGCCAAACGTATACAAACGTTACGAAACAAATTCAATCGTTTCATCATTTTAGCGATTTAAGACAAACATTTACAAATGTTACGAAATAAATTCAAGTGTTTCACCTTTTAAACGATTTAAGCCAAACATTTAAAAACGTTACGAAACAAATTGAAACTTTTGACCTTTTTAGGGATTTAAGCCAAACGTTTACAAACGTTACGAAACAAATCCAAACGTTTCCGGTTTTTAGCGATTTAAGCCAAACGTTTACAAACGATAAGAAACAAAACATGACGTTTCACCTTTTAAACCAAACGTTCACAAACATTACGAAACAAATCCAAGAGTTTCACCTTTTTAGCTATATAAGCAAAACTTTTATAAACGTTGCGAAACAAATCCAAACCTTTTACCTTTTTAGCGATTTAAGCCAAATGTTTACAAACGTTACGAAACAAATCCAAACGTTTCACCTTTTTAACAATTTAAGCCAAAAGTTTACAAACATTACGAAAGAAAACCAAACGTTTACAAACGTTACGAAACAAATCTAAGCGTGTCACCTTTTTAGCAATTTAAGGGAAACGTTTACAAACGTTACGAAACAAATCCAAGCATTTCACATTTTTTGCAATTTAAGACAAACGTTTACAAACGTTACGAAACAAATCCGAACGTTTAACCTTTTTAGCGATTTAAGCAAAACGTTTAAAACGTTACGAAAGAGAACCAAACGTTTCACCGTCTTAGAGATTTAAGCCAAACGTTTACAAATGAGACGAAACAAATCCAAACATTTCACATTTTTAGCGATTGAAGCTAGATGTTTACAAACTTTACGTAACAAATTAAAACGTTTCACATAATTAGCAGTTTAAGCCAAACTTTTACAAACATTACCAAACAATACCAAGCGTTTCACCTTTTTAGCAATTTAAACCAAACATTTACAAATGTAAAGAAACAAATCCAAGCATTTCACGTTTTTAGCAATTTCAGCAAAACGTTTACAAACGTTACGAAACAAATCCAAACGTTTGACCTTTTTAGCAATTTAAGCCAAACATTTAAAAACTTTACGAAACAAATCCAAATTTTTCACTTTTAGCGAGTTCAGACAAACGTTTAGAGAAGGTACAAAACAAATCGAAACGTTTCACCTTTTTAGCTATTTAAGCCAAACATTTACAAACGCTACAAAACACATCCAAATGTTTCGCCTTTTTTGCAATTTAAGCCAAACGTTTATAAACGTTACCAAACAAATCCAAATGTTTTACCTTTTTAGCGATTTAAGCCAAACGTTGACAAACGTTACGAAACAAATCCAAACGTTGACAAACGTTATGAAACAAATATAAACGTTTTCCTTTTCAAGCGATTGAAGCCAAACGTCACGAAACAAATCCAAACGTTTCACCTTTTTAGCTATTTAAGCCAAACGTTTACAATTGTTACGAAACAAATCCAAATGTTTCACCTTTTTAGCAATTTAAGCCAAATGTTTACAAACGTTACGAAACAAATCCAAACGTTTCACCTTTTAAACGATTTAAGCCAAACATTTACAAACGTTATGAAACAAATCTAAACGATTCACCTTTTTAGCGATTTAAGCCAAATGTTAACAAACGTTACGAAACAAAACCAAACTTTCAAAACGTTACGAAACAAATCCAAACGTTTCATATTTTAGCTATTTAAGCCAAACGATTACAAACTTTAAGAAACAAAACCAAAAGTTTCACCTTTTTAGCAATTTAAGCCAAACGATTACAAACATTACAAAACAAATCCAAGCGTTTCACCTTTTTTGAGATTTAAGTCAAATGTTTACAAACGTTACGAAAGAAATCCAAACGTTTCACCTTTTTAGTGATTTAAGCCAAACGTTTACAAACATTACGAAACAAAACCAAACTTTTAAAACGTTACAAAACAAATCCAAACGTTTAACCTTTTTAGCGATTTAAGCCAAAAGTTTACAAATTTTACGAAACAAAACCAAGCGTTTAAACTTTTTAGCAATTTAAACCAAACGTTTACAAACATTACAAAACAAATCCAAGCATTTAACCTTTTTTGCAATTTAAGCCAAACGTTTACAAACGTTACGAAACAAATCCAAACGTGTCACCTTTTTAGCGATTTTAGCCAAACATTTCCAAACATTACAAAACAAATCCAAACGTTTAACCTTTTTAGCAATTTAAGCAAAACGTTTACAGACGTTACAACACAAATCCAAGCGTTTCACCTTTTTAGCAATTTTAGCCAAACGTTTACAAACGTTACGAAACAAATTCAATCGTTTCATCATTTTAGCAATTTAAGACAAACATTTACAAATGTTACGAAATAAATTCAAGCGTTTCACCTTTTTAACGATTTAAGCCGAACATTTAAAAACGTTACGAAACAAATTGAAACTTTTGACCTTTTTAGGGATTTAAGGCAAACGTTTACAAACGAGACGAAACAAATCCAAACATTTCACATTTTTAGCGATTGAAGCCAGATTTTTACAAACTTTACGAAACAAATTAAAACGTTTCACATAATTAGCAGTTTAAGCCAAACTTTTACAAACATTACCAAACAATACCAAGCGTTTCACCTTTTTAGCAATTTAAACCAAACATTTACAAATGTAAAGAAACAAATCCAAGCATTTCACCTTTTTAGCAATTTCAGCAAAACGTTTACAAACGTTACGAAACAAATCCAAGCGTTTGACCTTTTTAGAAATTTAAGCCAAACATTTAAAAAATTTACGAAACAAATCCAAATTTTTCACTTTTAGCGATTTCAGACAAACGTTTACAGAAGGTACAAAACAAATCGAAACGTTTCACCTTTTTAGCTATTTAAGCCAAACATTTACAAACGCTACAAAACACATCCAAATGTTTCACCTTTTTTGCAATTTAAGCCAAACGTTTATAAACGTTACCAAACAAATCCAAACGTTTTACCTTTTTAGCGATTTAAGCCAAACGTTGACAAACGTTACGAAGCAAATCCAAACGTTGACAAACGTTATGAAACAAATATAAATGTTTCCCTTTTCAAGCGATTGAAGCCAAACGTCACGAAACAAATCCAAACGTTCTACCTTTTTAGCTATTTAAGCCAAACATTTACAATTGTTACGAAACAAATCCAAATATTTCACCTTTTTAGCGATTTAAGCCAAATGTTTACAAACGTTACGAAACAAATCCAAACATTTCACCTTTTTAGCGATTTAAGCCAAACATTTACAAACGTTACGAAAAAAATCTAAACGATTCACCTTTTTAGCGATTTAAGCCAAATGTTAACAACATTACGAAACAAAACCAAACTTTCAAAACGTTACGAAACAAATCCAAAACGTTTCATATTTTAGCTATTTAAGCCAAACGATTACAAACTTTAAGAAACAAAACCAAAAGTTTCACCTTTTTAGCAATTTAAGCCAAACGATTACAAACATTACAAAACAACTCCAAGCGTTTCACCTTTTTTGCAGTTTAAGCCAAATGTATACAAACGCTACGAAACAAATCCAAGTGTTTCACCTTATTAGCAATTTATGCCAAACATTTACAAACGTTAGGTAACAAATCCAAACGTTTCACCTTTTTAGCGATTTAAGTCAAATGATTACAAACATTACAAAAAAATATCCAAACGTTTCACCTTTTTAGCAATTTAAGCAAAACGTTTACAAACGTTACGTTCAAATCCAAGCGTTTCATCTATTTCGCAATTTATGCCAAACATTTACAAACGTTAAGAAACAAATTCAAATGTTTCACCTTTTTAGCGATTTTAGCCAAATGTTTACAAACATTACGAAACAAATTCAAATGTTTCACCTCTTTTCAAGATTTAAGCCAAAGGTTTACAAACGTTACCAAACAAATCCAAACGTTTCACCTTTTTAGCGATTTAACCCAAACGTTCACAAACGTTACGGAACAAATCCAAGAGTTTCACCTCTTTTAGCAATTTAAGCCAAACGATTACAAACGTTACGAAACAAAGCCAAACGTTTCACCTTTTTAGGGATTTAAGCCGAACATTTACAAACGATACGAAACAAAACCAAACATTTCACCTTTTTAGCAATTTAAGCTAAACGTTTCCCCATTTAACCGATTTAAGCCAAACGTTTGAAACGTTACAAAATAAATACAAACCTTTATCCTTTTTCGCGATTTATGCAAAACGTTTACAAACGTTACGAAACAAATCCAAACGTTGCGCCTTTTTAGCGATTGAAGCCAAACATTTACAAATGTTACAAAAAAAATCCAAACGTTTCACCTTTTTACCGATTTATACCAAACGTTTACAAACGTTACGAAACAAATCCAAACGTTTTCCCATTTTAGCGAATTTAGCCAAATGTTTACAAACGTTACGAAAAAAATCCAAGCGTTTCACTTTTTTTAGCAATTTTAGCCAAGCATTTACAAACGTTACGATACAAATTTAAACGTTTTATCTTTTTAGCGATTTAAGCCAAACATTTACAAACATTACAAAAAAATCCAAACGTTTCACCTTTTTACCGATTTAAGTCAAACGTTTAGAAACAATACGAAACAATACCAAACATTTCACATTTTAAGCGATTTAAGCTAAACGTTTAAAAAAACGTTACGAAACAAATCCAAGCGTCTCATCTTTTTAGAAATTTAAGCCAAACGTTTACAAACTTTACCAAATAAATCCAAACGTTTCCCCTTTTTAGAGATTTAAGCCAAACGTTTACAAACATTACCAAACAAATCCAAACGTTTCACCTTTTTAGCGATTTAACCCAAACGTTTACAAACGTTTTCGAAACAAATCAAACGTTTTGCCTTTTTAGCAATTTAAGCCAAATGTTTCAAAACAAATCCAAACGTTTCTCCTTTTAAGCGATATACGCCAAACGTTTATAAACGTTACGAAACGAAACCAAACGTTTAAAACATTACGAAACAAATTCAAACGTTTCACATTTATAGCCTTTTAAGCCAAACCTTTACAAACGTTACGAAACAAAACCAAGCGTTTCACCTATTTAGCAATTTAAGCCAAATGTTTACAACCGTTACAAAATAAATCCAAGCGTTTCACCTTTTCATAAATATAAGCCAAACGTTTACAAACGTTACGAAAAGAATCCAAGTGTTTCACCTCTTTGGCAATTTAAGTCAAACGTTTACAAATGTTACGAAACAAATCCAAACGTTTCACCTTTTTAGTGATTTAAGCCGATCGTTTACAAACGATACGAAACAAAACCAATCATTTCACCTTTTTGGCAATTTATGCAAAACGTTTCCCCATTTTAGCGATTTAAGCCAAACGTTTAAAACGTTACGAAAAAAATCCAAACATTTATCCTTTTTAGTGATTTATGCCAAACGTGTACTAACGTTACGAAACAAATCCAAACGTTTCGCCTTTTTAGCAAGTGAAACCAAACGTTTACAAATGTTACAAAAAAAATCCAAACGTTTCACTTTTTTAGCAATTTATGCCAAACGTTTACAAACGTTACGAAACAAATCCAAATGTTTTCCCATTTTAGCGAATTTAGCCAAACGTTTACAAACGTTACGAAACAAATCCAAGCGTTTCACTTTTTTAGCGATTTAAGCCAAACGTTTACAAACGATACGAAATAAAACAAAACGTTTAAAACAATTACAAAACAAATCCAAACGTCACACATTTTAAGCAATTTAAGCCAAACGTTTACAAACGTTACGAAACAAAGCTGCTTAAAAACGTTACAAAACAAATACAAGCATTTACCATTTTAGCAATTTAAGCCAAACAGATACAAACGTTAGGAAACAAATCAAAACGTTTCCCCATTTTAGCGATTTAAGCCAAACGTTTAAAATATTACGAAAAGAATCCAAATGTTTCCTCTTTTTAGTCATTTAAACCAAACATTTAGAAATGTTACGAAACAAATCCAAACATTTCATCTATTTAGCAATTTAAGCCAAACGTTTACAAACTTAACGAAACAAATCAAAGTGTTTCCCTTTTTAGCAAATTAAGCTAAATGTTGCGAAACATATCCAAGCGTTTCACCTTTTTAGCATTTTCAGCCAAACGTTTACAAATGTTACGAAACAAATCAAAACGTTTCAACTTTTTAGCGATTTATGCCAAACTTTTAAATTTTTTTAATGATTGAAGCCAAACATTTACAAACGTTACGAAACAAATCCAAACGTTTAACCTTTTTAGCGATTTAAGCCAAACGTTTACAAACGTTACGCAACAAATCCAAACGTTTCACCTTTTTAGCTATTTAAGCCAAACGTTTACAAACGTTACGAAACAAACCAAATTTTTCACCTCTTTAGCGATTTAAGTCAAATGTTTACAAACTTTACGAAACAAATCCAAACGTTTCACCTTTTTAGTGATTTAAGCCAAACGATTACAAACATTAAGAAACAAAACCAAACTTTCAAAACATTACGAAACAAATTCAAACGTTTCACCTTTTTAGCGATTTAAGCCAAACGTTTACAAACTTTACGAAACAAAACCAAGCGTTTCACCTTTTTAGCAATTTAAGCTAAAGGTTTACAAACATTACAAAATAAATCCAAGCGTTTCACCTTTTTGGCAATTTAAGCAAAACGTTTACAAACGTTACAAAACAAATCCAAGCGTTTCCCCTTTTTCGCAATTTAAGCCAAACGTTTACAAACGTTACGAAACAAATCCAAGCGTTTCACCTTTTTCGCAATTTAAGCCAAACGTTTACAAACGTTACGAAACAAATCTAAAAGTTTCCCATTTTTAGCGATTTAAGCCAAACGTTTACAAACATTACAAAAAAACCAAACGTTTAACATTTCTAGCAATTTAAGCAAAACATTTACAAACGTTACGACACAAATCCAAGCATTTCACCTTTTTGGCAATTTAAGCCAAACGTTACGAAACAAATTCAAACGTTTCATCTTTTTAGCGATTTAAGCCAAACGTTTAAAATGTTACGAAAAGAATCCAAATGTTTCCCGTTTTAGCCATGTAAGCCAAAAATTTACAAATGTTACGAAACACATCCAAACATTTCATCTTATTAGCAATTTAAGCCAAACGTTTACAAACTTTACGAAACAAATCTAAGCGTTTCACCTTTCTAGCAAATTAAGCTAAACGCTTACAAACGTAGTGAAACATATCCAAGCGTTTCACCTTTTTAGCATTTTAAGCCAAACGTTTACAAATGTTACGAAACAAATAAAAACGTTTCCATTTTTTAGTGATTTAAGCCAAACGTTCAAATTTTTTAGTGATTGAAGCCAAACGTTTACAAACGTTACGAAACAAATCCAAACGTTTAACCTTTTTGCGATTTAAGCCAAAAGTTGACAAACGTTATGAAACAAATCCAAACGTTTCACCTTTTTAGCGATTTAAGCCAAATGTTAAGAAACAAATCCAAACGTTTCACCTTTTTAGCGATTTAAGCCAAATGTTTACAAACGTTACGAAACAAATCCAAACGTTTCCCCTTTTTAGCTATTTAGGCCAAACGCTTACAAACGTTACGAAACAAACCAAATTTTTCACCTTTTTAGCAATTTAAGTCAAATGTTTACAAACATTACGAAACAAATCCAAATGTTTCACCTTTTTAGCGATTTAAGCCAAACGTTTACAAACATTACAGAATAAAACCAAACTTTTAAAACGTTACGAAACAAATCTAAACCTTTCACCTTTTTAGCGATTTAAGCCAAAAGTTTACAAATTTTACGAAACAAAACCAAGCATTTAACCTTTTTAGAAATTTAAACCAAACGTTAACAAACATTACAAAACAAATCCAAGCATTTCACCTTTTTTGAAAATTAAGCCAAACGTTTACAAACATTATAAAACAAATCCAAGCATTTCACCGTTTTAGCAATTTAAGCCAAACATTTATAAACGTTACGAAACAAATCCAAACGTGTCACCTTTTTAGCGATATTAGCCAAACGTTTCCAAACATTACAAAACAAATCCAAACGTTTAACCTTTTTAGCAATTTAAGCAAAACGTTTACAAACGTTAAAACACAAATCGAAGCGTTTCACCTTTTTAGCATTGTAAGCCAAACGTTTACAAACGTTAAGAAATAAATTGAATCGTTTCATCATTTTAGCGATTTAAGACAAACATTTACAAACGTTACGAAACAAATTCAAGCGTTTCACCTTTTTAGCAATTTAAGCCAAACGTTTAAAAACGTTACGAAACAAATTCAAACCTTTGACCTTTTTAGCGATTTAAGCCAAACGTTTACAAACATTACGAAACAAATCCAAACGTTTCCGCTTTCGCGATTTAAGCCAAACGTTTACAAACGATAAGGAACAAAACGTTCACAAACATTACTAAACAAATCCAAGAGTTTCACCTTTTAAACCAAACGTTCACAAACATTACTAAACAAAACTGAACGTTACGAAACAAATCCAAGAGTTTCACCTTTTTAGCTATAGAAGCAAAACGTTTATAAACGTTGCGAAACAAATCCAAACCTTTTACCTTTTTAGCGATTTAAGCCAAATGTTTATAAACATTACGAAACAAATCCAAACGTTTCACCTTTTTAGCGATTTAAGCCAAAAGTTTACAAACATTACGAAAGAAAACCTAACGCTTACAAACGTTACGAAACAAATCCATGCGTTTCACCTTTTTAGCAATATAAGGAAAACGTTTACAAACATTACGAAACAAATCCATGCGTTTCACATTTTTTGCAATTTAAGCCAAACGTTTACAAACGTTACGAAACAAATCTGAACGTTTAACCTTTTTAGCGATTCAAGCCAAACGTTTACAAACGTTACGAAACAAATCCGAACATTTTCCCATTTTAGCGATTTAAGCCAAACGTTTAAAACATTACGAAACAAAACCAAACGTTTCACCGTCTTAGCGATTTAAGCCAAACGTTTACAAATGAGACGAAACAAATCCAAACGTTTCACATTTTTAGCGATTGAAGTCAGACGTTTACAAACTTTACGAAACAAATTCAAACGTTTCACATAATTAGCAATTTAAGACAAACGTTTACACACATTACCAAACAAAACCAAGCGTTTTACCTTTTTAGCAATTTAAACCAAACATTTGCAAATGTAACGAAACAAATTTAAGCGTTTCACCTTTTTAGCAATTTAAGAAAAACGTTTACAAAAGTTACGAAACAAATCCAAGCGTTTCACCTTTTAGCATTTTATGCCAAACGTTTAAAAACTTTACGAAACAAATCCAAAATTTTCACTTTTTTAGCAATTTAAACCAAACGTTTACAGACGGTACAGAACAAATCGAAACGTTTCACCTTTTCAGCTATTTAAGCCAAACATTTCCAATTGCTACAAAACACATCCAAATGTTTCACCTTTTTCACAATTTAAGCCTAACGTTTATAAACGTTACAAAACAAATCCAAACGTTTTAACTTTTTAGCGATTTAAGCCAAACGTTGACAAACGTTACGTAACAAATCCAAACGTTGACAAACGTTACGAAACAAATCCAAACGTTTCCCCTTTTAAGCGATTGAAGCCAAACGTCACGAAACAAATCTAAACGTTTCACCTTTATAGCTATTTAAGTCAAACGGTTACAATTGTTACGAAACAAATCCAAAAGTTTCACCTTTTTTGCGATTTAAGCCAAATGTTTACAAACGTTACAAAACAAATCCAAACGTTTCACCTTTTTATCGATTTAAGCCAAACGTTTACAAACGTTACGAAACAAATCCAAACGTTTCACCTTTTTAGCGATTTAAGCCAAACGTTTACAAACGTTACGAAACAAAACCAAACTTTCAAAACGTTACGAAACAAATCCAAACGTTTCACATTTTAGCTATTTAAGCCAAACGTTTACAAACGTTATGAAACAAATCCAAACGTTTCACCTTTTTAGCGATTTAAGTCAAACGTTTACAAACATTACAAAAAAAATCCAAATGTTTAACCTTTTTAGCAATTTAAGCAAAACGTTTACAAACGTTATGTTCAAATCCAAGCGTTTCATCTTTTTTTCTATTTATGCCAAACGTTTACAAACGTTACGAAAAAGTTCAAATGTTTCACCTTTTTAGCGATTTAAATCAAATGTTTACAAACGTTACGAAACAAATCCAAACATTTTACCTTTTTAGCGATTTAAGCCAAACGTTTACAAACATTACGAAACAATCCAAACGTTTCCCCTCTTTGGCTATTTAAGCCAAACGTTTACAAACGCTATGAAACAAATCCAAGCGTTTCATCTCTATAGCAATTTAAACCAAACGTTTACAAACGTTACGAAACAAATCCAAACGTTTCACCTTTTTAGAGATTTATGCAAAACGTTTACAAGCGTTACCAAACAAATCCAAACGTTTCACCTTTTTAGTGATTTAACCCAAACGTTTACAAACGTTTTCGAAACAAATCCAAACGTTTCACCTTTTTAGCGATATACGCTAAACATTTACAAACGTTACGAAACGAAACCAAACGTTTAAAACGTTAGGAAACAAATCCAAACGTTTCACATTTTTAGCGAGTCAAGCCAAACATTTACAAGCATTACGAAACAAAACCAAGCGTTTCACCTTTTTAGCAATTTAAGCCAAATATTTACAAACGTTACGAATCAAATCCAATTGTTCACCTTTTTAGAAATTTAAACCAAATGTTCACAAACGTTCTGAAACAAATCCAAGCGTTTCACCTCTTTAGTAAGTTAAGCCAAACCTTTATAAACGTTACGAAACAAATCCAAGAGTTTCACCTCTTTTAGCAATTTAAGCCAAACATTACGAAACAAATCCAAACGTTTCACCTTTTTAGCGATTTAAGCCGAACGTTTACAAACGATATTAAACAAAACCAAACATTTCACCTTTTTAGCAAATTAAGCTAAACGTTTCCCCATTTTACCGATTTAAGCCAAACGTTTGAAACGTTACGAAACAAATCCAAACATTTCTCCTTTTTAGCGATCTATGCCAAACGTTTACAAACGTTATGAAACAAATCCAAACGTTGCGCCTTTTTAGCGATTGAAGCCAAACGTTTACAAATGTTACAAAAGAAATCTAAACGTTTCACCTTTTTAGCGATTTATGCCAAACGTTTACAAACGTTACGAAATAAATCCAAACTTTTTCTCATTGTAGCGAATTTAGCCAAACGTTTACAAATATTACGAAACAAATCCAAGCGTTTCACCTTTTTAGCAATTTTAGCCAAACGTTTACAAACGTTACGAACCAAATTCAAAAGTTTCATCTTTTTAGCGATTTAAGCCAAACATTTACAAACGTTACGAAACAAATCCTAAAGTTTCTCCTTTTTACCGATTTAAACCAAATGTTTACAAACAATACGAAACAAATCCAAATGTTTCACGGTTTTAGCGATTTAAGCCAAACGTTTAAAAAAACATTACGAAACAAATCCAAGCGTTTCATCTTTTTAGCAATTTGAGCCAAACATTTACAAACAATACGAAACAAATCCAAACGTTTCACCTTTTTAGCGATTTAACCCAAATGTTTACAAACGTTTTCGAAACAAATCCAAACGTTTTGCATTTTTAGCAATTTAAGCCAAACGTTTACAAACGTTTTAAAACAAATCCAAACATTTCACCTTTTGAGCGATATACGCCAAACATTTACAAACGTTACGAAACGAAATCAAACGTTTAAAACGTTGAGAAACAAATCCAAACGTTTCCCCTTTTTAGAGATTTATGCCAAATGTTTACAAACGTTACCAAACAAATCCAAACGTTTCGCCTTTTTAGTGATTTAACCCAAACGTTTACAAACGTTTTCGAAACCAATCCAAACGTTTCACTTTTTGAGCGATATATGCTAAACATTTACAAACGTTACGAAACGAAACAAAACGTTTAAAACGTTTTAAAACAAATCCAAACGTTTCACATTTTTAGCGATTCAAGCCAAACCTTTACAACTGTTACGAAACAAAACCAAGCGTTTCACTCTTTTAGAAATTTAAGCCAAACATTTACAAACGTTACGAATCAAATCCAATTGTTTCACCTTTTTAGCAATTTAAACCAAACGTTCACAAACGTTCTGAAACAAATCCAAGTGTTTCACCTCTTTAGTAATTTAAGCCAAGAGTTTACAAACGTTACGAAACAAATCCAAGAGTTCCACCTCTTTTAGCAATTTAAGCCAAACATTTACAAATGTTATGAAACAAATCCAAACGTTTCACCTTTTTAGCGATTTAAGCCGAACGTTTGCAAACGATATTAAACAAAACCAAACATTTCACCTTTTTAGCAATTTAAGCTAAATGTTTCCCCATTTTACCGATTTAAGCCAAACGTTTGAAACGTTACGAAACAAAACCAAACATTTATCCTTTTTAGCAATTTATGCCGAAAGTTTACAAACGTTATGAAGCAAATCCAAACGTTGCGCCTTTTTAGCAATTAAAGCCAAACGTTTACAAATGTTACAAAAGAAATCCAAACGTTTCCCCTTTTTATCAATTTATGCCCAACGTTTACAAACGTTCCGAAACAAATCCAAACGTTTTCCCATTTTAGCGAATTTAGCCAAACGTTTACAAATGTTACGAAACAAATCCAAGCGTTTCACCTTTTTAGCAATTTTAGCCAAACATTTACAAACGTTACGAAACAAATTCAAACGTTTCTTCTTTTTAGCGATTTAAGCCAAACATTTACAAATGTTACAAAACAAATCCAAACGTTTCTCCTTTTTACCGATTTAAGCCAAACTTTTACAAACAATACGAAACAAATCCAAACGTTTCCCGTTTTTAGCGATTTAAGCCAAACGTTTAAAAAAACGTTATGAAACAAATCCAAGCGTTTCATCTTTTTAGCAATTTGAGCCAAACGTTTACAAACGTTACGAAACAAATGCAAACGTTTCACCTTTTTAGAGATTTAAGTCAAACGTTTACAAATGTTACCGAACAAATACAAACATTTCACCTTTTTAGCGATTTAACCCAAACGTTTACAAACGTTTTCGAAACAAATCCAAACGTTTTGCATTTTTTAGCAATTTAAGCCAAACGTTTACAAACGTTTTAAAAAAAATCCAAACATTTCACTTTTTTAGCGATATACGCCAAACGTTTACAAAGGTTACGAAACGAAACCAAACGCTTAAAACGTTACGAAACAAATCCAAACGTTTCACATTTTTAGCAATTCAAGCAAAACCTTTACGAATGTTACGAAACAAAACCAAGCGTTTCATCTTTTTAGCAATTTAAGCCAAATGTTTACAAACGTTACGAAATAAATCCAAGTGTTTCCCCTTTTTAATAATTTAAGCCAAACGTTTACAAACTTTCCGAAACAAATCCAAGCGTTTCACCTTTTTAGTAATTTAAGCCAAACGTTTACAAACGTTACGAAACAAATCCAAGTGTTTCACCTTTTTAGCAATTTAAGCCAAACGTTTACAAACGATACGAAACAAATCCAAACTTTTCACCTTTTTAACAATTTAAGCAAAACGTTTCTCCATTTTAGCGATTTAAGTCAAACGTTTAAAACTTTACGAAACAAATCCAAACATTTCGCCTTTTTAGCGCTGGAAGCCGAACGTTTACAAATGTTACAAAACACATCCAAGCGTTCCACCTCTTTAGCGATTTAAGCCAAATGTTTATAAACGTTACGAAACAGATCGAAACGTTTTCCCATTTAAGCGATTTTAGCCAAACGTTTATAAACGTTACGAAACAAATTCAAGCGTTTCACATTTTTAGCGATTTAAGCCAAACTTTTTCAAAAGATACGAAACAAAACCAAACGTTTAATATAATTACGAAACAAATCCAAACGTTAAACATTTTTCGCAATTTAAGCCAAACGTTTACAAATGTTACGAAACAAAGCCGTTTACAAACATTACGAAACAAATCCAAGCGTTTACCGTTTTAGAAATTTAAGCCAAACATTTACAAACGTTATGAAACAAATCCAAACGTTTCCCCATTTTAGCGATTTAATCCAAACGTATAAGTTGTTACAAAAAGAATCCAAATGTTTCCCCTTTTTAGCAATTTAAGTCAGACATTTACAAACGTTACAAAACAAATCCAAACGTTTCATCTTTTTAGCAAATTAAGCCAAACCTTTACAAACATTACGAAACAAATCCAAGAGTTTCACTTTTTTAGCAAATTAAGACTAACGTTTACAAACGTTACGAAACTAATCCAAGTGTTTCACTTTTTTAGCAAATTAAGACAAACATTTACAAACGTTACGAAACAAATCCAAGTGTTTCACCTTTTTAGCCATTTAAACCAAACGTTTACAAACATTACGAAACAAATACAAACATTTCACCTTTTTAGCGATTGAAGCCAAACATTACAAACATTATATATATTTGGTTACTATACTCTTTTAATCATTCATTTCTTTAACTTAAACCAATTCTCTTTAAAACTTTCTATTTTAACTTAACGATTAATTATTTACTTTATCTCAATTACGTACGTATTATTTATATCCAATAAATAATATGATTCCAAAATTATTATTTTCCATCAATATTCTTTTAATCGCTATTCTCGGGGCTTAATTGGCTAATTTATATTTTGGTCCTTGAACTTTTTAAAGTTGTAATATAGTCGAAAACGCATCCGCGTCCAAATTTTGAACAGTCTCCGATTGACTTGAAACTTTTACCATAAATACTATAAAGTATTTCGCGGAACTTGGCGAAATAATTTTTCTCAAGGGATCTATATTTTATTTTATATTAATTTTCTAAGCCTTATCCTTCAATCCTGCTAATCCGCTCAATAAAATTTAGTCTAAATTCCTGATATTATTAAATTAAATCCATCTTAACTTAATTTATCGGAATTTGCGACACGTGGCACAATTTAATTTAAAATATTTGGGGTATCACATAAAACTTTCTTATTTACTTTATTCCATTGATAGTTTTACAATCATAATACTTTTACGCATCAAGTATTACGTTCCTTTGTAAAGACTTATGGTCTTGTCCTCTACTTGCCATCCTAATGAACTTTCTTGATAGCGGTGTTGTGTCCAAATATCGTTACCATTCTTACATTTCATACTTATCGCTTTTTCCTTATATCTGACGTCATCGGGTTAAACTTGCTGGTAGTAGACTCCTTTGTTTGCGTACTTCAAGTTATTTGTCAGAAGTAATTGTTTCACCTTGACGTACCGCAGTTGCTCCTTCATTGGAAGTTAGTTAATATCACGTTCCTTATACTGTCACTACCTTGATCATAATTTTCTGATAACATCGACTTGTGCGACTGCTATACACTTTCGCTGTTTTGATATCCATCGTGTTCTTTGAAATTCTGTATGTCGTCATTTCTTGATGGTTTCCCACTTATTTTCATGTAGCAAGGTTCCTTACTTGCATTACTCAAATTACTTATCCACAATAATCGTTTCACTTGTAGATCTACTCTTAATCTTATGTTTGTTATCTTACTGTTATCTATCTTCCTATGATATATAATTTCACTCTAATTGATCGTAGAGTGAAAGGATACTTTGTCTTTGTTACTTATCAATTCTTCGCTCTGTTGACTTACTATTTTTATGGTCTTATATCACGAATCAAATCTCTCTTGAAATGCTCCATAGTGTATGTACCAAAACTCGTTTAAATACTTATATCCAAGTTTACATCCTTGGCGAAGTGGTTTTACTTAGGTCAGGGAGATCTTTTTATAGCATTCATCTTCCACAGCGTATGTTGTCTCTTTATCCTTTAGTTTTATTCATTTCTCTGGTTAGTATTACTTTCCCTTCATTTAAGACTCTGTTTCTAATTTCCAAATTCGTAGATTAATTTTGTAGCCTTTCCTTCTTAGTAGTTACAAGTATTCTACATGCTGCTTTGATCTACCACTCGTGGTATTGTTGTTCTTTCATATTCTTTCAATAGCTTCTTATCTTAGTGCCTTATCGTTTTCATTAGACATTCCTTATCTAATGTTACTTTATTTTAATCCAATCTTAATATTCACAAACGTTGTGAAACATATCCAAGCGTTTCACCTTTTTAACATTTTAAGCCAAACGTTTACAAATGTTACGAAACAAATCAAAACGTTTCAACTTTTTAGTGATTTAAGCCAAACGTTTACAATTTTTTAGTGATTGAAGCCAAATATTTACAAACTTTACGAAACAAATCCAAACGTTTCACCTCTTTAGCGATTTAAGCCAAACTTTACGAAATAAATCCAAACGTTTCACCTTTTTAGCGATTTAAGCCAAACGTTTACAAACGTTACGAAACAAATCCAAACGTTTCACCTTTTTAGCTATTTAAGCCAAATGTTTACAAACGTTACGAAACAAACTAAATTTTTCACCTTTTTAGCGATTTAAGTCAAATGTTTACAAACGTTACGAAACAAATCCAAACGTTTCACCTTTTTAGTAATTTAAGCCAAACGTTTACAAACATTACGAAACAAAACCAAACTTTTGAAATGTTACGAAACAAATCCAAACGTTTCACCTTTTTAGCGATTTAAGCCAAACGTTTACAAACTTTACGAAACAAAACCAAGCGTTTCACCTTTTTAGCAATTTAAGCCAAACGTTTACAAACATTACAAAACAAATCCAAGCGTTTCACCTTTTTTGCAATTTAAGCCAAAACATTTACAAACGTTACGAAACAAATCCAAGCATTTCACCTTTTTTGCAATTTAAGCCAAACGTTTATAAACGTTATGAAACAAATCCAAACGTTTCACATTTTTAGCGACTTAAGCCAAATATTTATAAACATTACAAAACAAATCCAAACGTTTAACCTTTCTAGCAATTTAAGCAAAATGTTTACAAACGTTATGACACAAATCCAAGCATTTCACCTTTTTAGCAATTTAAGCCAAACGTTTACAAACGTTACAAAATAAATTCAAACGCTCTATCTTTTTAGCGATTTAAGCCAAACATTTACAAACGTTACGAAACAAATTCAAAAGTTTCACCTTTTTACCGATTTAAGCCAAACGTTTACAAACAATACGAAACAAATCCAAACGTTTCTCGTTTTTAGCGATTTAAGCCAAACGTTCAAAAAACCGTTACGAAACAAATCCAAGCGTTTCATCTTTTTAGCAATTTAAGCCAAACGTTTATAAATATTATGAAACAAATCCAAACGTTTCCCCTTTTTAGAGATTTAAGCCAAACGTTTAGAACGTTACCAAACAAATCCAAACGTTTCACCTTTTTAGCGATTTAACCCAAAAGTTTACAAACGTTTTCGAAACAAATCCAAACGTTTTGCCGTTTTAGCAATTTAAGCCAAACTTTTGCAAACGATTTAAAACAAATCCAAACCTTTCACCTTTTTAGCGATATACGCCAAACATTTATAAACGTTACGAAACGAAATCAAACGTTTAAAACGTTACGAAACAAATCCAAACGTTTCACATTTTTAGCGATTCAAGCCAAACCTTTACAAACGTTACGAAACAAAACGAAGCTTTTCACGTTTTTAGCAATTTAAGCCAAATGTTTACAAACGTTACGAAACAAATCCAAGTGTTTCACCTTTTTAGCAATTTAAGCCAAACGTTTACAAACGATATGAAACAAATCCAAACGTTTTATATTTTTAACAATTTAAGCAAAAAATTTCTCCATTTTAGCGATTTAAGCCAAACGTTTAAAACTTTACGAAACAAATCCAAACATTTCACCTTTTTTAGCGATTTAAGCCTAACGTTTACAAATGTTACAAAACAGCTCCAAACGTTTCACCTCTTTAGCGATTTAATCCAAACGTTTACAAATGTTACGAAACAAATCCTAACGTTTTCCCATTTTAGCGATTTTAGCCAAACATTTATAAACGTTACGAAACAAATGAATGCGTTTTTACTCTTTTAGCGATTTAGGCCAAACTTTTACAAACGATACGAAACAAAACCAAAAGTTTAAAACAATTACGAAACAAATCCAAACGTTAAACATTTCTCGCAATTTAAGCCAAACGTTTACAAACGTTACGAAACAAAGCCGTTTACAAACGTTACGAAACAAATCCAAGCGTTTACCGTTTTAGCAATTTAAGCCAAACATTTACAAACGTTATGAAACAAATCCAAACGTTTCCCTATTTCAGCGATTTAAGCCAAACGTTTAAAATGTTACGAAAAGAATCCAAATGTTTCCCCTTTTTAGCAATTTAAGCCAAACATTTAGAAACGTTACGAAACAAATCCAAACGTTTCATTTTTTTAGCAAATTAAGCCAAACGTTTACAAACATTACGAAACAAATCCAAGCGTTTCACTTTTTTAGCAAATTAAGACACACGTTTACAAACATTGTGAAACAAATCCAAGCGTTTCACTTTGTTAGCAAATTAAGACAAACATTTACAAACGTTACGAAACAAATCCAAGCGTTTCACCTTTTTAGCAATTTAAGCCAAACGTTTACAAACATTACGAAACAAATCCAAACATTTCACCTTTTTAGCGATTAAAGCCAAACGTTACAAACGTTATATATATTTGGTTAATGTACTCTTTTAATCCTTCATTTCTTTAACTTAAACCAATTCTCTTTAAAACTTTCTATTTTAACTTAACGATTAATTATTTACTTTATCTCAATTACGTACGTATTATTTATATCGAATAAATAATACGATTCTAAAATTATTATTTTCCATCAATATTCTCTCAATCGCTGTTCTCGGGGCTTAATTGGCTAATTTATGTTTTGGTCGTTGAACTTTTTATAAGTTGCAATTTAGTCTAAAACGCATCCGCGTCCAAATTTTGAACAGTCTCTAATTGACTTGAAACTTTTACCATAAATACTATAAAGTATTTCGCGGACCTTGGCAAAATAATTTTTGTCACGGGATCTATATTTTATTTTATATTAATTTTCTAAGCCTTATCCTTCAATCCCGCTAATCCGCTCAATAAAAGTTAGTCTGAATTCCCGATATTATTAAATTAAATCCATCTTAACTTAATTTATCGGAATTTGCGACACGTGGCACAATTTAATAAATACTTTTACTCACGATTCATTCTTATTGCAACTCATTATTTCCTTTCATGTACTTCTTTATTCTCATTCTCTCATTCCACCTGTCTTTGTTACGTTTCTAATCGTTGATAAAATCTTAGACGTCGCTTCTTTTGGATCACTTTAAAATCCAATACATTTGTATTCTCTTATACTCATGAGATGCATCCAACACTAACATTCGTTATGTCAGTGAGACTAATTTCAATATCCAATTATCGCATTTCTTTAAAACTTCTCGATTTTTCAAGCAAAACCCATGTTGAATCTTATACTTGACTTCCGTAGCACTTTTTGTATCCTTTCCTCATACTAGTCACTTGTCTATTTAATCGCCTTGATTCGTCCCAGATGTCTCGCAAGATATTTTGGATCCTAGACAACCATCGTTGCCATTAGAATGTTTGATCTTACTCCATCTATCTCTTGAAAATTGAAATGCCAATCATTAACGTTCCACGTATCCTTTTTTTTCGTCCTAATTACTTATAAAGCGCTAATAAACTCTTGGCCATATTCCAAAATGATCTATGTCATCATTTTCTATTCTATTCTAGATACAGTTAATGCATCTCTTAACCTTAAAACTAGTCGAACTCATCGTTTCGCCTGTTGGTACGATGCCCTCTCTTTTTTATCTTCAAACTAGTATACTTTTAACTTCGATCAATGTCCTTAAATTACGACTTCACTCTTGGTATTCTAATCTTAACTATTCATTCTTCTTCTTTAACTTGTTCATTATATATCTTTCTATCCACTTGCTCAGCTATATCCAATTGGAGATATTCCTATACCCGTGTACTTAATCCATTGTAACATTCCTCATTCGTCGTCACTTTTGGTATCAAACTTCAGGATCTTTTTGTCTTTATTGGCTATATATCTTTCTTTCTATTTGATCTTATTATAGTCCAACTCCTTTTTATACGTCGTTTTCTTGCTTTCTCCGTTTATCATAACATCCTTGTCCGGGTACCTTCGTTCGTATACGTATGTATCCTAAGTGTTAACTTACTTTGATTCCTCCGCCAGTCCTAAAGTATAGAACCTTTTATTTGTATACGTCTAGTGCAATCTTTGTCATGAAACATATGTTGTCCTTCCACATGTATCGTCCAAGTTTCCTTTAAGTGTCCTCATCAACATCGCATAGCTATATTCTTCACGCTTCATCTTTCTTATCCTCATCTCGTGACCTTATACTTCGTGTACATGTCCTTATCCTTTAATTTGTTGGTCATAATGCCCAACCGCACAGCTCATTACACAAATTTCCAACTCCTTAACATAGTCCACGGAATATGCAATTCATCCTTTAACTTTATTAATCATGTATGTCCCCCCATACACATCTGATACATATTTTTACATCTTTATTTCTTATACTCTCGCAGTGTGTTGGCTAGGTTGGTTATTTCCAGTCGTATAAGTCTCCTATGAATAGTCTTATGAAGATGCCGTTTAGTCCTCCGTTCGACGATCGCAACAGACAACTCCTAGTCAACCTTCTTACGAACATAGTACTCCGATATTAAACCGATCTGACGGTTCAATCAAAAGATATGTTAATAGTCACGACCAAAATTATTGAGTCGAGACCGACGCTAGGGAATGGGAGTGGTAGCTCCAAATCCCGTAGCAAGCCTAGAACCACTATGAATTTTTTGCGAATTAAATATATTATTCTATATAAAACATTTTCAGAAAACCTTTAAAACATTATCATTACAAATATAAAATTATCTTAATTATTTTCCGAAAACATTTACAAATGATTCTTAGAAACGAGGGTCTTACCGAGCGATATCTCATATCTAGCACTGCCCTGTTTCTAGTCATAATTGCGACCAATTCCATTCATGGCAATTGGTTAAAGAAATCAAACGGAAGAAAATATCATTCTTTAAAATTAATTATATATATGTCGTTTGAGTTCAACATTAGGCACAAACATACATCTACGGACTACTGCAGAGCTATGAAGTGATACATCCTTTAACACATACTTCAACTACTGTAAACTTCCGGAACAAGAAATGGAAGTCCATCCTTTAAAAATGCTTTCACCTGAAAGGAAAGACTATGAGGGGTCAGTATATGGGAATATACTAAGTGAGTTCATACATTTACTAATAAGTATTCAAGTAAAACATAAAACAATGCAATAGCTTTCAAATCATATGTAGCCAAGTACAAGATCTGATTGAAACCCTAATCCTCGAACATATCAATCATATATATATAATCAAATCAAATTGATCCCAATGGTCCGATCCAGGAGTGTTCACACTCTACCACGTCGATCGCGACAAATCAATTAATCCCAAAGTGTGAGTCCAACTCACTAGATACGGGGACTCCAGGTTACACCGTAGCCGAGTGCTCACTCGTATCGAATTCATTGTCCAACTTCGAAATTCATACTCATAATCAAGTTTACAGCTGTACCAAATAAAAACTAGTGATCACACAGTTCTATTGTCGCCCGATAAGGAGCACGTTCCATCGGATCAATACTAGTTTCAAATCAATCATATATGCAATTCATATAAGGAATTTGCATTGCAAATACTCAAATCAAATATAAAGCAATATAAAGATATTTGCTTATGTAAATACTTTAAAAGTAAATTATATAAACTCACTGTGACCGCTTATATCCAAAAATGTTACGTTAAACAAAACTCGTTAAGCTTCACGAGCTCCTGGTCCAGCTGCTTCTTGCCTCGCCGGATTTAAAACAATTTAAAACAATTGACTCACATCAGAATCCTATTCTAAGATTGACTCTAGACTCAAGACATGACACACTATTCTCATAACTGTCGTGCTTCTCACGCGTATATCCCGATAAACAGTATCTAACTCGTTTACGATTTGTATCTCTTTTCTACTTAACTCACGTTTAACCTCATTAGGTTAACGATTCATTCGATTAATAATCAATCGATTTCAACCTTGATACACGAATACGAAACGGGTATTAAAAACAAAACGATTGGGAAAACGAGGGTCCTGGTGCACGCTCGTGCATTGCGATGCACGTTCGTGTACCTCCTGCTGGTTCACATTCCTGCACCACATGTTGGTGCACGGCCCCCGGAATCCATTTTCCGGGGCTTTCCGACATGCTGTACGCCCATTTTTGCATAAACAACATTCAAATGCATCAAAAATACTATATCTAAACTCAAAACAACCAAATTCAATTCTAAAACCGTTAAAACGATAAAATCGTTTCGTGGCCTAAAATTTTTACTCGATATATACTAAAATCCATCCACCCAAACAAAAAAACGTCAATCTTACCGTGATTTGCCACTGAAATACGATAGTTTCGAGCTATAGAACGTCGGAAACAGACGAGAAACAGAGATCGAGCGACGAACCGTAATTGATCGTCGTGAGAAATGGAAAAGAGAAAGAAGTGAAGGATAAAGGATTCTGGATCCTTCATCTGATGAAGGAATGTTTATATATATTTGGTTAATTTACTCTTTTAATCCTTCATTTCTTTAACTTAAACCAATTCTCTTTAAAACTTTCTATTTTAAATTAACGATTAATTATTTATTTTATCTCAATTACGTACGTATTATTTATATCCAATAAATAATACGATTCCAAAATTATTATTTTCCATAATGATCTTTTAATCACTGTTTTCGGGGCTTAATTGGCAAATTTACGTTTTGGTCCTTGAACTTTTCAAAAGTCGCAATTTAGTTGAAAACGCATCCGCGTCCAAATTTTGAACAGTCTCCGATTGACTTGAACCTTTTACCATAAATACTATAAAGTATTTCGCGGACCTTGGCAAAAAAAATTCCGTCAAGGGATCTATTTTTTATTTTATATTAATTTTCTAAGCCTTATCCTTCATTCCAGCAAATCTGCTCAGTAAAAGTTAGTCTAAATTCCCGATATTATTAAATTAAATCCATCTTAACTTAATTTATCGGAATTTGCGACACGTGGCACAATTTAATTACATTAAAATATTTAGGGTATTACAAAACCTTACGAAACAAATCCAAACGTGTCATCTTTTAAGCAATTTAAATCCAAACGTTTCCCCTCTTTACCTATTTAAGCCAAACGTTTACAAACGTTATGAAATAAATCGAAACGTTTCACTTTTTTAGCGATTTAAGCCAAACTTTTCACCTTTTTAGCGATTTAAGCCAAACATTTCACCTTTGTAGCGATTTAAGCCAAATGTTTACAAACGTTTCGAGACAAATCCAAACGTTTCACATTTTTAGCGATATATGCCACACGTTTACAAACGTCACGAAACAAATCCAAATGTTTCACCTTTATAACAATTTAAGACAAACGTTTACAAACGTTACCAAACAAATCCAAACGTTTCGCCTTTTTTGCGATTGAAACCAAACGTTTACAAATATTAAGAAACAAATCCAAATGTTACAAAACAAATCCAAACGTTTCACCTTTTTAGCGATTTAAGCCAAACGTTTGCAAACGTTACGAAACAAATCCAAACGTTTCACCTTTTTAGCAATTTAAATCCAACGTTTCTCCTTTTTAGCGATATAAGTCAAAAGTTTACAAACGTTACAAAACAAATCCAAACGTTTCACCTTTTTAGCGATTAAAGCCAATCGTTTCACCTTTTTAGCGATTTAAGCCAAACTTTTACAAACATTACCAAATAAAACCAATCATTTACAAACGTTACGAAACAATTCTAAACGTTTCACCTTTTTAGCAATTTCAGCCAAACGTTTACAAACGTTACGAAACAAATCTAAACGTTTCTCCTTTTTAGCAATTTAAGCTGAACGTTTACAAACATTACTGTAACACCCATATTTAAATTGCATATAGTCATACTCATACATTCATGCATTTCCATGGTCAAGAGTAAGCGTCGTTCATTTGCATTTACATGAGTATTTAAATTAATGATTCATGTTAATTAAATGAAAATAATGGGGGTTTGATTAATGCTATAACTATTCAAAATGAATAATAGGTAGTATAACGACCAACAAATATATCATAACTAAATTTGAGGGAAAGTATGTCGGTAAATTAGGTTGATTTGAGTAGTTCAAAATGAATTAAGTTTGAGGTTAGAATTGAACATATAAAATATTTTCAAGGATTCAATGAGATATTAGTATTTAAGAATGATTCCATAAACCCAATCTTATTATAGCATGAATAAGCCCTAGCTAAATTATAAAAACTACCTCTTCACTTTCATTCATCATATATCAAAACATAAACAAGATCAATTAAAGATTGGATCAAGAAAAGAAGATATTTGGTAAGTAATTTAAGTGTTTTGGTTGATTAGGTTAGAGTTCATCATCTTTTTGTAAAGAAATCTGTTTATATCTAAAATGTGTTGTTTATATCAAAAGTCGAGTTATAATACTCCAAATTGATTGATTTTTGATTCTATGGAAACTATAGCCAGTCCACTACAATTGTTATTCTTTTTGTATCATCATTTGAAGTCGCTATGATAGCCTAATACTCCACACCATTTTGTTGCTCTGTGTGCCTATACAGCCTGATAAGTTGTCACCAAAACATGAATATCTCATTGTTTAGAGATCTAATTGAGTTGTTTTTTATTGATATAACTTCACCGAAGGGTTTTATCAAATTTTGTTTATATTGATGCGTGGATCAATTTCAAGATAGGGTATATGTTCTCCCTACTTTGTAGAACTATGGCTGAAACATTAGCTACTTGCGAAATTGATAAAATGAGATATAAATGTCCAAATAATGCCATTTTTGATTCTGTGGATTGCTTATGATGTTAACTCAAACTTTTTAGCTTTGAAAAAAGACTAATTCTGTCATTTGGATGGTGAATAAGGGAGGAACATTTATATGTACAACCTGTCTAGACAGTTTAACCTAGTGGTGTTGTAATGTGCATAATCTGATTTATACGAATCCAATTGATGTGCTTCTAATTGGAAATGAAACTAAACTCAAATATACAGGACTAATATAAATATATTTTGTATAAATAATGTTTGCGTTAGGAGTAGTACCTATTTGAAGTCATTACACATAATCTGCCTAGAAAAAGGGGTTATGTTTACTAATTTATTTCTTTATGTAAATTGAGGAAATAGTTATACCTTGTGAATGAATTGAGATTATATATATGTGAATAGGTACTTATAGACTAGAAGGGAATACGACGGACAAGTCTGAAACTTCACGGGTTTGAGACTCGGTGAATTGAGTAAATGAATCATAAGTGTTATACTTTAGTATATATGTTTGTTTGCAATTGCAAGTGTGTATTGATTTAAGAAGTAAATGCGCTTGTGAATCATGCTTGAATTGTTGATGTGAGTCATGTTTTGGTTTTGAGAATCATGTCATGCTTATGTTTGGATATTCAATGAGAATTGAGATAGTCTTTGGTTGCCTAAAATGGCGATTCGGGCTAACGACGTGAGATTGAGTTATTGGTTGCCTAAAGGGCGATTTGGGCCAACATGAGAATTATGCGCATGATTGAATATCCTTTTATGACCTTAATGTTGATTGGAAATGTGAGAATATGTTTGCTTTGAATTGAACATTGGACTACTACATTTGCTATGGTAGTTTATGTTGAATGGATCATTGCTTGAGTTATATATTAGTTACTTGAAATGGTTATGAATGTCTATATTTAGTATGCATATATCTATTTTCTTATTGAGTTGCAGGCTCACCCCTATGCGTTATTTTTTTCAGGATACAAAGAGTTGCATTGAGTCGACATTTGCATCTGATAGAGTTTTCAGGTGGGCAAATGGAGAGTTCATTCCACGTGCATATTTTGAAGTGTTTATGAGTATAAGATATATAACAAAGCTTTTGTACTAAGAGTTTTTGTATAAACATATGAATAACTGTTTGATGTGAGATAATTTGAATGTAACAGCTATGCGATTAGTTAAAACTTTTGTGTCGAAATATAACATATATTAAATGGATTTAGTGATATTTGTTATAGGTGTTTGAGAATATAATGTTTTAATTTGAGGGTGTAACAGTTACGAAACAAAACCAAACGTTTCACCTTTTTAGCTATTTAAGTCAAACGTTTACAAACATTACGAAACAAAACCAATCATTTACAAACATTATGAAACAAATCTAAACGTTTCACCTTCTTAGCAATTTAAGCCAAACGTTTACAAACGTTACGAAACAAATCAAAATGTTTCCTATTTTTAGCGATATAAGCCGAATGTTTACAAACGTTACGAAACAAAACCAAAAGTTTCACCTTTTTAGCTATTTAAGCCAAACAATAACAAATGTTATAAAACAAAATCAAATGTGTCACCTTTTAAGCGATATAAGCCGAACTTTTACAAACGCTACGAAAAAAATCCAAATGTTTCACCTATTTAACAATTTAAACCAAACGTTGACAAACGTTACGAAACAAAACCAAATGTTTCACCTTTTTAGCGATTTAAGCCAAACGTTTACAAAAGTTACAAAACAAATCCAAACGTTTAACCTTTTTAGCGGTTTAAGCCAAACGTTTACAAATGTTAAGAAACAAATCCAAATGTTTCACCTTTTTAGCAATTTAAATCAAAACGTTTCACCTTTTTACCGATTTAAGGCAAACGTTTACAAACGTTATGAAACAAATCCAAACGTGTCACCTTTTTAGCGATTTAAGCCAAACATTTCACCTTTTTAGCGATTTAAGCCAACGTTTCACCTTTTTAGCGATTTATGCCAAACGTTTACAAACGTTACGAAACAAATCCAAACGTTTGACCTTTTTAGCGATTTAAGCCAAATGTTTGCAAACGTTACGAAACAAATCCAAATGTTTCCCTTTTTCAGCAATTTAAGCCAAACGTTTACAAACGATACGAACAAATCCAAACGTTTCACATTTTTAGCGATTTAAACCAAATGTTTACAAACCTTACGAAACAAATCGAAACGTTTCACCTTTTTAGCGATTGAAGCCAAACGTTTACAATTATTACGAAACAAATCGAAATGTTACAAAACAAATCCAAAACTTTTCACCTTTTTAGCAATTTATATCCAAACGTTTCACCTTTTTTGCGATTTTAGCCAAAAGTATACAAATGTTACGAAACAAATCCAAACGTTACGAAACAAAACAAAGAATTTACAAACATTACTAAAAAAATCCAAGCATTTCACCTTTTTACCAATTTAAGCGAAACGTTTACAAACGTTACTAGTCAAATCCAAGCGTTTTACCCTTTTAGCAATTTAAGCGAAATGTTTACAAACGTTCCGAAACAAATCCAAGCGTTTCCCCTTTTTAGTAATTTAAGCCAAACGTTGAAAACGTTAGGAAAAAAATCCAAACGTTTCATCTTTTTAGCGATTTAAGCCAAACGTTTACAAACGTCACGAAACAAATCCAAACGTTTCACCTTTTTAGCGATTTAAGCCAAACGTTTACAAACGTTACGAAATAAATCCAAACCTTTCACCTTTTAGCGATATAAGCCAAACGTTTATAAACGTTACAAACCAATCCAAACGTTTGAAACGTTATGAAACAAATCCAAACGTTTCACATTTTTTGCGATTTAAGCCAAACATTTACAAACGTTACGAAACAAAACCAAGCATTTCACCTTTTTAGCAATTTAATCCAAAATTTTACAAACATTACAAAACAAATCCAAGCGTTTCACCTTTTTAGCAATTTAAGCCAAACATCTACAAACGTTATTAAATAAATCCAAGCATTTCACCTTTTTAGCAATTTAAGGCAAACGTTTACAAACATTACGAAACAAATCCAAGCGTTTCCCCATTTTAGCAATTTAAGCTAAACGTTTAAAATGTTACGAAACAAATTTAAACATTTCATCTTTTTAGCAATTTATATCAAACGTTTACAAACATTACAAAACAAATCCAAATGTTTCGCCTTTATAACAATTGAGGCCAAACGTTTACAAACGTTACGAAACAAATCCAAATATTTCGCCTTTTTAGTAATTTTTGTCAAACGTTTACAAACGTTATCGAAACAAATCCAAACGTTTTCCCATTTTAGCGATTTAAGCCAAACGTTTACAAACGATACGAAACCAAACAGAACGTTTAAAACAATTACGGAACAAATCAAAACGTTGCACATTATTAACAAAGTAAGCCAAGCGCTTACAAACGTTACGAAACAAAGCCGTTTACAAACCGTTTCACCGTTATAGCAATTTAAACCAAACATTTAAAAACGTTAAGAAGAAAATCCACACGTTTCGCCATATTAGCGATTTAAGCCAAACATTTAAAACGTTACGAAAAGAATCCAAACATTTCCCCTTTTTAGCAATTTAAGCCTAACGTTTATAAACGTTACGAAACAAATCCAAACAATTCACCTTTTTAGCAATTTAAGCCAAATGTTTAGAAACATTACGAAAAAAATCCAAGCGTTTCACCTTTTTAGCAAATTAAGCCAAACGTTTACAAACGTTACGAAAAAAATCCAAGCGTTTCACATTTTTAGCAATTAAAGCCAAACATTTACAAACCTTACGAAACAATTCCAAATATTTCACCTTTTTAACGATTGAAGCCAAACATTTACAAATGTTACGAAATAAAGCCAAACGTTTACGAAAGTTACGAAATAAATCCAAGCAGTTCACCTTTTTTTTTTTCGATTTAAGCCAAATGTTTACAAACATTAAGAAACAAATCCAAACGTTTCACCTTTTTAGTGATATAAGCCAAACGTTTACAAATATTTAATGATTGAAGCCAAACGTTTACAAACGTTACGAAACAAATGCAAATGGTCATATTTTTAGCAATTTAAGCCAAACGTTTATGTACTTTACGAAAAAAATACGAACGTTTCACAATTTTAGCGATTCAAGCCAAACGTTTACAAACGTTAAGAACCAAATCCAAACGTTTCAATTTATAGCGATTTAAGCCAATCTTTTACAAACGTTACGTAACAAATCCAAACGTTTCCCCATTTTAGCGATTTAAGCCAAACGTTTTATGAACGTTACGAAACAAATCCAAACGTTTCACCTTTTTAGCGATTTAAGCCGAACCTTTAAAAAGTAATGAAACAAAATCAAACATTCCACCTTCTTAGAAATTTAAACGTTTACAAACATTAAGAAACAAATAAAAACGTTTCCCCATTTTAGCGATTTAAGCCAAACGTTTAAAATGTTACGAGACAAATCTAAACATTTCACCTTTTTAGCGATTTATATCAAAACGTTTACAAATGTTACGAAACAAATCCAAACGTTTCACCTTTTCAGCGATTGAAGTCAAACATTTACGAACGTTACGAAACAAATACAAATGTTTAACTTTTTTAGCGATTTAAGCCAAACGTTTACAAATGTTGCGAAACAAATCCAAACGTTTTTCCATTTTAGCGATTTAAGCCAAACGTTTACAAACATTACGAAACAAATCCAAACGTTTACTCTTTTTAGCGATTTGAGCGGAACGTTTACAAACGTTACGAAACAAATCCAAAGGTTTCATCTTTCTAGCGGTTTAAGCCTTATGTTTACAAGCGCTACGGAGCAAATCCAAGAGTTTTACCTTTTTAGCAATTTAAACCAAACGTTACGAAAAAAACCAAATGTTTCACCTTTTTAGCGATTTAAGCCAAACGTTTACAAACATTACAAAACAAATCCAAACGTTTTACCTTTTTAGCGATTTAAGCCAAACCTTACGAAACAAATTCAAACGTTTCACCTCTTTAGCTATTTAAGCCAAACGTTTACAAACAGTACGACTCAAATCAAAATGTTTCACCTTTTTATCAATTTAAGCCAAATGTTTCACCTTTTTAGCTATTTAAGCCAAACGTTTACAAACGATATGAAAAAAATCCAAACGTTTCAAGAAATTTATGCCTAGCATTTGCAAACGCTACGAAACAAATCTAAACGTTTCTCCTTTTTAGCGATTTAAGCCAAACATTTACAAAAATTACGAAACTAATCCAAACGTTTAAAATGTTACGACCTTTTTAGCAATTTAAGCCAAACGTTTACAAACGTTACGAAACAAATCCAAACGTTACACCTTTTTTGCGATTTAAAAAAAACGTTTACAAACTTAAGAAACAAATCCAAATGTTTCATCTTTTTAGCGTTTTAAGCCAAATGTTTACAAGCGCTGCGGAGCAAATCCAAGCGTTTCACCTTATTAGCAATTTAAACCAAACGTTTACAAACGTTACGAAATAAAACCAAATGTTTCACCTTTTGAGCGATTTAAGCAAAACATTTACAAACGTTACAAAACAGGTCCAAACGTTTCACCTTTTTAGCAATTTAAGCCAAACGTTTACAAACATTACGAAAAAAATCCAAACGTTTTACCTTTTTATCAATTTAAATCCAAACATTTCTCCGTTTTAGTGATTTAAGCCAAATTTTTACAAACATTACGACTCAAATCCACACGTTTCACCTTTTTAGCAATTTATGCCAAGCGTTTCACCTTTTTAGCTATTTAAGCCAAACGTTTACAAACGTTGCGAAACAAATCCAAACATTTCCCCTTTTTAGAAATTTAAGCGAAATGTTTACAAACGCTACAAAACAAATCCAAACGTATCACTTTTTTAGCGATTTAAGCCAAACGTTTACAAACGTTACAAAACTAATCCAAGCATTTAAGCCAAGCGTTTCACCTTTTTAGCTATTTAAGCCAAACGTTTACAAACGTTACGAAACTAATCCAAACATTTCAAACGTATCACTTTTTTAGCGGTTTAAGCCAAATGTTTACAAACGCTACAAAACAAAACCAAACGTTTACAAATGTTACGAAACAAATTCAAACGTTTCACCTTTTTAGCGATTTAAGCCACACGTTTACAAAGGTAACGAAATAAATCAAAACATTTCCACTTTTTAGCTATATAAGCCAAACGTTTACAAACATTTCGAAACAAATCAAAATATTTAACTTTTTTAACGATTTAAGCCAAACGTTTAAAAAAGTTGGGAAACAAATCCAAACGTTTTCCCATTTTAGCAATTTAAGCCAAATGTTTACTAATATTACGAAACAAATCCAAACGTTTACCCTTTTTAGCGATTTAAGCGGAACGTTTACAAACGTTACGAAACAAATCCAAACGTTTCATCTTTCCAGCGGTTTAAGCCGAATGTTTAGAAGCGCTACGGAGCAAATCCAAGCGTTTTACCTTTTTAGCAATTTAAACCAAACATTACGAAAAAAACCAAATGTTTCACCTTTTTAGCGATTTAAGCCAAACGTTTAAAAACATTACAAAACAAATCCAAACGTTTTACCTTTTTAGGGATTTAAGCCAAACCTTACGAAACAAATTCAAACGTTTCACCTCTTTAGCTATTTAAGAAAAACATTTACAAACAGTACGACTCAAATCAAAATGTTTCACCTTTTTATCAATTTAAGCCAAATGTTTCACCTTTTTAGCTATTTAAGCCAAACATTTACAAACGATACGAAACAAATCCAAACGTTTCAAGAAATTTATGCCAAACGTTTGCAAACGCTACGAAACAAATCCAAACGTTCTCTTTTTTAGCGATTTAAGCCAAACATTTACAAACGTTACGAAACTAATCCAAACGTTTAAAATGTTACGACCTTTTTAGCAATTTAAGCCAAACGTTTACAAACGTTACGACACAAATCCAAACGTTTCACCTCTTTTGCGATTTAAAACAAACATTTAAAAACATACGAAACAAATCCAAATGTTTCATCTTTTTAGCGATTTAAGCCAAATGTTTACAAGCGCTGCGGAGCAAATCCATGCGTTTCACCTTATTAGCAATTTAAACCAAACGTTTACAAACGTTACGAAATAAAATCAAATGTTTCACCTTTTGAGCGATTTAAGCAAAACATTTACAAACGTTACAAAACAGGTCCAGACGTTTCACCTTTTTAGCGATTTAAGCCAAACGTTTAAAAACATTACGAAAAAATCCAAACATTTTACCTTTTTATCAATTTAAATCCAAACATTTCACTGTTTTAGTGATTTCAGCCAAATTTTTACAAACATTACGACTCAAATCCACACGTTTCACCTTTTTAGCAATTTAAGCCAAGCGTTTCACCTTTTTAGCTATTTAAGCCAAACGTTTACAAACGTTGCGAAACAAATCCAAACATTTCCCCTTTTTAGAAATTTAAGCCAAATGTTTACAAACGCTACAAAACAAATCCAAACGTATCACTTTTTTAGCGATTTAAGCCAAACGTTTACAAACGTTACAAAAGTAACCAAGCATTTAAGCCAAGCGTTTCACCTTTTTAGCTATTTAAGCCAAACGTTTGCAAACGTTACGAAACTAATCCAAACATTTCAAACGTATCACTTTTTTAGCGATTTAAGCCAAATGTTTACAAACGCTACAAAACAAAACCAAACGTTTACAAATGTTACGAAACAAATCCAAACGTTTCACCTTTTTAGCGATTTAAGCCACACGTTTACAAAGGTAACGAAATAAATCCAAACATTTCCACTTTTTAGCTATATAAGCCAAACGTTTACAAACGTTTCGAAACAAATCCAAATGTTTAACTTTTTTAGCGATTTAAGCCAAACGTTTACAAACGTTGGGAAACAAATCCAAACGTTTTCCCATTTTAGCGATTTAAGCCAAACGTTTACAAACATTACGAAACAAATCCAAACGTTTACCCTTTTTAGCGATTTAAACGGAACGTTTACAAACGTTACGAAACAAATCCAAACGTTTCATCTTTCTAGCGGTTTTGGCCGAATGTTTAGAAGCGCCACGGAGCAAATCCAAGCGTTTCACCTTTTTAGCAATTTAAACCAAACGTTACGAAAAAAACCAAATGTTTCACCTTTTTAGCGATATAAGCCAAACGCTTACAAACATTACAAAACAAATCCAAACGTTTTACCTTTTTAGCGATTTAAGCCTAACCTTACGAAACAAATTCAAACGTTTCGCCTCTTTAGCTATTTATGCCAAACGTTTACAAACACTACGACTCAAATCAAAATGTTTCACCTTTTTATCAATTTAAGCCAAATGTTTCACCTTTTTAGCTATTTAAGCGAAACGTTTACAAACGATACGAAACAAATCCAAACGTTTCAAGAAATTTATGCCAAATGTTTGCAAACGCTACGAAACAAATCCAAAATTTTCTCCTTTTTAGTGATTTAAGCCAAACATTTACAAATGTTACGAAAGTAATCCAAACGTTTAAAATGTTACGACCTTTTTAGCAATTTAAGCCAAATGTTTACAAACGTTGCGAAACAAATCCAAACGTTTCACCTTTTTTGCGATTTAAAACAAACGTTTAAAAACATATGAAACAAATCCAAATGTTTCATCTTTTTAGCGATTTAAGCCAAATGTTTACAAGCGCTGCGGAGCAAATCCAAGCGTTTCACCTTATTAGCAATTTAAACCAAACGTTTACAAACGTTACGAAATAAAACCAAATGTTTCACCTTTTGAGCGATTTAAGCAAAACATTTACAAACGTTACAAAACAGGTCCAAACGTTTCACCTTTTTAGCGATTTAAGCCAAACGTTTACAAACGTTACGAAAGAACTCCAAACGTTTTACCTTTTTATCAATTTAAATCCAAACATTTCACCGTTTTAGTGATTTAAGCCAAATTTTTACAAACATTACGACTCAAATCCACACGTTTCACCTTTTTAGCAATTTAAGCCAAGCGTTTCACCTTTTTAGCTATTTAAGCCAAACGTTTACAAACATTGCAAAACAAATCCAAAAATTTCCCCATTTTAGAAATTTAAGCCAAATGTTTACAAACGCTACAAAACAAATCCAAACGTATCACTTTTTTAGCGATTTAAGACAAACTTTTACAAACGTTACAAAACTAATCCAAGCATTTAAGCCAAGCGTTTCACCTTTTTAGCTATTTAAGCCAAACGTTTACAAACATTACGAAACTAATCCAACCATTTCAAACGTATCACTTTTTTAGCGATTTAAGCCAAATGTTTACAAACGCTACAAAACAAAACCAAACGTTTACAAATGTTACGAAACAAATCCAAACGTTTCACCTTTTTAGCGATTTAAGCCACACGTTTACAAAGGTAACGAAATAAATCCAAACATTTCCACTTTTTAGCTATATAAGCCAAACGTTTACAAACGTTTCGAAACAAATCCAAGCGTTTCACCTTTTTAGCAATTTAAGCTAAACGTTTAAAAAAGTTTCAAATCAAATCCAAATATTTCACCTTTTCAGCGATTTAAGCCAAACGTTTAAAAAGTTACGAAACAAGCGCTTCACCCTTTTAGCAATTTAAGCCAAACGTTTATCAACGTCGCGAAACCAATTCAAACGTTTCCCCTTTTTAACGATTTAAGCCAAACGTTTACAAATATTACGAAACAAATCAAAACGTTTCACATTTTTAGCGATTTAATCCAAGCGTTTACAAACGTTACGAAAAAAATCCAAACGTTACGAAACAAAACCAAATGTTTACAAACGTTACGAAACAAATACAAGCGTTTCACCTTTTTAGCAATTTTAGCAAAACATTTACAAACGTTACGAAACAAATCCAAGCGTTTCACCTTTTTAGCAATTTAAGCAAAACATTTTCAAACGTTATGAAACAAATCGAAACGTTTCTTCTTTTTAGCGATTTAAGCCGAACATTTACAAACATTACGAAACGAAACCAAACGTTTCACCTTTTAGCGATTTAAGCCATAAAGTTTGCAAACATTACGAGACAAATCCAAACGTTTTCCATTTTAGCGATTTAAGCCAAAAGGTTTATAACATTACGAAACAAATCCACACGTTTCACATTTTTAGCGATTTAAGCCAATCGTTTACAAATGTTACGAAACAAATCCAAATGTACCTTTTTAGCGATTTAAACCAATCGTTTACAAACGTTACAAAACAAATCCAAACGTTTCACATTTTTAGCGACTGAAGACAAACGTTTACAAACGTTACGGAAAAAATCCAAATGTTTCAGATATTTAGCAATTTAAGCCAAACCTTTACAAACGTTACGAAACAAAACAAATCCAAACGTTTACAAACGTAACAAGACAAATCCAAGCGTTTCACCTTTTTAGCAAATTAAGCCAAACGTTTACAAATGCTACGAAACAAATCCAAGAGTTTCACCTTTTAAGCAATTTTAGCAAAAGGTTTACAAACATTACGAAACAAATCCAAACATTTTCCCTTTTTAGCAATTTAAGCCAAACGGTACGAAACAAATCCAAACGTTATACCTATTTAGCGATGTAAGCCAAACGTTTATAAACGTGACCAAACTAATCCAAACGTTTCACCTTTTTATCAATTTATGCCAAACGTATACAAACGTTACGAAACAAATTCAAACGTTTCACTTTGTTTTAGCGATTTAAGCCAAACGTTGACCAACATTACGAAACAAATCCACACGTTTCACCTTTTTAGCCATTTAGGTCAAACGTTCACAAACGTTACGAAACAAATCCAAACGTTTCCCCTTTTTAGAGATTTAAGCCAAACGTTTACAAACGTTACGAAACAAATCCAACCGTTTCACCTTTTTAGCGATTAAAGCCAAACGTTTACAAACGGTATGAAACAAATCCAAACGTTTCCCCTTTTTAGTGAATTAAGCGAAACCTTTACAAACGTTACGAAACAAAACCAAACTTTTAAAACGTTAAGAAATAAATCCAAATGTTTCACATTTTTAGAGATTTAAGCCAAACAATTACAAACATTACGAAACAAAACCAAGCGTTTCACCTTTTTAGCTATTTAAGACAAACGTTTACAAACATTACCAAACAAATCCAAGCATTTCCCCTTTATAGCCATTTAAGCCAAATGTTTACAAACATTGCGAAACAAATCCAAGCATTCCACCTTTTCAGCAATTTAAGCAAAATGTTTATAAACGTTACGAAACAAATCCAGACGTTTCACCTTTTTAGAGATTTACGACAAACATTTACAATAGTTACGAAACAAATCCAAACGTTTCACCTTTTTAGCGATTTAAGTCAAACATTGACAAAGGTTACTAATCAAATCCAAATGTTTCACCTGTTTAGCAATTTGAGCCAAACATTTACAAACGTTACGAAACAAATCCAAGCGTTTCACCTTTTTAGCAATTTAAGCCAAACGTCTACAAATGTTACGAAACAAAACCAAGTATTTAACCTATTTAGCAATTAAAGCCAAATGTTTACAAACGTTACGAAACAAATCCAAACGTTTCCCCTTTTCGCGATTCAAGCCAAACGTTTACAAACGTTACAAAAAGAAAACCAAACGTTTCCCCTTTTTAGCGATTCAAGCCAAACGTTTACAAAAGTTTCGAAACAAATCCAAACCTTTCGCCTTTTTTGCAATTTAAGCCAAACGTTTACAAATGTTACAAAAAAAATCCAAATGTTTTGCCTTTTTAGTGATTTAATCCAAACGTTTACAAACGTTACGAAACAAAAACAAACATTTAAAACGTTACAAAACAAATCCAAACGTTTCACATTTTTAGCGATTGAAGCCAAACGTTTACCAATGTTACGAAACAAATCCAAATATTTCAAATATTTAGCAATTTAAGCAAAACCTTTACAAACGTTACGAAACAAAATAAAGCGTTTCACCTTTTTTAGCAATTTAAGCCAAAATTTTACAAACATTACTAAACACATCCAAATGTTTCCCCATTTTAGCGATATAAGCCAAACGTTTAAAACGTTACGAAACAAATACAAACATTTCACCTTTTTAGTGATTTATGCCAAGCGTTTACAAACGTTCGAATCAAATTCAAAAGTTTTGCCTTTTTAGCGATTGAAGCCAAACGTTTACAAACGTTACGAAACAAATCCGAATGTGTAGCCTTTTTAGCGATTGAAGCCAAACTTTTACAAACGTTACGAAACAAATCCAAATATTTCGCCTTTTAGCAATTGAAGCCAAACATTTACAAACATTACGAAACAAATCCAAACATTTCACCTTTTTAGCGGTTTAAGCCAAACGTTTACAAACGTTCCGAACCAAATCCAAGAATTTCACCTTTTTAGTAATTTAAGCCAAACGTTTACAAACGTTACAAAACAAATCGAAACGTTTCACCTTTTTAGCAATTTAAGCCAAACGTTTACAAACATTACAAAATAAATCCAAACGTTTCACCTTTTTAGCGATTTAAGCAGAACGTTTGCAAACGCTACGAAGCAAAACCAAACATTTCATCTTTTTAGCAATTTAAGCCAAACGTTTACAAACATTACGAATCAAATCCAAACGTTTCCCCACTTTAGCGATTTTTGCGAAACGTTTAAAACGTTACGAAACAAATCCAAACATTTTCCCTTTTTAGCGATTTATGCTAAACGTTTACAAACGCTTGAAACAAATCCAAAAGTTTTGCCTTTTCAGCGATTGAAGGCATAAGTTTACAAACATTAAGAAACGAATCCAAATGTTTCACCTTTTTAACGATTTAAGCCAAACGTTTACAAAGGTTACAAAACAAATCTAAACGTTTCACCTTTTTAGCGATTTAAGCCAAACGTTTACTGTCACGACCCAATTTTGTGGATCGCGACCGGCGCTAGGGTATGGGTATGGTCGTATCGAACCCCGTATTAAGTCTCACGGAAAACCTTATAGTCAATATATCCTGCAAGAAAACCAATGCTCGGGGTCAACCGAGACTTCAGCCTAAGTCTAACAACTTATATAGCAATTCTAAAATAATAAATTAATAGTGATTAAAACTATGAAACATGCCTCATATATAAATAATCCAATGTAACATGCCAAACTATACTAATATAACCGTCATACCACTACGAAAAACCAAAGTACAATAAAAGAGACAATTAGTTCTACTGCAGTCTAAGAAGTAAAACAGTAAAGTAGTCTGATAACATAAAAAGACCTCTGAGGAATCAAAAGATTGGAGATGACCAACGCTCTCAAAATCATAAACCTGGAAAGTTTGGAAAACAACGGGGTCAGATATACTGAGATGAGTTCATAATGCTATTTACATTCATTAAGTTTAAAACCTTTAAAACAAATCATTTTATACTAATATATATACTTGATTATGGAAAAACAGTATTCAAATGAAATCCCAAAGTATTTAACCCAAAGTAGATGGGAACAAATCCTTATCGATTCCCAAAGTAGGCCAGACATTAGTCAGCCAATCCCAAAGTACTTACTGGTGCACACAGTCTCGATACAAGCCTATCGAGTAGCTCGTTTCAATCCAGATCCATAATCCTTAAAAAAGTTCACAAACATTTGATATACTAAAATAACTAGCGGTACTTAATAAAGCGGTAAATAACACTATAAACTCACTGCTTGCTTGTCCACGTGAATCTTGGCAAACAGCTAACCTTGCGTAGACTCCAAAGCACGAGCAGTCGACGGGTCTAAAACATTATATAAGTCAAAATCCGAACAACCCTTAACTCTAAGAATACTAGACTCCACATATGAGTAGCATTTCACAACACAACCAAAGATTCAAACAAGGTAATTAAAATACCACCAAGTATCCATACAACTAATTAACAAATAAGGCAAGTTAAGCTTAGGTGAGTTCTTATCTTTTAAAACGAAACCAAAATACTTAAATAGTCTTTACAAAACAATTACAGTTCCCAAAGTAGTGTGTTAGCCTTACTGCAGTATAGCTCAACACAACATGTCGGGAGACCACGTCTAACCCGACCCATCCATAAACCAAGTTTAAAACCAAAGTCTTTAATCAAACCTTCAATGAAATCAAAGTTATTTAAAATAAGAACTCACACCGTAACTCAATAATGCCATAAACAATTTAACTTGCTAACTCTTAGCAAGTAGCACCCCAAGTACATTTAATTATGTCACCTCAAATATAATCAATAAGATTCAACACCTTTCAAGTATTAACTTGAAGCTAAAATAGTTCAACCGAAACCCTACATGAATTATAACACCTTGTATGTCTTATATTACTCAATTTACATTAAACCACAACCTAAGATGAACTAGCATTCCTTTAACAAGTTTTAAACCATTTTAAAAATAGTTTCCAGCAAAGTTACTTATTCAAAACAGCGAATTTAACCTTTGTAAAACCTTAATTAATCTATGATTTAGCTTTGGTCAATTTATCTCAAATCACCCAAGGTAGGAGTTGTTATCTAACAACCCTTTTAATTATCAAAGAACAATTCCAGCTTTTAGTAATAAGTTCAAAACATAATTTAAATTCAAAATGTTAATCAAACTATACACTATTCCAATTAAACGATTTCTCCAAGCCACCCAATGAATTGTTTATCATCTAATACCCTATGATCCATTTCTTTGAAATTTCCATATTAATTTGAGTTTAATCTTAAAACAGAATACTCCATCACAAATCCCACAATTTGGTTAGTCTTTCAATTATAAAGATTACACCCATCCACCCAAGAAACAAACACCAAACACAAACTAAAAATGACATAGTAAGATTGTTTACAGATTTTAGATTAATACAAAATAGAAAATATATTCAAATCACTGAAGGTATCGAAACAATTGAGTATATAGCAATCTCTACAAATAAAAACAAGGGATTTAAGCCACTAACCTCTTGAGATGGATTAAGAACAACAATCAAGAGAAACTCAGAAAATATAGATCCAAAATCAGCCTACAATCAACCCATACGATTGCTAATGAATTTATAATCGATATCAATGATAAATAATGGATTAAACCATAAGGAGAGGATTAGAAATACTTGCAATCGATGGAAATAGGCTTAGGAATGATAGAAAATGACTAAGAGAAATGCTACAGCCGTTTTAGGGTTTTAGAGAAAGTGTGAAATCAAATTAGGTCGAATTAGGTGAGTTTAAATAGAAATCAGCAAACTGCACAGTGCACGCGTCGCGCCCGCTGCACCTCATTCGCACCCGCGATACATGAATCGCGCCCGTGATTCATGCATGTCGCACCCGCAAAATGCTACTCCCTCCGATGAAAATTTGAGATTTTGAAATTGAAATTGAAAACGTTTCAAACTCCGAGATTACTTCTAATACATCTTAAAACACATTTTAAAAGGTTTGGAACCTTTGAAACACGAATCTAAGTGGTCGAACCACTCAAACAAACCCAAGATACCGTTTAGGCTTAACGGAACAAGTTAGTAAAAATGCGAGGTGTTACATTCTCCCCAACTTAAAAACAAAATCGTCCTCAATTTTACAACAACGAAACTAAATAACAACTCACATAAACACACCCAAGTAATGCACATAGTACAATGCCCAAAATATCAATCACCATGTAGCACATAAGTACATAATAATCCAAAATACTAACATAAAATGAAAGCAACCAACATTACCAACGTACCTCAAGCAAAGAGGAAAGGATAACGGTTCCTCATGTCGGACTCCGTCTCCCAAGTGCATTCTTCTACAGAGTGATTCCGCCACAGAACTTTGACCATCGGAATCTCCTTGTTTCGCAATCTATGCACCTGCGTATCGACAATCTCAACATGTTGTTCCTCATAAGACAGCTCTTGGTCAACCTCAACACTCTGTGATACAATCACTTGAGAAGGGTTAGAAACGCACTTCCACAACATCGAGATATAAAACACTGGATGCACCAAAGACATGTCTAGCGGCAAAGCCAAACGATAAGCAACTGCCCCAACTCTCTCCGTAATCTCATACGGACAACCAAACCTAGGCGCTAACTTTCCCTTAGCACCAAAACGCACAACTCCCTTCATAGGCGAAACTCGAAGAAATACATAGTCGCCAACCTGAAACTCAAAGTCCTTCCACTTAAGATCAGCATAGCTTTTGTGCCGACTAAAGGCAGTTTCAAGCCTACGCTTTATCATAGGTACCTTCTCAGAGGAAATCTGGATAATCTCCGCTCCAGAAAGTTTACGCTCGCCGACCTCTTCCCAACATATAGGAGATCAACACTTGCGCCCGTACAAAGCCTCATAAGGTGCCATCTCAATACTAGTGTGGTAAATGTTGTTGTAGGAAAACTCAATCAAAGGCAAATGAGTATCCCAGCTACCCTGAAAATCCAGAACACACATCTTGAGCATGTCCTCTAAAGTCTGAATAGTCCTCTCAGACTGTCCGTCAGTCTGAGGATGAAATGCAGTGCTGAAATCCAACCTCGAACCCAAGGATTCCTGCAATGCCTTCCAAAACCGAGAGGTGAAAATCGAACCTCTGTCCGAAACTATCGACACTGTTACACCATGAAGACTAACAATCCGATCGATGTACGACTGTGCCAACTTCGAAGCCTGATAAGTAACCTTGATCGGTAAGAAGTGAGCTGACTTGGTCAAACGGTCAACTATCACCCAAATCGAATCATACCCCTTCTGAGTACGTGGTAAACCAACCACAAAATCCATAGTGATACTCTCCCATTTCCACTCTGGAATAGGTAGCGGTTGCAGATATCCAAACGGTCTCTGATGTTCTAACTTTATCTGCTGGCAAGTCAAACACTTAGACACAAACTCTGCAACATCCTTTTTCATTCCGCTCCACCAGTACGTACCCTTGAGATCATGATACATCTTGGTAGAACCCGGATGAACACTATAAGCTGACTTGTGCGCTTCCACCAGAATCTGGTCTCTCAAACCATCTGAATCCGGAATACTCAGTCGAGAACCGTACCTGAGAACTCCATCCGCCAGAACAAACTCAGATTTTCCATCCAGATGGATCTCATCCATAATCCGTTTCAATTGTGGATAATAAGCTTGTGAAGCTTTGATCCTATCAATCAAAACCGGTTGCACCTGCAATTGTGCCAACAAACAACCTTTCTGCGAAACCTGAAATCTGTATCCCGAAGCTAACAAACTATGCCACTCACGGACCATGGGTCTCCGCCCAACCTCAGAAATATGCGCTAAACTGCCCGAAGACTTGCGACTCAACGCATCAGATACCACATTAGCCTTACCTAGATGGTACTGAATAGAAAAATCGTAGTCTTTCAGTAGCTCCAACCATCTCCGCTGCCTCAGATTCAACTCCCGCTGATCAAAGATGTACTTCAAACTCTTATGATCAGTAAAGATCTCGCAAGTAGCACCGTACAAATAATGCCTCCAAATCTTAAGAGCAAAAACCACAGCTCTTAACTCCAGATCATGAGTAGGATAATTCACCTCATGCTTCATCAGCTGACGAGAAGCATAGGCAATCACCTTATCATGTTGCATTAACACACAGCCCAAACCGATACGAGAAGCATCATAATATACAGTGAACCCCTCAATGCCAGATGGCAAAGCCAACACAGGAGCTGTAGTCAAAATCTCTTTGAGCTTCTCAAAGCTCGCCTCACACTTGTTAGTCCACTCAAACTTAACACCCTTCTGTGTCAGTTTAGACAACGGTGCAGATATTCTGGAGAAATCTTGCACAAACCGACGATAGTAGCCAGCCAAACCAAGAAAACTTCTAATCTCAGTAATTGACCTTGGCCTCTGCCAATCCATAACCGCCTCAATCTTCTTCGGATTAACCTTGATCCCATCTTTCGACACCACATGTCCTAAGAAAGTAACTTGGTCCAGCCAGAATTCGCACTTTGAGAACTTAGCATACAGTTGATGCTCATGCAAAGTCTGCAGTATTGTCCTCAAGTGGAAAGCATGTTCCTCCTCACTTCGAGAGTAAATCAGTATGTCATCAATAAACACAATAACGAACTGATCCAGAAAAGGCTTGAACACCCGGTTCATCATATCCATAAACGTTGCTGGTGCGTTCGTTAACCCAAAAGAAATGACCAGAAACTCGAAATGCCTATAACGAGTTCTGAAAGCGGTCTTAGGCACATCGATGTCTCGGATCCGAAGTTGATGATACCCGGATCTCAAGTCAATCTTCGAAAAACACTTAGCACCCTCTAACTGATCGAACAAATCATCAAGACGAGGAAGAGGATACATGTTCTTGATAGTAACTCTGTTCAGCTGTCTTTAGTCAAACACTGCCGAAAAGAAGCATCCTTGTTCTTGACAAACAACACAGGAGCACCCCACGGAGAAGTACTCGGCCTGATAAAACCATTATCCAGCAACTCTTGCAACTGTTCCTTCAACTCTTTTAGCTCTGCAGGAGCCATCCGATACGGAGGTAACGAAATAGGAGTTGTTCCAGGAACAACATCGATACAGAACTCAATATCACGGTCAGGTGGTAATCCAGGTAACTCTTCTGGAAACACATCAATGAACTCATTCACTATCGAGACACTACGCACATTACCACTAACAGCCTCTAAGTCACGAACCACCGCTAAGAAACCCTGGCAACCCTTGCCCATCATGCGCTTGGCCTTGATCGCTGAAATAAGATCCTTTGGTGTCTCTACCTTCTCCCCATGGAAAGAAAAAGGTACATCACCAGGAACCCCAAACAAAACCGACTTCCCTCGACAGTTGATAGAAGCAAAATGGCGTGAAAGCCAATCCATCCCCAAGATAACATCAAAAGATAACACGTCAAGTTCAATCAAATCAGCCCTAAGATCTCTACCATGAATAACCACAGAACAAGACGGATAAACAACGTCCACCACAACACAGTCAGACAAAGGTGTAGATACAGATAAAGGCTCTAGCAACCTAGATGGTGTCACACTCAACTTAGCAGCAAAACTCTAAGAAACAAAAGAGTGAGTTGCACCCGCATCAAACAAAACCACTGCATCTACAAAAAAAATCGGAATAGTACCTTGCACCACGGCGTTTGATGCACGAGCATCATGAGTAGTCAAAGCAAACACTCTAGCCTGACCATGTCCCTGCTGCGGTGCCTGAGCAGAACTGAAACTACTCGAACCTCTACCACCGTTACCACGGCCACCCGAACCCCGTCCTCCTGAACCACGGCCCCATGGACACCAAACGAAGCGGCGGGTTGAGAATACCCCGCCGAATGAGTAAAAGCAGTCCTCTGCTGCTGAAAAGACGGCTGAGCAACACTAGCCGACGACACCTTCTGCCCAGATGTCGGACACTCTCTTGCAAAATGGCCCAGTTCGCCATAAGCATAGCAGCTACCCGGTGCTACCGTACAAACTCCAATGTGCCTGCGTCTGCAATTCTGACAAAAAGGAACACTGGATGCTCCACTGCTACCCTGTCCAAAACTACGGCTACCACTGCTGTAACTAGAACTGTGGGAATACGGCTAATATCCCCTCCGTTCACCCCCTTTCTTAATCTTGTACTGGGAAGACTTGGACTAATAGCTGCTGCTACCACTCTGCTGCCCACTGCTCTAAACAACACCGCCCGCCTTCTTGGTCTCAGTCATTTTCCCAAAGTGTAGTAAATTTGCCTCCATCCGACGGGCACTATCCACTAGAACCGGGAATCCCTTGCTCATCTCAGTCAGAAGACTGATAAAATCTGACCCTAAACCTTTCACATACCTGTCGTTCACCCTTTGCTGCTCAGTCTGCAGATCTGGGGCAAAACGACACAGCCTCACAAATTCGGTAGTGTACTCGTTCACCAACCTGTCTCCCCTTTTCAAAACTAGCAATCTGTCTCTATGACCTTCGGTCACTGAAAAAGGCAAGTAAAAGTTCTTGAATCAGGTCATAAAATCCTCCCAAGTAATAGTAGCCATTTCGGCACGAAACCAATCACTTGCAGAACCCTTTAAGGACATTTCCACTAACACTACAGTTTGCCCCTCAGCAGCCTGCAATCTCTGAGCATTCCGCTCAACTTCCTCCAGAAAGTCTAGGGCATCGTCATCGCCCGAAAACTCAGTCGACATTAGTCTTGCATAAGCCAACACCAAATATTTGTCAGTTGTTCCGCCACCACCAACTGCAACACCACCAGCCTGTGGTACCTGCTGCTGTACAATTTGTCCCAGCATAGCATACTAGTTCTGCATCGCGATCTGTCATGCCTGCAGTTGCACTTGATTGTTCTGGAGTGCAGTGATCCCAGCCAGAAACGTCGTGAATTCAAATGGATCTATAGGAGCTTGTGGTACACCTGGTGCCTGAAAGCCTGCACCACCACGTTCCCTACCTCTGCCTCCAGCAGCCTGTCCTCTACCACTCTATCCTCTGCCAGCTCGGCCTCTACCAGCCTGAACTCCGCCTGCACGTCCCCTGCCAACTTGAACCCCTGGTTTATGTTGGTCAACCTCGATCGACATAGCGTCATCAGCTTCAGCCTCAGCCTGAGCTGCAGCACGCCTACGAGTATTCATTCCTAAGAATGAAACAAATGATTCTCAAAACAAAGCCCTCAAGGCAACACCCAAAGTAAATTTAGATAGCTAAAAAAATCAGCAATTTAACCAAAGTAACAACAATAACATTCCAAAGTAAGCACAAACTTCGCAAAGTAAACATTAGTAACGCATAAGACCGACTCAAACATCCCTAAAGGTGAAGGTAGAAAGTTTTGAAAACAAATGATGACGTTTCAAAAGACAAGACTTGAATCCTAATTCCGCAGTAGATCCTATAATACAACTGTAACACTTAATATGCGTTAAAGCGATAAACACATAAAATGCAAAAATTTGGCCTTAGTTCGAAACTAAAGCTCTAATACCAACTTTGTCGCGACCCAATTTTGTGGATCGCGACCGGCGCTAGGGTATGGGTATGGTCGTACCAAAACTCGTAGCAAGCCTCGCGGAAAACCTTATATTCAATATATCCTGCAAGAAAACCAATGCTCGGGGGCAACCGAGACTTCATCCTAAGTCTAACAACTTATATAGCAATTCTAAAATAATAAATTAATAGTGATTCAAACTATGCAACATGCCTCATATATAAATAATCCAATTTAACATGCCAAAGTATACTAATATAACACTCGTACCACTACGACAAACCAAAGTACAATAAAAGAGACAACTAGTTCTAATGCGGTCTAAGAAGTTAAACAGTAAAATAGTCTGATAACATAAAACGACCTCCGAGGAATCAAAAGATCGGAGATGACCAACGCTCTCAAAATCATAAACCTGGAAAGTTTAGAAAACAACGGGGTCAGATATACTGAGATGAGTTCATAATGCTATTTACATTCATTAAGTTTAAAACCTTTAAAACAAATCATTTTATACTAATATATATACTTGATTATGGAAAAACAGTATTCAAATGAAATCCCAAAGTATTTAACCCAAAGTAGATGGGAACAAATCCTTATCGATTCCCAAAGTAGGCCAGACATTAGTCAGCCAATCCCAAAGTACTTACTGGTGCACACAGTCTCGATACAAGCCTATCGAGTAGCTCGTTTCAATCCAGATCCATAATCCTTAAAACAGCTCACAAACATTTGATATACTAAAATAACTTGCGGTACTTAGTAAAGCGGTAAATAACACTATAAACTCACTGCTTGCTTGTCCACGTGAATCTTGGAAACCAGCTAACCTTGCGTAGACTCCGAAGCACGAGCAGTCGATGGGTCTAAAACATTATATAAGTTAAAATCCGAACAACCCCTAACTCTAAGAATACTAGACTCCACATAGGACTAGCATTTCACAACACAACCAAAAATTCAAACAAGGTAATTAAAATACCACCAAGTATCCAAACAACTAATTAACAAATAAGGCAAGTTAAGCTTAGGTGAGCTTTTATCATTTAAAACGGAACCAAAGGACTTAAATAGTCTTTACAAAACAATTACAGTTCTCAAAGTAGTGTGTTAGCCTTACTGCTGTATAGCTCAACACAACATGTCGGGAGACCACGTCTAACCCGACCCATCCATAAACCAAGTTTAAAACCAAAGTCTTTAATGAAACCTTAAATGAAATCAAAATTATTTAAAATAAGAACTCACACCGTAACTCAAAATTGCCATAAACAATTTAACTTGCTAACACTTAGCAAGTAGCACCCCAAGTACATTTAATTATGTCATCTCAAATAGAATCAATAAGATTCAACACCTTTCAAGTATTAAATTGAAGCTAAAATAGTTCAACCAAAACCCTACATGACTTATAACACCTTGTATGTCTTATATTACTCAATTTACATTGAACCACAACCTAAGATGAACTAGCATTCCTTTAACAAGTTTTAAACCATTTTAAAAATAGTTTCCAGCAAAGTTACTTATTCAAAACAACGAATTTAACCTTTGTAAAACCTTAATTAATCTATGATTTAACTTTGGTCAATTTATCTCAAATCACCCAAGGTAGGAGTTGTTATCTAACAACCCTTTTAATTATCAAAGAACAATTCCAGCTTTTAGTAATAAGTATAAAACAGAATTTAAATTCAAAATGTTAACCAAACTATACACTATTCCATTTAAACGATTTCTCCAAGCCACCCAATGTATTGTTTATCATCTAATACCCTATAATCCATTTCTTTGAAATTTCCAGATTTTAGTTTAATCATAAAACAGAATACTCCATCACAAATCCCACAATTTGGTTAGTCTTTCAATTATAACGATTACACCCATCCACCCAAGAAACAAACACCAAACACAAACTAAAAACGACATAGCATGATTGTTTACAGATTTTAGATTAATACAAAACAGAAAATATAATCAAACCACTGAAGGTATCAAAACAATTGAGTATATAGCAATCTCTACAAATCAAAACAAGGGATTTAAGCCACTAACCTCTTGAGATGGATTAAGAACAACAATCAAGAGAAACTCAGAAAATATAGATCCACAATCAGCCTACAATCAACCCATACGATTGCTAATGAATTTATAATCGATATCAATGATAAATAATGGACTAAACCAAAAGGAGAGAATTAGAAATACTTACAATCGATGGAAATAGGCTTAGGAATGATAGAAAATGACTAAGAGAAATGCTACATCCGTTTTAGGGTTTTAGAGAAAGTGTAAAATAGTATTAGGTCGAATTAGGTGAGTTTAAATAGAAATCAGCGAACTGCACGGTGCACACGTCGCACCCGCTACACCTCATTCACGCCCGCGATACATGAATCGCGCCCGTGATTCATGCATGTCGCGCCCGCGAAATGCTACTTCCTCCGATGAAAATTTGAGATTTTGAAATTGAAATCGAAAATGTTTCAAACTCCAATATTACTTCTAATTCATCTTAAAACACATTTTAAAAGGTTTGGAACCTTTGAAAAACGAATCTAAGTGGTCGAACCACTCAAACGAACCCAAGATACCGTTTAGGCTTAACGGAACAAGTTAGAAAAATGCGGGGTGTTACATTTACAAAGGTTACGAAACAAATCCAAACGTTTCACCTTTTTTGCTATTTAAGCCAAACGTTTACAAACATTACGAAACAAATCCAAGCGTTTCACCTTTTTAGCGATATAAGCCAAACATTTAGAAATGTTACGAAACAAATTCAAGTGTTTCACCTTTTTAGCGATAGAAGCCAAACGTTTACAAATGTTACGAAATAAATCAAAACGTTTCCTCTTTTTAGCGATTTAAGCCAAACATTTACAAACGTTACAAAACAAATCCAAACGTTCGTTTTTAGCAATTTAAGCCAAACGTTTACAAACGTTACGAAACAAATCCGAACGTTTCACCTTTTTAGCGATTTATGCCAAATTTTTAAACTGTTACGAAACAAATCCAAACGTTTCACCTTTTTTAGCAATTTAAGCCAAACGTTAACAAACGTTATGAAATAAATCCAGGCGTTTCACCTTATTAGCAATTTAAGCAAAACGTTTATAAACGTTACGAAACAAATCCAAACGTTTTACCTTTTTAGTGATTTATGCCGAACGTTTACAAACTTTACGAAACAAATCCAAACATTTCACCTTTTAGCGATTTAAGACAAATGTTTACAAACGTTCCGAAACGAATCCAAGCGTTTCACCTTTTTAGTAATTAAAGCCAAACGTTTTACAAACGTTACAAAATAAATCCAAACTTTAACAGACGTTAGGAAATAAATCCAAGCGTTTCACCTTTTTAGCAATTTAAGCAAAACATTTACAAACGTTACGAAACAAATACAAATGTTTCACCTTTTTAGTGATTTCTGCCGAACATTTATAAACGTTACGAAACAAAACCAAACGTTTTCCCTTTTTAGCGATTTGAGCCAAACATTTACAAACGTTACGAAACAAATCCAAACATTTCCCCATTTTAGCGATTTAAGCCAAACGTTTAAAACATTACGAAACAATTCCAAATGTTTCACCTTGTTAGCTATTTATGCCAAACGTTTACAAACGTTTCGAAGGAAATCTAAATGTTTCACCTTTTAGTGATTGAAGCCAAACATTTACAAACGTTATAAAACAAATTCAAAAGTTTCCCGTATTTAGCAATTTAAGCCAAACGTTTACAAACATTAGGAAACAGAACCAAGCGTTTCATTTTATTAGCAATTTAAGTCAAACATTTACAAATGTAACGAATTATATCCAAAAGTTTTTCCTTTTTAACAATTTAAGCCAAACGTTTCTAAAACGTTACAAAACAAATCCAAGCGTTTCACCTTTTTAGCAATTTAAGCCAAAGGTTTACAAACATTACGAAACCAATCCAAACGTTTCACCTTTTTAGCGATTTAAGCCAAACGTTTACAAACGGTACGAAACCAATCCAAACGTTTCGCCTTTTTTGCGATTTAAGCCAAACGTTTACAAACGTTTCACCTTTTTAGCGATTTAAGCCAAATGTTTACAAACGTTTACGAAACAATTCCAAATATTTCACCTTTTTAGCGATTTAAGCCAAACGTTTCACCTATTTAGCGATTTAAGCCAAACTTTTACAAAGGTTACGAAACAAATCCAAACGTTTCCCCTTTTCCGCGATTTAAGCCAAACGTTTACAAACGTTACAAAACAAAACCAAACGTATAAAACATTAAGAAACAAATCCAAAAGTTTCTAATTTTTAACGATTTAAGCGAAACGTTTACAAACGTTACGGAACAAAACCAAGGGTTTCATCTTTTTAGCAATTTAAGCCAAACGTTTACAAACATTACGAAACAAAACCAATCGTTTACAAACTTAACGAAACAAATCCAATCGTTTCCCCTTTTTAGCAATTTTAGCCAAACGTTTACAAACGTTACTAAACAAAACCAAATGTTTCCCCTTTTTACAATTTAAGCCAAACGTTTACAGACGTTAGGAAACAAATCCAAACGTTTCCCCTTATTAGCGATTTAAGCCAAACGTTTACAAACGTTACGAAACAAATCCAAACGTTTCACCTTTTTAGTGATTTAAGCCAAATGTTTACAAACGTTACGAAACAAATCCAAACGTTTTCACCTTTTTAGCAATTTAAATCCAACGTTTAAAAACATTACGAAACAAATCTAAACGTTTCACCTTTTTAGCTATTTAAGACAATCGTTTACAAACGTTACGAAACAAATCCAAATATTTTACCTTTTTAGCGATTTAAGCGAAATGTTTACAACCGATACAAAACAAAACAGGGCGTTTCACCTTTTTTGCGCTTTAAGCCAAATGTTTACAAATAATACGAAACAAAACCAAACGTTTAAAACGTTACGAAACAAATCCAAGCGTGTCACCTTTTTCGCAAATTAAGCCAAACGTTTATAAACGTTGCGAAACATATCCAAAGGTTTCACCTTTTTAGCAATTTAAGCCAAGCGTTTACAAATGTTACGACACAAATCCAAATGTTTCCCCTTTCTAGCGATATAAGCCAAACGTTTACAAACTTTACAAAAAAATCCAAACGTTACAAAACAAAACCAAACCTTTACAAACGTTACGAAATAAATCCAAGCATTTCACCTTTTTAGCAATTTAAGCCAAACGTTACGAAACAAATCCAAGTGTTTCACCGTTTTAGCAATTTAAGCAAAACGTTTACAAACGTTATGAAACAAATCCAAATGTTTCACCTTTTTAGCGATTTAAGGTGAACGTTTCCAAACGTTATGAAAAAAAACAAATGTTTCCCCTTTTTAGCCATTTAAGCCAAACGTTTACAAACATTTTAGCGATTTAAGCAAAACGTTTAAAACATTACGAAACAAATCCAAACGTTTCACCCTTTTAGCGATTTAAGCCAAACATTTTCAAATGTTACGAAACAAAGCATAGCGTTTCACCTTTTCCGCGATTTAAATCAAACATTTACAAACGTAACAAAACAAATCAAAGCGTTTCACCTTTCTAGAAATTTAATCCAAACTTTTACAATCGTTACCAAAAAAATCCAAGAGTTTCACCTTTTTAGTAATTTCAGCAAAACATTTGCAAAAGTTACGAAAAAAAATCCAAACGTTTCACATTTCTAACGATTTAAGACAAACGTTTACAAACGGTATGAAACAAATCCAAACACTTCACCTTTTTAGCCATTTAAGCCAAATGTTTACATACGCTGAGAAACAAATCTAAATGTTTCACCTTTTTAGCAATTTAAGCCAAACGTTTACAAACGTTGCGAAACAAATCAAAATGTATCACCTTTTTAGCGATTTAAACCAAACGTTGACAAACAGTTACGAAACAAATCCAAATGTTTACTTTTTTTGCGATTTCAGCCAAACGTTTACAAACGTTACGAAACAAATCCAAACATTTAACCTTTATAGCGATTTAAGCCGAACGTTTACAAATGTTACCAAACAAAACCAAGCGTTTCATCTTTTTATCAATTTAAGCCAAACGTTTACAAACATAACAAAACAAAACCAAGGGTTTCACCTTTTTAGTGATTTAAGCCAAACGTTTACAAACGTTACGAAACAAATCCAAATGTTTCACCTTTTTAGCGATTTAAGCCAAATGTTTACAAACATAACATAACAAAACAAAATGTTTCACCTTTTTACGATTTAAGCCAAACGTTTACAGACGTTACGAAACAAATCCAATCGTTTCCCCTTATTAGCGATTCAAGCCAAACGTTTACAAACGTTATAAAACAAATCCAAACGTTTCCCCTTTTTGGTGATTTAAGCCAAACATTTACAAACGTTACGAAACAAATCCAAGTGTTTCACCTTTTTAGCGATTTAAGCCAAACGTTTAAAAACATTTCGAAACAAATCCAAACATTTCACCTTTTTACTGATTTAAGCCAAACTTTTACAAACGTTACGAAACAAATCCAAATATTTCACCTCTTTAGTGATTTAAGCGAAATGTTTACAAACGATACGAAACAAAACAAGATGTTTCACCTTTTTTGCGCATTAAACCAAACGATTACAAATATTATGAACAAAACCAAACGTTTAAAACGTTACGAAACAAATCGAAGACTGTCAGCTTTTTAGCCGTTTAAGCCAAACGTTTATAAACGTTGCAAAACAAATCCAAACATTTTCCCTTTTTAGCGATTTAAGCCAAGCGTTTACAAACGTTACGAAACAAATCCAAAAGTTTCACCTTTTTAGCGATTTAAGCCAAACGTTTACAAACTTTATGAAAAAAAATCCAAACATTACGAAACAAATCCGAACGTTTACAAACGTTACGAAACAAATCCAAGCGTTTCACCTTTTTAGCAATTTAAGCCAAACGTTACGAAACAAATCCAAGCGTTTCGCCTTTTTAGCAATTTAGGCAAAACGTTTGCAAACGTTACAAAATAAATCCATACGTTTCACCTTTTTAGCGATTTAAGGCGAACGTTTAAAAACTTTACAAAAAAAAAATCCAAACATAACGAAACAAATCCAAAATTTTACAAACGTTAGGAAACAAATCCAAGCGTTTCACCTTTTTAGCAATTTAAGCCAAAAGTTACGAAACAAATCCAAGCATTTCACCTTTTTAACAATTTAAGCAAAACGTTTACAAACGTTACAAAATAAATCCAAACGTTTCACCTTTTTAGCGATTTAAGGCGAACGTTTACAAACATTATGAAACAAACCAAATGTTTCACTTTTTTAGGGATTTAAGCCAAACGTTTACAAACGTTATGAAACAAATCCAAAAGTTTCCCCATTTTAGCGATTTAAGTAAAACGTTTAAAACATTGCGAAACAAATCCAAACGTTTAACCTTTTTAGCGATTTAAGCCAAATATTTACAAACGTTCCAAAACAAATCCAAACGTTTCCCATATTTAGCAATTTAAGCCAAACGTTTTGAAACAAACCCAAGCTTTTCACGTTTTTAGCGATTTAAAACAAGCGTTTACAAACGTAACGAAACAAATCAAAGTGTTTCACCTTCTTAGAAATTTAAGCCAAACTTTTAGAAAAGTTACGAAACAAATCCAAGAGTTTCACATTTTTAGCAATTTATGCCAAACGTTTGCAAACGTTACGAAACAAATCCAAACATTTTACCTTTTTAGCGATTTAAGCCAAAGGTTTACAAACGGTACGAAACAAATCCAAACGTTTCACCTTTTTAGCTATTTAAGCCAAACGTTTACAAACGATATGAAACAAATCCAAATGTTTCACCTTTTTAGCAATTTAAGCCAAACGTTTACAAAGGTTACGAAACAAATCCAAACGTTTCACCTTTTTTGCGATTTGAGCCAAATGTTTACAAACGTTACGAAACAAATCCAAACGTTTCACCTTTTTAGCGAATTCAGCCAAACGTTTACAAATTTTACAAAACAAATCCAAACGTTTCAACCTTTTAGTGATTTAAGCAAAAGCTTTATAAAATTTTCGAAACAAAAACCAAATGTTTAAAACGTTACAAAACAAATCCAAACGTCTAACCTTTTTAGCGATTTAAGCCAAATGTTTACAAAGGTTATTAAACAAATCAAAATGTTTCCCCTTTTTAGAAATTTAAGCCAAAAGTCTATTAACGTTACGAAACAAATCCAAGTGTTTCACCTTTTTAGCAATTTAAGCCAAAGTTTACATACATTACGAAACAAATCCAAGTGTTTCACCTTTTTAGCAATTTAAGCCAAACGTTTAGAAAAGTTACGAAACAAATTCAAACGTTTCACCTTTTTAGCGATTTAAGCCAAACGTTTACAAATGTTGCGAAACAAATCCAAATGTTTCACCTTTTTAGCGATTTAAGCCAAACGTTTACAAAAGTTATGAAACAAATCCAAGCGTTTCACCTTTTTAGCAATTTAAGCCAAACGTTTACAAACGTTAGGAAACAAATTTAAACGTTTCACCTCTTTAGAGATTTAAGCCAAACGTTTAAAAACGTTACGAAACAAATCCAAGCGTTTCAACTTTTTAGCAATTTAAGCCAAACGTTTACAAACATTACGAAACAAATCCAAGCCTTTCACCTTTTTAGCAATTTAAACCAAACATTTAAAATACTACGAAACAAATTCAACTGTTTCACATTTATAGCAATTTAAGCCAAACGTTTACAAACGTTACGAAACAAATCTAAACGTTTCACTATTTTAGTGATTTAAGCCAAACGTTTACAAAGGTTACAAAACAAATCCTAACGTTTCACCTTTTTAGTGATTTAAGCCGACCGTTTGCAAACGTTACGAAACAAAACCAAACGTTTCACCTTTTTTGCAATTTAAGCCAAACGTCTTCAAACGTTACGGAACAAATCCAAACGTTTCACCTTTTAAGCGATTTAAGCCACACGTTTACAAACGTTATGAAACAAATCCAAACGTTTCATCTTTTTATCGATTTAAGCCGAACGTTCACAAACGTTACGAAACAAAACCAAACATTTCACCTTTTTAGCAAATTAAGCCAAACGTTTCCAATGATTACGAAGCAAATCCAAATGTTTCACCTATTTAGCTATTTAAGCCAAACGTTTACAAACATTACAAATCAAAACCAAACGTTTCACCTTTTTAGCTATTTAAGCCAAACGTTTACAAACGTTACGAAACAAATTCAAACGTTGCACCTTTTTAGCGATATAAGCCAAACAATACAAAACAACACGAAACGTTTAAAACCTTACGAAACAAATACAAACATTTCACATTTTTAGCGATTTAAGCCACACCCTTTCAAACGTTTAGAAACAAAACCATACGTTTCACCTTTTTAGCAATTTAAGCCAAACGTTTACAAACGTTACGAAACAAATCCAAGCGTTTCACCTTTTTAGCAATTTAAGGCCAAACGTTTACAAAATGTTACGAAACAAATCGAAACGTTTCGCCTTTTTAGCAATTTAGGCCAAACCTTTACAAACGTTACGAAACAAATCCAAACGTTTGCCCTTTTTAGTGATTTAAGCCAAACGTTTACAAACGTTATGAAACAAAGCTAAACAATTAAAGCACTAATAAACAAATCCAAACGTTTCACATTTTTAGAGATTTAAGCCAAACATTTACAAACGTTACGAACAAAACCAAGCGTTTCACGTTTTTAGCAATTTAAGTTATGTGTTAACAAATGCTATGAAACCAATCCAAGCTTTTAACCATTTTAGCAATTTAAGCTAAACGTTTACAAACGTTATGAAACAATCCAAGCTTTTCACCTTTTTAGCGATTTATGCCAAACGTTTCCAAACGTTACGAAACAAATCCAAACGTTTCACCTTTTTAGCAATTGAAGCCAAACGTTTACAAACAAACAAAATCCAAACGTTACACCTTTTTAGCGATTTAAGCCAAACCTGTACAAACGTTACAAAACAAAGCCAAACGTCTAACCTTTTTAGCGATTTAAGCCAAATGTTTACAAAGGTTATTAAACAAATCAAAATGTTTCCCCTTTTTAGAAATTTAAGCCAAAAGTCTATTAACGTTACGAAACAAATCCAAGTGTTTCACCTTTTTAGCAATTTAAGCCAAAGTTTACATACATTACGAAACAAATCCAAGTGTTTCACCTTTTTAGCAATTTAAGCCAAACGTTTAGAAAAGTTACGAAACAAATTCAAACGTTTCACCTTTTTAGCGATTTAAGCCAAACGTTTACAAATGTTGCGAAACAAATCCAAATGTTTCACCTTTTTAGCGATTTAAGCCAAACGTTTACAAAAGTTATGAAACAAATCCAAGCGTTTCACCTTTTTAGCTATTTAAGCCAAACGTTTACAAACGTTACGAAACAAAACCAAATGTTTCACTTTTTTAGCGATTTAAGCCAAACGTTTACAAGCGTTAGAAAAACAAAACCAAACTTTTAAAACGTTACGAAACAAATCCAAACGTTTACAAACGTTACAAAACAAATCCAAACGTTTATAAACATTTTGAAACAAATCCAAACATTTTCCTTTTTTATTGATTTAAGTCAAACTTGTACAAACATTACAAAACAAATCCAAACGTTTCACCTTTTAGTGATTGAAGCCAAACGTTTACAAACTTTACGAAACAAATCCAAACGTTTTGAAACAAATCCAAACGTTCAAAACGTTATGAAACAAACCCAACCATTTCATCTTTTTAGAGATTATAGCCGAACGTTTAAAAAGTTACGAAACAAAACCAAACGTTTCACCTTTTAAGCAATTTAAGCCAAACGTTTACAAACGTTACGAAACAAATTTAAATGTTTCACCTTTTTAGCGATTTAAGCCAAACGTTTAAAAACGTTACGAAACAAATCCAAGCGTTTCAACTTTTTAGCAATTTAAGCCAAACGTTTACAAACATTACGAAACAAATCCAAGTCTTTCACCTTTTTAGCAATTTAAACCAAACGTTTAAAATACTACGAAACAAATTCAACTGTTTCACGTTTATAGCAATTTAAGCCAAACGTTTACAAACGTTACGAAACAAATCTAAATGTTTCACTATTTTAGTGATTTAAGCCAAACGTTTACAAACGTTACAAAACAAATCCTAACGTTTCACCTTTTTAGTGATTTAAGCCGAACGTTTGCAAACGTTACGAAACAAAGCCAAACGTTTCACCTTTTTTGCAATTTAAGCCAAACGTCTTCAAACGTTACGGAACAAATCCAAACGTTTCACCTTTTAAGCGATTTAAGCCACAGGTTTACAAATGTTCAGAAACAAATCCAAACATTTCACATTTTTAGCGATTTAAGCCAAAAGTTCACAAACGTTACAAAACAAATCCAAACGTTTTACATTTTTAGCGATTTAAGACAAACGATTACAAACGTTACGAAACAAAACCAAGCGTTTCATCTTTTTATCAAATTAAGCCAAACGTTTACAAACATAACAAAACAAATCCAAGTGTTTCACCATTTTAGCAATTTAAGCCAAACGTTTACAAATGTAACGAAATAAATCCAAGCGTTTCACCATTTTAGCGATTTAAGCCAAACGTTTACAAACGTTACAAAACAAATCCAAACGTTTCGCCTTTTTAGCGATTTAAGCCAAATGGTTGCAAACGCTAAGAAACCTATCCAAATGTTTCGCCTTTTTAGCCATTTAAGCCAAATGTTTACAAACGGTACGAAACAAATCCAAACGTTTCCACTTTTTTGCAATTTAAGCCAAACAATTACAAACGTTACGAAACAAATAGAAGCATTTCAACTTTTTAGCAATTTAAGCCAAACATTTACATACGTTACGAAACAAATGCAAACATTTAACCTTTTTAGAGATTTAAGCCAAACGTTTACAAAAATTACGAAACAAAATGAAACGATTAAAACGTTACGAAACAAATCCAAACGTTTCACATTTTTAGCGTTTTAAGCCAATCGTTTACAAACATTACAAAACAAAACCAAGTGTTTCACCCTTCTAGCAAATTAAGCTAAATGTTTAGAAACATTACAAAACAAAACCAAGCGTTTCTCCTTTTTAGCAATTTAAGCCAAACGTTTACAAACATTACGAAACAAATCCAATTGTTTGACCTTTTTAGCAATTTAAGCCAAACGTATACAAACATTCTGAAACAAATCCAAACGTTTCACCTTTTTAGCAATTTAAGCCTAACGTTTACAAACTTTACGAAACTAATCCTAGCGTTTCACCTTTTTAGCAATTTAAGCCAAACGTTTACAAACATTACGAAACAAATCCAAGCGTTTTCCCTACTTAGCATTTTAAGCCAAACGTTTGCAAACGTTACGAAACAAATCCAAACGTTTTACCTTTTTAGTGATTTAAGCCAAACTTTTACAAACGTTACGAAACATAACCAAATATTTCACCTTTTAAAAAATTTAACCCTAACGTTTTCAAACGTTACGAAACAAATCCAAACATTTCCCCATTTTAGCGATTTAAGCCAAAAGATTAAAACGTTATGAAACAAATCAAAACATTTCATCTTTTTAGCGATTTTGCCAAACGTTTAAAAACATTACGAAACAAATCCAAACATTTCACCTTTTTAGCGATTGAAGCCAAACGTTTACAAACGTTACGAAACAAATCCAAACGTTTCCCCTTTTTATCAATTTAAGCCAAACATTTACAAATGTTACGAAACAAATTTAAACGTTTCAACTTTTGAGCAATTAAAGCCAAACGTTTACAAACGTTACGAAACAAATACAAGCGTTTCAACTTTTTAGCAATTTAAGCCAAACGTTTACATACGTTACTAAACAAATCCAAACGTTTAACCTTTTTAGCGATTTAAGCCAAACGTTACGAAACAAAACAAAATGATTAAATGTTACGAAACCAATCCAAACGTTTCACATTTTTAGCGATTTAAGCCAAACATTTACAAACGTTACGAAACAAAACCAAGCGTTTCACCTTTCTAGCAGTTTAAGCTAATTTTTTTCAAACATTACAAAACAAATCCAAGCGTTTCTCCTTTTTAGCATTTTAAGCCAAACATTTATAAACATTACGAAACTGTCACGACCCATTTTCATGAATCGCGACCGGCGCTAGGGTATGGGTATGGTTGTACCAAAACCCGTAGCTAGCCTTGCGGATAACCATCAAATACATAAACCTGCAAGAAAACAAATTCTCGGGGGCAACCGAGACTTCAGCCTAGTTCTAGCAGTTCATAATATACAACATTTATTATAAAGTGCTCAGCCAACTCCGAGTCTTATACATGGATGAAATACATATTAACCCAAGTTAATATAAAAATGCTAAAATAATATATATATATATATATATATATATATATATATATATATATATATATATATATATATATATATATATATATATATATATATCAATTGAACTAAATCTGATAACAAGTATTAAACTAGTAAGACTTCTAATTACTACTGCGGTCTAAGAATAAAATCAGTTTACTAACTTTATTAAAATATAAAGTAAAACCTCCGAGGAAATAAAGAATCGGAGAGCAGCTGACTCGCTCAAATCATAACCCTGAAAAAATTGGGAAAATAACGGGGTCAGATATACTGAGATGAGTTCATACCAGTATTTACATTTATCAAGTGGAAAACCTTTAAAATCCCTTTTAAAACATTTAATATAAACATTACGTATAATTGTTGGAACCCTAATCCACAATACTAAATAAAACCAAAATCCAATAGGCCTAGTCCCGAGAGCTGAGCTACACCGAGTTACCACCGAACACTCTTAATACATAACCAGAGTCCTGAGAGCTGAGCTACACCGAATTACTCTACTGGTCCCGAGAGCTATGCTCACACCGAGTTACCACCGGTGCGCACGCAGTCCTAATGGAGCCCATTAGGTAGCATGTTCCAACTAAGAGCCATAATGGAAAAACAGTTCGCAATTGTACGTATACAATATATAGATATTAAAATAACAATTTACTTAATAAAGCGGTAAATAGTAAGTACAAACTCACTCCTTGCTATTCCACGTGATAACCTATCAAGCAACTAATTATGGTTCGCCTCCGAAGCACGAACAGTCGACGAGTCTAGACAGTATAAATCAGAATTAAAACATGTCCTAACTCTAAAGAGTACTAGACAACACATATGACTAGCACAAACATCAACGAGCCAAGACAAAGCAAACACACTTACTTAATCCATAGCCAAAGTATAAACCAAAGTAGAGAAATCATACATACTGAACATAACCGAAGTCATACGATATTTAAGTCAAATTGAGTTCCCACTTTGAAAACATAATACGGAAATCATTTTAATAACTTAGTTGAAATCATAAAAGTAAGTTTAAACCAAAGTGGTGAGCTAGCCGAGTTATCACAATTGCCAAGCCCATACTCACAAATTGGGCGACCCAAGTCTAACCCAAACCAAACATCTAACCAAAGTAAAACAATTCGTTTAAAGTCCGAAATCATTTAAATATACCAAAGTTTCAATTTAGAAAACAAGGGAACTCAAATTAAACATTAAAATCCAAGTATGGCATCATGATTATAAAGTGTTCGATAAAAGTCCCTAAAGGATAAACACAACCAAATAAGGCAAAAATCAATATACAACAGCCCTAGCATGCTTAATAATCATATTTTATACAGCACATGCCATAGCAAAACAATTGAAATCAATTAACATATCTTCACAAAATCAAGCCAATTAAGCATTCATGGCACTTAGCCCAAAAACGAGACCAAACATGATTCGCCAAACTAAACACCTTAGATAAGTTCATATACATTCCATAATCAATAATATCAAAGTAATCCAGATCTTAAGTCATTACAAAGCATCGAATCCGAAATCAAAGCATTTTAGCGTAAAACTAGCTAGTTTGCAAACTAAGCCAACACGTAGCAAACCATTTATGATTCAAACTCTCAAATTCATTTAGATCAGTAGTATATCATACATAATTTCAAAATACCAAACCAACTCAGATCTAAACTCAAGCCAACATCCCTTAAACAATCGATAACGCAATTTCTCTAGAAATTGCCTAAACATGCTAAACAAGCCAAATTCTGCATCCAACAACCCAAATCATATAGCCACTGATCCTAAATCATATAAACATCATTTATATAATCTTAGATCAGTAGGTGCATCAATTTAAAACATTTAATTGACTACAACACTTGAAAACCATAAATTCATCATTTAACGCAATTTCGGCTAAAACATGCGAGAACATGCCAAAGATGTGATACAACCATATAGATAAGATCTTAAACATTAAATACATCAAACATATCATCCATATCAGTAACCTAAGCATAACATCTCATTTTCATAAATTTAAAACACCAAATCGATTAGAATATAAAATTTGCTAGAAAAACCTTAACATTGATGAATCATGCCAAACGCTTTTCAAAACATGTAAAATAAGATTATACATGAAAAAAATAATCATAGTATACATACAACTAACTATCATAAGCATGACATAATAATAACAATGATTCAATCCATATAAAACCCTATATATGCAATTTTAGGCAAAATAACCCAAAAACGAATTCATGAATCATAAGGATGAGAAACCATTACCTAATAATGAAGAACAACATGTTAATTGAGATATAAATAGAATGTATGAAGAGCTGGACCGAAATCAAAAGGTTCCACAAGTCTCCAACGAAGAACAAAATTGATAAAATCGCGTAGATCTTATAACAAGGATGTAAAATCACATACTTAGCGTAATGAATCGCATCCGGAATTGTTAGAACAAAGGAAATATGTTTTTTATATAAAATAATTCGTTTTAGGGTTTGTGGGAAGGAAAAGGGGGCTGCTCACATGAATTAGGGGTCTACTTATAGACTCATATGGGCTTTACTTGGGCTTTGTTTAAAGTCTTACGATTTAATAGTTATATTAAGAGTTAGAAACCTCCAAATAAAAATCCAGCCGACTTGATTTTAGTAAATCTTCTTAAGAACAACATATCCAAAGATTAGCTCGATCCGACCGTTCAATGGTGAGATATCAACGTTTTACTAACACATGTCAGTTTTGGAATACATGTGAATACTGTTTTGATTAATACCCAAAAATAAATTGAATGAACATCGAACACATAAGGGCTCATGGGATACATATGAGACACTCAAAAAGACACTACGAAGGTATCATAAGTGTTACTTCTAACGTATAACAATCCAGAATCAATTCGGAAACATAACAAGAACATGCTTAAAAACAAAAGAACAAAGAATTCAAAAAAATAACTAATTTCTAACGGATAACCGAAATGACAAATCAAGTTTGAAAACACGGTGTATTACATTTTCCCCAACTTAAAAAAAATTCATCCTCGAATTTAAAACAAAAACAATCGTCAAACAACATATCATAAAACTACACACCTAGTTGAACGAAATGTACAAAACTGATATGAAAACGTATCAACAAGATACCCAACATAACAAGGATAACAAAATTGCAAACGAACTCGGTCTTACAAGAACAATCCTCAACCAAGGACCAACCCCTCTGTAATAACAGTATTCCGTGTTTAACTATATACGCACTTGCGTAAGTAAAACTAAACATGTTGTCCCTCGTAACAACTCCATACCTCCAGTTGCATAAACTGAACACACTCAAAGGTCACCAAAGTATCAACACAACTACCACTAGAGCATAAACGATAATGCAACTCTAGGTGAGATAAACCAAGATAAAACAAATTCTATTACACAACACTCGGCTGATATACTTAGGATAATTAAGAACGAATCTTGAATCTCAAAATTTACAGTGATTCGCAATATAAGCGATCACAACACACATATGCACCAAATTCTGCATCTAACAATTTGGTGCTCCAACTAATACTCGTTCAACGCAACGAGAAATAACAACAATTATTCAACTGGGAGTCACAATTACTCTATACCGGAGTGGCTTCCAAAACCAGCTCGAAACTCATCTATTATTAAATCCTCAATATAAAATACAAGATCAAGCACATAGCTCGACTACAGTTCTTACAACTCCAAATCCTATCATCAAAATAGGAATACTGAAAAACACAAGCTGATAAATTCTTACGTTCTACAACACTTAATTACTTCCACTTATAATATCTCGATAACAAAATAATCAATAACAAAACCCAATAAACATCATATAATATTTCGGTTCCATAACAAACACTATAATAATCATCTAATCCTAACGATTAATGCCAACTTGATAATACTATTAACTTGTGAATCATAAAACACCAAGACGCATACCGTTTTTCCCAAAAAACATGAACTTAACTCATAATAATTGAATCTCTAGATTGGTAATAAACAATCTCAATTACAATGATTCCTCCAATCATTTAGAAACATTATGCCCTAACTAAATTGAACCTTGACTGCATCTCACAACTTAAAAAAAACAATTATCTCCCACAACAAGGGTTCAACCATGATCAAAACGATATACAAATATTACAATAATACCATCCATTAACAAAATCGATCAACCAATCATGGTTGTCGAAACCTATTAACCGCAATTCCTGATTCTCAAATCAATTATCTCATATAACCAAATCAAACTCAAATTCTCAAAATTATTCAATCAATTGACTATAACCTCGTATACAACGAGAGATCAATACGACCAGTTTACTATGACCGGATTGTTAGTTATGCTCAAAACCAACCCCTGGGGGTATAAAATCTTTTAATACAAAATTCTCCACCCTGTTTAGCCTTACACCTTCTTTTGCATTCAAAATCGAAATACCTTTATCGTTGAAAAACCACCGATTTGCAAACCCTTGAAAATTTTCAAAATATCCATATTTTGAATTCAAAATTTTCCCTACTTTTAAATACATTTGCAACTTTATGAAACAATTCAACTGACAAAATTTATGTTCTCTTTAAACCAAACTTGCTAACATCAATTTATACTTTTCTCGTAAAAGTTAAACCGTGGCAAAATCCTCCATATTCGAAATACATATAAATGTTTCAAGACATTAAAATTTTAATCGTATCTAAATTTTTTTTCTTTTAGACAAAAACGCAATTGAAGAAATTGCTCAAAAAAAAATTATTATCCCTTTTTAATCAATTTTTGACAAAATTTCTCCCTTTCCTCAGAAAGGTAAAATTAGCAATGTAAATCTCTTTTTTATGAAAATACTTCTATATCAATACCCCAAAATACTTTGACAATTTCAAATCTGAAAAGATAAAGTTTATTTTAAAAACGTAGTGCATACACACACATGAGCATAACCAATAGCATTAATCCACTAATCATTAAATCACTAATAGGAAATTATCACAAAAACTTCATAATCTGAATCTATCCATACTCCGCACTTGGCACCACTATATCTTGAGTGCAACCTCAAATTCATTTTCATGTTCCATGAAACACACGATTCTGACAATTCAGACTGATCCATTACAACGTAATCGCCCAAATTTACCACCATCACCACAGAGTATTTGTCTAGCTACCTTCCGGTAACAGTTTCAAATCATTTGAAATCCGACAACTTTATAAATAAATTTATCACAATGTGACTCGCGAGCTCGTTTCAAAACATCTTTCTGAAAACACTTTATCGAAAAATCCATTTTACATAATTGTGCGACAGGGTGATGACATCTCTCATCCCCAAAGAGTTGCATCCAACCCTAATCATTTCTATGCATGTGATGCATGTACTATTATGCATGTATCAATTATCGATTTATCTTTTATTAGTGAACATATTCAATGCTCAATCCTATTCGTGACATTTAAAATGCATGTTCATATTATGTCTGGGCACAATTACGTGTTAAAAATATTTCAATTTTTTTACAAATCAACCTTTGAAATCCATTCTCAAAAAAAACATTTGCTAGACTTTACACTCTGTGAGATGTGCACTCAATAACCTCAAAATATTTCTCAAACTCCGTACTTGCAACCTACCAATATTCGATGCTATACAACAACTCCTCCTAATAACTTCATTACAACTATACTATAAAAAAGTATCTAACTAACCTCAATCCAGACTGAGCACATCCAAAGAAAATAGCACATAAAATACGTTTCTATAAAATTTTCTGCCAGCTCCTGCATCGCATCCTTAGACTTGGTGGAAACACCTGTGTATTAATACACCGGTCTATCTTCTCGGTTCAGAGTTTCCAATATCCGTTCTAGGATAACCAGAAATCATCAACCAATCCAAGGGAATATTTCCCTCATCTTCCTCCATATCGAAACCCAAGGATTTCGATCCACGAATCATACATCAATGTAAGCCAACCTTGACCAGATGAAATAAATTATCCCACGTGCTACTTCGCACGAAAAGCAAAACAAAACAATCAACTTAGTCCAACAGACAAGCGAGTTATACAACAAATTTTATTACCAACAGATTATGAATTCTATGAATCGTAATTCACCCAAGCATGTCATTGAATACAATTAACCCTAAACATACTTAAAAGACAAAATCAGGACATGCCACAACATTTTTGAAATGTCATAACAAAATCACCATGTAATTATATCACCCTTTAATAGTACGCTTCAAAATTCGTTTTGAAACTTAAAGTCAAATACGAAATATTCCAAGTTTTGTTGAGCCCTAAGGTTAAAACAAAACCACAATATGTAAAAATCTCTTCTTGTTAATCATTTGTTTTAAAACAGATACCCAAGTATCTCAAACAATAAACTCATCGAGCTAGCCGAGTCATTACAACTATCAAGCTGAACTCCTAAATTTGGGTGACCCAAGTCGAACCCAAAACAACCGTTTATAAAATGCATTCAAAATATTTGTAAATCCGGAAAACTATTTTAATCAATTTTCCTCCTTTTAAATTTAGGAGCAAAACGAAACCCAACCGCTAAACAGTAATTTAAATCTCAAGTGAGAAATCTTTGATTTCAACTAGCCATTCTATAACTCCAAAAAATTTAAATACAAGAAAATTCTTTTTACTGGCAACTTAACCAAAATCAAACCTTTAAAGAATTTAAAATTCAACTTCTCTTTTGAGTTTGTGTCGAAACACAAATTAAAACAAAACCACTTCTCTTAATGAAAACTCTTAAAGCAACATGTGGTCAAACCATACATGACCACAAAACACGTTTTAAAGTTTAACCCAAAATCTCTTTATTAGAAAAATAAGGCTAACGCCCAACATACGATCACATTTAAAATCAACAACCGAGGCCAAAGCCAAGATGTACCTTATTAATAAGGCAAAAGCAATTCAACGCATCATGTAAAATAGCCGTAATCATACCATATACTCAAAATTATATCAGGCATAAACGCCAAAGTTTATCAACAACATCATATCCAAGTATGAGTTTTAGAAAAAAAATTCCAACCTAAGATTTCCCGAGAAATCGAAAGAAATAGTAATCACCCAAGTGAAATAACCTCAACATGATATAACACAACAATTAACATCAAAGTGAAATTAATTGTCAATCATAGCATCAAAACCAAATAAAGACTTACAGACATCACCTATATGATGTAGGCTGAAAGTTTGAAAACAAAAGATGACGTTTTAAAAGACAAGACGTAAATCCTAATTTCCGCAGTATTTTCTAAGACACGACATCAACTTATCATGCCAAACTAATACACGCATAACACTAATACACGCATAAGGCCTTGGTTTGAAACCAAAGCTCTGATACCAAGTTTGTCACGACCCATTTTCATGTATCGCGACCGACGCTAGGGTATGGGTATGGTTGTTCCAAAACCCGTAGCTAGCCTTGCGGATAACCATCAAATACATAAACCTGCAAGAAAACAAATGCTCGGGGGCAACCGAGACTTCAGCCTAATTCTAGTAGTTCATAATATACAATAAATTATTATAAAGTGCTCAGCCAACTCCGAGTCTTAAACATGGCAGAAATACATATTACCCAAGTTAATATAAAAATGCTAAAATAATATATATATATATATATATATATATATATATATATATATATATATATATATATATATATATATATATATATATATATATATATATATCAATTGAACTAAATCTGATAACAAGTATTAAACAAGTATGACTTCTAATTACTACTGCGGTCTAAGAATAAAATCAGTTTACTAACTTTATTAAAATATAAAGTAAAACCTTCGAGGAAATAAAGAATCGAAGAGCAGCTGACTCGCTCAAATCATAACCCTGGAAAAAATTGGGAAAACAACGGGGTCAAATATACTGAGATAAGTTCATACCACTATTTACATTTATCAAGTGGAAAACCTTTAAAACACCTTTTAAAACATTTAATATAAACGTTAGGTATAATAGTTGGAACCCTAATCCACAATACTAAATATAACCATAATCCAATAGGCCTGGTCACGAGAGCTGAGCTACACCGAGTTACCACCGACCACTCTTAATCCATAACCAGAGTCCCGAGAGCTGAGTTACACCGAGTTACTCTACTGGTCCCGAGAGTTATGCTCACACCGAGTTACCACCACATATTACATACCTTATCTAGATCAATATCGGTGCGCACGCAGTCCTAATGAAGCCCATTAGGTAGCATGTTCCAACTAAGAGCCATAATGGAAAAACAGTTCACAATTGTACGTATACAATATATAGATATTAAAATAAAAATTTACTTAATAAAGCGGTAAATAGTAAGGACAAACTCACTGCTTGCTATTCCACGTGATAACCTGGCAAGCAACTAATTATGGTTCGTCTCCGAAGCACGAACAGTCGACGAGTCTAGACAATATAAATCAGAATTAAAACATGTCCTAACTCTAAAGAGTACTAGACAACACATATGACTAGCACAAACATCAACGAGCCAAGAAAAAGCAAACACACTTACTTAATCCAAAGCCAAAGCATAAGCCAAAGTAGAGAAATCATACATAGTGAACATAACCGAAGTCATACGATATTTAAGTCAAATTGAGTTCCCACTTTGAAAACATAATCCGGAAATCATTTTAATAACTTAGTTAAAATCATAAAACTAAGTTTAAACCAAAGTGGTGAGCTAGCCGAGTTATCACAACTGCCAAGCCTATACTCACAAATTGGGCGACCCAAGTCTAACCCAAACCAAATATCTAACCAAAGTAAAACAATTCGTTTAAATTCCGGAATCATTTAAATATACCAAATTTTCAATTAAGAAAACAAGGGAACTCAAATTAAACAATAAATCCAAGTCTAGCATCATGATTATAAAGTGTTCGATAAAAGTCCCCAAAGGATAAACACAACCAAATAAGGCAAAAACCAATATACAACAGCCCTAGCATGCTTAATAATCATATTTTATACAACACATGCCATAACAATACATTTGGAATCAATTAACATATTTTCACAAAATCAAGCCAATTAAGCATTCATGGCACTTAGCCCAAAAACGAGACCAAACATGATTCGCCAAACTAAACACCTTAGATAAGTTCATATACATTCCATAATCAAGAATATGAAAGTAATTCAGATCTTAAGTCATTACAAAGCATCGAATCCGAAATCAAAGCATTATAGCGTAAAACTAGCTAGTTTGCAAACTAAGCCAACACGTAGCAAACCATTTATGATTCAAACTCTCAAACTCATTTAGATCAGTAGTATATCATACATAATTTCAAAATACCAAACCAACTCAGATCTAAACTCATGCCAACATCCCTTAAACAATCGATAACACAATTTCGGTAGAAATTACCTAAACATGCTAAACAAGCCAAATCGTGGATCAACAACCCAAATCATATAGCCACTGATCCTAAATCATATAAACATCATTTATATCATCTTAGATCAGTAGATGCATCAATTTAAAATATTTAATTGATTACAACACATGAAAACCATAAATTCATCATTTAACGCAATTTCGGCTAAAACATGCGAGAACATGCCAAAGGTGTGATACAACCATATAGATAAGATCTTAAGCATTAAATACATCAAACATATCATCCATATCAGTAAACTAAGCATAGCATCTCATTTTCATAAATTTAAAACACCAAATCGATTAGAATATAAAATTTTCTAGAAAAATCTTAACATTGATGAATCATGCCAAACGCTTTCCAAAACATGTAAAATAAGATTATACATGAAAAAAATAATCATAGTATACATACAACTAACTATCATAAGCATGACATAATAATAACAATGATTCAATCCATATAAAACCCTAGATATGCAATTCTAGGAAAAATAACCCAAAAACGAAATCATGAATCATAAGGATGAGAAACCATTACCTAATAACGAAGAACAAAATGTTAATTGAGATATAAATAGAAGGTATGAAGAGCTGGACCGAAATCAAAAGGTTCCACAAGTCTCCAACGAAGAACAAAATTGATGAAATCGCGTAGATCTTGTAAAAAGGATGTAAAATCACATTCTTAGCGTAATGAATCGCATCCGGAATTGTTAGAACGAAGGAAATATGTATTTTATAGAAAATAATTCGTTTTAGGGTTTGTGGGAAGGAAAAGGGGGCTGCTCACAGACTCCTACGGGCTTTACTTGGGCTTTGTTTAAAGTCTTACGAATTAATAGTAATATTAAGAGTTAAAAACCTCCAAATAAAAATCCAACCAACCTAATTTTTGTAAATCCTCTTAAGAACAACATATCCAAAGATGAGCCCGATCCGACCGTTCAATTGTGAGATATCAACGTTTTACTAACACATGGCAGTTTTGGAAAACATGTGAATACTGTTTTGATTAATACCCAAAAATAAATTGAATGAACATCGAACACATAAGGGCTCATAGGATACATATGAGACACTCAAAATGACAATACCAAGGTATCATAAGTGTTACTTCTAACAATCCAGAATCAATTCGGAAACATAACAAGAACATGCTGAAAAACAAAAGAACAAAGAATTCAAGAAAATAACTAATTTCTAACGGATAACCAAACTGACAAATCAAGTTTGAAAACACCAGGTATTACAGAAACAAATCCAAACATTTCACCTTTTTAGCGATGTAAGCCAAACATTTACAAACGTTACAAAACAAATCAAAACATTTCACCTTTTTAGCGATTTAAGTCAAACATTTACAAAGGTTATGAAACAAATCCAAATGTTTCACCTTTTTAGCAATTTAAGCCAAACGTTTAAAACAAATCCCAGCGTTTCACCTTTTTAGCAATTTAAGCCAAACAATTACAAAAGTTACGAAAAAAATTTAAACGTTTCGCCTTTTTCGCGATTTAAGCCAACCGTTTAGAAACATTACGAAACAAAACCAAGCATTTAAAACGTTACAAAACAAATCCAAACGTTTCACATTTTTAGCGATTGAAGCCAAACGTTTACAAACGTTACGAAAGAAATCCAAATGTTTCAAATATTTAGCAATTTAAGCCAAACCTTTACAAACGTTACGAAACAAAACAAAGCGTTTCACCTTTTTAGCAATTCAAGCCAAACGTTTACAAACGGTATGAAACAAATCCAAGTGTTTCAATCTTTTAGCAATTTAAGCCAAACGTTTACAAACGTTATGAAATAAATCCAAGCGTTTCACCTTTTTCAGTAATTTTAGTCAAACGTTTACAAACGTTGCGAAACAAATCCAAACGTTTCATCTTTTTTATAATTTAAGCCAAACATTTACAAACGTTAACAAATCCAAATGTTTCACCTTTTTAGCGATTTAAGCCGAACGTTTACAAACATTACGAAACAAAATCAAATATTTCACCTTTTTAGCAATTTAAGACAAAAGTTTACAAACATTACGAAGCAAATCCAAACGTTTCCCCATTTTAGCGATTTAAGCCAAACGTTTAAAATGTTACGAAACAAATCCAAACATTTCACCTTTTTAGCGATTTATGCCAAGCGTTTACAAACTTTAGGAAACAAATCCAAAACTTTCGCCTTTTTAGCGATTGAAAACAAACGTTACGAAACAAATCCAATTGTTTCGCCTTTTTAGCGATTGAAGCCAAACGTTTACAAACGTTACGAAACAAATCCAAACATTTCACCTTTTTAGCGATTAAAGCCAAACGTTTACAAACATTCCGAAACAAATCCAAGAATTTCACCTTTTTAGTAATTTAAGCCAAACGTTTACAAAGTTACAAAACAAATCCAAACGTTTCACCTTCTAAGCAATTTAAGTCAAACGTTTACAAACGTTACGAAACAAATCCAAACGTTTCACCTTTTTAGCGATATAAGCCGAACGTTTACAAACGTTACAAAACAAAACCAAACATTTCACCTTTTTAGCAATATAAGCCAAACGTTTACAAAAATAACGAAACAAATCCAAACGTTTCCCCATTTTAGCGATTTAGGCCAAACGTTTAGAACGTTTCGAAACAAATTCAAACATTTCACCTTTTTAGCGATTTAAACCAAACATTTACAAAGGTTACGAAACAAATCCAAATGTTTCACCTTTTTAGCTATTTAAGCCAAACGTTTATAAAGGTTACGAAACAAATCCAACCATTTCACCTTTTTAGTGATTTAAGCCAAAGGTTTACAAACGTTACGAAACAAATCCAAGCGTTTTACCTTTTTAGCGATATAAGCCAAACGTTTGCAAATGTTACGAAACAAATCCAAGCGTTTCACCCTTTTAGCGATTTAGGCCAAACGTTTACAAACGTTACGAAACAAATCCAAACGTTTCACTTTTTAGCAATTTAAGCCAAACATTTACAAATGTTACAAAACAAATCCAAACATTTCCCCTTCTTAACGATTTATGCCAAACATTTAAAACGTTGCGAAACAAATCCAAACGTTTCACCTTTATAGCAATTTATGCCAAATGTTTACAAACGTTATGAAACAAATCCAAACGTTTCCCCTTTAATGTTACGAAACAAATCCAAACGTTTCACCTTTTTAGCGATTTAAGCCAAATGTTTACAAACGTTACGAAACAAATCCAAACATTTCACCCTTTTAGCGGCTTAAGAAAAACGTTTACAAACGCTACTAAACAAATCCAAACGTTAAACGTTTACAAGTTACGAAACAAATCCAAGCGTTTCTCCTTTTTAGAAATTTAAGCCAAACATTAACAAACGTCATGAAATAAATCCAAGCGTTTCACCTTTTTAGAAATTTAAGCAAAACGTTTACAAACGTTACGAAACAAATCCAAATGTTTCACCTTTTTAGCGATTTATGTCAAACGTTTAAAAACGTTACGAAACAAATCTAAACGTTTCACCTTTTTAGTGATTGAAGCCAAACATTATAAAACAAATTCAAACGTTTCCCATATTTAGCAATTTAAGCCAAACGTTTACAAACTTTACGAAACAAAACCAAGCGTTTCACTTTTTTAGCAATTTAAGTCAAACGTTAACAAATGTTACGAATTAAATTCAAAAGTTTCTCCTTTTTAGAATTTTAAGCCAAAAATTTACAAATGTTACGAAATAAATCCAAGCGTTTTACCTTTTTAGCAATTGAAGCCAAAGGTTTACAAACGTTACTAAACAAATCCAAACGTTTCACCTTTTTAACGATTTAAGCCAAGCTTTTACAAACGATACGAAACCAATCCAAACGTTTCACCTTTTTAGCGATTTAAGCCAAACGTTTACAAACGCTACAAAACAAATCCAGATGTTTCACCGTTTTTAGCAATTTAAGCCAAACGTTTACAAACGTTGAAAAAAAAATTCAAACGTTTCACCTTTTTAGCGATTTAAACCAAATGTTTACGAAACAAATCCAAACGTTTCACCTTTTTACCGATTTAAGCCAAATATTTCACCTTTTTACCGATTTAAGCCAAATGTTTACAAACGTTACGAAACAAATCCAAACGTTCCACCTTTTCAGTGATTTAAGCTAAACGTTTACAAACGAAACAAAACCAAACCAAACGTATAAAACATTACGAAACAAATCCAAACGTTTCCAATTTTTAACGATTTAAGCGAAACGTTTACAAACGTTATGAAACAAAACCAAGAGTTTCATCTTTTTAGCAATTTATGTCAAACGTTTACAAACGTTACAAAACATTACGAAGAAAAACCAAACGTTAATAACGCTACAAAGCAAAATCAAACATTTCAAAATGTTACCAAACAAATCCAAACGTTTCACATTTTTAGCGATTTAAGTCAAACGTTTACAAACATTACGAAACAACACCAATTGTTTACAAACTTCACGAAACAAATCCAAACGTTTCCCCTTTTTATCTATTTAAGCCGAACGTTTATAAACGTTATGAAACAAAACAAAATATTTCACCTTTTTAGCTATTTAAGCCAAACGTTTACAAACGTTATAAAACAAAACGAAACGTTTCACCTTTTTAAGATTTAAGCCGAACGTTGACAAACATTACGGAACAAATCCAAGTGTTTCACCTTTTTAGCAATTTAAGCCAAACGTTTACAAACGTTACGAGACAAATCCAAACGTTTCACATTTTTAGCGAGTTAAGCCAAACGTTTACAAACGTTACAAAACAAATCCAAATGTTTCCCTTTTTTAGCGATTTAAGCCAAACATTTACAAAGGTTATGAGAAAAATCCAAATGTTTCACCCTTTTAGCAAATTAAGCCAAACGTTTACAAACGTTACGAAACAAATCTAAGCGTTTCACCTTTTTAGCAATTTAAGCCAAACGTTTACAAACGTTACGAAACAAATCCAAGCGTTTCACCTTTTTAGCAATTTAAGCCAAACGTTTACAAACTTTACGAAACAAATCCAAATGTTTTACAATTTTAGCGATTTATGCCAAACGTTACGAAACAAATCCAAACGTGTCACCTTTTTTGCGATTTAAGTCAAAAGTTTACAAACGTTAAAAAACAAATTCAAACGTTTCACCTTTTTAGCGAATAAAGCGAAACGTTTACAAACGTTACGAAACAAATCCAAACGTTTCACCTTTTAAGCTATTTAAACCAAACGTTAACAAACGTTTCGAAATAAATCCAAACGTTTCGTCTTTTTAGCAATTTAAGCTAAACGTTTACAAACGTAACTAAACAAATCCAAACGTTCACATTTTTAGCGATTTAAGCCAAACGTTTACCAACGTTACGAAATAAAACCAAAAGTTTAAAACGTTACGAAAAAAATTCAAACGTTTCAAATTTTTAGCGATTTAAGCCAAACCATTACAAACGTTACTAAACAAAACCAAGCGATTCACCTTTACAGCAATTTTAGCCAAACGTATACAAACGTTACGAAACAAATCCAAGCGTTTCACCTTTTTAGAAATTTAAGCCAAACGTTTACAAACGTTACGAAACTAATCCTAGCGTTTCACCTTTTTAGCAATTTAGGCCAAATCTTTACAAACGTTACGAAACAAATCCAAGCGTTTCAACTATTTAGCATTTTAAGCCAAACGTTTGCAAACGTTATGAAACAAATCCAAACGTTTCACCATTTTAGCGATTTAAGCCGAACGTTTACAAACGTTACGAAACAAAACCAAACATTTCACCTTTTTAAAAATTTAAGCCTAACGTTTACAAACGTTACGAAACAAATCCAAACATTTCCCCATTTTAGCGATTTAAGCCAAAAGTTTGAAATGTTAAGAAACAAATCCAAACATTTCACCTTTTTAGCGATTTTTGCCAAATGTTTAAAACCATTACGAAACAAATCTAAACGTTTCACCTTTTTGGCGATTGAAGCCAAATGTTTACAAACGTTACGAAACAAATACAAAAGTTTCCCCTTTTTATCAATTTAAGCCAAACATTTACAAATGTGACGAAACAAATCCAAACATTTCACATTTTTAGCAATTAAAGCCAAATGTTTACACACGTTACGAATCAAATACAAGCGTTTCAACTTTTTAGTAATTTAAGCTAAACGTTTACATACGTTACGAAACAAATCCAAACTTTTAACCTTTTTAGCGATTTAAGCCAAACCTTTACAAACATTACGAAACAAAACGAAATGATTAAAATGTTACGAAACAAATCCAAACGTTTCACATTTTTAGCGATTTAAGCCAAACGTTATGAAACAAAACCAAGCGTTTCACCTTTCTAGCAATTTAAACTAAATGTTTACAAACATTACAAAACAAATCCAAGCGTTTCTCCTTTTTAGCAATTTAAGCGAAACATTTACAAACATTACGAAACAAATCCAAACAATTCAACGTTTTAGCGATTTAAGCAAAACGTTTACAACGTTACGAAACAAATCTAAACGTTTCACCTTTTTAGCGATTTAAGCCAAACGTTTACCAACGTTACTAAACAAATTCAAGCGTTTCACCTTTTTAGCAATTTAAGCCAAAACATTACAAACGTTACGAAAAAAATTTAAACGTTTCACCTTTTTAGCGATTTAAGCCAAATTTTTTACAAACGTTACGAAACAAAACCAAACATTTAAAACGTAACAAAAAAAATCCAAACGTTTCCCATTTTTAGCGGTTGAAGCCAAACGTTTACAAACGTCACGAAAGAAATCCAAATGTTTCAAATATTTAGCAATTTAAGCCAAACCTTTACAAACGTTACAAACAAAACAAAGCATTTCCCTTTTTAGCAATTAAAGCCAAACGTTTACAAACATTATGAAACAAATACAAGTGTTTAACTTTTTTAGCAATTTAAGCCAAACGTTTACAAACGTTCTGAAACAAGTCCAAGAGTTTCACCTTTTTCAGTAATTTAAGCCAAACGTTTACAAACGTTGCGAAACAAATCCAAACATTTCAGCTTTTTAGTAATTTAAGCCAAAAATTTACAAACGTTAGCAAATCCAAATGTTTCACCTTTTTAGCGATTTAAGACGAACGTTTACAAACATTACGAAAAAAACCAAACATTTCACCTTTTTAGCAATTTAAGCCAAAAGTTTACTAATATTACGAAACAAATCAAAACGTTTTCCCATTTTAGCGATTTAAGCCAAACATTTAAAACGTTAAGAAACAAATCCAAACATTTCACCTTTTTAGCGATTTATGCCAAGCGTTTACAAATTTTAGGAAACAAATCCAAAAGTTTCGCGTTTTTAGCGATTGAAGCCAAACGTTTACAAACGTTGCGAAACAAATCCAAACGTTTCACCGTTTTAGCAATTTAAGCATAACGTTTACAAACGTTACGAAAAAAATCCAAACTTTTCACCTTTTTAGCGATTTAAGCGAAACATCTACCAACGTTACAAAACAAATCCAAACATTTTATGTTTTTAGCTATTTAAGCCAAACGTTACCAAACAAATTCAAGCCTTTCACCTTTTTAGCCATTTAAGCAAAACATTTACAAATGGTACGAAATAAATCCTAGCGTTTCATCTTTTTAGCAATTTAAGTTAAACGTTTACAAACATTACGAAACAAATCCAAGCGTTTCACCTATTTAGAATTTTAAGCCAAACGTTTACAAACGTTATGAAACAAATCCAAACGTTTCACCGTTTTAGCGATTTAAGCCGAACGTTTACAAACGTTTCGAAGCAACACCAAATATTTCACCTATTTAGAAATTTAGGCCAAACGTTTACAAACATTACCAAACAAATTCAAGCCTTTCACCTTTTTAGCGATTTAAGCAAAACGTTTACAAATGGTACGAAATAAATCCTAGTATTTCACCTTTTTAGCAATTTAAGCCAAACGTTTACAAACGTTACGAAACAAATCCAAGCGTTTCACCTATTTAGAATTTTAAGCCAAACGTTTACAAACGTTACGAAACAAATCCAAACGCTTCACCGTTTTAGCAATTTAAGCATAACGTTTACAAACATTACGAAACAAATCCAAGCATTTCCCCATTTTAACGATTTAAGCCAAAAGTTTAAAAAGTTACAAAAAAATCCAAACATTCAACCTTTTTAGCAATTTTAGCCAAACGTTTACAAACATTACGAAACAAATCCAAATGTTTTACCTTTTTAGCAATTGAAGTCGAACGTTTACAAACGTTGCGAAACAAATCCAAACGTTTCACCTTTTTAGCTATTTAAGCCAAATGTTTACAAACGTTACGAAATGCATCCAAACGTTGCACCTTTTTAGCGATTTAAGCCAAACATTTACAAAGGTTATGAAAGAAATCCAAATGTTACAACGTTTTATCAATTTAAGCCAAACGTTTACAAACATTACGAAACTAATACAAGCATTACATGTTTTTAGCAACTTAAGCCAAATATTTACAAACATTAAAAACAAATCCAAGCGTTTCACCTTTTTAGCAATTTAAGCCAAACGTTTACAAACATTACGAAACAAATCCAAGCGTTTCACCTTTTTAGCGATTTTAGCCAAACGTTTACAAACGTTGCGAAACAAATCCAAATGTTTGACCTTTTTTAGCTATTTAAGCCAAATGTTTACAAACATTACGAAATGAATCCAAACGTTTCACCTTTTTAGCGATTTAAGCGAAACGTTTACAAAGGTTATGAAAGAAATCCAAATGTTACAACGTTTTAGGAATTTAAGCCAAACGTTTACAAACATTACGAAACAAATCCAAATGTTACACTGTTTTAGTAACTTAAGCTAATATATACAAACATTAAAAATAAATCCAAGCATTTCACCTTTTTAGCAATTTAAGCCAAACGTTACGAAACAAATTCAAGCGTTTCACTTTTTTAGCGAATTTAGTCAAACGTTTACAAACGTTGCGAAACAAATCCAAATGTTTCATTTTTTAGCGATTTAGGCCAAATGTTTACAATCATTACGAAACAAATCCAAACGTTTCACATTTTTAGCGATTTAAGCCAAACATTTACAAACTTTACGAAACAAAACCAAGCGTTTCAACTTTCTAGCAATTTAAGCTAAATGTTTACAAACATTACAAAACAAATCCAAGCATTTCTCCTTTTTAGCAATTTAAGCCAAACATTTACAAACAAATCCAAACAATTCACCTTTTTAGCGATTTAAGCCAAACGTTTACAACGTTACGAAACAAATCCAAACGTTTCGCCTTTTTAGCGATTTAAGCCAACCATTTACAAAGGTTATGAGAAAAATCCAAATGTTTCACCCTTTTAGCAAATTAAGCCAAACGTTTACAAATGTTAAGAAATAAATCTAAGCGTTTTGCCTTTTTAGCAATTTAAGCCAAACGTTAACAAACATTACGAAGCAAATCCAAGCGTTTCACCTTTTTAGCAATTTAAGCCAAACGTTTACAAACTTTACGAAACAAATTCAAACGTTTTACAATTTTAGCAATTTAAGCCAAACGTTATGAAACAAATCCAAATGTGTCACCTTTTTAGCGATTTAAGTCAAAAGTTTACAAACGTTAAAAAACAAATTCAAACGTTTCACCTTTTTAGCGATTAAAGCGAAACGTTTACAAACGTTACGAAACAAATCCAAATGTTTCAACTTTTAAGCTATTTAAACCAAACGTTAACAAACGTTTCGAAATAAATCCAAACGTTTCGTCTTTTTAGCAATTTAAGCTAAACATTTACAAACCTAACTAAACAAATCCAAACGTTCACCTTTTTAGCGATTTAAGCCAAACGTTTACCAACGTTACGAAATAAAACCAAAAGTTCAAAACGTTCCGAAACAAATTCAAACGTTTCAAATTTTTAGCGATTTAAGCCAAACCATTACAAACGTTACGAAACAAAACCAAGCGATTCACCTTTTCAGCAATTTAAGACAAACGTTTACAAACATTACGAAACAAATCCAAGCGTTTCACCTTTTTAGCAATTTAAGACAAACGTTTACAAACGTTCTGAAACAAATCTAAGCGTTTCACCTTTTTAGAAATTTAAGCCAAACGTTGCGAAACTAATCCTAGAGTTTCACCTTTTTAGCAATTTAGGCCAAACGTTTACAAACGTTACGAAACAAATCCAAGCGTTTCACATATTTAGCATTTTAAGCCAAACCTTTGCAAACGTTACGAAACAAATCCAAACGTTTCACCATTTTAGCGATTTAAGCCGAACGTTTACAAACGTTACGAAACAAAACCAAACATTTCACCTTTTTAAAATTTAAGCCTAACGTTTACAAACGTTACGAAACAAATCCAAACATTTCCCCATTTTACCGATTTAAGCCAAGAGTTTAAAACGTTACGAAACAAATCCAAACATTTCACCTTTTTAGCGATTTTTGCCAAATGTTTAAAACCGTTACAAAACAAATCCAAACGTTTCACCTTTTTAGCGATTGAAGCCAAACGTTTACAAACGTTACAAAACAAATACAAACGTTTCCCCTTTTTATCAATTTAAGCCAAACATTTACAAATGTTACGAAACAAATCCAAACATTTCACATTTTTAGCAATTAAAGCCAAATGTTTCCAAACGTTACGAAACAAATACAAGCGTTTCAACTTTTTCGCAATTTAAGCCAAACGTTTACATACGTTACGAAACAAATCCAAACGTTTAACCTTTTTAGCGATTTAAGCCAAACCTTTACAAACGTTACGAAACAAAACGAAATGATTAAAATGTTACGAAACAAATCCAAACGTTTCACATTTTTAGCGATTTAAGCCAAACATTTACAAACTTTACGAAACAAAACCAAGCGTTTCAACTTTCTAGCAATTTAAGATAAATGTTTACAAACATTACAAAACAAATCCAAGCATTTCTCCTTTTTAGCAATTTAAGCATAACATTTACAAACACTACGAAACAAATCCAAACAATTCACCTTTTTAGCGATTTAAGCCAAACGTTTACAACGTTACGAAACAAATCCAAACGTTTCGCCTTTTTAGCGATTTAAGCCAAACATTTACAAAGGTTATGAGAAAAATCCAAACGTTTCACCCTTTTAGCAAATTAAGCCAAACGTTTACAAATGTTAAGAAACAAATCTAAGCGTTTCACCTTTTTAGCAATTTAAGCCAAACGTTTACAAACGTTACGAAACAAATCCAAGCGTTTCACCTTTTTAGCAATTTAAGCCAAACGTTTACAAACTTTACGAAACAAATCCAAACGTTTTACAATTTTAGCAATTTAAGCCAAACGTTATGAAACAAATCCAAACGTGTTACCTTTTTAGCGATTTAAGTCAAAAGTTTACAAACGTTAAAAAACAAATTCAAACGTTTCACCTTTTTAGCATTTAAAGCGAAACGTTTACAAACGTTACGAAACAAATCAAAATGTTTCAACTTTTAAGCTATTTAAACCAAACGTTAACAAACGTTTCGAAATAAATCCAAACGTTTCGTCTTTTTAGCAATTTAAGCTAAACATTTACAAACCTAACTAAACAAATCCAAACGTTCACCTTTTTAGCGATTTAAGCCAAACGTTTACCAACGTTACGAAATAAAACCAAAAGTTCAAAACGTTCCGAAACAAATTCAAACGTTTCAAATTTTTAGCGATTTAAGCCAAACCATTACAAACGTTACGAAACAAAACCAAGCGATTCACCTTTTCAGCAATTTAAGACAAACATTTACAAACATTACGAAACAAATCCAAGCGTTTCACCTTTTTAGCAATTTAAGCCAAACGTTTACAAACGTTCTGAAACAAATCTAAGCGTTTCACCTTTTTAGAAATTTAAGCCAAACGTTGGGAAACTAATCCTAGCGTTTCACCTTTTTAGCAATTTAGGCCAAACGTTTACAAACGTTACGAAACAAATCCAAGCGTTTCACCTATTTAGCATTTTAAGCCAAACCTTTGCAAACGTTACGAAACAAATCCAAACGTTTCACCATTTTAGCGATTTAAGCCGAACGTTTACAAACGTTACGAAACAAATCCAAACATTTCCCCATTTTACCGATTTAAGCCAAAAGTTTAAAACGTTACGAAACTAATCAAAACATTTCACCTTTTTAGCGATTTTTGCCAAATGTTTAAAACCGTTACGAAACAAATCCAAACGTTTCACCTTTGTAGCGATTGAAGCCAAACGTTTACAAACGTTACAAAACAAATACAAACGTTTCCCCTTTTTATCAATTTAAGCCAAACATTTACAAATGTTACGAAACAAATCCAAACATTTCAAATTTTTAGCAATTAAAGCCAAATGTTTACAAACGTTACGAAACAAATACAAGCGTTTCAACTTTTTAGCAATTTAAGCCAAACGTTTGCATACGTTACGAAACAAATCCAAACGTTTAACCTTTTTAGCGATGTAAGCCAAACCTTTACAAACGTTACGAAACAAAACGAAATGATTAAAATGTTACGAAACAAATCCAAACGCTTCACATTTTTAGCGATTTAAGCCACACACTTACAAACTTTACGAAACAAAACCAAGCGTTTCAACTTTCTAGCAATTTAAGCTAAATGTTTACAAACATTACAAAACAAATCCAAGCATTTCTCCTTTTTAGCAATTTAAGCCAAACATTTACAAACATTACGAAACAAATCCAAACAATTCACCTTTTTAGCGATTTAAGCCAAACGTTTACAACGTTACAAAATTTCGCCTTTTTAGCGATTTAAGCCAAACATTTACAAAGGTTATGAGAAAAATCCAAATGTTTCACCCTTTTAGCAAATTAAGCCAAACGTTTACAAATGTTAAGAAACAAATCTAAGCGTTTCACCTTTTTAGCAATTTAAGCCAAACATTTACAAACGTTACGAAACAAATCCAAGCGTTTCACCTTTTTAGCAATTTAAGCCAAACGTTTACAAACTTTACGAAACAAATCCAAACGTTTTACAATTTAAGCAATTTAAGCCAAACGTTATGAAACAAATCCAAACGTGTCACCTTTTTAGCGATTTAAGTCAAAAGTTTACAAACGTTAAAAAACAAATTCAAACGTTTCCCCTTTTTAGCGATTAAAGCGAAACGTTTACAAACGTTACGAAACAAATCCAAATGTTTCAACTTTTAAGCTATTTCAACCAAACGTTAACAAACGTTTCGAAATAAATCCAAACGTTTCGTCTTTTTAGCAATTTAAGCTAAACATTTACAAACCTAACTAAACAAATCCAAACGTTCACCTTTTTAGCGATTTAAGCCAAACGTTTACCAACGTTACGAAATAAAACCAAAAGTTCAAAACGTTCCGAAACAAATTCAAACGTTTCAAATTTTTAGCGATTTAAGCCAAACCATTACAAAAGTTACGAAACAAAACCGAGCGATTCACCTTTTCAGCAATTTAAGACAAACGTTTACAAACATTACGAAACAAATCCAAGCGTTTCACCTTTTTAGCAATATAAGCCAAATGTTTACAAACGTTCTGAAACAAATCTAAGCGTTTCACCTTTTTAGAAATTTAAGCCAAACGTTGCGAAACTAATCCTAGCGTTTCACCTTTTTAGCAATTTAGGCCAAACGTTTACAAACGTTACGAAACAAATCCAAGCGTTTCACCTATTTGGCATTATAAGCCAAACCTTTGCAAACGTTACGAAACAAATCCAAACGTTTCACCATTTTAGCGATTTAAGCCGAACGTTTACAAACGTTACGAAACAAAACCAAACATTTCACCTTTTTAAAATTTAAGCCTAACGTTTACAAACGTTACGAAACAAATCCAAACATTTCCCCATTTTACCGATTTAAGCCAAAAGTTTAAAACGTTACGAAACAAATCCAAACATTTAACCTTTTTAGCGATTTTTGCCAAATGATTAAAACCGTTACGAAACAAATCCAAACGTTTCACCTTTTTAGCGATTGAAGCCAAACGTTTACAAACGTTACAAAACAAATACAAACATTTCCCCTTTTTATCAATTTAAGCCAAACATTTACAAATGTTACGAAACAAATCCAAACATTTCACATTTTTAGCAATTAAAGCCAAATGTTTACAAACGTTACGAAACAAATACAAGCGTTTCAACTTTTTAGCAATTTAAGCCAAACGTTTGCATACGTTACGAAAAGAATCCAAACGTTTAACCTTTTTAGCGATGTAAGCCAAACCTTTACAAACGTTACGAAACAAAACGAAATGATTAAAATGTTACGAAACAAATCCAAACGTTTCACATTTTTAGCGATTTAAGCCAAACATTTACAAACTTTACGAAAAAAAACCAAGCGTTTCAACTTTCTAGCAATTTAAGCTAAATCTTTACAAACATTACAAAACAAATCCAAGCATTTCTCCTTTTTAGCAATTTAAGCCAAACATTTACAAACAAATCCAAACAATTCACCTTTTTAGCGATTTAAGCCAAACGTTTACAACGTTACGAGACAAATCCAAACGTTTCGCCTTTTTAGCGATTTAAGCCAACCATTTACAAAGGTTATGAGAAAAATCCAAATGTTTCACCCTTTTAGCAAATTAAGCCAAACGTTTACAAATGTTAAGAAATAAATCTAAGCGTTTTGCCTTTTTAGCAATTTAAGCGAAACATTTACAAACGTTACGAAGCAAATCCAAGCGTTTCACCTTTTTAGCAATTTAAGCCAAACGTTTACAAACTTTACGAAACAAATCCAAACGTTTTACAATTTTAGCAATTTAAGCCAAACGTTATGAAACAAATCCAAACGTGTCACCTTTTTAGCGATATAAGTCAAAAGTTTACAAACGTTAAAAAACAAATTCAAACGTTTCACCTTTTTAGCGATTAAAGCGAAACGTTTACAAACGTTACGAAACAAATCCAAATGTTTCAACTTTTAAGCTATTTAAACCAAACGTTAACAAACGTTTCGAAATAAATCCAAACGTTTCGTCTTTTTAGCAATTTAAGCTAAACATTTACAAACCTAACTAAACAAATCCAAACGTTCACCTTTTTAGCGATTTAAGCCAAACGTTTACCAACGTTACGAAATAAAACCAAAAGTTCAAAACGTTCCGAAACAAATTCAAACGTTTCAAATTTTTAGCGATTTAAGCCAAACCATTACAAACGTTACGAAACAAAACCAAGCGATTCACCTTTTCAGCAATTTAAGACAAACATTTACAAACATTACGAAACAAATCCAAGCGTTTCACCTTTTTAGCAATTTTAGCCAAACGTTTACAAACGTTCTGAAACAAATCTAAGCGTTTCACCTTTTTAGAAATTTAAGCCAAACGTTGCGAAACTAATCCTCGAGTTTCACCTTTTTAGCAATTTAGGCCAAACGTTTACAAACGTTACGAAACAAATCCAAGCGTTTCACATATTTAGCATTTTAAGCCAAACCTTTGCAAACGTTACGAAACAAATCCAAACGTTTCACCATTTTAGCGATTTAAGCCGAATGTTTACAAACGTTACGAAACAAAACCAAACATTTCACCTTTTTAAAATTTAAGCCTAACGTTTACAAACGTTACGAAACAAATCCAAACATTTCCCCATTTTACCGATTTAAGCCAAGAGTTTAAAACGTTACGAAACAAATCCAAACATTTCACCTTTTTAGCGATTTTTGCCAAATGTTTAAAACCGTTACAAAACAAATCCAAACGTTTCACCTTTTTAGCGATTGAAGCCAAACGTTTACAAACGTTACAAAACAAATACAAACGTTTCCCCTTTTTATCAATTTAAGCCAAACATTTACAAATGTTACGAAACAAATCCAAACATTTCACATTTTTAGCAATTAAAGCCAAATGTTTCCAAACGTTACGAAGCAAATACAAGCGTTTCAACTTTTTAGCAATTTAAGCCAAACGTTTACATACGTTACGAAACAAATCCAAACGTTTAACCTTTTTAGCGATTTAAGCCAAACCTTTACAAACGTTACGAAACAAAACGAAATGATTAAAATGTTACGAAACAAATCCAAACGTTTCACATTTTTAGCGATTTAAGCCAAACATTTACAAACTTTACGAAACAAAACCAAGCGTTTCAACTTTCTAGCAATTTAAGATAAATGTTTACAAACATTACAAAACAAATCCAAGCATTTCTCCTTTTTAGCAATTTAAGCATAACATTTACAAACACTACGAAACAAATCCAAACAATTCACCTTTTTAGCGATTTAAGCCAAACGTTTACAACGTTACGAAACAAATCCAAACGTTTCGCCTTTTTAGCGATTTAAGCCAAACATTTACAAAGGTTATGAGAAAAATCCAAATGTTTCACCCTTTTAGCAAATTAAGCCAAACGTTTACAAATGTTAAGAAACAAATCTAAGCGTTTCACCTTTTTAGCAATTTAAGCCAAACGTTTACAAACGTTACGAAACAAATCCAAGCGTTTCACCTTTTTAGCAATTTAAGCCAAACGTTTACAAACTTTACGAAACAAATCCAAACGTTTTACAATTTTAGCAATTTAAGCCAAACGTTATGAAACAAATCCAAACGTGTCACCTTTTTAGCGATTTAAGTCAAAAGTTTACAAACGTTAAAAAACAAATTCAAACGTTTCACCTTTTTAGCGATTAAAGCGAAACGTTTACAAACGTTACGAAACAAATCCAAATGTTTCAACTTTTAAGCTATTTAAACCAAACGTTAACAAACGTTTCGAAATAAATCCAAACGTTTCGTCTTTTTAGCAATTTAAGCTAAACATTTACAAACCTAACTAAACAAATCCAAACGTTCACCTTTTTAGCGATTTAAGCCAAACGTTTACCAACGTTACGAAATAAAACCAAAAGTTCAAAACGTTCCGAAACAAATTCAAACGTTTCAAATTTTTAGCGATTTAAGCCAAACCATTACAAACGTTACGAAACAAAACCAAGCGATTCACCTTTTCAGCAATTTAAGACAAACATTTACAAACATTACGAAACAAATCCAAGCGTTTCACCTTTTTAGCAATTTAAGCCAAACGTTTACAAACGTTCTGAAACAAATCTAAGCGTTTCACCTTTTTAGAAATTTAAGCCAAACGTTGCGAAACTAATCCTAGCGTTTCACCTTTTTAGCAATTTAGGCCAAAGGTTTACAAACGTTACGAAACAAATCCAAGCGTTTCACCTATTTAGCATTTTAAGCCAAACCTTTGCAAACGTTACGAAACAAATCCAAACGTTTCACCATTTTAGCGATTTAAGCCGAACGTTTACAAACGTTACGAAACAAATCCAAACATTTCCCCATTTTACCGATTTAAGCCAAAAGTTTAAAACGTTACGAAACTAATCCAAACATTTCACCTTTTTAGCGATTTTTGCCAAATGTTTAAAACCGTTACGAAACAAATCCAAACGTTTCACCTTTGTAGCGATTGAAGCCAAACGTTTACAAACGTTACAAAACAAATACAAACGTTTCCCCTTTTTATCAATTTAAGCCAAACATTTACAAATGTTACGAAACAAATCCAAACATTTCAAATTTTTAGCAATTAAAGCCAAATGTTTACAAACGTTACGAAACAAATACAAGCGTTTCAACTTTTTAGCAATTTAAGCCAAACGTTTACATACGTTACGAAACAAATCCAAACGTTTAACCTTTTTAGCGATGTAAGCCAAACCTTTACAAACGTTACGAAACAAAACGAAATGATTAAAATGTTACGAAACAAATCCAAACGTTTCACATTTTTAGCGATTTAAGCCAAACATTTACAAACTTTACGAAACAAAACCAAGCGTTTCAACTTTCTAGCAATTTAAGCTAAATGTTTACAAACATTACAAAACAAATCCAAGCATTTCTCCTTTTTAGCAATTTAAGCCAAACATTTACAAACATTACGAAACAAATCCAAACAATTCACCTTTTTAGCGATTTAAGCCAAACGTTTACAACGTTACAAAATTTCGCCTTTTTAGCGATTTAAGCCAAACATTTACAAAGGTTATGAGAAAAATCCAAATGTTTCACCCTTTTAGCAAATTAAGCCAAACGTTTACAAATGTTAAGAAACAAATCTAAGCGTTTCACCTTTTTAGCAATTTAAGCCAAACATTTACAAACGTTACGAAACAAATCCAAGCGTTTCACCTTTTTAGCAATTTAAGCCAAACATTTACAAACTTTACGAAACAAATCCAAACGTTTTACAATTTAAGCAATTTAAGCCAAACGTTATGAAACAAATCCAAACGTGTCACCTTTTTAGCGATTTAAGTCAAAAGTTTACAAACGTTAAAAAACAAATTCAAACGTTTCCCCTTTTTAGCGATTAAAGCGAAACGTTTACAAACGTTACGAAACAAATCCAAATGTTTCAACTTTTAAGCTATTTCAACCAAACGTTAACAAACGTTTCAAAATAAATCCAAACGTTTCGTCTTTTTAGCAATTTAAGCTAAACATTTACAAACCTAACTAAACAAATCCAAACGTTCACCTTTTTAGCGATTTAAGCCAAACGTTTACCAACGTTACGAAATAAAACCAAAAGTTCAAAACGTTCCGAAACAAATTCAAACGTTTCAAATTTTTAGCGATTTAAGCCAAACCATTACAAACGTTACGAAACAAAACCGAGCGATTCACCTTTTCAGCAATTTAAGACAAACGTTTACAAACATTACGAAACAAATCCAAGCGTTTCACCTTTTTAGCAATATAAGCCAAATGTTTACAAACGTTCTGAAACAAATCTAAGCGTTTCACCTTTTTAGAAATTTAAGCCAAACGTTGCGAAACTAATCCTAGCGTTTCACCTTTTTAGCAATTTAGGCCAAACGTTTACAAACGTTACGAAACAAATCCAAGCGTTTCACCTATTTGGCATTATAAGCCAAACCTTTGCAAACGTTACGAAACAAATCCAAACGTTTCACCATTTTAGCGATTTAAGCCGAACGTTTACAAACGTTACGAAACAAAACCAAACATTTCACCTTTTTAAAATTTAAGCCTAACGTTTACAAACGTTACGAAACAAATCCAAACATTTCCCCATTTTACCGATTTAAGCCAAAAGTTTAAAACGTTACGAAACAAATCCAAACATTTAACCTTTTTAGCGATTTTTGCCAAATGATTAAAACCGTTACGAAACAAATCCAAACGTTTCACCTTTTTAGCGATTGAAGCCAAACGTTTACAAACGTTACAAAACAAATACAAACATTTCCCCTTTTTATCAATTTAAGCCAAACATTTACAAATGTTACGAAACAAATCCAAACATTTCACATTTTTAGCAATTAAAGCCAAATGTTTACAAACGTTACGAAACAAATACAAGCGTTTCAACTTTTTAGCAATTTAAGCCAAACGTTTGCATACATTACGAAAAGAATCCAAACGTTTAACCTTTTTAGCGATGTAAGCCAAACCTTTACAAACGTTACGAAACAAAACGAAATGATTAAAATGTTACGAAACAAATCCAAACGTTTCACATTTTTAGCGATTTAAGCCAAACATTTACAAACTTTACGAAAAAAAACCAAGCGTTTCAACTTTCTAGCAATTTAAGCTAAATCTTTACAAACATTACAAAACAAATCCAAGCATTTCTCCTTTTTAGCAATTTAAGCCAAACATTTACAAACATTACGAAACAAATCCAAACAATTCACCTTTTTAGCGATTTAAGCCAAACGTTTACAACGTTACAAAATTTCGCCTTTTTAGCGATTTAAGCCAAACATTTACAAAGGTTATGAGAAAAATCCAAATGTTTCACCCTTTTAGCAAATTAAGCCAAACGTTTACAAATGTTAAGAAACAAATCTAAGCGTTTCACCTTTTTAGCAATTTAAGCCAAACATTTACAAACGTTACGAAACAAATCCAAGCGTTTCACCTTTTTAGCAATTTAAGCCAAACGTTTACAAACTTTACGAAACAAATCCAAACGTTTTACCTTTTTAGCAATTTAAGCCAAACGTTATGAAACAAATCCAAACGTGTCACCTTTTTAGCGATTTAAGTCAAAAGTTTACAAACGTTAAAAAACAAATTCAAACGTTTCACCTTTTTAGCGATTAAAGCGAAACGTTTACAAACGTTACGAAACAAATCCAAATGTTTCAACTTTTAAGCTATTTAAACCAAACGTTAACAAACGTTTCGAAATAAATCCAAACGTTTCGTCTTTTTAGCAATTTAAGCTAAACATTAACAAACCTAACTAAACAAATCCAAACATTCACCTTTTTAGCGATTTAAGCCAAACGTTTACCAACGATACGAAATAAAACCAAAAGTTCAAAACGTTCCGAAACAAATTCAAACGTTTCAAATTTTTAGCGATTTAAGCCAAACCATTACAAATGTTACGAAACAAAACCAAGCGATTCACCTTTTCAGCAATTTAAGACAAACGTTTACAAACATTACGAAACAAATCCAAGCGTTTCACCTTTTTAGCAATTTAAGCCAAACGTTTACAGACGTTCTGAAACAAATCTAAGCATTTCACCTTTTTAGAAATTTAAGCCAAACGTTGCGAAACTAATCCTAGCGTTTCACCTTTTTAGCAATTTAGGCCAAACGTTTACAAACGTTACGAAACAAATCCAAGCGTTTCACCTATTTAGCATTTTAAGCCAAACCTTTGCAAACGTTACGAAACAAATCCAAACGTTTCTCCATTTTAGCGATTTAAGCCGAACGTTTACAAACGTTACGAAACAAATACAAGCGTTTCAACTTTTTAGCAATTTAAGCCAAACGTTTGCATACGTTACGAAACAAATCCAAACGTTTAACCTTTTTAGCGATGTAAGCCAAACCTTTACAAACGTTACGAAACAAAACGAAATGATTAAAATGTTACGAAACAAATCCAAACGTTTCACATTTTTAGCGATTTAAGCCAAACATTTACAAACTTTACGAAACAAAACCAAGCGTTTCAACTTTCTAGCAATTTAAGCTAAATGTTTACAAACATTACAAAACAAATCCAAGCATTTCTCCTTTTTAGCAATTTAAGCCAAACATTTACAAACATTACGAAACAAATCCAAACAATTCACCTTTTTAGCGATTTAAGCCAAACGTTTACAACGTTACAAAATTTCGCCTTTTTAGCGATTTAAGCCAAACATTTACAAAGGTTATGAGAAAAATCCAAATGTTTCACCCTTTTAGCAAATTAAGCCAAATGTTTACAAATGTTAAGAAACAAATCTAAGCGTTTCACCTTTTTAGCAATTTAAGCCAAACATTTACAAACGTTACGAAACAAATCCAAGCGTTTCACCTTTTTAGCAATTTAAGCCAAACGTTTACAAACTTTACGAAACAAATCCAAACGTTTTACAATTTTAGCAATTTAAGCCAAACGTTATGAAACAAATCCAAACGTGTCACCTTTTTAGCGATTTAAGTCAAAAGTTTACAAACGTTAAAAAACAAATTCAAACGTTTCCCCTTTTTAGCGATTAAAGCGAAACGTTTACAAACGTTACGAAACAAATCCAAATGTTTCAACTTTTAAGCTATTTAAACCAAACGTTAACAAACGTTTCGAAATAAATCCAAACGTTTCGTCTTTTTAGCAATTTAAGCTAAACATTTACAAACCTAACTAAACAAATCCAAACGTTCACCTTTTTAGCGATTTAAGCCAAACGTTTACCAACGTTACGAAATAAAACCAAAAGTTCAAAACGTTCCGAAACAAATTCAAACGTTTCAAATTTTTAGCGATTTAAGCCAAACCATTATAAACGTTACGAAACAAAACCAAGCGATTCACCTTTTCAGCAATTTAAGACAAACGTTTACAAACATTACGAAACAAATCCAAGCGTTTCACCTTTTTAGCAATTTAAGCCAAACGTTTACAAACGTTCTGAAACAAATCTAAGCGTTTCACCTTTTTAGAAATTTAAGCCAAACGTTGCGAAACTAATCCTAGCGTTTCACATTTTTAGCAATTTAGGCCAAACGTTTACAAACGTTACGAAACAAATCCAAGCGTTTCACCTATTTAGCATTTTAAGCCAAACCTTTGCAAACGTTACGAAACAAATCCAAACGTTTCACCATTTTAGCGATTTAAGCCGAACGTTTACAAACGTTACGAAACAAAACCAAACATTTCACCTTTTTAAAAATTTAAGCCTAACGTTTACAAACGTTACGAAACAAATCCAAACATTTCCCCATTTTACCGATTTAAGCCAAAAGTTTAAAACGTTACGAAACAAATCCAAACATTTCACCTTTTTAGCGATTTTTGCCAAATGTTTAAAACCGTTACGAAACAAATCCAAACGTTTCACCTTTTTAGCGATTGAAGCCAAACGTTTACAAACGTTACAAAACAAATACAAACGTTTCCCCTTTTTATCAATTTAAGCCAAACATTTACAAATGTTACGAAACAAATCCAAACATTTCACATTTTTAGCAATTAAAGCCAAATGTTTACAAACGTTACGAAACAAATACAAGCGTTTCAACTTTTTAGCAATTTAAGCCAAACGTTTGCATACGTTACGAAAAGAATCCAAACGTTTAACCTTTTTAGCGATGTAAGCCAAACCTTTACAAACGTTACGAAACAAAACGAAATGATTAAAATGTTACGAAACAAATCCAAACGTTTCACATTTTTAGCGATTTAAGCCAAACATTTACAAACTTTACGAAAAAAAACCAAGCGTTTCAACTTTCTAGCAATTTAAGCTAAATCTTTACAAACATTACAAAACAAATCCAAGCATTTCTCCTTTTTAGCAATTTAAGCCAAACATTTACAAACAAATCCAAACAATTCACCTTTTTAGCGATTTAAGCCAAACGTTTACAACGTTACGAGACAAATCCAAACGTTTCGCCTTTTTAGCGATTTAAGCCAACCATTTACAAAGGTTATGAGAAAAATCCAAATGTTTCACCCTTTTAGCAAATTAAGCCAAACGTTTACAAATGTTAAGAAATAAATCTAAGCGTTTTGCCTTTTTAGCAATTTAAGCGAAACGTTTACAAACGTTACGAAGCAAATCCAAGCGTTTCACCTTTTTAGCAATTTAAGCCAAACGTTTACAAACTTTACGAAACAAATCCAAACGTTTTACAATTTTAGCAATTTAAGCCAAACGTTATGAAACAAATCCAAACGTGTCACCTTTTTAGCGATATAAGTCAAAAGTTTACAAACGTTAAAAAACAAATTCAAACGTTTCACCTTTTTAGCGATTAAAGCGAAACGTTTACAAACGTTACGAAACAAATCCAAATGTTTCAACTTTTAAGCTATTTAAACCAAACGTTAACAAACGTTTCGAAATAAATCCAAACGTTTCGTCTTTTTAGCAATTTAAGCTAAACATTTACAAACCTAACTAAACAAATCCAAACGTTCACCTTTTTAGCGATTTAAGCCAAACGTTTACCAACGTTACGAAATAAAACCAAAAGTTCAAAACGTTCCGAAACAAATTCAAACGTTTCAAATTTTTAGCGATTTAAGCCAAACCATTACAAACGTTACGAAACAAAACCAAGCGATTCACCTTTTCAGCAATTTAAGACAAACGTTTACAAACATTACGAAACAAATCCAAGCGTTTCACCTTTTTAGCAATTTAAGCCAAACGTTTACAAACGTTCTGAAACAAATCTAAGCGTTTCACCTTTTTAGAAATTTAAGCCAAACGTTGCGAAACTAATCCTCGAGTTTCACCTTTTTAGCAATTTAGGCCAAACGTTTACAAACGTTACGAAACAAATCCAAGCGTTTCACATATTTAGCATTTTAAGCCAAACCTTTGCAAACGTTACGAAACAAATCCAAACGTTTCACCATTTTAGCGATTTAAGCCGAACGTTTACAAACGTTACGAAACAAAACCAAACATTTCACCTTTTTAAAATTTAAGCCTAACGTTTACAAACGTTACGAAACAAATCCAAACATTTCCCCATTTTACCGATTTAAGCCAAGAGTTTAAAACGTTACGAAACAAATCCAAACATTTCACCTTTTTAGCGATTTTTGCCAAATGTTTAAAACCGTTACAAAACAAATCCAAACGTTTCACCTTTTTAGCGATTGAAGCCAAACGTTTACAAACGTTACAAAACAAATACAAACGTTTCCCCTTTTTATCAATTTAAGCCAAACATTTACAAATGTTACGAAACAAATCCAAACATTTCAAATTTTTAGCAATTAAAGCCAAATGTTTACAAACGTTACGAAACAAATACAAGCGTTTCAACTTTTTAGCAATTTAAGCCAAACGTTTGCATACGTTACGAAACAAATCCAAACGTTTAACCTTTTTAGCGATGTAAGCCAAACCTTTACAAACGTTACGAAACAAAACGAAATGATTAAAATGTTACGAAACAAATCCAAACGTTTCACATTTTTAGCGATTTAAGCCAAACATTTACAAACTTTACGAAACAAAACCAAGCGTTTCAACTTTCTAGCAATTTAAGCTAAATGTTTACAAACATTACAAAACAAATCCAAGCATTTCTCCTTTTTAGCAATTTAAGCCAAACATTTACAAACATTACGAAACAAATCCAAACAATTCACCTTTTTAGCGATTTAAGCCAAACGTTTACAACGTTACAAAATTTCGCCTTTTTAGCGATTTAAGCCAAACATTTACAAAGGTTATGAGAAAAATCCAAATGTTTCACCCTTTTAGCAAATTAAGCCAAACGTTTACAAATGTTAAGAAACAAATCTAAGCGTTTCACCTTTTTAGCAATTTAAGCCAAACATTTACAAACGTTACGAAACAAATCCAAGCGTTTCACCTTTTTAGCAATTTAAGCCAAACATTTACAAACTTTACGAAACAAATCCAAACGTTTTACAATTTAAGCAATTTAAGCCAAACGTTATGAAACAAATCCAAACGTGTCACCTTTTTAGCGATTTAAGTCAAAAGTTTACAAACGTTAAAAAACAAATTCAAACGTTTCCCCTTTTTAGCGATTAAAGCGAAACGTTTACAAACGTTACGAAACAAATCCAAATGTTTCAACTTTTAAGCTATTTCAACCAAACGTTAACAAACGTTTCGAAATAAATCCAAACGTTTCGTCTTTTTAGAAATTTAAGCTAAACATTTACAAACCTAACTAAACAAATCCAAACGTTCACCTTTTTAGCGATTTAAGCCAAACGTTTACCAACGTTACGAAATAAAACCAAAAGTTCAAAACGTTCCGAAACAAATTCAAACGTTTCAAATTTTTAGCGATTTAAGCCAAACCATTACAAACGTTACGAAACAAAACCGAGCGATTCACCTTTTCAGCAATTTAAGACAAACGTTTACAAACATTACGAAACAAATCCAAGCGTTTCACCTTTTTAGCAATATAAGCCAAATGTTTACAAACGTTCTGAAACAAATCTAAGCGTTTCACCTTTTTAGAAATTTAAGCCAAACGTTGCGAAACTAATCCTAGCGTTTCACCTTTTTAGCAATTTAGGCCAAACGTTTACAAACGTTACGAAACAAATCCAAGCGTTTCACCTATTTGGCATTTTAAGCCAAACCTTTGCAAACGTTACGAAACAAATCCAAACGTTTCACCATTTTAGCGATTTAAGCCGAACGTTTACAAACGTTACGAAACAAAACCAAACATTTCACCTTTTTAAAATTTAAGCCTAACGTTTACAAACGTTACGAAACAAATCCAAACATTTCCCCATTTTACCGATTTAAGCCAAAAGTTTAAAACGTTACGAAACAAATCCAAACATTTAACCTTTTTAGCGATTTTTGCCAAATGATTAAAACCGTTACGAAACAAATCCAAACGTTTCACCTTTTTAGCGATTGAAGCCAAACGTTTACAAACGTTACAAAACAAATACAAACATTTCCCCTTTTTATCAATTTAAGCCAAACATTTACAAATGTTACGAAACAAATCCAAACATTTCACATTTTTAGCAATTAAAGCCAAATGTTTACAAACGTTACGAAACAAATACAAGCGTTTCAACTTTTTAGCAATTTAAGCCAAACGTTTGCATACATTACGAAAAGAATCCAAACGTTTAACCTTTTTAGCGATGTAAGCCAAACCTTTACAAACGTTACGAAACAAAACGAAATGATTAAAATGTTACGAAACAAATCCAAACGTTTCACATTTTTAGCGATTTAAGCCAAACATTTACAAACTTTACGAAAAAAAACCAAGCGTTTCAACTTTCTAGCAATTTAAGCTAAATCTTTACAAACATTACAAAACAAATCCAAGCATTTCTCCTTTTTAGCAATTTAAGCCAAACATTTACAAACATTACGAAACAAATCCAAACAATTCACCTTTTTAGCGATTTAAGCCAAACGTTTACAACGTTACAAAATTTCGCCTTTTTAGCGATTTAAGCCAAACATTTACAAAGGTTATGAGAAAAATCCAAATGTTTCACCCTTTTAGCAAATTAAGCCAAACGTTTACAAATGTTAAGAAACAAATCTAAGCGTTTCACCTTTTTAGCAATTTAAGCCAAACATTTACAAACGTTACGAAACAAATCCAAGCGTTTCACCTTTTTAGCAATTTAAGCCAAACGTTTACAAACTTTACGAAACAAATCCAAACGTTTTACCTTTTTAGCAATTTAAGCCAAACGTTATGAAACAAATCCAAACGTGTCACCTTTTTAGCGATTTAAGTCAAAAGTTTACAAACGTTAAAAAACAAATTCAAACGTTTCACCTTTTTAGCGATTAAAGCGAAACGTTTACAAACGTTACGAAACAAATCCAAATGTTTCAACTTTTAAGCTATTTAAACCAAACGTTAACAAACGTTTCGAAATAAATCCAAACGTTTCGTCTTTTTAGCAATTTAAGCTAAACATTAACAAACCTAACTAAACAAATCCAAACATTCACCTTTTTAGCGATTTAAGCCAAACGTTTACCAACGATACGAAATAAAACCAAAAGTTCAAAACGTTCCGAAACAAATTCAAACGTTTCAAATTTTTAGCGATTTAAGCCAAACCATTACAAATGTTACGAAACAAAACCAAGCGATTCACCTTTTCAGCAATTTAAGACAAACGTTTACAAACATTACGAAACAAATCCAAGCGTTTCACCTTTTTAGCAATTTAAGCCAAACGTTTACAGACGTTCTGAAACAAATCTAAGCGTTTCACCTTTTTAGAAATTTAAGCCAAACGTTGCGAAACTAATCCTAGCGTTTCACCTTTTTAGCAATTTAGGCCAAACGTTTACAAACGTTACGAAACAAATCCAAGCGTTTCACCTATTTAGCATTTTAAGCCAAACCTTTGCAAACGTTACGAAACAAATCCAAACGTTTCTCCATTTTAGCGATTTAAGCCGAACGTTTACAAACGTTACGAAACAAATACAAGCGTTTCAACTTTTTAGCAATTTAAGCCAAACGTTTGCATACGTTACGAAACAAATCCAAACGTTTAACCTTTTTAGCGATGTAAGCCAAACCTTTACAAACGTTACGAAACAAAACGAAATGATTAAAATGTTACGAAACAAATCCAAACGTTTCACATTTTTAGCGATTTAAGCCAAACATTTACAAACTTTACGAAACAAAACCAAGCGTTTCAACTTTCTAGCAATTTAAGCTAAATGTTTACAAACATTACAAAACAAATCCAAGCATTTCTCCTTTTTAGCAATTTAAGCCAAACATTTACAAACATTACGAAACAAATCCAAACAATTCACCTTTTTAGCGATTTAAGCCAAACGTTTACAACGTTACAAAATTTCGCCTTTTTAGCGATTTAAGCCAAACATTTACAAAGGTTATGAGAAAAATCCAAATGTTTCACCCTTTTAGCAAATTAAGCCAAACGTTTACAAATGTTAAGAAACAAATCTAAGCGTTTCACCTTTTTAGCAATTTAAGCCAAACATTTACAAACGTTACGAAACAAATCCAAGCGTTTCACCTTTTTAGCAATTTAAGCCAAACGTTTACAAACTTTACGAAACAAATCCAAACGTTTTACAATTTTAGCAATTTAAGCCAAACGTTATGAAACAAATCCAAACGTGTCACCTTTTTAGCGATTTAAGTCAAAAGTTTACAAACGTTAAAAAACAAATTCAAACGTTTCCCCTTTTTAGCGATTAAAGCGAAACGTTTACAAACGTTACGAAACAAATCCAAATGTTTCAACTTTTAAGCTATTTAAACCAAACGTTAACAAACGTTTCGAAATAAATCCAAACGTTTCGTCTTTTTAGCAATTTAAGCTAAACATTTACAAACCTAACTAAACAAATCCAAACGTTCACCTTTTTAGCGATTTAAGCCAAACGTTTACCAACGTTACGAAATAAAACCAAAAGTTCAAAACGTTCCGAAACAAATTCAAACGTTTCAAATTTTTAGCGATTTAAGCCAAACCATTACAAACGTTACGAAACAAAACCAAGCGATTCACCTTTTCAGCAATTTAAGACAAACGTTTACAAACATTACGAAACAAATCCAAGCGTTTCACCTTTTTAGCAATTTAAGCCAAACGTTTACAAACGTTCTGAAACAAATCTAAGCGTTTCACCTTTTTAGAAATTTAAGCCAAACGTTGCGAAACTAATCCTAGCGTTTCACCTTTTTAGCAATTTAGGCCAAACGTTTACAAACGTTACGAAACAAATCCAAGCGTTTCACCTATTTAGCATTTTAAGCCAAACCTTTGCAAACGTTACGAAACAAATCCAAACGTTTCACCATTTTAGCGATTTAAGCCGAACGTTTACAAACGTTACGAAACAAAACCAAACATTTCACCTTTTTAAAAATTTAAGCCTAACGTTTACAAACGTTACGAAACAAATCCAAACATTTCCCCATTTTACCGATTTAAGCCAAAAGTTTAAAACGTTACGAAACAAATCCAAACATTTCACCTTTTTAGCGATTTTTGCCAAATGTTTAAAACCGTTACGAAACAAATCCAAACGTTTCACCTTTTTAGCGATTGAAGCCAAACGTTTACAAACGTTACAAAACAAATACAAACGTTTCCCCTTTTTATCAATTTAAGCCAAACATTTACAAATGTTACGAAACAAATCCAAACATTTCACATTTTTAGCAATTAAAGCCAAATGTTTACAAACGTTACGAAACAAATACAAGCGTTTCAACTTTTTAGCAATTTAAGCCAAACGTTTACATACGTTACGAAACAAATCCAAACGTTTAGCCTTTTTAGCGATTTAAGCCAAACCTTTACAAACGTTACGAAACAAAACGAAATGATTAAAATGTTACGAAATGAATCCAAACGTTTCACATTTTTAGCGATTTAAGCCAAACATTTACAAACTTTACGAAACAAAACCAAGCGTTTCAACTTTCTAGCAATTTAAGCTAAATGTTTACAAACATTACAAAACAAATCCAAGCATTTCTCCTTTTTAGCAATTTAAGCCAAACATTTACAAACATTACGAAACAAATCCAAACAATTCACCTTTTTAGCGATTTAAGCCAAACGTTTACAACGTTACGAAACAAATCCAAACGTTTCGCCTTTTTAGCGATTTAAGCCAAACATTTACAAAGGTTATGAGAAAAATCCAAATGTTTCACCCTTTTAGCAAATTAAGCCAAACGTTTACAAATGTTAAGAAACAAATCTAAGCGTTTCACCTTTTTAGCAATTTAAGCCAAACGTTTACAAACGTTACGAAACAAATCCAAGCGTTTCACCTTTTTAGCAATTTAAGCCAAACGTTTACAAACTTTACGAAACAAATCCAAACGTTTTACAATTTTAGCAATTTAAGCCAAACTTTATGAAACAAATCCAAACGTGTCACCTTTTTAGCGATTTAAGTCAAAAGTTTACAAACGTTAAAAAACAAATTCAAACATTTCACCTTTTTAGCGATTAAAGCGAAACGTTTACAAACGTTACGAAACAAATCCAAATGTTTCAACTTTTAAGCTATTTAAACCAAACGTTAACAAATGTTTCGAAATAAATCCAAACGTTTCGTCTTTTTAGCAATTTAAGCTAAACATTTACAAACCTAACTAAACAAATCCAAACGTTCACCTTTTTAGCGATTTAAGCCAACCGTTTACCAACGTTACGAAATAAAACCAAAAGTTCAAAACGTTCCGAAACAAATTCAAACGTTTCAAATTTTTAGCGATTTAAGCCAAACCATTATAAACGTTACGAAACAAAACCAAGCGATTCACCTTTTCAGCAATTTAAGACAAACGTTTACAAACATTACGGAACAAATCCAAGCGTTTCACCTTTTTAGCAATTTAAGCCAAACGTTTACAAACGTTCTGAAACAAATCTAAGCGTTTCACCTTTTTAGAAATTTAAGCCAAACGTTGCGAAACTAATCCTAGCGTTTCACCTTTTTAGCAATTTAGGCCAAACGTTTACAAACGTTACGAAACAAATCCAAGCGTTTCACCTATTTAGCATTTTAAGCCAAACCTTTGCAAACGTTACGAAACAAATCCAAACGTTTCACCATTTTAGCGATTTAAGCCGAACGTTTACAAACGTTACGAAACAAAACCAAACATTTCACCTTTTTAAAAATTTAAGCCTAACGTTTACAAACGTTACGAAACAAATCCAAACATTTCCCCATTTTACCGATTTAAGCCAAAAGTTTAAAACGTTACGAAACAAATCCAAACATTTCACCTTTTTAGCGATTTTTGCCAAATGTTTAAAACCGTTACGAAACAAATCCAAACGTTTCACCTTTTTAGCGATTGAAGCCAAACGTTTACAAACGTTACAAAACAAATACAAACGTTTCCCCTTTTTATCAATTTAAGCCAAACATTTACAAATGTTACGAAACAAATCCAAACATTTCACATTTTTAGCAATTAAAGCCAAATGTTTACAAACGTTACGAAACAAATACAAGCGTTTCAACTTTTTAGCAATTTAAGCCAAACGTTTACATACGTTACGAAACAAATCCAAACGTTTAACCTTTTTAGCGATTTAAGCCAAACCTTTACAAACGTTACGAAACAAAACGAAATGATTAAAATGTTACGAAACAAATCCAAACGTTTCACATTTTTAGCGATTTAAGCCAAACATTTACAAACTTTACGAAACAAAACCAAGCGTTTCAACTTTCTAGCAATTTAAGCTAAATGTTTACAAACATTACACAACAAATCCAAGCATTTCTCCTTTTTAGCAATTTAAGCCAAACATTTACAAACATTACGAAACAAATCCAAACAATTCACCTTTTTAGCGATTTAAGCCAAACGTTTACAACGTTACGAAACAAATCCAAACATTTCGCCTTTTTAGCGATTTAAGCCAAACATTTACAAAGGTTATGACACAAATCCAAATGTTTCACCTTTTTAGCAATTTAAGCCAAACGTTTACCAACGTTATAAAACAAATCCAAGCGTTTCACCTTTTTAGCAATTAAAGCCAAAAAATTACAAACGTTACGAAAAAAATTTAAACGTTTCACCTTTTTAGCGATTTAAGCCAAACGTTTACAAACGTTACGAAACAAAACCAAACATTTAAAACGTTACAAAAAAAATCCAAACGTTTCCCATTTTTAGCGATTGAAGCCAAAAGTTTACAAACGATACGAAAGAAATCCAAATGTTTCAAATATTTAGCAATTTAAGCCAGACCTTTACAAACGTTACGAAACAAAACAAAGCATTTCCGTTTTTAGCAATTAAAGCCAAACGTTTACAAACGTTATGAAACAAATCCAAGTGTTTCACCTTTTTAGCAATTTAAGCAAAACGTTTACAAACGTTCTGAAACAAGTCCAAGCGTTTCACCTTTTTCAGTAGTTTAAGCCAAACGTTTACAAACGTTGCGAAACAAATCCAAACGTTTCACCTTTTTAGTAATTTAAGCCAAACATTTACAAACGTTAGCAAATCCAAATGTTTCACCTTTTTAGCGATTTAAGCCGAACGTATACAAACATTACGAAACAAAACCAAACATTTCACCTTTTTAGCAATTTAAGCCAAAAGTTTACTAATATTACGAAACAAATCCAAACGTTTTCCAATTTTCGCGATTTAAGCCAAACGTTTAAAACGTTATGAAACAAATCCAAACATTTCACCTTTTTAGCGATTTATGCCAAGCGTTTACAAACATTAGGAAACAAATCCAAAAGTTTCGCGTTTTTAGTGATTGAAGCCAAATGTTTACAAACGTTGCGAAACAAATCCAAACGTTTCACCGTTTTAGCAATTTAAGCATAACGTTTACAAACGTTACGAAAAAATCCAAACTTTTCACCTTTTTAGAGATTTAAGCGAAACATCTACCAACGTTACAAAACAAATCCAAACATTTCAACTTTTTAGCGATTTAAGCCAAACGTTTACAAACGCTACCAAACAAATTCAAGCCTTTCACCTTTTTAGCGATTTAAGCAAAACGTTAACAAATGGTATGAAATAAATCCTAGCGTTTCACCTTTTTATCAATTTAAGCCAAACGTTTTCAAACGTTACGAAACAAATCCAAGCGTTTCACCTACTTAGAATTTTAAGCCAAACGTTTACAAACGTTACGAAACAAATCCAAACGTTTCACCGTTTTAGCGATTTAAGCCGAACGTTTACAAACGTTTCAAAGCAACACCAAATATTTCACCTATTTAGAAATTTAGGCCAAACGTTTACAAACGTAACGAAACAAATCCAAACATTTCTCCATTTTAGCAATTTAAGCCAAAAGTTTAAAACGTTACGAAAAAACCTAAACATTCAACCTTTTTAGCAATTTTAGCCAAACGTTACGAAACAAATCTAAACGTTTGACCGTTTTAGCTATTTAATCCAAATGTTTACAATCATTACGAAATGAATCAAAACGTTTCACCCTTTTAGCGATTTAAGTGAAACATTTACAAATGTTAAGAAAGAAATCCAAATGTTACAATGTTTTAGGAATTTAAGCCAAACGTTTACAAACGTTACGAAACAAATCCAAATGTTACACGGTTTTAGCAACTTAAGCGAAATATTTACAAACATTAAAAACAAATCTAAGCGTTTCACCTTTTTAGCGATTTAAGCCAAACGTTACGAAACAAATTGAAACGTTTCACCTTTTTAGCGATTTTAGCCAAACGTTTACAAACGTTGCGAAATAAATCCAAATGTTTCATTTTTTAGCGATTTAGGCCGAACGTTTACAATCATTACGAAACAAATCCAAAAGTTTCACCTTTTTAGTGATTTAAGCCAAACGTTTAAAAACGTTACTAAAAAAATCCAAACGTTTCACCTTTTTAGCGATTTAAGCCGAACGTTTACAAACGTTACGACACAAATCCAAACATTTCACCTTTTAAGCAATTTAAGGCGAACGTTTACAAACGTTACGAAACAAATCTAACCAATTCCCTATTTTAGCGATTTAAGTGAAAGTTTTAAAACATTACGAAACAAATCCAAACATTTCACCTTATTAGAAATTTATACCAAACGTTTACAAACGTTACGAAACAAATCCAATTTTTCACATTTTTAGAGATTTAAGCCAAACCATTACAAAAGTTACGAAACAAAACCAAGCGTTTCACCTTTTAGCAATTTATGCCAAATGTTTACAAACGTTACGAAACAAATACAAGCGTTTCACCGTATTAGCAATTTAAGCCTAACGTTTACAAACGTTCCGAAACAAATCCAAGCGTTATGCCTTTTTTGCAATTTAAGCCAAACGTTTACAGACGTTACGAAACAAATGTTAGCATTTTCCCTTTTTAGCAATTTAAACCAAACGTTTACAAACGTTACGAAAAAAATCCAAACTTTTCACCTTTTTGGCGATTTAAGCCAAACATCTACAAACGTTACAAAACAAATCCAAACATTTCAACTTTTTAGCGATTTAAGCCAAACGTTTACAAATGTTACTAAACAAATTCAAGCGTTTCACCTTTCTAGCGATTTAAGCAAAACGTTTACAAATGGTACGAAACAAATCCTAGCGTTTCACCTTTATAGCATTTTAAGCCAAACGTTTACAAACGTTACGAAACAAATCCAGACATTTCCCCATTTTAGCGATTTAAGCCAAAAGTTTAAAACGGTACGAAAAAAAATCCAAACATTTAACCTTATTAGCGATTTTTTGCTAAACATTTACAAACATTACGAAACAAATCCAAACGTTTTACCTTTTTAGCAATTGAAGCACAACGTTTACAAACGTTGCGAAACAAATCCAAACGTTTCACCTTTTTAGCTATTTAAGCCAAATGTTTACAAACGTTACGAAATGAATCCAAACCTTTCACCTTTTTTGCGATTTAAGCAAAACGTTTACAAAGGTTATGAAAGAAATCTGAATGTTACACCTTTTTTGCAATTTAAGCCAAAAGTTTACAAACGTTACGAAACAAATCCAAGCGTTACACTTTTTTAGCAACTTAAGCCAAATATTTACAAACATTCAAAACAAATCCAAGCGTTTCACCTTTTTAGCAATTTAAGCCAAACGTTTACAAACCTTACGAAACAAATTCAAGCGTTTCACCTTTTTAGTGATTTTAGCCAAACGTTTACAAACGTTGCGAAACAAATCCAAATGTTTCACTTTTTAGCGATTTAAGCCAAACGTTTACAATCATTACGAAACAAATCCAAACGTTTCCCCTTTTTAGTTATTTAAGCCAAACGTTTACAAACGTTACGAAACAAATCCAAACGTTGCACCTTTTAAGCGATTTAAGTTGAACGTTTACAAACGTTACGAAACAAAACCAAACATTTCACCTATTTAGCAATTTAAGCTAAACGTTTACAAACTTACAAAACAAATCTAAACGGTTCCCTATTGTAGCGATTTAAGCCAAAAGTTTAAAACATTACAAAACAAATCCAAACATTTCACCTTATTAGCGATTTATGCCAAACGTTTACAAATATTACGAAACAAATCCAAACGTTTTACATTTTTAGAGATTTAAGTGAAACCATTACAAACGTTACGAAACAAAACCAAGCGTTTCACCTTTTTAGCAATTTATGCCAAATGTTTACAAACGTTACGAAACAAATCCAAGCGTTTCACCGTTTTAGCAATTTAAGCCTAACGTTTACCAACGTTCCGAAAAAAATCCAAGCGTTTCGCCTTTTTTGCAATTTAAACCAAACGTTTCCAGACGTTATGAAACAAATTTTAGCGTTTCCCCTTTTTAGCAATTTAAACCAAACGTTTACAAACATTACGAAAAAAATCCAAACTTTTCACCTTTTTAGCGATTTAAGCCAAACATCTACAAACGTTACAAAATAAATCCAAACCTTTCAACTTTTTAGCGATTTAAGCCAAACGTTTACAAACGTTACCAAACAAATTCAAGCGTTTCACCTTTTTAGCGATTTAAGCAAAACGTTTACAAATGGTACGAAACAAATCCTAGCGTTTCACCATTTTAGCATTTTAAGACAAACGTTTACAAACGTTACGAAACAAATCAAGACATTTCCCCATTTTAGCGATTTAAGCCAAAAGTTTAAAACGTTACGAAAAAAATCTAAACATTTAACCTTTTAAGAGATTTTTAGCGATTGAAGCGCAACGTTTACAAAAGTTGCGAAACAAATCCAAACGTTTCACCTTTTTTGCTATTTCAGCCAAATGTTTATAAACGTTACGAAATGAATCCAAACGTTTCACCTTTTTAGCGATTTAAGCCAAACGTTTACAAAGGTTATGAAAGAAATCCAAGTGATACAACTTTTTAACAATTTAAGCCAACCGTTTACAAAAGTTACGAAACAAATCCAAGCGTTTTACCTTTTTCTGCAACTTGAGCCAAATATTTACAAACATTAAAAACAAATCCAAGCATTTCACCTTTTTAGCAATTTAAGCCAAACGTTTACAAACGTTACGAAACAAATTCCAGCGTTTCACCTTTTTATCGATTTTAGCCAAACGTTTACAAATGTTACGAAACAAATCCAAACATTTCACCGTTTTAGCGATTTAAGCCAAACATTTACAAAGGTTATGAAACAAATCCAAATGTTTCAATTTTTTAGCGATTTAAGCAAAACATTTACAATCATTACGAAACAAATCCAAATGTTTCCCCTTTTTAGCGATTTAAGCCAAACGTTTACAAACGTTAAGAAACAAATCCAAATGTTTCACCTTTTTAGCGATTTAAGCCAAACATTTACAATGGTTATGAAACAAATCCAAATGTTTCCCCTTTTTAGCAATTTAAGCCAAACGTTTACCAGCGTTACGAAACAAATCCAAGCGTTTCCCCTTTTTAGCAATTTAAGCCAAACGTTTACAAACGTTATGAAACAAATCCAACCATTTCACCTTTTTAGAGATTTAAGCCAAACATTTACAAACGGTACGAAACAAATCCAAACGTTTCACCTTTTTAGCGATTTAAGCCAAACCATTACAAACGTTACGAAACAAAAACAAATATTTCACCTTTTTAGAAATTTATGCGAAACGTTTACAAACGTTACGAAACAAATCCAAGCGTTTCACAATTTTAGCAATTTAAGCCTAACATTTACAAATGTTCTGAAGCAAATCCAAGCGTTTCGCCTTTTTTGCAATTTAAGCCAAACGTTTACAAACGTTACGAAACAAATCCAAACGTTTCACCTTTTTACCGATTTAAGCGGAATGTTTACAAACGTTACGAAACAAAACCAAGTGTTTCACCTTTTTAGCAATTTATGCCAAACATTTACAAACGTTACGAAACAAATCCAAGCGTTTCACCGTTTTAGCAATTTAAGCCTAACGTTTACAAACATTCTGAAACAAATCCAAGCGTTTCGCCTTTTTTGCAATTTAAGCCAAACGTTTACAAACGTTACGAAACAAATCCAAATGTTTCACCTCTTTATCGATTTAAGCCGAACGTTTACAAACGCTACGAAACAAAACTAAACATTTCACCTTTTTAGCAATATAAACCAAACTATTACAAACATTACTAAACAAATCTAAACGGTTCCCTATTTTAGCAATTTAAGCCAAAAGTTTAAAACGTTACGAAAAAAATCCAAACATTTCACCTTTTTAGCGATTTATGCCAAACTTTTACTAACACTACGAAACAAATCCAAACGTTTCACATTTTTTGCGATTTAGGCAAAACCATTACAAACGTTACGAAACAAATCCAAACGTTTCACCTTTATAGTGATTTAAACAAAACATCTACAAACGATACAAAACAAATCCAAACATTTAAAATTTTTAGCGATTTAAGCCAAACGTTTACAAAGTTACCAAACAAATTCAAGCGTTTCACATTTTTAGCGATTTAAGCAAAACGTTTACAAATGGTACGAAACAAATCCTAGCGTTTCCCCTTTTTAGCAATTTAAGCCAAACGTTTATAAACGTAACGAAACAAATTCAAGCGTTTCACCTTTTTAGCATTTTAAGCCAAACGTTTACAGACGTTACGAAACAAATTTTAGCGTTTCCCCTTTTTAGCAATTTAAGCCAAACTTTTAAAAACGCAACGAAAAAAATCCAAGAGTTTCACCTTTTTAGCATTTTAAGCCACACGTTTACAAACTTTATGAAACAAATCCAAACATTTCACCTTTTTAGCGATTTAAGACGAACGTTTACAAATGTTACGAAACAAAACCAAACATTTTACCTTTTTAGCAATTTAAGCCAAACGTTTACAAAGGATACAAAACAAATCTGAACGGTTCCATATTTTAGCGATTTAAGCCAAAAGTTTAAAACTTTACGAAAAAAATCCAAACGTTTCACTGTTTGAGCGATTTATTCCAAACGTTTAGAAACGTTACGAAACAAATCCACACGTTTCCCTTTTTTAGCGATTTAAGCCAAACGTTTACACGTATCAAATCCAAACGTTTCACCTTTATAGCGATTTAAGCCAAACGTTTACAAAGGTTATAAAAAAAATCCAAATGTTTCACCTTTTTAGCAATTTAAGCCAAACGTTTACAAATGTTACGAAAGAAATCAAAGTGTTTCACCTTTTTAGGAACTTAAGCCAAACTTTTACAAACGTTAGGAAACAAATCCAAGCGTTTCACCTTTTTAGCGATTTAAGCCAACCATTTACAAACGTCACGAAACAATTCAAAATGTTTCACCCTTTTAGCGATTTAAGCCAAATGTTTACAAACTTTACGAAACAAATCCAAATGTTTCACCTTTTTAGTGATTTAAGCAAAACATTTACAAACGTTAAGAAATAAATCCAAAAGTTTCACCTTTTTAGCGATTTAAGCCAAACGTTTACAAACGTTATGAAACATACCAAACGTTTTGCCTTTTTAGTGATTTAAGCCAAACGTTTACAAACGTTACGAAACAAATCCAAACGTTTCACCTTTTTAGTGATTTATGCCAAACGTTTAAAACGTTATGAAACAAAACCAAACGATTAAAACGTTACGAAACAAATCCAAATGTTTCTTATTTTTAGCGATTTAAGAAAAACCTTTACAAACGTTACGAAACAAAACTAGGCGTTTTACCTTTTTAGCAATTTAAGGCAAACGTTACGAAACAAATCCACGCGTTTCATATTTTGAAGCAATTTATGCCAAATGTTTACAAACGTTCCGAAACAAATCCAAGCGTTTCGCCTTTTTTGTAATTTAAGCCAAACGTTTACAAACGTTACGAAACAAATCCAAGCGTTTCACTTTTTTAAGAATTTAAGCTAAACGTTTACAAACGTTACGAAAAAAATCCAAGCGTTTCACCTTTTTAGCAATTTAAGAAAAACTTTTACAAATGTTACGAAACAAATCCTACGTTTCACGTCTTTAGCAATTTAAGCCGAACGTTTACAAACGTTACGAAATAAAACCAAACGTTTCACCTTTTTAGCAATTTAAGCCAAACGTTTAAAAACGTTATGAAAGAAATCAAAACGTTTCACATATTTATCAATTCAAGCCAAGCGTTTACAAACGTTAAGAAACAAATCCAAACGTTTTCCATATTTAGCAATTTATGCCAAACGTTTACAAACGTTACGAAACAAAACCAAGTGTTTCACCTTTTAACAATTTAAGCCAAACATTTACAAACATAACGAAACGAATCCAAGCATTTCACCCTTTTAGCAATTTAAGCCAAACGTTTACAAACGCTACGAAACAAATCCAAGTGTTTCCCCTTTTTAGCAATTTAAGCCAAAATCTTACAAACGTTACAAAACAAATTCAAACATTTCATCTTTTTAGCAATTTAAGCAAAACGTTTATAAACGGTACGAAACAAATCCAGAAATTTCACCTTTTTAACGATAAAAGCCCAACGTTTACAAACGCTACGAAAAAATCCAAACGTTTCACCTTTTAAACAATTTAAGCCAAACGTTTACAAATGTTACGAAACAAATTCAAACGTTTCGCCTTATTAGTGATTTAAGTCAAACGTTGACAAACATTACGAAACAAATCGAAACGTTTCCCCTATTTAGCGATTTAAGCCAAACGTTTACAAACGTTACGAAACAAATCCGAACGTTTTACCTTTTTTACTATTTAAGCCAAGCGTATACAAACTTTATGAAACAAATTCAAACTTTTCATATTTTTAGCGATTTAAGGCAAACGTTTACCGACGATACAAAACAAATCCAAACGTTTCACCTATTTAGCGATTTAAGCCAAATATTTACAAACGTTACGAAACAAAAAATAAAACAATTAAACGTTACGAAACAAATCCAAACGTTTCACATTTTTAGCTATTTAAGCCAAACGTTTACAAGCGTTACTAAATAAATCCAAACATTTCCCCATTTTAGCAACTTAAGCCAAACATTTACAAACGTTAACAAATCCAGACGTTTCAGCTTTTTTAAGATTTTCGAAAAAATCCAACGTTTCACCTTTTTAGCGATTTATGCCAAAGGTTTACAAATGTAACAAAACAAATCCAAACGTTTCCCCTTTTTAGCTATGTAAACCAAACATTTACAAACGTTACAAAACAAATCCAAGCGTTTCACCTTTTTAGCAATTTAAGCTAAACGTTTACAAACGTTACGAATAAAATGCATACATTTCACCTTTTTAGCGATTTAAGCCAAACATTTACAAACGGCACGAAACAAATCCAAATGTTTCACCTTTTTAGCGATTTAAGCCATACGTTTACAAACATTACGAAACAAATCCAAACGTTTCAGCTTTTTAGCAATGTCAGCCAAACGTTTACAAACGTTACGAAACAAATCCAAGCGTTCCACCTTTTTAAGTAATTTATGCCAAACGTTTAAAAAGGTTACGAAAAGAATCCAAACGTTTCCCCTTTTTAGCGATGTAAGCCAAACGTTTACAAAGGTTACGAAACAAATCCAAGGGTTTCACCTTTTTAGCGATTTGAGCGAAACGTTTACAAACGGTACGAAGCAAATCCAAACGTTTCACCTTTTTAGAAATTTAAGCCAAACGTTTATAAACGCTACGAAACAAATCCAAACGTTTTACCTTTTTAGCGATTTAAGAGAAACGTTTACAAACGTTAGGAAACAAATCCAACCATTTCCCTTTTTAGCGATTTAAGCCGAACGTTTACAAACATTACGAAACAAAACCAAACGTTTCACATTTTTCGCGATTTCCATTTTAGCGATTTCAAACAAACTTTCAAAACGTTACAAAACAAATCCAAACGTTTCACCTTTTTAGCGATTTAAGGAAAACGTTTAAAACCCTACGAAACAAATCCAAGCATTTCACCTTTTTATCAATTTAAGCTAAATGTTTACAAACGTTACGAAACAAATCCAAGTGTTTCACCTTTTTAAGCAATTTATGCCAAATGTTTACACACGTTACGAAACAAATCCAAACGTTTCACCTTTTTAACGATTTAAGCCAAACATTTACAAAGGTTACGAAACAAATCCAAACGTTTCACCTTTTAGCAATTTAAGACAAACATTTACAAATGTTACAAATTAAATCCAAGCATATTACCTTTTTGGCGATTTAAGCCAAACATTTAAAACGTTACGAAACAAATCTAAACGTTTCACATTTTTAGCGATTTAAGCCAAACCATTACAAACGTTACGAAACAAAACCAAGCGTTTCACCTTTTTAGCAATTTAAGCCAAACGTTTACAAACGTTACGAAAAAAATCCAAACGTTTCATCTTTTTAGTGATTTAAGCCAAACGTCTATAAACGTTACTAACCAAATCCAAACATTTCACCTTTTTAGCGATTTAAGCCAAACGTTTACAAATGTTACGAAACAAATCCTAGCGCTTCACCTTTTTAGATGTAATGTTTGTAAACATTTGGCTAGTAAACGTTTGGCTTCAATCGATAAAAAGGTGAAACGTTTGGATTTGTTTCGTAACGTTCGTAAACGTTTGGCTTAAATCGCTAAAAAAATTTAAACATTTGGCTTTGTTTCGTAACGTTTGTAAACGTTTGGCTTAAATTATTAAAAAGATAAAATGCTTGGATTTGTTTTGTAACGTTTGTGTTTGGCTTAAATTACTAAAAAGGTGAAACGTTTGGATTTCTTTGTAACATTTGTAAACGTTTGGCTTAAATTGCTAAAAAGGTGAAACAATTTGATTTGTTTTATAACGTATTAAACTTTTGTATTTGTTTCGTAACATTTGTATTTGTTTCGTAACTTTTGTAAACATCTGGCTTAAATCGCTAAAAAGGTGAAACGTTTGGTTATGTTTCGTAACGTTTGTAAACGTTTGGTTTTGTTTTGTAACGTTTGTAAACGTATGGCTTAAATCGCAAAAAAGGCGAAACGTTTAGATTTGTTTCGAACCTTTGTAAACATTTGGCTTAAATCGCTAAAAAGTTGAAACGTTTTTATTTGTTTCGTAACGTTTGTAAACATTTGGCTTAAATCACTAAAAATGTGAAACGTTTGGTTTTGTTTCGTAAAGTTTTTAAACGTTTGGCTTAAATTACTAAAAAGGTGAAATATTTAGTTTTGTTTCGTAACATTTTCAAAACGTATGGCTTAAATCATTAAAAAGGCGAAACGTTTAGATTTTTCTGGAACATTTGTAAACGTTTGGCTTAAATAGCTTAAAAGGTGAAACGTTTGAATTTGTTTAGTAACGTTAGTAAACAATTGGCTTAAATTGCAAAAAAAGTGACACACTTGGATTTGTTTCGTAACATTTGTAATCGTTTGGCTTAAATTGCTAAAAAGGTGAAACGTTTGGATTTGTTTCGTAGAGTTTGTAAATGTTTGGCTTAATCGCTCAAAAGGTGAAACTTTTGGATTTGTTTCGTACCATTTGTAAACGTTTGGCTTAAATCGCTAAAAAGGGGAAACGTTTGGATTTATTTCGTAACGTTTGTAAACGTTTGGCATAATTTGCTAAAAAGGTGAAAACACTTGGTTTTGTTTCGTAATGTTTGTAAACGTTTGGCTTCAATTGTTAAATATGGTAAACATTTGTATTTGTATCGTAACTTTGTAACTGTTTGGCTTCAATCGCTAAAAATGTGAAACGTTTGGATTTGTTTCGTAACGTTTTTAAACGTTTGGCTTAAATCGCTAAAAAGGAGTTTGGATTTGTTTTATAACGTCTGGAAACGTTTGGCTTAAATCGCTAAAAAGGTGAAACATTTGGATTTGTTTTGTAACGTCTGTAAACGTTTGGCTTAAATCGCTGAAAAGGGGAAACGTTTGGTTTTATTTCGTAACGTTTGTAAACGTTTGGCTTAAATCGCTAAAAAGGTGAAAGGTTTGGATTTGTTTCGCAACGTTTGGTGAAACTTTTGAATTTGTTTCGTATTGTTTGTAAACGTTTGGCTTAAATTGCTAAATATGGTTTCGAAACGTTTTAAGCATTTCGATTAGTTTCGTAACGTTTGTAAATGTTTGGCTTAAATCGCTAAAAAGGTTAAACATTTGCATTTGTTTCGTACGTTTGTAAACGTTTGGCTTAAATCGCTAAAATGGTGAAACGTTTGGCTTAAATCGCTAAAATGGTGAAACGTGTGGATTTGTTTTGTATCGTTTGTAAAAGTTTGGCTTAAATCCCTAAAGAGGTGAAACATTTGGTTTTGTTTCGTAACGTTTGTAAACGTATGGTTTAAATTGCTAAAAAGGTGAAACGCTTGGATTTGTTTTGTAGCGTTTGTAAACATTCAGCTTAAATTGCTAAAAAAGTGAAACGTTTGGATTTGTTTCGTAACGTTTGTAAAGGTTCGGCTTAAATCGCTAAAAAGGTGAAACATTTTGTTTTGTTTCGAAACGTTTGTAAACGTTTTGCTTAAATAGCGAAAATGGTGAAACGTTTGGTTTTGTTTCGTAACGTTTGTAAATGTATGGCTTAAATCACTAAAAAGGGGAAACGTATGGATTTTTCTGTAACATTTGTAAATGTTTGGCTTAAATTGCTAAAAAGGTCAAACGTTTGGATTTTTTTACTAACGTTTGTAAACGATTGGTTTCGTTTCGTAATGTTTGTAAACGTTTGGCATAAATCGCGAAAAATGTGAAACGTGTGGATTTGTTTTGTAACGTTTTAAACGTTTGGATTTGCTTCATAACATTTGTAAACGTTTGGCTTAAATTTCTAAAAAGGTGAAACACTTGGATTTGTTTCGTAACATTTGTAAACGTTCGGCTTAAATCACTAAAAAGGGGAAACGTTTGGATTTGTTCTGTAACGTTTGTAAATGTTTGGCTTAAATTGCTAAAAGGTGAAACGTTTGGATTTGCTTCGTAACGTTTGTAAAAAATTGGTTTTGTTTCGTAATGTTTGTAAATGTTTGGCTTATATCGCGAAAAATGTAAAACGTGCGGATTTGTTTTGTAAAGTTTTAAACGTTTGGACTTGTTTCGTAAGGTTTGTAAACGTTTGGCTTAAATTGGTAAAAAGGTGAAATATTTGTTTCGTAACGTTTGTAAACATTTGGCTTAAATCTCTAAAAAGGTGAAACGTTTGGATTTGTTTCGTAACGTATTAAACATTTGGCATAAATCGCAAAAATGCAAAAATATTTGGATTTGTTTCGTAACATTTCGAAACGTTTGACTGAAATCGCTAAAAAGGTGGAACGTTGGGATTTGTTTCGTAACATTTGTAAATGTTTGGCTTATATAGCTAAAAAGGTGAAACGTTTGGATTTGTTTCGTAACGTTTGTAGACGTTTGGCTTAAATCGCTAAAATGGGGAAATGTTTGAATTTCTTTCGTAACGTTTCTAAGCGTTTGGATTTGTTTCGTAACGTTTGTAAACGTGTGATTTTGTTTCGTAACATTTATAAACGTTTGGTTTAAATCGCTAAATGGGGAAACGTTTGGATTTGTTTCGAAACGTTTGTAAACGTTTGGTTTCAATCGCTAAAATGGTGAAACGTTTGGATTTGTTTTGTAACGTTTCTAAACGTTTGGCTTAAATTGCTAAAAATGTGAAACGTTTGGATTTGTTTCGTAAAGTTTGTAAACATTTGGCTTAAATTGCTAAAAAGGTGAAACGCTTGGATTTGTTTTGTAACTTTTCTAAACGTTTGGCTTAAATCGCTAAAAAGTTGAATCACTTGGATTTGTTTCGTAACGTTTGTAAACGTTTGGTTTAAATCGCTAAAAATTTGAAACGTTTGGTTTTGTTCCTTAACGTTTGTAAACGTTTGGCTTAAATTGCTAAAAATGTGAAACGTTTGGATTTCTTTCGTAACGTCTTAAACGTTTGGTTTTGTTTCTTAACGTTTGTAAACATTTGGCTTAAATCATTAAAAAGGTGAAACGTTTGGATTTGTCTCTTAACTTTTGTAAACGTTTGGCTTAAATCGCTAAAATGGGGAAACTTTTGGATTTGTTTCGTAAAGTTTGTAAACGTTTGGCTTAAATCGCTAAAAAGGTGAAACATTTGGATTTGTTTCGTATCGTTTGTAAACGTTTGGCTTAAATCGCTAAAATGGGGAATTCTTGTGATTTGTTTTGTAACGTTGGTAAACGTTTGGCTTAAATCGCTAAAAAGGCGAAACGTCTGGATTTGTTTCATAACGTTTGTAAACGTTTGGCTTAAATCCCTAAAAAGGTGAAACGTCTGGATTTGTTTCATAACGTTTATAAACGTTTGGCTTAAACTGCTAAAAAGGTCAAACGTTTGGATTTGTTTTGTAACGTTTGTAAACGTTTGGCTTCAATCACTAATAATTTATAAACGTTTGGCTTCGATCGCTAAAAAGGTGAAACGTTTGGATTTGTTTCGTAATGTTTGTAAACATTTGGCTTAAATTGTTAAAAAGGTGAAACGCTTGGATTTGTTTCGTAACTTTTGTAAACGTTTGGCTTAAAATGCTAAAAAGGTGAAACGGTTGGATTTGTTTCGTAACTTTTGTAAACGTTTGGCTTAAATCACTAAAAAGGTGAAATGTGTGGATTTGTTTCGTAACTTTTGTAAACGTTTTGGCTTAAATCGCTAAAATGGAAAACGTTTCACCTTTTTAGCAATTTAATCCAAACGTTTACAAACATTACGAAACAAAGCGGAACGTTTGCAAAAGTTGCGAAACAAATCCAAGAATTTCACCTATTTAGCAATTTAAGCCAAACGTTTACTAATGTTACGGAACAAAACCAAACGTTTCACATTTTTTGCGATTTAAGCCAAACTTTTACAAACTCTACGAAACAAATCCAAACAATTCACCTTTTTACCGATTGAACCCAAACGTTTGCAAACGGTACAAAACTAATCCAAACGTTTCACCTTTTCAGCGATTTAAGCCAAACGTTTACAAACATTACGAAAAAAAACCAAAAGTTTCACCTTTTTAGCGATTTAAGCCAAACGCTTACAAACGTTACGAAAGAAAACCGAACGATTAAAACGTTTCGAAACAAATCCAAACGTTTACAAACATTATAAAACAACACCAAACATTTCCCCATTTTTGCGATTTAAGCCAAACGTTTATAAACGTACGAGACAAAATCAAACGTTTGTAAAAGTTACGAAACAAATCCAAATGTTTCACATTTTTAGTGATCTAAGACAAACGTTTACAAACGTTAAGAAACAAATCCAAACGTTTTACCTTTTTAGTGATTGAAGCCAAACGTTTACAAAAATTACGAAATTGTAATATCCCGATTTTTTTTTAAAATTTTATTATTAAGTTGCGGAAATAATTCGAGTCGTTCTCGGTATCGTGGATCGTTTTGTGTGCGTGTAGGGTTTTAATTGGGTTTGGTTTTATCCATATATAGGTTTGGTTGGCCCATGGGGGTTTGGCCCATGGGCCAAATCAAATTTCTTTTGGCCCAACACAGGTCTCGAACGAGACCTGTGCCATTTGAGGCCGGTCTTTTTCGAGAATTTCATTCTCGAAGAGACCCTAGCTGAATTCAGCTAGTCTCGTTCGAGAATGGCAATTCTCGAACGAGACATAGCCTAAATCAGTTGGTCTCGTTCGAGACCAGCCCTAGCCTTGCGTGGGGGCACTTTCGTCTTCCGTTCTAACCTATTTCGACCTACTTAAATACGAAACTTTCTACCATAATTCATTCTCCACCCTACAAGCAAACCCTAGCCACCTTTAACATCCATTTTTACTGAGAAACGTTGCTACAATCATCCCTCAAAGTCGCTGTTCCGGTAAGTTTCATTGATCACCAAATCTCAGTTTTTGTTTTAAATGGCAATTCCGTATTTTTGATCGTTCTCTTCGTTTTTAGATCGAAATCAAAACCGTTTTTTCCAGACGTTCTAGACTCGCGTACCTTCGATTCCCCACCTCGTTTTCGTTGAACGGTATGCTATCGATCTCGTTTCATTCGCCGTACGGTTTATCATTTTAAGTTGTTTTGCACTGTTTCGGGATTTCATTGTTGCTGCCGTCTATTATCAGTTATGTACCGATATTATATGAGTGATTTGTTGTGTGTTAAGTTTCTATTAGGTTGAATTTCGTTGCCTACATTAATTGATACGTTGTTTGGCTTCGGTGATCGTCGTCCTCCTTCGTTGTGTTGTCTATTTTCTGGTTTCAAATGTTCATGGCCTTACTGCCATCTGTTGTTGATGAGATTGGTTATATATGGTCTTTAGGTATGGATTGATTGAGTTTGGTGATGAAATATTAAAAATTGTGTTTGATATGTTTGGCTACTGGATTGTTGGTATGAAGAAAGGCTTGGGCGGGGATGATTCTTTTTGAAAGAAGAAAAAGATGGCTTATTAGCCACTTTGATCATTAAATTGTTTTGTTTGAATAAATTAGATCCTTTGAGTTATTTTCATTTTGTTTTGATAATAACTTTGATTTTAAATAGACAATTTGTATACATAAATTTTTATAACTTAATTAATATAGTTACTCGGGTAAATATATAAAATTTTAATTGTAATGTCAATTTGGCTAAATTGTAGTTTAGCCCCTAAAGTTTCTAAAAGACTTATTCAAGTTAAGTTTTATCTATTGGATAACTTTTGAATTTTTGATTGAATTACAAATTAGTAAATTGAGATCGAATAATTAATTTGATTTCGAATATCAAATTTGCTAAAGTGCTGTTTAGTCCCTAATTGGCTAAAGTATAGTTTAGTCCATAATTGGCTAAAGTACAGTTTAGTCCCTAAACTTTTATAAACTTAAAATGGTTAAGTTTTAGTTGTAACTTGGGTTACTTGAAATTTAAGTTATTGAGTTCTGCTTTTAAAAATAAATTATTATTTTATCGAATTATTTTATAAATATAAACTCGGGTTTATATTTGATAAACGCTTTGAGTCGGGTTAGACTTGTGTCACCCAACAAGTGAGGTTAGCTTGGTAGTTATTGGTAACTCGGCTAACCCACTATTTGAAAATTAATTATTATTTAATGATTATTAAATAATATTTGTAATTTGGATTTTAAGCGAGAACTCAATAGACTTGTAATAATTGTGCATTGTTACCTTTTGGGTATTTTTGTGTTGTTTTGGATTATTTAATTCCGACGTGTTATTTGTGCTAGTCCTATGTGGTGTCTAGTAATCTCTAGAGTTAGGGTCTGTTTTTAATAATTATTTTATTTGCCTAGACCCGTCTACTGTTCGTGCTTCAGAGGCGAACCAGGATTAGTTGCTTGCCGGTTATCACGTAGATTAGCAAGCAGTGAGTTTGTACTTACTATGGAAATGTGGTAACTCGGTGTGAGCATAGCTCTCGGGACCAAATAGAGTAACTCGGTGTAGCATAGCTCTCAGGACTCTGGATATGGTAAAAGTGTGGTCAGTGGTAACTCGGTGTAGCTCAGCTCTCGGGACCAGACCTATTGGATTATGTTATATATTTAGAATTGTGGATTAGGGTTTCAACTATTATTCGTAATATCGTTATTAAATATTTAAACGGTTTTAAAGGTTTTTCACTTGATAAATGTAAATAGTGGTATAAACTCATCTCAGTATATCTCACCCTGTTGTTTTCCCAATTTTTCCCAGGGTTATGATCTGAGAGAGTCTGGTGATCTCCGTCTTAACTTTTTTCGGAGGTTCCATTTATTTTGATAGACTGTCAAACTATTTTATTCTTAGACCGCAGTAGTTGACTAGACGTCTTTATTTTATAACAGTTGTTTGTCGGATTGGTCCGACTGGATATATTGCTTTGGCATGTTTATAATGTTTACTCTATTTATTTTTTTGCCATATTGGAGACTCGTAGTTGAACGAATATTTATAATATTAAATGTTGAAAATTATAACTGCTAGAATTACGTTGAAGTCTCGGTTGCCCCCAAGCATTGGTTTTCTTGCAGGTTTATTATAATTGTATGTTAACCAAAAGGCTAGCTACGGGTTTTGGTACTACCTTACCCATACCCTAGCGCCGATAACGATTCATGAAAATGGGTCGTGACAGAAACAAATCCAAACGTTTCGAAACAAATCCAAACATTTAAAACTTTACGAAACAAATCCAATCGTTTCACCTTTTTAGCGACTTAAGCCGAACGATTACAAAGGTTACGATACAAAACAAAACGTTTCACCATATTAGCGATTTAAGCAAAACCACAAACGTTACGAAACAAATCCAAACGTTTCACCTTTTTAGAAATTTAAGCTAAACGTTTACAAACGTTACGAAACAAATCGAAGCGTTTCACCTTTTTAGCAATTTAAACCAAACGTTTAAAACGTTACGAAACAAATCCAAACATTTTCATATTATTAGCAATTTAAGCCAAACGTTTACAAACGTTACAAATCAAATCTAAACGTGTAACCTTTTTAGCGATTTAAGCCAAACATTTACAAACGTTACCAAACAAATCCAAACGTTTCATCTTTTTAGCGACTTAAGCCGAACGTTTACAAACATTACGAAACAAAACCAAACGTTTTAACTTTTTTTCGATTTAAGCAAAACGTTTTCAAACGTTACGGAACAAATCCAAATGTATCACCTTTTTAGCGATTTACGCCAAACGTTTACAAACGTTCGGAAACAAATCCAAATGTTTCTCCTTTATAGCTATTTAAGCCAAATGTTTACAAACGATACGAAACAAATCTAAATGTTTCGTAGCGATTTAAGCCAAATGTTTACAAAGGTTACGAAACATATCCAAACGTGTCACCTATTTTGCGATTTAAGCAAAACGTTTACAAACGTTACGAAACAAATACAAATGTTTCACCTTTTTCGCAATTTAAGCCAAACGTTTTCAAAGGTTATGAAAAAAAACCAAACTTTTCACCTTTTTAGCGAATTAAGCCAAACGTTTACAAAGATTACGATACAAATCCAAACGTTTCACCTTTTTAGTAATTTAAGCCAAACATTTACAAACGTTACAAAACAAATCCAAACGTTTTACCTTTTTAGCGATTTAAGCCAAAGTTTACAAACGTTACGAAAAAAATACAAATGTTTCACATTTTTAGCGATTTAAGCCGAACATTTACAAACGTTACGAAACAAATCCAAATGTTTCACCTTTATAGCAATTTAAGCCAAACGTTTATAAACTTTACAAAACAAATTCAAGCATTTTACCTTTTTAGAAATTTAAGCCACGCGTTTACAAACGTTTCGAAATTTCAAATGTTTCACCTTTTAAGCGATATAAGCCAAACGTTTACAAACGTTACAAAACAAATCCAAACTTTTCACCTTTTTAACGATTTAAACTAAACGTTTAAAAACGTTACGAAACAAAGCCAAACGTTTAAAACGTTACGAAACTAATCCAAAGGTTTCATATTTTTAGATATGTAAGCCAAACCCTTGCAAACGTTACGAAACAAAACCAAGTGTTTCACCTTTTTAGCAATTTAAGCTAAACGTTTACAAACATTACGAAATAAATCCAAGAATTTCATCTTTTTAGCAATTTAAGCCAAATGTTTACAAACGTTACGAAACAAATCCAAACGTTTCGCCTTTTTAATGATTTAAGCCAAACGTTTACAAACATTACGAAAGAAATCCAAACGTTTCACCTTTTTAGCGATTTAAGCCAAACGTTTAGAAACATTACGAAACAAATCTAAACGTTTCACCTTTTTAGAGATTCAAGCCAAACGTGTACAAACATTAGGAAACAAATCCAAACGTTTCACCTTTTTAGAGATATAAGACAAACGTTTACAAACATTACGAAACAAATCCAAAAGTTTCACCTTTTTAGCAATTTAGGCCAAACGTTACGAAACAAATCCAAGCGTTCCTCCTTTTTAGCAATTTAAATCAAACGTATACAAACGTTACGAAACAAATCAAAGCGTTTCACCTTTTTTAGCAATTAAAGCCAAACGTTTACAAAGGTTACGAAACAAATCCAAAAGTTTCACCTTTTTAGCGAACAAAACCAAACGTTTACAAACGTTACAACAAATTTAAACGTTTCACCTTTTTAGCGATTTAAGCCAAACGTTTAAAAACGTTACGAAACAAATCCAAGCGTTTCACCTTTTTAGCAATTTAAGCCAAACGTTTACAAACAAATACAAACGTTTCCCCTTTTTAGCGTTTCAATCAAAACGTTTACAAATGTTATGAAACAAATCCAAACGTTTCACCTTTTTAGTGATTTAAGTTAAACGTTTACAAACGTTACGTAACAAATCCAAATGTTTCACCTTTTTTGCGATTTAAGCCAAACAATTACAAACATTACGAAACAAATCCAAACGTTTCACGTTTTTAAGCATTTAAGCCAAACGTTACGAAACAAAACCAAACATTTAAAATGTTATGAAACAAATCCAAACATTTATCATTTTTAGCGATTTAAGACAAACGTTACGAAACATATCCAAACGTTTCACCTTTTTAGCTATATAAGCCAAACCTTTACAAACATTACGAAAAAAATCCAAATGTTTCACCTTTTTAGCGATTTAAGCCAAACGTTTACAAAGGTTATGAAAAAAATCCAAATGTTTCACCTTTTTAGGAAAATATAAGCCAAAAATACAAACGCTATGAAAAACGAATCTAAGTGTTTCACCTTTTTAGCAATTTAAGCCAAATGTTTACAAACGTTACGAAACAAATCAAAACGTTTCACCATTTTAGTGATTGAAGCCAAACATTTACAAATGTTACGAAACAAATCCAAACATTTCGAAACAAATCCAAACGTTTAAAATGTTACGAAGCAAATTCAAACGTTTCACCTTTTTAGTAATATAATCCAAACGTTTACAAACATTACGAAACAAAGTCGAACGTTTACAAAAGTTGCGAAACAAATCCAAGCGTTTCACCTATTTAGCAATTTATGCCAAATGTTTACTAATGTTACGGAACAAAACCAAACGTTTCACATTTTTAGCGATTTAAGCCAAACTTTTACAAACTCTCCGAAACAAATCAAAATGTTTCACCTTTTTACCGATTGAACCCAAACGTTTACAAACATTACGAAACAAAACCAAAAGTTTCACCTTTTTAGCGATTCAAGCCAAACGTTTACAAACGTTACAAAACAAAACCAAACGATTAAAACATTACGAAACAAATCCAAACGTTTACAAACATTATAAAACAACACCAAACATTTTCCCATTTTTGCGATTTAAGCCTAACGTTTATAAATGTTACGAGACAAAATTAAACGTTTGTAAACGTTACGAAACAAATCCAAATGTTTCACATGTTTAGTGATCTAAGGCAAACGTTTACAAACGTTAAGAAACAAATCCAAACGTTTCCCCTTTTTTGTGATTGAAGCCAAACGTTTACAAAAATTACGAAACAAATCCAAATGTTTAAAACGTTACAAAACAAATCCAATTGTTTCACCTTTTTAGCGACTTAAGCCGAACGTTTACAAAGTTTACGATACAAAACAAAACGTTTCACCTTATTAGCGATTTAAGCCAAACCACAAACGTTACGAAACAAATCCAAACGTTTCACCTTTTTAGCAATTTAAGCCAAATGTTTACAAACAATACGAAACAAATCGAAGCGTTTCACCTTTTTAGAAATTTAAACAAAAAGTTTAAAACGTTACGAAACAAATCCAAACGTTTTCATATTATTAGCAATTTAAGCCAAACGTTTACAAACGTTACAAAACAAATCTAAACGTTTAACCTTTTTAGCGATTAAAGCCAAACGTTACCAAACAAATCCAAACGTTTCATCTTTTTAGCGATTTAAGCCGAACGTTCACAATCGTTACGGAACAAAACCAAACGTTTTAACTTTTTTTCGATTCAAGAAAAACGTTTTCAAACGTTACGGAACAAATCCAAACGTATCACCTTTTTAGCGATTTAAGCCAAACGTTTACAAACATTCAGAATCAAATCCA